>NW_027206468.1:1522500-2192500 GCF_024711535.1 Dipodomys merriami | reverse complement strand
ATCTCAGCCTCTTGAGTAGCTAGGATTGCTGGTATGAGCCACTGGCACCTGCTAAGAATGTTAGTGAGTGTGTGTGTGTGTGTGTGTGTGTGTGTGTGTGTGTGTGTGTGTGTGTGTGTTTACTGGGACTTGAACTCAGAGTGTAGACGTAGATGCTATCCTTTAGATTGTTTGCACAAAGTTGGTGCTGTACCACTTGAACTACAGTTGTTCTCTTTCCAGTTCATTGATGATTCATTGGAGATAATAGTCTGCCCAGGCTAGCTTTGAATCTTGATTGATTCTCAGGTCTCAGCCTTGAGTAGCTAGGATGACAGGAATGAGCCAACTATGCCCAGCTAATAATGGCTTTTCTCGACAGTGAACTGGGAGCTCCTGAAAGGTTTTCTTTTTTTTTTTCTGTGCCAGTACCCGGTCTTCAACTCAGGGTCTGGGCTCTGGTCTTTTACTTTTTCCCTCAAGCTGGCACTCTACCACTTGAGCCACAGCTCCATTTCTGGCTTTTGATAGCTCATTGGCAAGAAGAGTCTCATGAACTTTCCTCCGCTGAGCTGGCTTTGACCCACGATCTCTGATCTCAGTCTTCTGAGTAGCTAGGATTTACAGGGGTTGAGCCACTGGTGGCATTGGGTTAGAAGATTTTCCTAAGCAAGAGTTCTTCCTTGCGTTTGCCCTGACTCCTCAATGCAAATGATGCCTGAGTGTCAGGAGCTGTGAAAAATAGGCTTTCAGCCACAGGAAATGGCTGAGGTCCATGTTGAAAAGTCAAGCTAATCTTCCCCTGGGCCCCATTCTGGACCCTACCCTCTGCCCTACCTGTGACTCAAGTACAAACCTTGACCCAGCCTTGATTGTTCAGCCAGACTTGTCTGAAGACACAGAAACTTCATTCCCCCCACACCACCTGCTCTAACACCACACCTCAGGACCTTTGCCCATGCTGTATACCTTCTGGCTGAGGCTCTCTGTTCTGTTCCACATTAGAAATCCTGTGGAATTTTGGCACTGGTTATATCACCTCCTAGAGCAAGTCCTTCCTTCCATTCTCCCTCTTTTAAAAAAATATTGAGTTCCTAGAGATGGAACTTGGTAGGTTGACTGGCAAATGCTCTATATTGGTGTGTGTGTGTGTGTGTGTGTGTGTGTGTGTGTGTGTGTGTGTGTGTGTGTGTGTGTGTGTGTGTGTGTGCCAGTTCTGGGGTTTGAATTCTAGACCTGGATGGTATCACTGAATTTTTATGCTCAACGCTAGCATTCTACTACTTGAACCACAGCTGTGGCCTTTTGGGGGCTAAATTGGAGAAAAGAGTCTCATATAGACTTTCCTGACTGCACTGGCTTGCAATTATGATCCTCAGGTCTCAGCCTCCTGAGTAGCTAAGATTACAGGGATGAGCCACCAGTACCTGCCCTCTACTTCTTACCTATAACCTTGGCCGTCCTGAGTCCCAGAAGAGTATGTCTCACCAAATTCACTTTTTTTTTGCCAGTGTTGGGGCTTGAACTCAGAGTGTGGGCATGTTCTTGAGCTGCTTTTGCTCAAGGCTACATTCTATCACTTAAGACACAGTGCCACTTTTGGCTTTTTCTGTTTATGTGGTACTGAAGAATCGAACCCAGGGCATCATGCTTGCTAGGTAAGCACTCTACCACTAAGCCACATTCGCAGCTAAGGCTTACTTCTAACAGGAGCTATGAGGGTGGGATTTATTTGCGTACCCTTTTCAACAAAGAAATCACTGGCCATTTCATATCTTTGCCAGGATTTGGGACCAGCCTGAGACTTGGCAATGAGAAATGATGAATGAGTGATAGCCACGAGGCCCCAGAGATCTAGGCTTACATCCTACATAGGGATAGGGAATATGGAGCCAGAACCTTTCACAACTCCTACATCCTAGGAACTGTGGTCTCTCTTGAGGCAGTGGCTGACTGCTAGATATCCCAATGGGACATCTCAGCCAGAACATAATGCACCCATTGCATACACCAACCCAGGGAAGCCTTCAGGGCTTCATTTACTAAATGGCAGAGAAGGATGTTTTGTTTAAGCTGCCAGCTCAGACTTAGTATTCTGTGAGGGCTTGTCCAAACTTGCCCAGGTTGGGGGCTGGGCATGGGCCACATGATGAATGCTCACCATCCATACATCATCCATCCATACACAGAAACATGGAGTTACTGCCTTCTTTTATTTTCTTTGGCAGGTCCAACGTTGAAATATGAGCCCTATCCCTGATCTCCTTTTGCTCAAGGGTGGCGCTCTGCCCTTGAGCCATAGCCCTAACCCATGGGGATATTTTCCTGTGATCTCTTTGAAATATGATTGTCGCGGACTTTCCTGCCCTGGCATTCAAATTGGCATTCTCTACATCTCAGCCTCCTGAGGAGCTAGGACTACAGACAGGAGCCACTGACACCTGGCTTTCTTTTGTTCTTCTTGTTCTTTTTTAAATCGTGACAATCTGAAATCTTCACAGTGTCATTCTAATGGTTTGCATTTGAAGTAAACTACCCAGGCCTGGAGTTGGAAGGCCAGGACTGTCACCCACAAATGGAAGGAGATCCTGACAAACTCATTCCTATTTATGTGAATACTGATGGAATGTTATAAAAGTATTCATTATATTTTCAGTGAATTCATGATTGTATTTTAGAAAGCCACACAAAAATTATAGGATTTATGTCTTCCATTTTAGCACCATGGTATGATTACCTAATGGAAGGATATTGAGTAATTTTTAATTAATGTTTTTTATAAGTATTCAGCCATGATACTTCATTAAATGGAGACATAACTTAATAACTAATAATTGGTAACTATATATATAATTTAATGTTATCCTCACATTCTCTAAGTGTATATATATATATATATATATATATATATACAGCAATCTACACATCTATCTATCTATCTATCTATCTATCTATCTATCTATCTATCTATCTATCTATCTATCTATCTATTCCTGGCAGGTCAATTTGCCAGAGGCTAGTGTGATAAGATGTGACCCCATTTACGGATTGGGCATTCTCTAGGCTGTGAGTTGAAATCTCAGCATGGTCAAAAATTATTAATGTAGTAAGAGACCACTTTTGACACATTTTTTTCCTGAAAAAAACTTCTGGTCTCAATATGATGTATAATCCATATCAAATATATCCTGTGTGACAGGATGTAATAAATGAAATATTATTTGTGTAATAATACTAAATAAATAAGGGTAATAAACATCATACTCACTAAACTCATGTATGTAAATAGATATCATATATGAATATTATTTTTTCCAGTGCTGGGGATTTAATTCATGCCCTAGGAACTGGTCTGAATTTCTTGTCTTCAAGGACAGTGAGCTTTCCCTTCACCCACAGTGCCACAGAGTTACACAGACCCTGAGTTTAAATCACAGGCCTGCCAGAAAAATGGTGCAAATTCCAAACCAGGGCCTTTTTTTTTTGGCCAAGCATGGGGTTTGAAGTGAGGTCGTGGCATCTGTACCACAGCTGACCCTGGGATACTAGGACCCAAGTTCAAATCTCAGGCTTGAAAAAAAAAATAAAAATAAAAAGGAGAAGGATAAAACAGAGATGTTCAAGAAGGTGGATTTACATTTTTTCTCTTTGCATTGTAACCATTCTTGGTCTAAATGACGAGGCCCAGAAAATGTACATGACCTTGCATGCTGACGTTTGCCTCACTATTAGGGAAACCATAGCCGAAACCTCAACTTAGGCATGGAGGTTGAATCTGGGCCTGCCACTAATGATTGGCAGGAGATTCTAAGAAATGCATTCCAATATACATACATTCAAATGGAATATTATAAATGTAACAATTAAATTAGTAGTTACTGTATGAGTATACTATAAAATTATACACAACAATTATACTACATTGACTAATATTCAATTAATACTTTATTATGTATTCAACAATGAAACTTAAAAATGGAAGAAATAATTTAATTGTAAGTAATTGGTAGTAATATATGTAATTTCATAATATACAGACATCTTTCTCTTGTTTTATACATACATATGTATATATATATATATATATATATATATATATATATATATATATATATATGCCAATCTACACACTAATCTGTTTATATACTTTTCTCTCCTGGCATTCACTGGTATAGTGAGGGTTAGTACATACAAAGCCCTGAATTTGATTCCTTACTTCCACATGCACATAAAAATCAGGAATTTGTGCTGTCACTGAAACACTCGAGCACTAGCTTTAAGCATAAATGTTTAGGGACTGTGTCTAGACCCTCACGGACACCAAAAAAGATTGAATATTATGACTGCAACTCTATAAGGATAGGACTTCAAATACTTCATCACAGAGCAAGCCGGGAGTCTCGTGCAGACAGCTGCCATCTAACCTGACTTAGCCAGAAGTATACCACTGCAACCCAGCTCCACGTAACCATATGCTGCTGACTCGCTCACCTCTGTCATCAAAGGTACTCAGGGGCTGAGATCTGACAGTGGTGGGTTTAAAACCCAGCCCTTTCAGGATGGCTGTGAAACTCTGAATTGTGGCTCAAAGTGGTGGAGCTCTAAACTTGAGCAAAACATCTTAGGATAGTACCCCCAACATTTTAGTGCAATCCCGTGGCTGACTCTACCCCCCAAAAAAAACCCTCTGAATCATTAGATGTGAACGTTGTGTAGTTTGTGATGTGTTTCTGAAAGAATGGTGATACTGATGAAAGCACCCTAATACTATTGTCAGCTTGTGGGAAACAGCTATTTGATGAGTCCTTCCTGGGGTGCTGGGTCCCTCCTGGAGTTATGTGTGCTGATTCCTGCACAGGATGCTGTGTGCTGAGTCCTTCACAGGGTGCAGTGTGCTGAGTGCTGCATTGGGTGCTGGGTGCTGAGACTTTCATAGGATGCTGTGTGCTGAGGCCTGTAAAGAGTGTTATGTGGAGCCGGGAGTTGGTGGCTCAAGCCAGTAATCCTGACTACTCAGGGTCAGAGATCTGAGGATCATGGTTCAAAGCCAGCCCAAGCAAGAAAGTCCATGAAACATTTATCTCAATAAATCACCATAAAACTGGAAGTGGCACTGTAGCTCAAGTGGTAGAGCACTAGCCTTGAGCTGAAGACCTGAGGGACAGAGCTCAGGCCCAGAGTTCAAGCCCTATGACCGAAAAAAAAAAAGAGTGTTGTGTGGTTTGTCCTTCAAAGGGTGCATTCTTTCATCTTTTCCTTGTAAGAGCTCCAGAACTGAGATGATTATGCAGACAAGAATATTGAGGCTCCCATATATCTCCATGGCAGGGACAAAATTATGTATTAGTGAAGACTAGTGGGTTGTCTATTGCAGACAATTGTTTTGTTTTGTTTTGTTTTGTTTCTCAGTCATGAACCTTGATCTCAGGGCCTAGGCAATGACCCTTATCTCTTGGGCGCATGGCTACCACTCCACCATGTGGAGGCAAGGACCCCCTTGCAGCAGAGTGCCATGGCCTATGGTTCTATAGTTGAGGTCTGTCATCCTGCCTTCTCAGGAAGCTGAGATCTGAGTATCTGGGTTCCAAACTATCCCAGACACAAAAGGTCCGATGTGCCTATTATCTCCAATTCACCACTAATTAACCTGAAGTGGAAGCTGGGTGCTTTTGGCTCATGCCTGTCATCTTAGCTACTCATGAGGATGAGATCTGAGGATCATGGTTCAAAGCTAGTCTGACAGGAAAGTCCTTGAGACACTTAGCTCCAATTAACCACAAGAAAACAGGAAGTAGCTCTGTGGCTGAAGTGGTATAGCACAAGATTTGAGCTCAATTGCTCAGGGACAGCAACCAGGCCAAGATTTCAACTCCTACATCGACAACAAAAAAGACAGAAACAAACTAACAAACCTAAAGTACAGGTCAGGGAATGTGCCTTAGGGGTAGGGTGCTTTGCATCTGTGAAACCCTGGGCTTCATTTATCAGGACCACATCAAAAGGAAAATACCTGAAGTGGCTCTGTGGTTCAAGTAGGAGAGGGCAATCCTTGTACAAGAGACACTAGGTACAGTGATCGTGTCCTGAGTACAAGCTCCAGGACTAGTGAATGTACTCTCTCTCTCTCTCTCTCTCTCTCTCTCTCTCTCTCTCTCTCTCTCTCTCTCTCTCTCTCTCTCTCTCTCTCTCTCTCTCTCTCTCTTTCTGTCTCTCTCTCTCTTTCTGTCTCTCTCTCTCTTTCTTTCTCTCTCTCTCTCTCTCTCTCTCTCTCTCTCTCACACACACACTCATACACACAGAAAGCAATAGTGAAGCTGTGACACAAAATGGTAAAGCACTAGACTTCTCTGAGCTCACAATCTGCACCCAGGCCCTGTATTCAACCACCAAACCTAGCCACCCAGGGGACAACTGGGAGAGGGCAAAGGTTGCAAAACCTGATGAGCTTCACCAGAATTAGAAGACAGGAAGGTTTGTGATATCTGACATGTTCTTCGATTCCCCAAGCTTCTGGAAAACTAGGAGAGGCATCATAGGCCCATCATCAGCCTCAATGAAACATTTCTTTAAGGTCAGTGTCCTAGTTGTCTGCCAGAAGGACTACTGAATTATATTGAGCACTGTATCTGAACACCAGAATATACAAAGGCAGTATAAATGCACAGAACTTGCCCTGCCATGGGAGGTGGCACAAATGAATGCTTCCTGTCAAATCAGAGCACTGGGAAGAGAGATAGCTTGGGGTACAAAGCGGCCTTTTTCTCCTGGCCTTCAGAGCCCACCCACACTTCTCCTCACTAATTGGCCCAGATGGTGTTGCGTGTTACACAGCTGTACAGGAGTGAGGCCTTTTGTCTGCCTGTCCAGACAATGAGAGAGACTTCTGGCCTGGGATGCAGAGAAATCCTTAAGCTACACTGGGAGCAGTGAGGGGAGCCCGGGAACATCCAATGCCATGAAAACAGTCTCTGTGTTATGAACTCATTGAATTGAATACAAATTTCATAGGTTGATGCCATTCATAATATCTACTCTGGAGCTTCTCCTATAGGAATACATCCAAACAAAATGAAAACAGCACCGAAAAATGCCACAAACCACAGACAGTCAGCAGTTTCTGTTTTCCTTCCTTGCATGGTGACTATCCTGGTTCTGAATTACATAGCTGCAACCTATAGGTCACCTGGCATTGCTGAAGGCTGGCGGGCTGTCAGTGAAGCCATAGGCCAACCTGACACTAGACCCTGAGTTCGAATCCTGGTCATGCCATGTAAAAAGGGCTGGAGAGCCTAAGAAATTATTGCCTGTCCATAAGAACACCAGAGGAATGTAATCAATGTCATGGTTGGATGAGTAGTCCGTCAATGTGTCTAGAATAAAATTAGACCCAATAATCACAGGGCAAGGATTGATTTTAATTCAGATTATTATGCATTAAAAGAACTCTTGATTAAATGGAGTGCTCCCTAAACACATGAGAATTGGTAGGAATGTAGTATATGTCATTGAATATTAGATACCTCTGGCAGTACATAAATATCTAAATTTATATTTATTTAGATATAAACATCGTAATATAAAGTTACAGCTATTTTGGCCAAACCTGGGGCATGATCTCAAGTCCTGAGATCCACTTGGCAGCTGAATGGGCTAGATGCAGTGGTGCTGCACACACCCATTCATGAATTGGGCCTCTCAGGCCTTCAGATCATGCCCCATCATTGCCAAAAATTTCTTCCTGGTGTAAGATTTCAAGTGTGACACCTGTTTTCCTTTTCTGTGCAAGTTCATAATAGGTCTGCAAAGCTACATGCTACGGAATAGATGGGAAGAAATTTAATAAATGTTATTGGTGCACTCACAGTCCATAAGTGCTAAATAAGTAAATCAATAATAAAATATAATGAATCACTCCAACAAGCACGATATAGACTGAATATATAGAAGTGAGTATAAATCATACATTTAACATGTTTATAAATGTTATGAGGTACTTGAATTCAGGCATAGGGAAGAGTTTAGTTCATGCATGCTTCTCATAGGAAATGATTTTATTTTATTTTGGAACATACTGTACAGAGGGGTTACAATTACAAGGGCAGGATAATGCGTACATTTCTTACCAAGCATTGCAGCCTCCTCCTTTGTTTACCCTTCTCATCCCTTCCCAGCCTCCCCTCCAACCCAATCCTTCTCCTATGCCCCCCTCCCCCCGCATCGATGTTGTAAAACTCGTTTTGGACATGACAACTTGTACTTCTCATTGTTGCAACAGGTCCACCTATATCCTTAAACGATTGTTTTTCCCCATCTCCTCCACAAGTTATACTGACATCAAATATAGTGAAAGCAGGGGTTATACTGTGGGGGGGGCCATACAAAGCAACAAAGAAATGATCTTATAAATGCATTAGAAACACATGCATGAAAGAAAAAATATTAAAATACATATCTAAGGGTTCATTTTCCTAACATCACATAATCTGACCTTTTCCACTTGACTCATACATATACTAGATATTGCAAATAAGGGAAACCATGTGGCCTAAGTTTCTTTGGGCCTGGCTTACTTCACTTAATATAATTTTTCCAAGTTTTTCCATTTCCCAACAAATGGGGCAATGTCATTCTTTCTGATGGAGGCATAGAATTCCATTGTGTAAATATACCACATGTTCTTGATCCATTCATCTACTGAGGGACATCTGGTTTGGTTCCATATCTTAGCTATGGTAAATAATGCTGCAATAAACATAGTTGTGCTGGTAGCTTTAGTGTGGTCTTGTTTGTAAACATTTGGGTAAATGCCCAAAAGTGGGATTGGTGGGTCATAGGGGAGCTCTATGTGAAGTATTTTCAGGAACCTCCATACTGCTTTCCAAAGTGGTTGAACAAGTTTACATTCCCACCAACAATGAAGTAAGGCTCCCTTCTGCCACATCCCCTCCAGCATCTGTTGTTGTTAGAGTTCTTGATTTTTGCATTTTAACTGGAGTGAGGTGGCCTCTCAATGTTGTTTTGATTTGCATTTCTTTTATGGCTAGAGATGTTGAGCATTTAATCATATGTCTATTGGCCGTCTTTCTTTCTTCTTCAGAGAAGTTTCTCTTTAAGTCTTTCGCCCACATATTTATTGGGCAGTTGTTTCTTTGAGGATTTGTTGTTGGGGGATTTAATTTTTTGAGTTCCAAGTATATTTTAGATATGATTCCCTTGTCCATTGTATGGTTAGTAAAGATCTTTCCCCAGTTCGTGGGCTTTCTATTGATCTTGCTAGCTATGTCCTTTGCCATGCAGAAGCTCTGCAACTTCATGCAATCCCATTTGTCCAACCTTTCTTTGATTTGTTGTGTTTCCGTGTCTGTATTCAGAAAATTTCAGCCTGAGCCAAGGAGACCTAGGGTTTCTCCTATTCCATCCTGTAATGTTTTCAGAGTGTCTGCTTTGACTTTGAGGTCTTTGATCCATTTACAGTTGTTTCTGGTGCAGGGTGATATAGAAGGATCTAGCTTTAGTTTTCTCCAAGTATTTAACCAATTTTGCAAGCACCATTTACTGAAGAGGCTGTCTTTCTTCCATTCGATTGTTTTAGCTCCCTTATCGAAGATTAGATGGCTTTAGGTCTGTAGGTTCATTTCTTGGTTTTCAATTCTCTTCCATTGGTCCTGAGGTCTGTTCTTACGCCAATACCAAGCTGTTTTGATTACTATGGCTTTATAGTAGAGTTTGAAATTTGGTATTGATATTCCTCCAGTAGTGTTCTTTCCGTTGAGGAGCATTTTTGCTATTCTGGGACTTTTATTGTTCCATATGAATTTTTGGATTGCCTCTTCTATTTCCTTGAAGAATGAGGGTGGAATTTTGATAGTTATCGCGTTGAATTTGTAGATAGCTTTGGGAAGTATTGCCATTTTCACGATATTAATCTTTCCAATCCAGGAGCATGGGAGGTTTTGCCATTTTTTAAGTTCTGTGTTGATTTCCTTTTTCAAGATTTTAAAGTTTTCATAATAGAGGTCCTTGACCTCTTTAGTTAAGTTTATTCCTAGGTATTTTATTTTTTGTGGGGCTATTACAAATGGAGTTGCTTTCGTAATTTCAGCTACACTTTTCTCATTGTTGGCATACAGAAAATCCATTGATTTTGGGGGTTAATTTTATACCCTGCTACTTTGCCAACGTTTTGAATCAGCTTGAATAATTTGGGAGTGGAGTCTATGGGATTCTTTAAATACAAGATCATATCGTCTGCAAAGAGGGAGAGTTTTATTTCTTCTTTCCCTATTTGGATCCCCTTTATGTCTGCATCTTGTCTTATTGCTGTAGCTAGGCATTCTAATACTAGATTGAAGAGAAGTTGAGAGAGTGGAACAATGATTTTTTTTTTTTTTGGTCGGTAGTGGGACTTGAACTCTGGGCCTGGGCGCTGTCCCTCAGCTCTTCAGCTCAAGGCGAGCGCTCTACCACTTGAGCTACAGCGCCACTTCCGGTTTTCTTTGTGGTTTATTGGAGATAGGAGTCTCACAGTCTCTCCTGCCCGGGCTGGCTTTGAACCGCGATCCTCAGATCTCAGCCTCCTGAGTAGCTAGGATTACAGGCGTGAGCCACCAGCGCCCGGCTAACAATGATTATTTTTAATTAAGAGTTCATGACGTGTGACAATAAGAATCACACTCAAGAATTGGAGGCATTGGAAAAGATCCAAGAATCGGTACTCACATGGTACATAGGATTCCAACACAGCTCACCACATCTCATACTCTATCCAATAGGTATTTATTAACATACTAGCTTCAGCTTGTGAATGGATGAATATTGTGCCCCAACCCCACCAAGAGGCTCTATCTCAGTTCCTGAGTATGGCCTAGCTGTTAGTGGCTCACAAGTTGGTAGGTTCATGTGTACCCATTGGGATGTTGTGCCTGCTAGGCCCCGAGTTTAAATCCCAGAACTACAAAATGTTTCATCCTGATGTGATGAGCCAATCCTTGCACCTGTTTTCCTGTTCTGTGTAAGTGCTGGGTTTCAGCAAGAATAAAGAATCAAGATAGCATAGGCAACTCCACACCCATGGGAATAGGGTGTCATCCATGTCAGCACAGTTATATATGTCATCCTATAATCAACAAAATACACAATACCTCCTTGAAAAAGACACAAAATAAAACGAATATCTACACTGAATGCAAGATGCATACCACACCTGTATGTAAATAGAGATCTTAGGTTTAAAAGATGTGAGCGTCTTATTTTGTCCACATTAGGGGCTTCAAATCAGGCCCTGGACCAGGCCTGATATTCTAGTCTTCAAGGATGGTGAGCCTCCCCTCCCTCCACATGCAACAGTTACCTAGACCTGAGTTCAAATCCAAGTACTGACAAAAGATTCATCCTGATGTCAGAAGCCAGTTCTGGCATCTGTTTTCCTCTCCTGTGAAAGTCCTGGGTCTCAGCTAGAATGGAGAATGAATGCATAAGCAACCTTGTAACCATGGGAACAGGTTGTCATCCATGTCAGCACAGTTATACCTGTCACCATACTCAGTAAAACACACAATATCTCCATGAATTAGACACAAATTAAGGAGAAGTAAACCTAATGCAAGAGGCTGTCCCCACATGTATGTCAATATAGATCCTATGTTTCAAGTATGAATCTCTTCCTATCCTAGCCTTCCCTGGGGTTCGATGTGAGGTCCTGGGAATGGCCTACCTCCTTAGTTGCTCACAGGCCTGTATCCTCACCTTGACCCTTTCCCCAATTGGACCGGCTAGACTCTGTGTTCAAATCCCAATACTGCTAAAAGATGAATCCTGGTGTGAGAGGCCCATCAATCCACCTGTTTTCCTGCCCTGTGAAAGTCCTAGGTCTCAAGGAGGATGAAGAATGCTATATAGGCAACTCTATAGCCATAGAAATAGGTTGTCATCCGTGTCAGCACAGTTATGTCTGTCATCATACTCAATAAAACACAAAATGCATCCATGACTAAGACACACAATAAAAAGAATAACTACATTGAACATAAGACACATTCCACACATGTATGTAAATAGAGATCCTATGTGTAAAATAGGTGGGTATATTATTTTTGCCGTACTAGGGCTTCAATTCAGGCCCTGCATCATAGACTGATATTGCAATCTTCAAGGACGGTGAGCTTCCTTTTCTCCCACAGTGCTACAGATTTACCACGAACTGAGTTAACTCTACATCAGCTTCAATCATCTCAGGGTGGTGGGCTACCATGGGTCCATAGCCGACCCTGGGATCCTAGGCCCTGAAGTCTTGCCGGAAATAAAACAAAACAAAACAACAAAGAGAGAGAAGTAGAGAGAGAGAGAGAGAGAGAGAGAGAGAGAGAGAGAGAGAGAGAGAGAGAGAGAGAGAGAGAGAGAGAGAGAGAGAGAGAGAGGAGGAGGAGAGAGAGAGGGAGGGAGAGAGAGAGGGAGAGAGAGAGAGAGAGAGAGAGAGAGAGAGAGAGAGAGAGAGAGAGAGAGAGAGAGAGAGAGAGAGAGAGAGAGAGAGAGAGAGAGAGAGAAAGCCATGGGATGGATATTTTATATTTTGTTCCTTTTCATGGTGACCATCCTGAGTCTCCATGACACACCTACAAAAGGGTACTTCACTTTGCATTAGGGGAGGCTAGTGGGCTATGCCATAGGCCCATGCAGCCATGTAGGCCCTGAATTCTTGTCCTGGTCCTGACACCTACCAGTGGGGTGATTTCCCAAGAGGCTCTTCCTATGCATGGGAATACCAATAGAATGTGAGCAAACTCATGATTGAAAGAAAAGTTTCTGCGTGCATTAGTCTAGTCTAAAATTAGACACAATGATCCTAGGTCGCTGATTGATCTTAATGAATATCTTACTAAACATGAAAAGAATCCTATTCCTTCAATGGTGGTATAATAACAACCTAAGAGTTGGTAGGAATATAGTTGATGTTATTGAATCCTAGGTAGATGTCTCTGGCACAAATATATATTTCTTGGTATATTACCACCTGCCTATCCATGTATGGCTATTTTGTCCACCCCTGCGGCTTGATCTCAGGGTCTGGGAACTTCCTGGCTGCTTCCTGGGATAGAGGTTGCCTTGTTGACACACCCATTCATGAATTGGGTTTGCTAGGCTCTGAGTACATATCCCAGCACTGCCAACAATTGGATCATGTAGTAAGAAGCAGAGTGTGACACATGTCAGACATGTGTCACATGATGTCAGACATGATGGAGAACACATCAACAAATCTAGATACTATGTGATAGCATGTCATCAATATAATAAATGGAATATGTGTTATCACAGTCAATAAAATAAATGGTAAATAAATGAATACAACAGAAATACAATAAATAACCACAACAAACAAGATATGGACTAAACATCTATAGGTAATTACAAATCCTATCTTTACAATGTATATAAATAGTATGTTTCCCAGGGCTCGAGCTTGAATTCAGGCTTAGGGCACAGGCCTGAATTTCTTGTCTTCAAGCATGGTGAGCTTCCCCTTGATCCATAGTGCTGCAGAGTTACCTAGACCCTGAGTTCAAATCCAAAGCCTGGCAGATAAAACGGCACCAATTGCAAGCCAGGGAGATAATTTTTTTTTTTTGGCCAAGCAAGATATTGAACTCAGGTCAGTGCAACTCTGCCTCAGCTTCTATCACCCTAGGCTGGGGTGCAGCCACTGGAACCACAGCCAATCCTGGAATCTTAGACCTCCAGGCCTTGCGGGGGATGCCCAGAAAAGAAGAGGTGGGATAGTGCTTTTACATTTTGCACCATGACCATCTGTGGCCTGAATGACACGGCTCCAAATGGTACTTCACCTTGCATTGCTAAATGCTGGTGGGCTATTAGGTAAGCCATAGTCCCGCAGGGCGAATCCCAGTAATGTCACTTCCGGCTGGCGGGAGATCCTAGGAGACTTGTTCCCATCCATAGGAATAACGATATAATGTTATAAATGTCACGGTTGAATGAGTTGCTCGTGAATGATTCACCTATAAAATTTGACATCATGATTTCAGTAGGTTGATTATTTTTATTTAATATGAAGCATTAAAAGAATATTATTTCCTACAGGGATGCAATAATTTCAGGACATTGATTTACTTAATAATTTATTAAGTATGAAAACAATGACATTAATTACATGGAGGCATAATAAATACCCAAGAATTGGTAGGAATGTAGTCTATATAACTGAATAATGGATAGACCTCTCTGGCACTATATAAAGATATATATATATATATATTATATTATATATTATGTATATATAATTATATCATATATAATATATACAATATTATATTATATATATATTAATAAACTACTATCTGCATGTCAATCTGTTCTTATTTTGTCAACCTCTGGGGCTCAATCTCAGGTCCTGGGAACTGCCTGTCAATTCAATTTGCCCGTGGTGGTGTGCTGACCCTCACCCATTCATGAATTGGGCCTTGTAGTCTATGAGTTCAGATGCCAGCACTCCCAAAAAATTAATTGTGGCATAAGAAGCTGATGGTGACACAAGTTTTTCTTTTCTGTGAAAGGCCTGGTTGTCAGGTACGAAGTGGCATACATAAGCAAACATATGTCCTATGTAATCAATGTAATTACTGTTCTACGTGTCATAATAGTCAATAAAATGAACAGTCAATACATGAATAAAACAAAAAATAAAATGAGTAACTACACTGAACACAATATGGAGTCAACATATGAATATAAATCATATATTTAAAATGTACACAAATAGGATGTTTTCTAGTGGTGGGGATAGATTTCAGGCGTAAGGAACGGACTTGAATTTTTTTACTTCAAGGAGGCAAGCTTCCCCTTCACACACAGAGCAACAGTGTTACCCAGACCATGCATTCAAATCCCAGTCCTGGCAGAAAAATGGCACCTTTATAGTATGTGAGGCCCAATTCTTAGGTATTTCATTCTGCCTCCATTTAATGAATGTGATTGTTTAAATGCTTCATAAAGTGTTAGTTAAAATTTATCATTGTCTCATAATATTATTGTGTATAATTTTATCCTAGAAACATTCAAGAACTTCCCATTCAATCATGAAATACATCACATTCCATTGGTAATCATATGAATAGGAATGAGTTTCTTAGGATCTCCTACCATTTGGAGGTGGCACGACCAGGATTCAAACTGTGGGCTCTAGCTCCCACCACTTAGACCTTAGGGTAAGGAACTCACCGGTCTGTTCGAGTACATCAGCAAGACCAATGATTAGGCAGGCACCAGTGGCTCTCAACAGTCCTCCTTGATACTTACAAGGCTGTGATAGGAGGATCATGGTCAAAGTCAACCTAGGCAGGAATGTCCTTGAGACCCCTGTCCAACTTCAGTGCAAACAAAGCCAGAAGTAGAGCTCTATGGCTCCAGTGGTTAGCCTTGAGCAAAAGCAGCTCACAGATTGTGCCTATATCCTGAGTTCAAGGTCTGGGACTGGCAACAAACAGACATACACAAAAATCTGTGCAGCCATCTGGCTAAAGCTGGTCACCCTCTTGTCCCCAACTGGATTGGATAGAGTTTCCTGGGAAAGGGACTGCTGTCATCTTGACTCTGCCCATTCTGCCTGCATCACAGTATTCGAGACACACCCCCATTCTTTCATGGTTGTTTCTGACCAATGGTATACAAGAATGGTGGCCATGCCCACATTCTATGCTGCCCTGTAGCACCGGGATTACCTCTGTGGTTGACAACAGTACCAGTAGTTGAGGAAGGTAGAAGTGGGTGAGTGGTGAGCAAGAGACTTGAGGCCTAGGAAGAGAGGCCTTGCTCAGCCCCGCCATGTGCCAGCCCGTGCCCTGGCCCCCTCCTACCCTTCCTAGCTGTGCAACATTTCAAACCTGGTGTTGCTAGCTCAGACCTGTGGTGCCTCTTGGAGTCTTCAGGCAATGGTGCAATGGTTCGCCACTGGCCGGCTTGTGGCCCTGACCTAGTCCTGGACCCCTGTCATCTGCTCCGGGCCTGAGTGTCTGCCATGTCTCTGTCATTGCTGCTGGCCTCACCCAGAGCAGCTGCCAAAAGCTTCTCTCAGCAGCACATGTGATTGGCTGCCCACACAGGACCACACCCTACAAGCCCATATCCCCCTCTCCTACCCCCTCCTGACCAGGACCGGCACCGCCCCCATGCCCCACAGTCTGGCCCATGCCCTGCCACAAATGCCCCATGGATGGGGGTGGGTGTTGACCTGAGGATCCCACCCCCATCCCTAGCCTCCACTGTCCCAGGAAACGGGGAGTTGCAGGGTTGGGTGAGGTGTGGTCGCTACAGAGCCGTTGGCATGGAGCAGTGGGAGCCACACAGTGGCGCATCTGCACCCTTCCTCTCCATGGTGGAAACCTGGTGGCTTTAGTTCAGAGGAGGGGAGTAACATGTCTACACTTGCCTTCTGGGTACTTTTCCTTTTTTCTGGGGTGGAGGGTGTTGGATGCAGAAGATAGACCCCCTTGCTGTGTGAGCCCTTGTTTTCTTTGCTAGGTCACCCTTTCACTTGAAGAGGTTCCCAGAAAAGCCAGTTAGGGAGGTGAGTGTGTTGGGGGTCGGAGCAGAAGGTGAATATCTGGGAGGAACACCCCACTCACACACATGCACCCCGGCTGTCCACCCCCCGCACCAGCTGTCAACAGTTCTTACAGGGTGATCACATTTCCCAGCTTTGTCAACTTCTGCTTGTGCTCCTGGTCCATCTGGTCTCCAACAAACTCAGGAGAGGCACTGCTCTGAGTCTGTGTGTGTTTGTGTGTGTGTGTGTGTGAGAGAGAGAGAGAGAGAGAGAGAGAGACAGAGACAGAGACAGAGAGACAGAGAAAGACAGAGACAGAGATGGAGAGAGACAGAGAGAGAAAGAGAGAGATACAGAGAGAGATAGAAAGAGAGACACAGAGAGAGAGATAATCTTTCTCCTTGTACAGCCTGACTGTACTCAGGTGAGTGATCATTTGGCAAATTGCATGTGCTGTATTGACTAGTCTTCCGTCACCGGTCTGGATGTGTGTGTGTGTGTGTGTGTGTGTGTGTGTGTGTGTGTGTGTGTGTGTGTGTGTGTGTGTGTGTGTGTGAGTGTGTGTAGATGTGAGTTGTAACAAGGAGACTGGCTATGGTAACTTCTACCTGCTATCTTTTGGGGGATACATGGGCTTCACAGCTGAGCTCTGGGGACCTGGAAGGGAAGGACGCTTGAAGGGGACTCAGCACTGTTAAAAGAACAAGAGATCTGTGTGCCCTGGAGCTGTGTACTCCCTTGGGCCTGGTTAGTGGCAGTGGGAGTTTGGGAGAACCTGGGAGTGCAGCTTGCATTGGGTGGCTTCCCAGGGGGACAGAGCTTGGCCAACACTTAGTAAGGATATGAGCCCTGCTAGAATGAAGCATAACAACATAGGTCAGACTCCAGGTCTTCTCATCATGATGTCTGATGGGCGAGGCCAACCCTATTTTAAATCTTGAACTGTGATCTTCAGATCTAAGGCTTCTGAGTAGCTAGGATTATAGACAAGAGCTTGTGGTACTGGGCATCTGATTTTTTTTGGTATATTATGGTTTGACCTCAAGGACTTAGGCTTGCCAATCAGGTCTTCTACCATGCCAGCCAAGCATTTCTGTCTTGGGCATTTCCAACATTGAGGCTTAATAGATGCTCAGGCTGGGCTGGATTGCGGTCCTCCTATCTGTGACAGGCATGTACCACCAGGCCAAGTCCTCTGTAGTTGGGATGGTAGACACGTAGTGTCACACTCAGTAATTTATTTAGATGGATTTTTCCAGACTTAGTCCACGGCAGCCATTTCTTGACCACAGGTGAAGTTCTGGGTTGGGCCTCGACCATCGGACCTCAGTCTCCTCATGGGACAGTTGTGAGGAAACAAGGGATTAATACAGAGGGATCTCTGGAGCAGGGCCAGGCACAGAGGGAGCGGCAGTCAGATATGGTTCTCAGCAATTCTGTGAGAATATGTCAGGAAGATACCCGGAAAGAGCTCAGACAGTGTGTGTTATTAATGGTGCGACAGGTATAGGATTATGAAACAAAACATGGCTCTCTTTCATTATTACCCTATCCTCATGAGGAAGGGGTTCCTTCACTTTGTTCAATTTTGCAGCTGGGGAAATTGAGGAACAGAGAAGCGGGGTGACCTACTCATAACTCCTCTGCCATGTTTCAAGGACAATGGGTGCTATTCAGTCCACTTCTTTTGGTGGGAAGTCCACTGCTTGTCAGTCGTGGGGCTTGAACTCTAGGCCTGGGCACTGTCCCTAGGACTGGGCACTGTCTCTGAGCTCCTCAGCTCAAGGCTAGTGCTCTACCACAGTGCCACTTATGATTTTCTGGTGGTTCTTTGGAGATAAGAGTCGCATAGATGTTCCTGCCCAGGCTGACTATGAACCATGATTGTCAGATTTAGCCTCCTGTGTAGTTAGGATTATGGACCTGAGCCACCGGCACCTGGCTTAAGTGTAATTCTGGCCATCTTTCTTTCACTCTCTCTCTTTCAGGAACTGATTGAATGGGTGCTGGAGAGGTGTCCCAGCATCCCCATGTGGCTGGAACCAAGGGGGCCCTCTCATTCTGGAGGTGAGCTGTGGTTCAGCGGCTGTCTTCTCAGTCTGTTGTACCAGCTACATGAGGTAAGCCCCTCTGTGCCCTGGCTAGACTGTGACAGTCATTCGTTATCCATCTAACATTATTGGACTTAGTATTGTGTTCAACGTCCTTTCCTAGCAAAAATTTCTGGCCAAAATTATGATACATTGTTACAGAATGAAAATGTAAAACCATCTTTAGAAAGTCTTTTGGGGCTCTGGGAATATGGCTTCATGGTACGGTGATTGCCTAGCATGCACGAAACCCTTTGTTCAATTCCTCAGTACACATAAACAGAAAAAGAAACACTGGAAGTGGTGCTGTGCCTCAAGTGGTAGAGGGTTAACTTGAACAAAAAGAAAGAAAAAGCTGAGGAATAATTCTTTAGCCCTGAGTTTAAGCCCCAGGACTGGCAAAATAACAACAACAACAACAATGAATATTTAGTTAGTAAATGCAAAATAAAGAACCCATACTTGGAATAAATAATTGCTCCATGCATACTGATACCTGAGGATAGTACCTAATTAATGTACTTTACCTATATTTGGATACTGTGTTGAAAAAAAAAGTTTTGTTCATTAGGTCACAGCAATTAATGCCAGGAATGTGCTTAGATGTCAGGTGAAGATTAATTCTGGAAATTCAAAGATTCCAGGCTTTTGAGTGGTCACTGCTAATAAAAATGAGAAGGGTAGTTTAAGTGAGATTTAGAAACCTTTTGGCCAGTCCTGGCACCAAAAAGACAGAGGTTAATTAACAGTTGTGTCAGAAGAGAAGGAATAACTCCAGATGAAAGGAATATGTGATAGTCAATAAGGTATAGCAGAAACCGTTCTAAGGAACCATTTTTGGTTATTGAAGAACAAGTTATCAACTAGGCTTATTCCTCATTGTCTTTAACATTCTAAATCTCTTAGGGTAGTTCTTAATCTCCGTGTGATAAATATATCTCCTTCTAGGGTGTTCTTTCATACCTGATCTCCTTTGCTTTCTAAAAACATGTCTTTCTTTATTTCTCTATGAACATTTCCTAATATTAAATATACCTACTGTAAGGTCCATTCCTGGACCACGAACAGACCTCGCCCAGTACCTGCGTTACCTAGGCAACTGGGATACCTGGAAGAGGTCACGTCCGCATCTGCTGAGGTCACATCCTAACCTGATGTGGCCACACCTTTCTCCCACCTGATCCCACTTCCCTTTACCTGGACACACCCTTCCCCGCCCCCTACCCTATATAAGGCCTAAACCGCCGCCAGACCGCCCTCTTTTTTTCCTTTGCCAGCCGCGTGGAGTGCCAACCTTGCCTGGTCCCAGCAGGTCTACTGAATAAACCCCTTACCTGAATACCACGTGCGTGGTGCAGTTTCAGTTCTTACTCGGTCACCTCTTTTTAAAAACCTAACATAAATGGTGCCGTGACTCGGATAAAGGGCTTAAAGTCAGGACAGCCGAGATTCCTCTCTGTTTTTTTTCTTTTTTTCATTTTTGTTTTTCCCTTTTTGCTCTGAGGAATACCCACAGTTCTGACGGCCTTTTATGAACCTGTCTATCTGCTGCGGACACAGTGCATCAATTCTATTGCTGGCCTCTGCATCTTCCTCGACACTTCTACATTTTGGTGAGTGACCTGCTCCCTAAGGGGCCTCTGTCGTTCAGTCTCTTTACAGATACCACGCCGGAGAACCTACTAGGCCTTTACTTGACTCCGGTTGTTCGTCACTTCTCTCTAGAGGGCTCGGTGGTAAGTTGGGACACCGCTTCCATTCAGTAAGCCCTCCTTCACTCACTAAATTTTTCCCCCTACGTTTTTCTCTTTTGCATTTCTAATGGGTTGTTGTAAGTCACGCCCAAAGGAGGAAACTCCACTAAAATGCCTCCTGCGTTCCCTGGATGTCTTGTCTATTGACTGCATCGACAAGAAACGCCTGATTTATTATTGCACTCAAGTTTGGCCACAGTACCAACTGGATAATCGTTCTCGATGGCCCAGAGATGGGACTTTGGACTATGTCATTCTCAGAGATTTAGACGATTTTTGCCGTCGTAATGGTAAATGGTCTGAGGTCATTCATATTCAGCCATTCTTTGCTCTCCGGGACAACCCGGCCCTATGCCAATCATGCCCGGCCTTTCCACTCCTCCTGGCACGTGGAGAACCCAACTCTAGCGCAGGGCTCCCTCCGGAGCCTGATGTGCCTGACCCTCTTTTTGACTCTGCCCCTCTTCCTGCTGAGCATCTGGTGCCTTCCCCACCTTCTTCACTCTCCTCTCCTTCACCCTCTATCTCTTCCCCCCCTGCAGCTCACACCCGGTCTCGCACTGGTGGCACACAACCTCCACCAGACCCCCTGTGCCCTTTGCGAGAGGTGGCAGGGGCTGAAGGTGTAATTAGGGTGCATGCGCCATTCTCAATGTTTGATATTGCTCAGATTGAGAAGCGGCTGGGATCTTATGCCCAAGATTCTAATAATTATGTCAAGCAGTTTAAGAACCTGGCTCAGACCTATGACCTTACTTGGCAGGACATATATCTAATGCTATCCTCTACCCTTACTGCTGAGGAAAAAGAAAGGGTGTGGACTGCAGCCCAGGCACATGCCGATGAAGCTCACCGCCTAGATATTAACTTTCCAGTGGGAGCAACAGCTGTGCCTAGGGAAGAGCCCAATTGGAATTATCAACATAATGCTCCTGGGCGGGAAAGCAGAAATAGGATGATAACTTGCTTAGTGGCTGGCCTTCAAAAGGCAGCCTATCTTCCTGTTAATTACGACAAATTAAACCACATTACTCAAAGGCCCAATGAAAACCCGGCGGAATTTCTTGAACGCCTTACAGTAGCGCTCCAGCGCTATACAAGGCTGGACCCAGAGTCACCAGAGCCTAAGGTGGTTCTCAATACTCATTTTATTGCCCAATCAGCCCCCGATATTAGAAAAAAGTTAAAAAAGGCTGAGAACGGTCCTCAGACCCCTCAACGAGATCTGGTGAGTATGGCATTTAAAGTTTTCAATAATCGAGAGGAACAGGAGATTGCCGATAAGACAGCCCGTGAGAGGGAAAACTATCAAATCCTGGCTGCTGCCATCCGGCCTCCTCTGAGGAGACGCACCCAACAAACACCACCTGGAGCATGCTTCAAGTGTGGGCAAGAGGGCCACTGGGCGAAATTCTGTCCCTCACCACGACCTCCACCTGGACCCTGCCCAAGGTGTGGACAACAAGGACATTGGGGAGTCGATTGCCCCTCCTCACCTCCACAAGGTAGGCCAGCCCCTCCCCCACCCCGCCCACCCAGGCAGGCGGAGCCAGACCGGTCGGAGATTTTCTGCTTGGCTACAGAATGAAGGTGCCCAGGGCCACCTGCTCCCAACAACCAAACCATCACAATGACGGAGCCCAGGGTGTGTTTCTATGTAGCCGGTAAGTTAATATCTTTTCTCTTGGATACGGGAGCGACTTACTCGGTGCTATGTCAATATACAGGCAAGACTTTTCCCTCCCAGATCTCGGTGGTGGGTGTAGATGGCCTACCTACCTGTCCCCCAACTACAGGACCAGTATCATGTAAAATAGAAGACTTTCCTTTTTCACACTCCTTCCTAATCCTACCTCACTGTCCTACCCCACTCCTAGGAAGGGACTTGCTCTCTAAATTTCAAGTCTCCCTTTCATTCCATATCCCCAAACAGCCCACACCTGTTCTACTTTTATCTTTAGATGAACCTCCACCTGTAACTTCCCAACTAAATCCTTTCCCTTTACCTCCAGATCTTGTCAACCCTCTTATCTGGGATACTTCCACTCCTACTATGGCTAGACACCATACTCCTGTCCTCATTAAACTTAAAGACCCTACCCATTTCCCTGGTACTTCCCAATACCCCATTTCCCTTAGGCACAGGCAAGGTTTAAAACCCATCATCCTTCGCCTTCTTAAACAAGGACTTCTCAGACCCACTAACTCCCCCTTTAACACCCCTATCCTGCCAGTAGTTAAACCTGATGGGACCTATCGCCTAGTCCAGGACCTGCGCACTATTAATGCTGCAGTCCTTCCCATTCATCCTGTTGTGCCTAACCCATATACTCTCCTTTCACAGATACCTCCTGGTACCACCCACTTCTCGGTGCTGGACCTCAAGGATGCATTCTTCACAATCCCCCTGCATCCTGACTGCCAAGATTTCTTTGCTTTTACTTGGGTGGACCCAGACACTTCAAGGGCACAACAGCTGACCTGGACGGTCCTCCCTCAAGGGTTTCGAGACAGTCCCCATTTCTTTGGACAGGCTTTATCAAAGGATCTCCTCTCTCTTCAGGTGTCTCCTAGCATTGTTCTCCAGTATGTGGATGATCTTTTGCTTTGCAGCCCTTCCTTTGAGTTGGCTCGCCAACATACAGCTGACCTCCTCAACTTCCTGTTGACAAAAGGATATAGAGTCTCTCCTTCAAAGGCCCAGATAGCGAAGTCAGAGGTAACATACTTGGGTTTGTCCATAACTCCTACAGAGAGAAGAATTACCCTTGATAGAAAAGCCTACATTGAGTCTCTCTCTGTCCCACAGACCAAGGAGGACATTCTGTCTTTCCTGGGACTTGCAGGCTTCCTTCGTATTTGGATACCCGGTTTTGCTACATTGGCCAAACCTCTTTATGAGGCATCCAAAGGTTCCCTACTGGAGCCGCCAGACCCCACAAAGCCCATTGACACCCCATTTAAAGTTCTGAAGCAAGCGCTTCTTCGGGCTCCAGCACTGGCTCTACCTAACCTCAAGGAACCCTTTATACTCTATGTCACTGAGAAGTGGGGAATTGGCCTTGGGGTTCTTGGACAAATGTCAGGCCCCTCATTTAGACCTGTGGCCTACCTCTCAAAGCAGCTAGACCCAACGGTAAAAGGCTGGCCAGCATGTATTCGAGCTTTGGCCGCAGCAGCCACCTTGGCACAGGAGAGCACAAAACTCACTTTTGGCCAACCCACTACCATTCGCTCTCCCCACAGACTAAAGGACCTTTTGTCTCATAAATCCCTGTCTTCCCTTTCCCCTTCCCGCCTACAGCTGTTTCATGTTACTTTTATTCAAAACCCTGACTTTTCACTGGAAAGCTGCTCCCCGCTCAATCCAGCCACCTTGCTTCCATCCAATTCTAACCCTCTTTCCCATTCCTGTACAGAGACCTTGGAGGAATTCACACCCCATTTTACAGGTATCTCGGAAACTCCTCTTCCTGACCCAGAAGACACCTGGTACATCGATGGCAGTTCCACATCTACCTCTTCAGGAAGCCGAGTTGCGGGCTATGCCATCGTTAATAACTCTACCATTCTTGAAAGCAGCCCTCTGCCCCCTAGCAATACCTCACAAAAGGCAGAACTTATAGCTTTAACTAGGGCCTTAATTCTAGCCAAGGGCCGGAAGATCAATATTTATACAGACTCAAAATATGCCTATCATATTCTCCATTCTCATGCAGCAATTTGGAAGGAACGTGGCTTCCTGACCACCAAAGGGACTCCCATAACTAATGCCTCACTTATTCTTAAACTATTAGAAGCTGCTTCCCTTCCCCAACAGGTTGCGGTCATCCACTGCAGAGGACACCAGACAGGATTGGATGCCATTACAGTCGGCAATTCAAAAGCAGACCGGGAGGCAAAGCTAGCAGCCCAGAGACAACTCCAGGGACAACTTCCAGCTCCCTTGCTTCTGGTATTGCCTTCAATTCAACCCTCTTATACCCCACAGGAGATCGAGGAACTTATGCACCAGGGAGCCTCCCAGGAAGCACAGGGATGGTGGTCTCTGGAAGGACGAGTTGTTCTTCCTGAGACACAAGCAGACAGCTTTCTTTCCCAGGTTCACCAGGCGCTGCATATTGGATACAAGCCTCTCTCCCACCTTCTTAAACCTTTAATCCATTGCCCTAGCCTAACTACTCGACTAAAGGCTGTTACCCAAGCCTGCCCCACGTGTTCTCTTACTTCCTCACAGGGTGGTCTCCGACCAGCTGCATTCCCCACACACCAAGCACGGGGACACACCCCAGGGGAAGACTGGCAGATAGACTTCACTCACATGCCCAGATGTAAGCGGCTAAAATACCTTCTAACTATGGTTGATACCTTTTCAGGATGGATTGAAGCCTATCCCACAACGTCGGAGACAGCTGACACAGTTGCCTCTGTCCTTATTAAAGAAATTATTCCTAGGTTTGGCTTACCCAGGTCACTTCAATCTGACAATGGACCTGCTTTCATCTCCAAAGTGACCCAACAGGTGGCATCCTCTCTAAACATCCAGTGGAATCTTCACATTCCTTATAGGCCTCAGTCTTCTGGAAAGGTTGAAAGAGCTAATGCGCTCCTTAAGACACAACTTACTAAACTTTCTCTAGAGCTCCAGCAATCCTGGCCAGAACTGTTACCCCTGGCGCTCACCCGCTTACGTGTTTCTCCCCGCAGCCCTACTTTCCTCAGCCCCTTTGAGTTAATGTATGGAAGACCTTTTCTCCTAGGTAATTTCCCTACTGACAATACCAAAACTCCACTAATAGACTACCTTCCCGTCCTAACCTTTCTTAGGCACATGCTGCGCCAACATGCTGACCAGTGTCTCCCTCAGCCTCATCAAGGCCCCTTTCCCACTCCCCCAATTTTGCCTGGTGATCAAGTGTTTCTCAAGACCCTTAATCCATCTGGTTTACACCCTAAGTGGACAGGCCCTCACCAGGTTCTGCTGACCACCCCCACAGCAGTCAAGCTCAAGGGACAGCCACAGTGGATTCACCTGTCAAGAATAAAAAGGTCTCCTGCTCCTGCCCCTTCTATGCCAACACTGACTTCGAGGTACACCTGTTCCCCCCTTGGGCCTACCAAGCCCCCTGCCTGAGAAGACTTCCTCCAGACTTCATCGAAGAGACTCGCTTCTTGCAGACATCATGGAACTGGCAGACCTGGAAGCAGTCACCTCCTACTAGGTCACCTCTCTTCCCCCCCCTTTCCTTTTTCAGCCATGCTTCTCCACCATGCTGGGTGGGACTACAGTTCAGTAACTTCTTTTCCTGCCTGAATAGCGCATGGTGTTCTTTTCATCTACCCAATAACTACCCCTTTTGTGTGAACCAAAGTGCCTTGACACCATGCGAGATTTTTCACCAATACCATTTCTGGCCTTCACATCCACGTCCACACCACTTCTCTACTCTGGTGAGTGAAACTACTCTACGGCTCTCTGTCACTCAGTCTCTGTCCAGACGTGGCGCCACGCCAGAGAGCTCCTACGGCCTTTAGCTGAAAGGCCGGTCACCTCTGAAGCCGAGGACGCTTGGCTTTGGGGGCTTGGCCATTTCTCTCTAGAGGGCTCTGGGGGAAGTCGGGACGCCGCTTCTGCCTGGTCAGCTCTTATTCACTCACCAGACTGACTCTACTTTTTGGCTTGTGCCCTGAAGAGTGTGACGCAGGCTGGGTCCCGGGGACCCTCCCCTCTAGGTTCCCTCTCAAAGGCTAGCCATTCTAGGTTTAAAAATTGTCAGAGTTTCCATTTGTTCAGGTTTCCGTCAATGCCTCATGAAACTTCTCCAGACTCCGTCCAACAGACTCACCTCCTCCAGACTTCATCGAGGAATCAACACCCAAGTGACAGCTGCAGCCTGCTGCCTTCTCCCAGCATGGACCACATCCCAGCCTTTTACCCCTACGACGCCCCTTGCCAGCAGGAAGTAGCCAGAGAGAGTCTTCGCCCTTTTTCATAATTATCAAAAGGCTGGAATGTAAGGTCCATTCCTGGACCACGAACAGACCTCGCCCAGTACCTGCGTTACCTAGGCAACTGGGATACCTGGAAGAGGTCACGTCCGCATCTGCTGAGGTCACATCCTAACCTGATGTGGCCACACCTTTCTCCCACCTGATCCCACTTCCCTTTACCTGGACACACCCTTCCCCGCCCCCTACCCTATATAAGGCCTAAACCGCCGCCAGACCGCCCTCTTTTTTTCCTTTGCCAGCCGCGTGGAGTGCCAACCTTGCCTGGTCCCAGCAGGTCTACTGAATAAACCCCTTACCTGAATACCACGTGCGTGGTGCAGTTTCAGTTCTTACTCGGTCACCTCTTTTTAAAAACCTAACACCTACACAGATGGAAGAGATGGTAATCTAAGGATCCCATAGCTCATGAGGCATTAATGTAACAAAATGGAAAAGGAGGACATATTTATTGCTACCTCAATTATTCTGAAAACTGCAATGTCATATCATTTGACTCAGATTTCCATTCTTTGTATACTTAGTGTCATTAAGTGCACTAAATGCAAATATGAGCCAGGTGTTGGTGGATTATGCCTGTAATCCTGGCTATTCAGGAGGTTGAGACCAGAGGATTGTGGTTCAAAGCCAGCCTGGTCAGGAAAGTCCATGAAACACTTATCTTCAATTAACCACAAGAAACCTGGAAGTGGTGCTGTAGCTAAAGGGGTAGAGCACTCAACATGAGCTGAAGAGCTGAGGGACAGTGCCCAGGATCAGAGTTCAAGCCCCACGACCAAGAAAAATGTGCAAATATGACTTTAAATTTCCCGAAAAGGAATGACAAAGTCAATAGTAATCTTGCCAAGCAGAGAAAATAATTCCAAAATGATTCAGTACACCTAAATTTACTGAGTTATTTAAGTTATGTATCCTTTGCTGAACATATTTTCTTCTTTTACAAATTGTCAAATATTAGCCTAATAATAAGCTTCATCTAGTATTTCTTGGTTCAAAAGAGAAGTCCATAAAGTTGATGTCACTTAGCTTTCTTACTGTCTTAGTTCAAAGCCAAACCAGACAGGAGAGTGTGTCAAATTCTTATCTGTAATTAAAAACCAAAAAAACAGAAGTGCAGTTTTGGCTCAAACAGTAGAGTACTAGCTTTGAGGGCAGATGGGCAGGGACAGTGTCCAGCCTCTGAGTTCAAGTCCCAGAACCAGCACAAACTAAACAAACAAAACAAACACCAGGTATTTCTTTGGGATCCTCCTTAAAGGAGTACTGGTCTGAGAGGAGGCTGCTTTTGCTGATCATACTCACTGGATCCTGCTTTTTTGGAATCCTTATTGCAATGGCAAACTCCAGACCAGACTAAAGGAATTGATAACTGACTCCTGCAACAAGAAAATCATCTCAGGAGTGAAACATCCTTGCATAAGACACTTTAAAACATCCATGCCTTTGTTTCTTTGCAGCAGAACACTTTTAAAATAAATATTTCCTTTTGTTCATGTTGGCCTTCAAATGGCATATTGTTTCCTTTTGTAATACTCTCAATCAGAAGTTTACAGACAAGTTTTATATGAGTAAAGAACACACTCCAAAAGACTTTAGCCCACTTATTAATTGGGCAGTTGTATCTTTGAAGATTTGTTGTTGGAGAAATTAATTTTTTAATTCCAGGTATATTTTAGATATGACACAATTGTCTGTTGTATGGCTAGTGAAGATCTCCCAATCCATGGGCTTTCTATTGATCTTGCTAGCTATGTCCTTTGCCATGCAGACGCTCTGAAATTTCATGCAATCTCATTTGCGCAAATGTTCACTGATTTCTTGTGTTTCTGGGTCTCCATTAAGAAAATTTCGGCTTGTGCCAAGGAGACCTAGGGTTTCTCCTATTCCTGTGATGTTTTCAGAGTGTCTGCTTTGACTCCGAGGTCTTTGATGAATTTGGAGTTGATTCTGGTGCAGGGTAATATATAAGGGTCTAGCTATAGTTTTCTACAAGTAGTTAACCAATTTTGCCAGCACCATTTACTGAGGATGCTGTCTTTCTTCCATTCTATTTTTTAGCTCCCTTGCCAAAAATTAGATGGTTATAGGTCTTTAGGTTCATTTCTGGGTTTTCAATTGTATTCCATTGGCCCTGGAGTCTGTTCTTGTACTAGGACCAAGCTGCTATTTTATTGTGAAAATATTGTACAGAGGGGTTAAATTAAATATGCAAGATATTGAGTGCATTTCTTATCAAGCATGGTAGCCTCCTATTTGTTTCCCCTTCCCATCCTCCCTAGCCCCCCCCCCCTGCGAAATCTCCTTATCCACCTGCTGCCCCCACACCAAAGTTGTAATGTTTGTTTTTCGACATAACGTCTTTTATATCTCATTGTTGCAATGGGTCCACCCGTATCCTTGATTTAACCATTTGTTTTTTCCCTTCCCCTTCTCAAATTACACAAACATCATATACAGTGAAAGCAGGGGTCATATAGTGGGGGAGGGACATATAAAGACACCAATAAATAATCTTCTAAATATTTCAGAAACAATCTCAGGAAAGAAAAAAAAAACATTTGAATATAAATCTTAGGGTTCATTTCCCTAACATCAACTTATCTGATCTTTTCTGCTTGACTCAGATATATACTAGTTTTTGCAAATAAGGAAAGCCATGGGACGTATTATTTCTTTAGGGCTGCTTTACTTCACTTAATATAATTTTTCCAAGTCTTTCCATTTACTAACAAATGGGGCAATGTAATTCGTTCTGATGGAGGCACAAAATTCCATTGTGTATATATACGACATTTTCTTGATCATTCATCTACTGTGGGACATCTGGATTGGTTCCATATCTTAGCTATGGTAAATAATGCTGCAATAAACATAGTTGTGCTGGTAGCTTTAGCGTGGTCTTGTTTGTGATCATTTGGGTAAATGCCCAAAAGTTGGATTGCTGGGTCATAGGGGAGCTCTATGTGGAGTCTTTGGAGGAACCGCCATAGTGCTTTCCAAGTGATTGAACAAGCTTATGCACCCACCAACAATGTCCACATCCCCTCCAACATCTGTTGTTATTAGAGTTCTTGATTATAGCCATTCTAACTGGGATGAGGTGGTATCTCAATGTTGTTTTTATTTGCATTTCTTTTATGGCAAGAGAAGTTGGGAATTTCTTCATGTGTCTATTGGCCATCATTCTTTCCTCTTCAGAGGAGTTTCTCTTTAAGTTTTTTGCCTACTTATTAATTGGGCAGTTGTTTCTTTGAAGATTTGTTGTTGGGGGAATTAAATTTTTGAATTCCAGGTATATTTTAGATATGAGACCCTTGTCCATTATGTGGCTAGTGAAGATCTTCTCCCAATCCGTGGGCTTTCTATTGATCTTGCTGGCTATGTCCTTTGCCATACAGAAGCTCTGCAATTTCACGCAATACCATTTGTCCAACCTTTCTTGATTTTTGTGTTTCTGGGTCACTATTAACAAAATGTCATCCTGTACCAAGGTGACCTAGGGTTTCTTCTATTCCTTCCTGTAATGTCTTCAGGGTGTATGCTTTGTCTCCGAGGTCTTTGATCCTTTCGGAATTGATTCTAGTGCAGGGTGATATATAAGGATCTAGATTTAGTTTTCTACAAGTAGTTAACAACTTTTGCCAGAGCCATTTACTGAAGAGTCTGTCTTTCTTCCATTCTAATTTTTAGCTCCCTTATTGAAGATTAGATGGCTATATGTCTGTAGGTTCTTTTCTGTGTTTTCAATTCTATTCCATTGGTCCTGAGGTCTGCTCTTGTTCTGGTACCAAGCTGTTTTGATTACTATGGCTTTGTAGTAGATCTTGAAATTTGGTATTGATATGCCTCCAGCACTGTTTTTCTGTTAAGGATCATTTTTGCTTTCGGGGTTTTTTATGCTCCATATGAATTTTTGGTTGCCTCGTCTATTTCCTTCAAGAAGGAGGCAGGAATATTGATAGGTATCGCATTGAATTTTTAGATAGCCTTGGGAAATATTTCCATTTTCTCGATGTTGATTTTTCCAATCCAGGAGCATGGGAATTTTTTGCCACCTTCTAAGTTCTATTTTGATTTCCTTTTTCAGGTTTTTAAAGTCTTCATCATAAATACCCTTCACTTCTTTGTTTAAGTTAACCTTGGTATTTTATTTTGTATGTGTGGGGCTATTACAAATGGAGTTGCTTTCCTAATTTCAGCCACAGTATTCTCATTGTTGTCATACAGAAAAGCCATTGATTTTTGAGGGCTAATTTTATACCCTGCTACTTTGCCAAAAGTTTTGGATCACCTTGAGTAATTTGGTAGTGGAGTCTGTGGTGTTCTTTAAATACAAGATCATATCATCTGAAAAGAGGGAGAGTTTTACTTCTTCTTTCCCTATTTGAATCCACTTTATGTTTGCATTTGGTCTTATTGCTCTAGCTAGGCATTCTAATACTAGATTGAAGAACAGTGGGAAGAGTGGACATCCTTGTCTCATTCCTGATTTTAGAGGATTTTAGAGGATTTCAGAGTATAATACTGGCTGTAGGTTTCTCATATATAGCCTTTATTGTATTGAGGAAGGTTCTATAGATTCCTAATTTTCCAGAACACTAATCATAAAGGGGTGTTAGATCTTGTCAAATGCTTTTTCTGCATCTATTGAGGTAACCATGTGGTTTTGATCCTTGCTAGTGTTGATGTGATGAATTATGTTAATTGGTTTGCATATATTGAACCAGCTTTGCATCCCTGAAATGAACCCTGTTTGATCGTTGTGTATGATTTTTTTGATGAATTGTTGAGGTCGATTGGCCAAAATTTTGTTGAGAAATTTTGCATCAATGTTCATCACAGAAATGGGTCTATAGTTCTCTTTGTTTGATGAGTCCATGCCTGGTTTTGGGATGAGGATTATTATAGCTTCATAGAATGAATTCGGTAGTGAACTTTCTCTTTCAATTTCATTGAAGAGCTGAGGCAATATTGGTGTGAGTTTTGATTTGAAGGACTTGTAGAATTTTGCTGTAAAACCATCTGGTCCTTTTCTTAGATGGGAGGTCACTTATTGCAGTTTCTATTTCAATGTATGATATGGGCCTGTTAATATGGCTTAACTCATCTTGGTTTAGTTTCCCCATATTAATACTTGCTAGAAATAGGTCCATTTCTGCCAAGTTCTCAAACTTATGAACATAAAGATTTGAGAAGTATTCCCATATAATGTTCTGAATCTTGGTTGTTTTTGTGGTAATGTTTCCATTCTCATCTCTGAGTTTATTTATTTGGGTGTGTTCTCATATTTTTCTGATAAGATTTGCTAAGGGTCTGTTTATTTTGTTAAATTTTTCCAAGAACCAACTCTTTGTTTTGTTGATTCTTTCTATGGTCTTTTTGGATTCTAATTAATTTAAATTCTGATTTAATTTTAATTGTTTCTTTCCATCTACTAGATTGGGGTTTATCTTGCTGCTCTCTTGCAAGGAGGCTCAGATGTCTCATTAAATTGTTGGTTTCAGATCTCTCCAAATTGTTGATGTAGGAACTCAGACCTATACCTTGCTTCTGAGTACTGCCATTGCTATGTTGCAGAGGAACTGGTAATTTGTGTGTACATTTTTGTTGAATATCATGAATACTTGAATTTCATGTCTAATCACTTCCATGACCCACTGGTGGTCCAACAGTGTTGTTCAGCCTCCATGCGTTACAGGAATTTCTTTGGTGGATTTTGGTGTTGAGCTCTAATTTTCTTACCCTGTGCTCTGAGAGAATGCAAGGTATAATTTCAGTGTTTCTGAATTGGGACAAGTTGGCTTTGTGATCTAAAATGTGGTCTATTTTGGGAGATGTTCCATGTGCTGCTGAGAAAAACGTGTATTCTGATACTGCTAGGTGAAATATTCAGTGGATGTCTCTTAAATCTAGTTGATCTATGCATTATTTTTAGGTCTGCGGTTTCTCTGTTGAGTTTTTGCCAAGTTAATCTATCTAGTGGGGAGAGTGGTGTGTTAAAGTCCCCAACAATTAATGTCTTTGGATCTATGTGGGATTTGAGGGAAAGTAGTTTTTCTTGGATAAATTTGGGTGCTCCGTTGTTTGAAAATAGATATTTAGAATTGTAATATCCTCCTGAAGGAGGGATCCCTTAATTAGTATATAGTGAGCTTCCTTATCTCTTCTCATTGATTTTAATTTGAAGTCTATTTTATCTGATATGAGGATTGCAACACCTGCTTGTTTATGAGGGCAGTTTGTTTGGTAGATTTTGTTCCAGCTTTTCACATTCAAAATGTGTTTATTTTTATGGGCAAGATGTGACTCCTGAAGGCAGCAGATAGAAGGATCTTGCTTTTTAATCCAACTAGACAGTCTATGTTGCTTAATTGGAGAGTTCATTACGTTAATTTTGAGAGATAGGACTGAGAGGGATTTTGGAGTTCCTGCCATTTTATCCACCTTCTTGGAAGCTGTGCCAACTGGGTTCTTCCTATGGTTCTTGGATTCTCAGTTTGGATGCAGTTTCTTGGTCTTTATTGTGGTCTTGTTGGTTTGCTATGTGTAGGATATCTTTAAGTATATTTTGTGGGCCTGGCTTGGCAGAGATATATTGTTTCAATTTTTCTTTGCTATTGAAGGTTTTTATTTGACCTTCAGTTATGAAGTAGAGTTTAGCTGGATACAGGGTTCTTGGTTGATAGTTGTTTCTCTTTACGGAATGGCATACAACATCCCAAGCTCTTCTTGCTTTAGTTGTCTTTGCTGAGAAATCTGAGGTGATTCTAATTGGTTTCCCTTTATAGGTGATTGATCTTTTCTCCTTGACAGCTTTAAGGATCTTTTCCTTGGTCTGAATTGATCCTTTGCAAATTATATTGTTTTGGTGAGATGTCCTGTTCCGGACTGGCCTACTTGGACTTCTAAAAGCTTCTTGTGTCTGAATAGGCCTATCTTTTGCATGTTTGGGAAGTTCTCTGCTAGTATCCTGTTAATCAAATTTCCTAGACCATTAACTTCTCTCTCTATGTGTTCCTCTATACCCATTATCCTCAGATTAGGACTTCTGATGATGTCTTCCATATGTTGAATAGATCTGTCATATTTCTTGGATTTGTCTTGGATGGTTGTATGTTATTTCTCAATAATACCTGGGCTGTCTTCAATCCCTGAGATTTGATCTTCTGCATGGACTAACCTATTGGCAAGACTTTCTACTTTGTTTTTTTTTATTTCTTTTCCTTCTAATTTGTCAGTTTCCTTCTAACTTCTGTGTTGGAGCTTTTTTTTAGATCTTCTATGAACTTCTTTACTTCCTTAATTTGGTGTTTAGTGTATATGCTCAAATCACTTAGTTGATTGGTTATGCTTTTCTTGGACTGCCATTCCTTCTGTTGGGCTCCATTCAGCATTTCCTTTTTGGTCTCCCTGACTTCTTTCAGCTCTCTGTTTATGGATTCCATGAATGCCTCTATTGATCTTAGTCTATTCTCATCCCGATCTCTCAGTTCCTATATTTCTCTTTGATTAGCTTCCTCACTTTCATGCAATTCTTGTAGTTCTCTTTGAGTGTTCTCAGCCTGCTCATGCCATTCCTGACTTTCTCTTCATCTGTTCTCAGCTAGCTCACACAATTCCTATCTATCTCTTTGACTGATCTCAACCTTCTCACGCAATTCCTGTCAATCTCTTCGATCTGAACCTGCTCAGGCAATTCCTTTTTTTCTCTTTAAGTGTTCTCAATCTGCTCACGAAATTCCTGTATCAATCTTTGAGTAGCTTCCTCACGCTCATGACACTCATGTATTGATCTTTTTTTGCTTTCTCTTATCCTTGTCATGCTCACACTGAGACCTTTGCTTGTTTTCACTCTATTCATTAGAAGCTGTCACAATAAGGCTTTAGTCTGGTTCTTACATTCCTCCCTTGAGTTTTGGCACAGTTATCAATCTTGATGACATTACATCTAAGTTTCAACATCAGATGTGTTTACAGGAGAATAGGTGTGTTTTACCATTAATGATATAGTCTCCAACCTTTCCCTTATATATTGTAACAATCTGTTTAGAAAGCAAGGCCCAACAGTACACAATAGCAGTACTGTTAGCAAGGGTCCAATTAATGTAGAAATTAAGGTAGTTAACCAAGGAGAAAAATTAAACCATGATTCAAACCATCCTTGTCCAGACTGTCATTTTTTCTTTCATTCTTCTAATCTTTCCCTAACTTTTGCCATGTTATTTTTTACTACCCCTGAGTGATTTACATAAAAACAGCATTCTTCTCCTAATGCAGCTCATAATCCACCTTGTTGTAAAAATAGTAAGTCTAGTCCTCTTCTATTCTGTAAGGCCACCTCTGTTAAAGAGTTTAAGGAATCTTGCAAGTGGGAAATCGAGCTTTCTATTCTTTTAATATCTTCATCTATTGATTCCCTCAAGGCTGAATAATGCTGTTCCTGTCTTTTTAAAGCCGCTATTTCTGTTCCTAACCCTCCAAATGCTTGCACCTAACAGCAGGCTAATTGTAATAGCTGTGAAAGGCTCTCTTTTATATCTATCTTTCTTAATCTTTCTTAAAATTTGGAGCTTCATATAAATCTAAAAATTCCTCATTACTATGGTAAAAAAAAAAGGGTTGGTAACAATCTTATCATCACACAACATTCCCCTGCATTCATTATAACTTTTATATGCACACAACTAGTTAGTCCAGATTGATTACACACCCACCATGTATTGCTAGGAGGGATCAAATATTTCATTTTTTCATTCCCTTTCTAAGGCAGTTTTGTGGTTTTGTTGCATATCCAGTTCATATCCTGAGGTACTTCACCTATGCAGATCCCTTGACCTGTAACTCGGCCCATTGTTAATCTAACTTGACTAGTCCATCTGCACTCCTTTTGACTCACAGACATGGTTACATTACCTACTACTGCTATCCCCTCATAATAAGGTGGTACAGTGTCATAGCATAGCCAACAAGAGTTAGTTAATTCTGAGGTAGAGGCATTTAATAATGCAAAGTAACCTATAATCAATTCTATTAGTGAATTTGTAGGCAATACTAGTACTAGGTCCACTGGTTCTAATTGTCTTGGGGTTGCTGCCCTACTAATGTAGGGTGTTACTCTGTAACTATAAGTCTCGTTATGTTTTCAGGTTGGGGTGGTGCAGGTGGGGCTTTCTCGGGCAGAATAGGCTGAATAACCTGGTTAGGGCCCACCAGGGCTATTCTAATGACCTCTTGTCTAAGGTTTATTCTGAAAATTAATCCATGGTCATAATCATCCTTATATAGCCTCAGTCCCCATGTCCTTCCTTGGGCCCAACCACAAAATTGTTTCCCTATCTCAGTAAAAGTAATAGTTAGAGGATTACACCGGAATTCATTAACGGTCTATCTAGAATTGCTCCACAAATTTTTTCACCCTGATAGGTTCATTTTCTAGCCATAGTAATAAGGTCCCAGTTAGAGGACGGCTTCCAATGTCCATCTCCTGTGGTTTCACAACCCCATTCTTTGCAAAAATAGTCTTGTTCATAACCGCACTTTTTTGCAAGATCTGGGCTCCTCCCATCTCTAGGACAGACATAGATAGTCCATCTCCCTAAGTAATATCTTCTGGCTGGGGTTGCACATCCTCCTGGCGTTTTGTCTAGCCCATGTGAGTTACAATGTCTTTTTGTTGCTGTACAAGTTGTTTGGCCATTGCATTCAGGCAGTTTGCTAGGGTCATAATGGTCGGGAATATCCCAACTCCCAATTGGTAAATCACATAAGTCTATTATTAAGTCTGGCCACCAGGTATTAAGTGGGGCTTCTGTTGTTGCCACAGGAATGGGTTCGCCCCATTTAGGAGTCACCAGCCAAGTTAGTTGGTAAGGGGCATGAGGGTTAATTCCATTTACCACATACTTATCAATAGTAGAATCAGTCCCTGGACAATCTTCAGATCTTCAATTTTAGTGGGTTATTTGGGTGAGGCACACCCTCCCTTGCTGACACTGAAGATGCTGCTGGCTCTTCCTCCTCAGGATTGAAGGGATCAGCTGGCTTGGCATGGGTGTGGTGGATCCACGCAGTTACTCCGTCCACCTTTAAAGCTTTAAGAGTGGTCAGAATCACCATATATGGACCTTTCCACCTGGGCTCGTGTCCTTGCATGATGCCTTCTGACCAGGACCCAGTGCCCAGGCCTGAAAGAGTGAGATGTGGGTATAGAAGCAGATTCATAAATGGCTTTTGTCTTAGGCCAGATTTCTTCTTGCACTTTCTGCAAGGATGGAAGAGTGGTTATTAATTCTCCATCACCCAGCTCCACCAATAATTCTGATTGGAGGCTAAGGATCATTGGAGTTGGATTGCCATACATGATCTCAAAGGGAGTCAATCCTAACTGGTAAGGAGAGTTCCTAACTCTCAATAAGGCCAAGGGAAGAAGAGTCACCCACTCTGCACCAGTCTCCAAGGCTAATTTAGTCAAGGTCTCTTTTAGGGTCCAATTCATTCTTTCAACCTGTCCTGAATGCTGGGGTCTATAAGCACAGTGCAATTTCCAATCTGTCCCCAGTTCAGTGGCTATTCCCTGACTTACCTTGGATACAAAGGCTGGTCCATTGTCCGACCCTATTACTGCATGAAACCCATACCTTGGGAGAATTTCCTCTACAATCTTCTTGGCCACTATTCCTGCAGTCTCTTGCTTGGTTGGGAAAGCCTTGGTCCATCCTGAAAAGATGTCTACAAACACTAGTAAATACTTGTAACCAAACTTTCCTTTCTTAAGTTCAGTGAAAGCCACCTCCAAGTTCGTTCCCGGCCTAGACCCCTTATTCGGCTTCCATTAACTTCCTATCCCCTTCTGGCATTAGTTAGCTGTCATGCTCTACATTTTTTAACAATGTCTTCTATTAGTCCATTTCCTTCTCTTATCTTGATATTCGAGCCTCTTAGCAAGTCTTGCATCCTCCTGGTTCCCATGTGTGAGGCAGAGTGAATTCTTTTTAACATCTCTAGTCCTAGAACTCAGGGAATTAAAATTTTTGAGTTAGCTAGGTGCCAACATCCATCTAGTTTGGGGGCCATAGGATGTTTTTATGCCCATTCCTCTTCTTCTTTAGTGTAGTCTGCCTGTACTGGTAGCATTCTAGGTCCAGGATGTGTGTGTCTGGCCACCAAGATTATTAATTTTCCCGCTGCTGCTTGTCTAGCAGTCTGATCGGCCAATCTGTTGCCTTTCACTGTCTTGGTGTCCCCTTTGTGATGCCCTGGACAGTGCATGATGGCCAGCTCCCACACAGCTCTAAGCAGTCCCAAAAATCTCTTCCTTATTTGTAATAGTTTTTTCCTTCTGCTGTTAGCAGGCCTCTTTCTTTATACATAGCTCCATGTATATGGGCTGTTGCAAAGGCGTACCTGATATCTGTGTAGACATTCAATCTTTTCCTTCCAGCCATGTTTAAGGCTTTTGTTAATGCCAATAGATCCACTCGCTGGGCTGAGGTCCCTCTGGGCAATGCTTCCGCCCAAACTGCCTGATCTTCCTGGTCACTGCAGCTCCTGCATACCTGTGTCCATCCCTGATGAAACTGCTGCCATCGGTGTACAGGGTCAGGTCAGGATTCTGCAATACTTGGTCTTGCAGGTCTGCTCTGGTCCCATGGACATGAGCTAGTATTTCCTCACATTGATGTAGCCGCCGCTTGTAGCCAGGATCTGGCAGTAGAGTTACTGGGTTGAGGGAAGTTGGCACACCAAAGGTTAAGTGTCCTGAGTTGAGAAGGAGAGCCTGATATTGGGTCATCCTGGCATTGCTTATCCATCTATCAGGTGGTGCTTAAGAACTCCTTCCAGAGCATGGGGAGTGGCCACAGTCAGAGCTGTCCCAGCATTATCTTAGTGGCATCTTTAACCAGGAGAGCCACTGCTGTTATTATTCGTAAGCATGGTGGCCATCCAGTTGCCACAGAGTCCAGCCTTTTTGATAAATAAGCTACAGGCTTTTTCCATGGTCCCAGCTTCTGCGTTCGCACCCCCTTAGCCACTTCCTCCTTTTCATCCACAAAAAAAGGGTAAAAGGTTTAGATACATCTGGCAAGGCCAATGCTGGGGCCTGCAAGAGGAGTTGCTTCAGAAGTTCAAAGGCCTGCTGTTGTGAATCAGTACAAATAGTTATTTTATTTTAGTTTTGTGGCCTCATACAGGGCATGGGCTATTTCTGCAAATCCTGGTATCCATAGTCTGCAGAATCCTGCAGTTCCCAGAAACTCCCTCACTTGCTTTGGAGTTTTTGGAGTGGGTATCTTTAACACAGTCTCTTTTCTTGCCTCAGTCAGCCACCTCTGCCCATCTCTGAGGATATATCCCAAATACTGTACTTCTGGTTTACAACGCTGGGCTTTCTTAGCCGATGCCCGATACCTCTCCTTTCCCAGAGTTTGTAACAGATTGGCAGTTCCTTCTCTGCATTCTAATTTGGTCTTAGTGGCTATCAGTAGATCATCAAAATACTGCAACAGACTCAGCCCTGGGTTCTTTTCCCGATACTCACGTAGGTCTTCGTGAAATGCTTCATCAAACAGAGTAGTGAAATTTTTTAATCACTGGGGAAGTCTAGTCCATATTAGCTCTCTGCTGATGCTTCCCTCAGGATCATACCAATCAAATGCAAACAATACCTGACTTTTCAGGGCCAGAGGAAGGCTGCAAAAAGCATCCTTTAAATCCAGGACTGAATATCATTTCCTGTCCAGAGGTAAGGAACTCAGCAAAGTAAAAGGGTTTGGCAAGGTTGAATGGACTTTCTTCTAGACCTTGTCTTACATCATAGACTTTAGCCATATTAGTAGGTCGGTGTGCAGACACCTTGAGACCGACCAACAGAGCCTTGTCATAGACTAGGAGACATTCCCTACCTTTGACTACATTTTTTAAAAAAAACCTAACTGAAGTATAACCTCAGGGAATAAAATAGCTCAAAAATACATACTATGTTGTCCTCCACCAGCTATTGAAATAACCAAACTTCTATTACTAACCACTAGCACTTGTAAAGTTTATAAAATCATAGAATGAGATGCTTTCAGAGATGGAAGGGAATTTTTTGTTTGATTTTGTTTTGGATATGTGTTCATGAGATAACTTACTAGGGGCAACAATAAACACATATCCTCAGAAGAAAAGTTATTATAGCTGTTAGTCTAAATCTACCCCATGTATCTACCTTCACCTCTACCTCCTTCTCCCTGAAATATCTGAGTACTGTTCTAGACACTGGCCATACAAGTGATGAAAGTGGGCAAAGTCTTGGCATTTTGGTGGAAAGTTAGGCAAATATAAAGAAGAAATTTGCTGTTTGGGGTGTACACTTCCTGTCATGTGCACTCAATCTGAGCCCACTGTATGAGTCCCTTTTTCAGAGAAACCACAACAAAAGCTCCCCTGATTGGTCTCGATTTACTGTTGCCATCTAGACTATGAGTTTCTAGAGGACAGAAATATTGCTAAGCTTTTTGCAATGCTTATCAGGCTATAACCGCAGGAGAAAGCACAAAATCTCTAAGGCTCATGGCTACTTGTTTGGTCATTCTGCAGGTTTGTTTGATGATATAATCATTAGTTAATTGATACGCAGGAAAAACTTGTTGCAGGGTGGGAGTCATGAGTTCAAGGCCACTCAGGACTGCTTAGAAGTCAACCTTGACTTATACAGGAGACCTTATGCTCAAGAACCCAAAGGAAAGAAAAAAATAGAATAAAAGAAGAGCTATTGAAGATGTTCTTTCTTGGGGAAAGGGGCACTCACACAAATAGAATTTGGAGCCAGACATTTGAGATCAGTGCGAGGATAAAGAAGATTGATAATAACAGAGAACAAGAGGGTAGAGTCAATGCCTGACCTCATTTTTAAAAATGTTTGGACCTCAGGTGTGACACAGACTAAAAGTCCCTTTCAACTTGGCAACTTAATGATTAAAAGATTGACCATTTGATTAATAGGACTTAAGTGATTTATGGCAATCCTTCAACAAATGACTGTAGAACCTACTAAATGTCAGGCACTCTGGGGGACTCTGTACGACATCTGGATGAGGACTAAATCTAGAACTCATTTGAGCAAACCTGTTCTGATTCTGAAGGTGTCCAGAGGTCAGACAACAGATAAATGCCTGCCATTATGAATATCATCCGTGTTGACCCCTTTACCATTGGACTACAAATATAATATCCAGTGCCTCAGGCAAATGGAAATCTCTTGGAGGAGTGGTCAGTTGGAGCCTCCTATTTTCCCCCAAACACTTATCAGTTTGGTCATCCCAACATGTGAGAATAAATGTGCTCATTTATTCTACAATTGGATCTGAAATAGCTATTACCTGCCAGGATCCAGAAGTAGAAAACTAGGACTCCATTCCTGGTTCCTCCTCCTTGCCTCCATGACATGAATCTCTTCTTGTGTAAAACTGCCTCTCTGTGCCTGTATGGAAATTGGAGATTGCAAGGGTTTATGTATAAAACATAAAGGGGTGAAAGGATACAAGAGTTGGCATATAAAACACAATTGTTAGGCATTGGTGGCTAACATCTGTAATAGTAACTCTGCAGGAGGCAGAGATATTGAGGGTCATGGTTCAAAGCCAGTCTAAGCCAAAAATCAGAGAGATTCTTATCCCCAATGCACCAACACAAAGATAGAAGTAGGGGTCCGGCTTAAGTGGTGGAACAACAGCTTTGATCAAAAGAGCTAAAGGACAGCAGACCCTGAGTTCAAGCTCCAGGATCAGCAAAAAAAAAAAAAGGTTGAAAATTTTCATAAAAAAAAAAAAACTTGGGGGAAAAAAGAAAACCATTCCACATGTCCTCCCTAACTTAGGGGAGTTGTGCCCCAAACCATGCTGACAATTGATTCTGAAGCATGAATAAAACCAAGATCTCAGAGTAGATAAGGAAGCCTGGGGTTGCTGAGACTCTAGCATTAGTTTCCTTCTGTCTTTCTTTCTTTCTTTTTTTTTTCAGTCGTGGTGTTTCAACTCTGAACCTGGACGCTGTCCCTCAGCTTTTCAGCTCAAGGCAAGCGCTCTACCACTTGAGCCACGGCCCCACTTATGGTTTTCTGAGTAGTTTATTGGAGATAAGAGTCTCAAGGACTTTCCTGCCTGGGCTGGCTTTGAACTGTGATCCTCAGATCTCAGCCGCCTGAGTAGCTAGGATTACAGGCGTGAGCCACCAGTGCTGGGCTTAGGATTTATTTCTAATTGGAATACCAAAGCAGAGATAGCCACATTTTCTTAGCAAGATATGAGAAATTGTTTTCTGCATAACTCAAACATCTCACAGAGAAAAGACCTCAAGAAGAAAATACCCCTCAGAATTCTCCTAAGTCAGCCCATAAAATGCAAACATACACGCACACAAAAAACTCTGGATGAACCCTGTCAGTGGTACCCATGCTTAAATATAAGCAGACAACCAAAGAAGATTGATGTAACAGAAAAGACTTGAACAACAACAGAAAAAGACAAGATAGGATATATATACTTTGGAGGGGTCAGAGCTGAGAGGAGAGTGGAACAAGTACTATTCAGGAAGATGAAAAACTGAAAGAGAAAAATAAAATCTGTCCTTAGTAGCCTGTGAGAGAGAGCTGCCAGAGACACTGAATCCATAAAGTTAAAATATGATTCTATTAAAGGAGTCATATCAAAGCTGAAAGAACTCTTTGAAAATAAGGATGTGATTGGAGAAATAAAAATCTATGGATCATAAGACAGAGAAGATAATCTAGCAAATATAAATACATAAAAGACTAAACAATGGATAACAAGGAAGAAAATACTAGAAAGACAGATAATCACTCCAGAAATTCCAACACCTGTGTAACAGGAATTCTGATACAGAAATGGGGGAAGAATAGAAAGGCAGTAATCACAGAATATTTTCTAATTCTTTCCTATAAGGAAATAACCTGAGTTTCCACAGTGAGAGGCTCAGCACAAGGTGAGCTGTAATTACAAGCTCATGTCTGTAATCCTAGATACTAAGGAGGCTGAGATCTGAGGATAATTGTTCAAAGCCAACCTGGTCAGCAAAGTCCCTGTGAGCCTCTTATCTCTAAAACTCAAAAACCCAGAAATGGTGCTGTGGCTCAAGTGGTAGAGCACTAGCTGTGAGCACAAAAATGTTCTGGGACAGTATCCAGGCCCTGAGCTCGAGCCCCACAACAGACAAAACAACCAAAAGATCAGTACAGGATAAAAGAGGCTTAAGTCAAGTCTAGTGCTCAACAATCAATGATCAAATAAATTTCCAATTTCTCCAGATGAAGAACAAAAGATATAAATGTTGTTTTCGGTGGTGATGGTATTTTTGCTTTTTTTTCTTCTGTGAAGTGAGTAAAGAAAGGGCCCAGAAAGGGAGGAAGGGAGAATAAACAAATGCACTTATGCTATTCAGGAGACACTATGTGGAAAATGACTTACATAACTTTTGGGCAGGGATGGGAGGGGGAAACAGGGAAAGTAAAGGAAGGGGTGACAGTGTCCAAAAGGAGAAATGGACTCATTACTTGACTTATGAAATAGTAGGCTCTCTGCACAACACATTAAAATTATATTAAATATATGAACAATAAATTATATTAAAATAATATTTAAATTTTTGTATTAAAATTTAAATTATTTTAAAATTAAAATCATATTTAAAAAGCTAAAAATTCCCCTAGAGAAAAAAAACCCACGTGAATACACACCAATTCTCACTCAATAGAACTTCATGAAACTTTAAAGAAAATGAAACCAGGCCTTTTAAATGAGAAGAGAAAATAATTTCTAACCCAGAGTCCTCTTCCCAAGTCAAAGGTCAATGAAGTGCAAAGATTAAACCAGTAATATTTCAGGAAACAGTTTTCCTTTCAATGTTTGCGCCTGTGTGTCTATTCTGAGAAAAATCCCCAAAGAAGCTCTTCACTACGGTCAATAGATACCTGAAGAAATGCTCAATTTCTCTAGCCATAAAAGAAGAGCTAATCAAAACAATATTGAGATTCCACCTCACCCCACGTAGAATGGCTAGAATCAAGAAAGCTAATAACAACAGATGCTGGAGGAGATGTGGACAGAAGGGAAGCCTACTGCATTATTGGTGGGAGTGGGAACTTGTTCAACCACTTTTGGAAAGTAGTATGGAGGTTCCTCAAAAGACTCCACATAGAGCTCCCCTATGACCCAGCAATCCCAGTTTTGGGCCCCAAATGATCACAAACAAGACTACACTAAAGCTACCAGCACAACTATGTTTATCTCAGCTAAGGTATGGAACCAACTCAGATGCCCTCGGTAGATGAATGGATCAAGAAATGTGGTATATATAAATACAATGAAATTCTATGCCTCCATCAGAAAGAATGATACTGCCCCATTTGTTAGCAAATGGAAAGACTAGGAAAAAATTATATTAAATGAAGTAAGCGAGGCCCAAAGAAACATAGGTCCCATGGTTTCTCTTATTTGCAATAACTGGTCTATGTCTAGGACACGCAGCAAAGGTCAAAAGCTGTGTACATATGACCATAAGATGATATTAAGCAAAATGAAACCCAAGATAGACAGTGTTTTTTTTTCTTTCTAGCTATTGTTTTTAACATATTTATAATGTAGTATGTGGGTTTTTTGTTTCTTTGGTATGTTCCTTCCCCATGGTATAACCCCTGTTTTCACTGTATTTGATTCTAGTGTCCTGATCCTTGTATAAACATTTTTCTAATTTGGGGAGGGGAAGGGAAAAAACAAGATGCTTAAATAGGGATAGAGGTTGGCTCATTTTAACAATGAGATGTACAAGACACCATGTTGAAAACAAACTTTAGAACCTCAGGCACAGAGGCGGGGAGTGTTGAGAGGAGTTGGGGAGGTGGGGAGGAAAGGAACCATAGGGGAAAAACAAAGGGGGGATAACAATGCTCGATAAGAAATGTACTCATTACCTTACTCAAGCAACTGTAACCTCTGTACAATAACCCCTCTGTACAGTATATTTACAATAAAAATATATATTAAAAAAACAAGCTCTTCACCAAGATGACAAGAGCAAAAAAGCAAGGTGATGGACATGAGGTTCAGTAAGGGAAAAGAAGATAAGGAATTCACAAACATGACAACAGGAGAGACCCCAATAGGAGAGCAGACAGAAAACAGAGAGACAAACAGGGACATATAGAGGTTCAAACAAGTCAGAAACTCAACAGGTCATAATTCCAAAAATATGTTCTAGAACATTTCCAGAAAGTATGTTCTAAATGGGTTCTAGAATAGGCATTGGAATAGTCTCCAGGATTGAGTCTGGAACATATTCTAGAATCTATTGTACAATGTTTTCTACAATCGGTTGTACACTCAATATGTCTGAAAATAGTGAAGAGAAATTAGAACACATAAGGACAGTATGGCTGATGGAGGCATATTTTAATCTTTAATTTTAATTTTTAAATTTATTTAATTGGGATTAGAACAGATAAAGAATAATCCAGAGAAGAGTTCCCAAATAGCTCTACAAACACTACTAGCAAACATCATGAATGAGAAGTTTGACAATGTACAAAGGACTCTGTATGTGCGTGATAGGGAGAGAGAGGAGGCATCCCAAAGTTTATACAGGAATATCATAAGCGTGAGGAAGCTACTCAAAAACTGATACAGGATTTGCGTGAACAACTTGAGAATACGCAAAGAGAAAGGGAGGAATGGCATGAGCAGGCTGAGAACACTCAAAGAGAACTGCAGGAATCCCACGAACGGGAAGAAAGAGAACTGCAGGAATCCCACAGACGGGAGGAAGCTAATCAAAGAGTAATTCAGGAATTGAGAGACCAGGTAGAGAATACACAAAGATCACTAAAGGCATTCATGGAATCCATTAACAAAGAGCTGAAAGAAGTCAGGGAGACAACAAAGGGAATGCTGAATGGAACCCAACAGATGGAAAGGGAGTCCAATGAAACCATAACCAATCAACTAAGTGATTTGAGAACAAACACTGAACACCAAATTAAGGAAGTAAAGAAATTCATACAAGACCTACAACAGAGCTTCAACAAAGAACTTGAAGCCATCAAAGCTGACCAATTAGAAGGAAAAGAGATAAAAAACAAAGTAGAGACTCTTGACAGCAGGTTAGACCATGCAGAAGATCGAATCTCACGGATTGAAGACAGCCTAGATATTATAGAGAAAGAACATACAACCATCCAAGACAAACCCAAGAAATATGATAGGTCTATCCAACACCTGGAAGACACCATCAGAAGGCCCAATCTAAGGATAATGGGTGTAGAGGAGCACCTAGAAAGAGAAGTTAATGTTCTAGGAAATTTGTTTAACAGGATCCTAGCAGAGCACTTCCCAAACATACAAAAAGATAGGCCTATTCAGATACAAGAAGCTTTTAGAACCCCAAATAGACCAGACCATAATAGGACATCCCACTGTCACATTATAATCCACACAGGATCAACTCAGAACAAGGAAAAGATCCTTAAGCTGTCAAGGAGAAAAGGTTAATCACCTATAAAGGGAAACCAATTAGAATTACCTCAGATTTCTCAGCAGAGACAATCAAAGAAAGAAGAGCCTGGAATTACGTATGCCATGCCCTAAAAACAAACAACTATCAACCAAGTATACTGTACCCAGCTAAACTCTCCTTCATAACTGAAGGCCAAATAAAAACCTTCCATAGCAAAGAAAAATTGAAACAATACATCTCCACCAAACCAGCCCTACAAACGTTTCTTAAAGATGTCCTACACATAGAAAACCAACAAGACCGCAACAAAGGCCTAGAAACTGCACCCAAACTGAGAATCCAAGAACCTTAGGAAGAACCCAGTTTTCACAGCCCCCAAGAAGGTGGATAACATGGCAGGAACTCCCAAATACCTCTCAGTCCTATCTCTTAACGTTAACGGACTGAACTCTCCAATTAAGCGACATAGACTGTCTAGTTGGATTAAAAAACAAGACCCTTCTATCTGCTGCCGGCAGGAGTCACATCTTGCCCGTAAAAACGAATATATTTTCAATGTTAAAGGCTGGAACAAAATCTACCAAGCAAACGGCCCTCATAAACAGGCAGGAGTTGCAATCCTAATATCAGATAAAATAGACTTCAAATTAAAATTCGTGAGAAGAGATAAAGAAGGTCGCTACATACTAATTAAAGGATCTCTCCTTCAGGAGGATATTACAATTCTAAATATCTATTCGCCAAACAATGGAGCACCCAAATTTATCAAAGAAACACTACTTTCCCTCAAATCCCATATAGATACAAAGACATTAATTGTTGGGGATTTTAACACACCACTCTCCCCACTAGATAGATCAACTCGGCAAAAACACAACAGAGAAACCGCAGATCTAAACAGCTGCATAGATCAACTAGACTTAACAGACATTTACCGAACATTTCACCAGCAGCATCAGAATACACGTTTTTCTCAGAAGCACATGGAACGTTTTCTAAAATAGACCACATTTTAGGCCACAAAGCAAACTTGTCTAAATTCAGAAACATTGAAGTTAAACCTTGCATTCTCTCTGACCACAAGGAAATAAAATTAGAACTCAACACCAAAAGCCACCAAAGAAAGTCCGGTATCACATGGAGGCTGAACAATACACTGCTGAATCATGAGTGGGTCATGGAAGAGATTAGAAAGGAAATTCAAATGTTCATGCTATTCAACATAAATGAACACACAAATTACCAGTTCCTCTGGGACACAGCAAAGGCAGTACTCAGAGGCAAGTTTACAGCTCTGAGCTCCTACATCAACAAATTGGAGAGATCGGAAACTAACAACTTAATGACACATCTAAACCTCCTTGAAAAAGAGCAGCAAGATAAACAACAATCCAGTAGACGGAAAGAAATAATCAAAATTAAATCAGAATTAAATGAATTAGAATCCAAAAAAACTATAGAAAAATCAACAAAACAAAGAGTTGGTTCTTCGAAAAACTTAACAAAATTGACAGACCCTTAGCAAAACTTAACAGAAAAAGGAGAGAACACACCCAAATTAATAAACTCAGAGATGAGAATGGAAACATCACCACGGAAACAACCAAGATTCAGAATATTATAAGGGAATACTTCTCAAAACTTCATGCTAATAAGTTTCAGAACTTGACATAAATGGACCTTTTCCTAGCAAATATTGACATGCCAAAACTAAACCAAGATGAGTTAAACCAGCTTAATAGGCCCATATCAAGCATTGAAATAGATACAGCAATAAGAGACTTCCCAGCTAAGAAAAGTCCAGTACCAGATGGTTTTACAGCAGAATTTTACAAGGCCTTCAAAGCAGAGCTCACACCAATACTCCTCCAACTCTTCAATGAAATTGAAAGAGAAAGCTCACTACCGAACACATTCTATGAAGCCCTCATAACCCTCATCCTAAAACCAGGCAGGGACTCATCAAAGAAAGAGAACTCTACACCCATTTCTTTGATGAACATTGATGCAAAACTTCTCAACAAAATTTTGGCCAATCGACTTCAACAATTCATCCAAAAAATCATACACCATGATCAAACAGGATTCATTTCAGTGATGCAAAGCTGGTTCAATGTACGCAAATCAATTAATATTATTCATCACATCAACAGGAGCAAGAATAAGAACCACATGGTAATCTCAATAGATGCAGAAAAAGCATTCAACAAGATCCAACACCCCTTTATGATGAAGGTTTTTGAAAAATTAGGAATCCATGGAACATTCCTCAATACAATAAAGGCTGTATATGAGAAACCTACATTATACAAACCAGCATTATACTCAATGGTGAAAAACTAAAGCCATTTCCTCTTAACTCAGGAACAAGACAAGGATGCCCACTCTCTCCACTTCTCTTCAATCTAGTATTAGAATGCCTAGCTACAGCAATAAGACAAGATGCAGACATAAAGGGGATCCAAATAGGGAAAGAAGAAATAAAACTCTCCCTCTTTGCAGATGACATAATCTTGTATTTAAAGAATCCCATAGACTCCACTCCCAAATTACTCAAGCTGATTCAAAATGTTGGCAAAGTAGCAGGGTATAAAATTAAACCCCAAAAATCAATGGCTTTTCTGTATGCCAACAATGAGAAAAGTGTGGCTGAAATTAGGAAAGCAACTCCATTTGTAATAGCCCCACAAAAAATAAAATACCTAGGGATTAACTTAACTAAAGAAGTGAAGGACCTCTATGATGAAAACTTTAAAATCTTGAAAAAGGAAATCAACACAGAACTTAAAAAATGGCAAAACCTCCCATGCTCCTGGATTGGAAAGATTAACATCGTGAAAATGGCAATACTTCCCAAGGCTATCTACAAATTCAACGCGATACCTATCAAAATTCCACCCTCATTCTTCAAGGAAATAGAAGAGGCAATCCAAAAATTCATATGGAACAATAAAAGACCCAGAATAGCAAAAACGCTCCTCAACGGAAAGAACACTACTGGAGGAATATCAATACCAAATTTCAAACTCTACTATAAAGCCATAGTAATCAAAACAGCTTGGTATTGGCATAAGAACAGACCTCAGGACCAATGGAATAGAATTGAAAACCCAGAAATGAACCTACAGACCTATAGCCATCTAATCTTCGATAAGGAAGCTAAAACAATAGAATGGAAGAAAGATAGCCTCTTCAGTAAATGGTGCTGGCAAAATTGGTTAACTACACGTAGAAAACTAAAGCTAGATCCTTCTATATCACCCTGCACCAGAATCAACTCCAAATGGATCAAAGACCTTGAACTCAAAGCAGACACTCTGAAAACATTACAGGATGGAATAGGAGAAACCCTAGGTCTCCTTGGCTCAGGCCGAAATTTTCTGAATAGAGACCCGGAAATACAACAAATCAAAGAAAGGTTAGACAAATGGGAATGCATAAGGTTGCAGAGCTTCTGTAGGGCAAATGACATAGCTAGCAAGATCAATAGAAAGCCCACCGATTGGGAGAAGATCTTTACTAGCCATACAACGGACAAGGGTCTCATATCTAAAATATACTTGGAACTCAAAAAATTAAACCACCCTTCAACAAATCCTCAAAGAAACAACTGCCCAATAAATAAGTGGGCGAAAGACTTAAAGAGAAGCTTCTCTGAAGAAGAAAGAAGGATGGCCAATAGACACAATGAAGAAATGTTCAACATCCCTAGCCATAAAAGAAAAGCAAATCAAAACAACATTGAGATAGCACCTCACTGCAGTTAGAACAGCAAAAATCAAGGACTCTAACAACAACAGATGCTGGAGGGGATGTGGACAGAAAGGAACCTTACTTCATTGTTGTTGGGAATGTAAACTTGTTCAACCACTTTGGAAAGTAGTATGGAGGTTCCTCAAAAGACTTCACATATATCTCCCCTATGATCCAGCAATCCCACTTTTGGGCATTTACCCAAATGTTTACAAACAAGACCACACTAAAGCTACCAGCACAACTATGTTTATTGCAGCATTATTTACCATAGCTAAGATATGGAACCAACCTAGATGCCCCTCAGTAGATGAATGGATCAAGAAAATGGGGTATATATACACAATGGAATTCTATGCCTCCATCAGAAAGAATGACATTTCCCCATTTGTTAGGAAATGGAAAGGTTGGGAAAAAATTATATTAAGTGAAGTAAGCCAGGCCCAAAGAAACATAGGTCCCATGGTTTCCCTTATTTGCAATATCTAGTATAGGTATGAGTCAAGCGGAAAAGGTCAGATAATGTGATGTTAGGAAAATGAACCCTTAAATATGTATTTTAATGTTTTCGTTTCTTTCATGCATGTGTTTCTAACGCATTTATAAGATTATTTCTTTGTTGCTTTGTATGTCCCTCCCCCACAGTGTAACCCCCGCTTTCACTATATTTGATGTCAGTATAACATGTGGAGGAGATGGGGACAAACAAGTCGTTTAAGGATTCAGGTGGACCTGTTGCAACAATGAGAAGTACAAAATGTCATGTCAAAACCAGCTTTACAATGTCGCTGTGGGGGGAGTAGGGGGGTATGATTGGTTGGGGGGAAGGGGGAGGCTGGGAAGGGAGGTGAAGGGTAAACAAAGGAGGAGGCTGCAATGCTTGGTAAGAAATGTATGCATTTTCCTACCCATGTAATTGTAACCCCTCCGTACAGTATGTTCTCAAATAAAATAAAATAAAATAAAATAAAAATTTATTTAATTTTAAATTACATATGTATATAATTTATACATAAATTTTATGTATGCATTTACTTATATATTTATATAATTTTATATAATTTATGTATACATATACATTAGCATATATTATACATTATATTATACATATATTACATTACAATCACATTAAATTATATACATATATATTTGTATTTATACACAAATTATATACATATATGTAGAGGCAAGTCCACAGAAAATAAAGTTAGAATCATGTCTTTGTGGCTTAGCAAAGAATGACATTCACCTAAAGTAAGCATCCAATATTCATGCAATCACCTATGTAGTACTCACAGGAAGGATTCAAATGATGAAGATGGGATTTCTGCCTTAAAGGGGTATTGGGGATTACCAATAACTACTATTTCTCTTTACTGGAGCATGTGTGCCAGAACTGGGACTTGAACTTCGGGCCTGGACCCTGACCCTGATCTTTTGTGCTCAAGGCTAGCACTCTACGACTTGAGCCACAGCTCCACTTCTAGCTTTTTGGTGTTTAACAGGAGATAAGAGTTTCACGGACTTCTTTTTTGCCTGAGTTGGCACTGAACCATGATCCTCAGATCTCCAGCCTCCTGAGTAGCAAGGACTTACAGGTGTGAGTCACCAGTGCCCAGCTGACACACCCTTTTAAAGTTATAAAATTGAAATTGTTGGTTACTATATATATTAAATTATCCTTGAAAGAAGTATTTGATTTTGTAAACTTTTATTCAAAATGAAAAACTATTCAGGCACTGGTGGCTCATTTATTTAATCCTAGAGACTCAGAAGCCTGAGATCTGAGGATCTTAATCTGAAGCAAAAAGAAGCTGGAAGCGGAGCTGTGTCTCAAGTGGTCAAACTAGCCTTGAGTAAAAGAAGCTCAGGGACAGCACCCAGGCCCTAAATTCAAGCCCCAGGACAGGCACAAAAATATTTAAAGCCATATTTAGATGCATGGAACTGAATGCCCTAAATTTAAGCCCAAGGATAGGCAAAAAATATATTTAAAAATACATTTAGATGCATGGAACTGAATATGGAGCTTAAATATAAACCCCACCATCTATAGCCAAGTGATGTTTGACCACGCCCAGAAAAGACAGGCAGGTACTGGAAAAGGGACAATCTTTTCAATACATGAGACTGGAGAAATTAGATATCTTGCCTGCAGATGAATAAAATCAGATTCCTACCTCTAGCAGTTTTAAAAGAAGAAATCAACTCAAATGGATCCATGATTTAAATGAAGATTTGAAACTGTGTGATTATGATGTTTATATGTAATATTTCAATGAGGTAATACTTTATTTTCCTCACACATTTTCTTTTGAGACTGGGACTCAAACTGGGTATCTGATGTTTTTGCTCATTGGCTGGTGCTCTATCACCTGAGCCATGCCTCCAACCCCAAACACCATTGCTTTATGACAATTGCAAATTAGGGACAAGTACTGGGAAAAGCAGACTAGCACATTACTTACAGGAACTCACAAAGGATCAAGGCCATCACAGGCCAAGTCCCTATAGAATAATGAGATGGGATTGTTTTTACAATCAAATGACTCTCACACTCTTACCTTTCCTTCTGGTCTCCTCAATTAGAGCCAAGCAGTTTTTGGTTACATTCATATAGGTGGACTTTTTTCTCTAAACCCTTTTTCTTATTAGACAACTTAAAAAATAAAAATATCCAGGTGCTGGTAGCTCACACCAGTAATCCTTGATATTCAGGAGGCTGAGATATGAGGATTGAGATCCAAAGCCAGCCCACGAAGGAATGTTTCCAAGATTCTTATCTCCAATAAACCATCAGAAAATTGGAAGTGGTACTGTTGCTCAAAGTGATAGATAGCTAACTTTGAGCTGAATAGCTCAGAGACAGTGCCCAGGCCCTGAGTTCAAGCCCCATGACTGACCAAAAAAAAAAAAAAAAGCAAAAATACCTTTATGAATACACAGATGAACAACACTTTCACTTAGCTCCCTTCCAAAAAAGGACAGAATACAAACAAATATAGTAGCACAAAAGAAAATTTTAAATGAAGTTGTAAGTCATTTTTAGAGATAACAGGATATTCCTTCCACATACAAGAAAATGGGTTTTGCAAGATTGGCCAAAAGAAGGAAAATCGTAAGGAAAAAATAGTCTCATACAGTAGGATGCTATGAGAATATTCAAGCTTCAGAAGACAATATGGAAACAGCTATAATAAATTAAATCACATTTCTGAATCAGCAGTTTCTTCACTAAGCATTTAGCCTAAAGTATGCCAAGGAAATTGTAGAGCTGTATATAAAGCAACCAGTAAAGAAAGAAAAACCCACAAGCATCTGTCAATATCAAACTGGGCTAGACACCTGTGGCTCACACCTGTAATTCCAGCTACTCCGGAAGCTGAGATCAGAAGATCAAAATTTGAAGCCAACCCAGTCAGGAAAGTCTGTGAGATCTGATCTCCAATTAACCCACAAAAAGTAGAAGTGGAGCTATGGATCAAGTGGTAGTGCTCGGCCCCTGTACTGACACACACACACAGAGCCATTGGGTTGCATCATTAAGTATTGCACATCCCTACAATATAATCCTGCACAATCTTTAAAAAGAATAAATTCAACATATTGCACTGGCACAGAAAGGCTTCTAAGATAAATGGTTTAGCTAAGAAAATCAAGGTTCTACACAGAACACCCTCATATTTTTTTTTACGTGTCCAAAAACTGCTTTCCAGAAAGGAAAAGCTGTCACTTTGGAGAGAGGCTAGAGCTCAGGAGGAAGAACTTTGGTTGGCTGCTATTTGGTTTTGTGCTGTTGGATGAACTGGGGGCCTCATATACGTTAGACAAATGCTTTACCATCAAGCTATACTTCCAGCCTTTGCTTGGTTTCTAAGCCTTTTGAAATGTATCTTTTTTGCAGCGGGGGGGGGGTCCTGGTCTGGGGCCTGAACTCTGGGCCTGGGCGCTGTCCCTCAGCTCTTCAGGTCAAGGCTAGCACTCTACCACTTGAGCCACAGCACCACTTCCGGCTTTTTTCCTTTTGCTTATGTGGTGCTGAGGAATCGAACCCTGGGCCTCATGCAGGCAAGGCAAGCGCTCTACCACTGAGCCACATCCAGAGTCCCTTTCTAAGCCTTTTGAAAGATTTCGTGGCCCACCATAACTAAGGATCATCTATATTTTTTATTTTTTTGAGGGGTTGTCCGGTCATGGGGCCTGAACTCTGGGCCTGAGCGCTGTCCCTCAGCTCTTCAACTCAAGGCTAGCGCTCTACCACTTGAGCCACAGCGCCACTTCCGACTTTTTTTCTTTTTGCTTATGTGGTGCTGAGGAATCGAGCCCAGGGCCTCAGGCATGCAAGGCAAGTGCTCTACCACTGAGCAACCTTCCCAGCCCTCATTTATTTATTTTTAAATCACCAATTGTAAAGAGAGAGATCATGCATGAAAAGCAAAGGATTAGTTCTGGCTCCAAGGATGAAAATGGCTTTCTGAACTTTTATTCAAAAATTAGCAACAAGCTGTGTGCCGACAGTCATGCCTATAATCCTAGCTACTCAGGAGGCTGAGATCTGAGAATCCTGGGCATACAAATCTTGGAGGTTGTTATTTCCAATTAACCAGCACAAGAAAGTACAGGTATGGATAAAGTGGTAGAAAACCAGCCATAAGCAACAAAGTTGAACAAGAGCAAGCAGAAGTTTCTAAGTTCAACTTCAGTACTGGCATGCATGCGCAAGCATTTGTGCGTGCGCGCGCACGCGCGCGCGCACACACACACACACACACACACACATGGTTAGCAGCAATCTCAGAACTAAACTTTCAGACTCTTGCTGACTACCATGGAGGAATGGTAGCACTTGTTTCTTCTCATCTTTTAGAAGAGGTCAGAGACTACTGGCTGCTACCAGTAGCTAGGCATCAGCAACTTGCTCAATACATGCATAAACAAATGGGGGTTGAAAGAGGAAATGCCTGCCAAACATGCCAGAAGGAGGTGACCGCCCTTCCCCGAGGGAGCTAAGGCCCTCTGTCCCCCTGAGACGTGACCCCTCAACACTGAATCCTCATTTGGGATGAAGGTGACTGTCGCACTGACTCCATTGTCTGGCATGATGGATGAGGAGGATAAGAACATAAACGGAAGTTTTCTGCAGTGGCGGCTTCTATTGGCTTTCTGAACACATCATGCAGCTGGCTGGCTGTCAGGTGTGGGGCCCAGCAATTTGTGATAATCCCTAAGCAGAAGCAGCCTCTACAAGGCTGGTTTGGCAGTAGCCCAGGGACCAGAGCCAAATTCTCACTCTTCTTGAAGTTGTAGCTCCTCCTGCACCAATGCAGAAGAAGGAAGAGGCCCTGGTGTCTCTCTCTCTCATGGGACCTGAATATATCACTGTTGTTGAGACAATGTCCACCTGGGTGACCCAGATAGCTTCACCAAGCTCAGCCCTGCCAAGTGATACACAGGGATTTGTCACCCATCTCAATATGCCATAATTCATGTTGCCAACAACCAAGCAGAGCTCTGCAGCTGATATGGCAGTCCAGGAAGAACAAGTATGACTGATGGAGCCCATGAGGCATGAGTTTATTCCCTAGCTTTGCTGTTTGTCAGTGAGTTAATCTTGGACAAGCTTCTTAACCTGTGTCTCCAGTTCTTAACTATAAAATGACAAGTGTGTGTGTGTGTATATGTGCATGTGTGTGTATGTGTGTGTGAATATGACAGTCTTAGAGCTTGAATTCAGGGACTAGGCACTGCTCCTGAGCTTTTTTGCAGCACAAGGTTGGTGCTGTACATAAAGCTCTTTATTTTTTGGTGGTTAATTGGAGATAAGAGGCTCTCATATTTGTCTGCCCAACCTGGCTTCAAACCATGATCCTCAGATCTCAGCTAGAATTGTAAGTATAAAGCACTGGCCCACAGTTTGGCAATTTTTATAAAAGACAACTGCTTTGATCATAGGCTTGTTGTGAGAACAGAAGGAGATAGGCCATTTGTGGAGGCCATTGTGTAACAGGAAGTTCAGGAAGTAAAATGGGATCCTATTTATGATCAAAGAGATTGCATCTGGTAATCATATCACACATGGCTTCTTGAAAGGGTAAGGGATTGGGAAGAAGATGGCTAAAACATTTTTCACCAGATGGAGGTAGCCAGGAATGAACAAAAGGAACCACAGAAACAGGACAAAAGGAAGAAGAGGTAACCATATTCAGGCACCAGTGGCACATGTCTGTAATCCTAGCTACATGGGAAGCTGAGATCTGAGGAGAGATCTGAGATCTGAGATCTCATCATTCAATCTCAGCCTGGGCAGGAAAATGTATGAGACTCTTTTTGTCAATTAAACACCACACACACACACACACACACACACACATACACACACACACACACACACACACACACACACACACACACACACACACACACACCACAGAGGTAGAGCTGTGGCTCAAGTGATAGACAGTACTCTGAGACAACACTCAGGCCCTGAGCTTAAGCCCCAAAACCAGCAACAAGAAGAAAAAAGAGAGAGAGAGAAACAGAACCATGCCCAGAGATGATGTGTGGTTTATGGGTCAGCAGGAAAACTATTGAATAGAAGACTGAAGATGCTTGTCTGAGAGTCTCTGAGTACCAGCAGAGCAATCCAACACTGCACTTCTAAAAAAGTCACTTGACAATACCTTGCTTAGCACAGGGGACAGAAGACGCTAACAGAGCTAAAAACAAGAAACCAACATCCCTGGCTCTTTCTCCCTCCTTTCTTCTCCAACCCTGCTAAACAACCAGCTGCCCACAGAGGCTGATTCTCTAGAGGGATGTATGCATTCTATGGTTGTATCTAAAAAAAATTTCCCCGGGCAAATTCATTTCTCCTGTTTCTGCATGGTGAGTGGGGAGCCCAAGGCCAGACAGTTCTTTGCTTCCCAAAGTAACATGCGCTGCTACACTGGATTTGGCCACCAGGGGCGCTGTTCGCTGAGAGCCCTGCCCACAGAAATTCCACAGGCCACTCAAGTCCCCTCCCTGGGCCTTTGGCTTCCCTACCCCAAAAACTCAGCATGAAGGAATGATTGTCAGTCCACATTCTCTACAACCACATGCATTCACCATTATTCACCATATTCCACCCACCTCATCTATTAGGATCCCGTCCATCTTTCTACCATTTCTCTCACATTTCTTTTTTTCTTTTTTGGCCCACTCGTGGGGCCTGAACTCTGGGCCTGGGAGCTGTCCCTCATCTCTTCAGCTCAAGGCTAGCACTCTACCACTGGAGCCACAGTGCAACTTCCAGCTTTTTCTTTTTGCATATGTGGTGCTGAGGAATAGAACCCAGAGCCTCAGGCATGCAAGGCAAACACTCTAACACTGATTCACCTTCCCAGCCCCTCACATTTCTATGACCTTTTTAATTACAAAGAAATCAATAGGAGAAAAATAAAGACAACACAAAGCATTACGAAACTCTGAATCCTTTCCATCTCTTTTCCACTTGGAGGAGAAACTGGTGGTGTTCAGGAGAAAGGAATTGAGGTTCTCAGCAAACTACAAGAAGGAAAGAGGGCTGACAAGAGAAAGAAAACCATCCTCAAACATGAATGCAGGGCTTGGAATGCAGAGCTTAGTGGTAGAGTGCTTGCCTAGCATGTATGAAGCCCTGGGTTTGATTCCTCAGGACAATATACACAGAAAAAGCTGGATATGGGGCTGTGACTCAAATGGTAGAGTGCTAGCCTTGAGCAAAAGGATCACAGGGACAGTGCCCAGGTCCTGAGTTCAACCCCCAGGTCTGACAAAAAAGAAAAAAGAATCCAGCCAGCTATCAGTGATACACACCTGTAATCCTAGCTACTCAGGAGGCTGAGATCTGAGAATCACTGTTCAAAGTTTGATTCCTTTTGCCCAGAGACACCGGCACCCATTTATCTCAAGGAAAAGCAACAAAGACCTTCCAGTGATGATGTAGGTGTCTAAGTTTGAAGCCTCCCCACCCCTACTTCTCAGGGACATGAAAGAGAAAAAGCTACTGTGCAGATAGCATTATCTCTGAAGAATATCTGACTATTGTGGGAAGGAGAGGCACAGGGGGTCAGGGATGGAAATGCTCTACAAAGCGCGTTCTGTTGGAGATCAAAGAAGGATCGCTTCAGAGCAACTTCACATGTGGAGAATCCAAAAAGGAACTTATGTCAAGAAGGAAGAAACCCAGACATTCCCTTTGTGGCCATCAAAGAGATTCCAGGGTCTCTGCTGTGTGCTTTCCCATTTTATCACATACTGCCTGGGTCTTATAATAGCCCACACTATGTAATCCTCACCACTAAATGCCCAGGAGAATTCACCTCATGTGAAGGTAAACTCTGCTTTGTACTGTGTGGGCTATGGCCCTAAGCAGGATATAAATCCATACAAGACATGTTTACAATCTGGATCAGAAGCAAAAACAAAAACAAAAAACAAAACAAAAAAACATGGTGTGAATCTGGATGCTGGTGGCTCGTGCCTATAATCCTAGCTTTTCAGAAGGCTGAGAACTAAGTACCTCGGTTTGAAGCCAGCCTAGGCAGGAAAGTCTGTGAGAGCCTGATCTCCAATCAACAGCAAAGAATTGGGAAAAGGGGCTGGGAAGGTGGCTGAGTGGTAGAGTGCTTGCCTAGCATGGCTAAAGGCCTCAGTTCAATTCCTCAGTGCCACATACACAGAAAAACCAGAAGTAGCACTGTGGCTCAAGTGGTAGAACGCTAGCCTTGAGTAAAAGAAGCTTAGGAACACTGCCCAGGCCCTGAGATCAAGTCCCACGACTGGCAAAAAAGGGTTGGAAATGGAGCTGTGTTCCATATGGTAAGTACAGTCTTAAGCAATAAAAGCCAAATGAGAGCTCCAGGCCCTGAGTCCAAGCCCTAGTACTAGCACAATTATAAATGTGCGTGCGCGCGTGCACACACACACACACACACACACACACACACACACACACACACACACACACACACACAAAGTTTAGAGGGAGGAAGAAATGAATTAGAAAAGGTTGAGAGAGGGTTGAGATGATATGAATTCTTGTTCCTTTTGTCACCCCAGTGATTCAGGCAAAAGTTCTATTTCCTTTACAGCTATGCTGACTCACTCCTCTAGAGGTAGAGATAGGAGAACCATAGTCGAAGGCTAGCCAAGACAAAATTTAGGGAGAACCTACCTAAAAAGGAGGAGGAGGAGGAGGAGAAGCTCGAGGAGAAATAGGAGGAGGACGAGGAGGAGGAGGACGAGGAAAAGGAGGACGAGGAGGAGCAGGAGGAAGAGGAGGGGAGGAGGAAGAGTAGAAGAAGAAGAGGAGAAGGAGGAGGAGGAGAAAAGGTGGAAGAGGAGGAAGAGGAGGAGGAAGAGGAGGAGAAGGAGAAAGAGGAGGAGGAGGAGGAGGAGGAGGAGGAGGAGGAAGAGGAAGAGGAAGAGAAGGAAAAGACACTGGTGGATCACATCTGCACTCCTAGCTATTCAGGAGGCTGAGATCTGAAGATCAAATTCTCAGCCAGCCCAAACAGAAAATCCTCTGGGTCTTATATCCAACCACCCATCAAAAAGCAAGAAGTAGAGTTGTGGCTGAAGGGGTAGAATACCAGCCTTGAGCCTCAAAGCCCTGAATTCAAATTTTAATACAAATACTTAAAAAAAATCCAGACATGATAATGCATGACTATAATTCCAGCTACTCTGGAGGCAAAGGTAAAATGACTGTGGTCCAAGGTCAGTAGGAGTAAAAACATGAGACCCCTAACTGAGGGAAACAAAGAAAGAAAGAAAAAAACCCTAAAAGTAAACAGGACTGAGGGTATAGTTAACATAGTAGAGTACTTGCCTGATAAATGTGAGACTTTAAATTCAATCCCAAGGGCCACAAAATAATCAAGTTCTGTTTCTGGTTTCTTAGGTATTTTGGGGAAGGTATGTGGAAAAGAGATTTCCTGAATAGAAAAGAGATCCCTCTGGACACTGGTGGCTCATGCCCGTAATCCTAGCTATTCAGGAGGCTGAGATCTGAGGATCACAGTTCAAAGCCAGCCAATGCAGGAACATCTGTGAGACTCATCTCCAATTAACCACCAGAAAACCAGAAATGTGCTGTGACTCAAGTGGTAGGGCACTGAAGACCTCAAGATCACTACCCAGGCCCAGAGTTCAAGTCCCATGACTGACAAAAAAAAAGAAAGAAAAAGAAAGAAAAGGGAACCCTACTAGATTTTCCATGCCCCCCTGTGACCCCTGAGGAACTTAGATTAACAATACAAGCGTGAAGTCATCCACAAACCCACACACAAGTTAGCTGACAGTATCCTGCCAGTTGCCAGGAGTGGGAGAATTTGACGGCTTCTGCCAAACAGAGAATTAGGGCCTTCGTAGGTGACCTTCATGTCTCTATGTGGGTTGGAGCTCCTTATTCACAAACTGGTCACCTGGATGAAGGGTTGCCTAGCAACTTCTCAATTATCCTTTGGTTGTTTTTCTTCATTTTGATACTATTATGCAAGACTGGCACAGTGGATCTGGATTGGCAAAGGGGTTTTGTGACATGGAAGTCTGCTCTTCATGATCGTATTTAAGATACTCATTCTGGTCATAGATTTACCATAAAAAGGCACTTTTTATCCCACACCTATTTACTTCTCTGGAGCAGAAATCTTTACTCTACATGTGGAAAAAAGAAAAAAGAAAAAACGAAAGTGTTAGAAAGAATGCAGGTCTGTGGGTTCTTGAAACAGTTTTTGATTCCACTTCTTATGGTTCTAATGATTTTTCCACCGATTATTTGTTGTTGTTGTTGTTGTTGATGTGGGGTTTGAACTGTGGTCCTGGGCGCTGTCCCTCAGCTCTTCAGCTCAAGGTGAGCACTCTACCAGTTGAGCCATAGTGCCACTTCCAGTTTTGGTTTATTGGAGATAAGAGTCTCATGCACTTTCCTGCCCAGGCTGGCTTTGAACCAGGATCCTCAGATCTCAAGCCTCCTGAGTAGCTAGGATTAAAGATGTGAGTCACCAGCACCCAGCCAGAGTGTTTATTTTTTTAGCCTGATTATACCCTCACTCCTAATTCCAGCTTAATTTTTTGAATATATTTTCTAGCTTCCCTATCACTTTACCCTGCCTATATTATCCCAACTATGGATTCTTTTTTTGATTGTAATAGATTGCAGAAAATGACAACCATTTAGTAGAAATCATATCTTGAATTTGTGGGTAAGGGGTTTGGAGGGTAAGTTCATGCACCCGCTTGCCAGTCCTGGGGCTTGAACTCAGGACCTGAGCACTGTCCCTTGATCAAGGATAACACTCTACCACTTGAGTCATAGCTTCACTTCTGGCTTTTGGTGGTTCATTGGAGATAAAAGTTTCATGGGCTTTCATGCCTTGGTTGGCTTTGAACCATAATCCTCATATCTCAACCTCCTGAGCAGCTAGGTTGACAGGCGTGAGCCACCAGTATTTGGCTCATATCTTGAATTTTCAATGTGAATCTTTTCTCAGGCTGATGAATGGGATTTTCTCCTGCAAAGCTGAACAGAGATGGTACCTACAGTTTCAGATCAGCCCAGCAAATCTGAGAGTTAATAACTAACCACTCTAGCACATTGTTGCTAGGCAAAGATATCCAGTAGCCAGGGTAAATTAAACACATTTTCCAACACACAATATTTTTTGCTTATAATCATCTTTTCACATACAACTCCATCACACATTAGGGAGCACCTGAGAAAACTCAAAGAAGGCTGGGGAAAAGAAAAAAAAAAGACAATTACAATTCTGGCAGTGATGGCTCACAACAGTATTCCTAGCTACTCAGGAGACTAAGATTTGAGGATCATGGTTCAAAGCCAGCCTAGGCTGGAATGTCCCTAAGACTTTTATCTCCAATGAACCACCAAAAAGCCAGAAGTGGAACTGTGGCACAGATGATAGAATACTAGCCTTGAGTAGAAAAATTCAGAAACAGTGCCCAGGTCCAGAGTTCAAGCTTCAGGACCAGAACATGCACCCGTGCGTTCACACACAAGTGTACACACACACACACACACACACACACACACACACACACACACACACACACACACACACACACACACACAATGGCTCACCATTTCCTTCCCAAGATACCTGGCTCCAGAAAGTACCACAGCATCACTGTTTGCAGTGCCCATGAGACAATCGGCATCCTATATAAGACAAGCAATGTGTTTTGATCAAATGTTTGCTCTAGTATGTAAAGCATGGTTACCTTGACAATGAAGGCCACCCGTATGAAGCACTAAGTACTGTCCTGTATGAAGTTTGCCAGGTATGTCAATTCACTTCATCCTAGCAGTAATTAGCTTGAAAGGAATGCTATGATACTCTCATTTAAGAGCAGAAAGTTGAGAATGAAGGAATACGGTAGCTCACTCATAAACAGTCCTTAAGATGGTGGCAAGCCTGTAGCCTGGGTAACCTAGTTCTGAAATCAAGTTCCAAAAAGAATGACCTCATCATAATGACCTCACATTTCTAGTTGACCAAGAAGTCAGGGAGGGGCAACGATATGTGCCAGGGGCAGGCAGCCAATGTGATGATCTTGGTGATGGGCTGGACCTAATTGGTTGTGAAATAACCAAAAAACAACAGGAACACATAGGAGTAAATTCAGCAGGAGCATCTGCTCCATGTCTCAGCAGGAAACAAAATGCCCCATGAAAAGCCCAGTACTAGTAGCTCATGCCTGTCATCCTAGCTATTCAGGCAGCTGAGGTTTGAAGATCAAGATTTGAAGCCAGCCTGGGCAGAAAAGTCTGTGAGACTCTGATCTCCAATTGACCAAAAAGCAGGAAGTAGAGCTGTGGCTCAAAGTGTAGAACACAAGTCTTGAGTGCACTCAAAACAAATAAAGAGACCCAAGTCTATGTACTTGCATACACACACACACACACACACACACACACACACACACACACACACACACACACAAATTTAGTTCACTTGTGTGAACCAACTGGAAGAAAGAAGTGATAGGTAGGAGGTTAAAGAATAAACAAGGGCCACTGAGCCACATGGAGATTGGCAGCAAAAGAGAGCTGTGGATTCCCTGAGGCCAAAGGAGATGAAAGCTCAGAAGAAGTGTTATCAGAGTCCACAGAGAGTCAGATTTGTGCACAAGGGAACGTCCATCAGGGACCACACAGATGGAAGCCATGATGATCACCAATGTCACACTGAATCAAGAAATCAATAGAGAAGGGCCTAGGCCTCCTTCCTGCCTCCCACTGACCCAGCCCATCAAAACACATCCAAGTATAATGGTTCACTGGCGCCTCTGCATGTGAGACCAACCAGCAAAACTCATCCAGGTGAAGTTTCCTAGAAGGACCAATCTCCCAGGAGAGAAAATGGGTCATAAGAGCTTCAAAATAGTTGGAGAGAGCTGAAAACTCAATCACATAGAACAGCTTTGGCCGAGGAATGGTAACCAGATGGGAATAGAACCTTCACCAAACGACATGAATGGTTGACACCCGCAGAGAAAGGAGAGGTTCCCCACTGCCCTACTGAGCAGCATCAAGCAGAGTTCTCATCATTTGAATGAAGGTCAAGCACATCTCTACCAAATCTGTAGGAGTGTGCTGTAGCATACTGCTTTATTTTGTTGTTGTCTTCTCTAGAGGCTGGCACTGGGACATCAACTCAGGGTCTGGGAGTTGTTCCTGAATCTTTTTTGCTTTTTTTGTTGTTGTTGTTTTGCTCAGGGCTACCAGTTTCGCACTTGGGCCACAGCTCCATTTCTAGCTTTCTGGGGAGATTAATTGGAGATATAAATCTCATGATGAGGCTGGGAAGGTGACTCAGTGGTAGAGGGCTTGTCTTGCATGCCTGAGGCCCTGGGTTCAATTCCTCAGCACCACACAAGCAAAAAGAAAAGAGCCGGAAGTGGCACTGTGGCTCAAGTGGTAGAGTGCTAGTCTTGAGCTGCAGAGCTGAGGGACAGCGCCCAGGCCCAGAGTTCAGGCCCCACAACCGCTCCCCCCCCCCAAAAAAAAAATCTCATGATGGACTTTCCTCCTCGGCTAGCTTTGAGCCATGATCCTCACATCTCAGTCTCTTAAATACAAGGATGACAGGTGTGAGCTACCAGTGCCCAGCTACAGGTGGAGGTTTTTGCAGGGTTAATTAAAGTTAACGGTGTCATGGACCTTCTTTTGCAGGTTGGCTTTGAACTTAGATCCTCAGATCACAGTCTTCTGATTAGCCAGGATTACAGGTGTGTGCCAGCAGCACCAGGCTATGCTGAGTTTCTCAGTCCACTGCTGAGCTTTTATAAGAAAATCTTCACTATAGCTATGGGTCCAGATGATCTTTATAACATCACCTAGTTTTGTAACTGTGTAATGTTTGCACAGGCCCAGCTGGTCAAATCTCACCAGAGATTGCTGAGCTAAATGTTGCCCAGAGCACCAGCCTCAGGTCTCTGCCAGTGTCACGGAGCTGAGCTCTTTTTTCACCTCTCCCTGACGTTGCAAGCAATGTTTTACTTCCTGGCTACATTCAGCCTGACAGTTAGTATCTCATCACAATGCCAAACTTTGACCTCTCTGGAGGACACTGTCTCCTCCCAAGCACACGGATGGTATATTCAGAGGGCTGAGGATTCCTTCCTATGACATGTGAAATGAGAAATCTATCCCAGATGGAAACTTCCTGCTTTGAAAACTCGCCTTATTGGTGTTATTTAATTGGATGACCAGTTGGCCCAATCTCTGCTGTTGGATGATTCTAGTGGTTCCAGGGCAAGAGGTTGTGTTTTGTCAGTCAATCTGCATCAGAGGTTGGCCCGTAAATTCCTTAGCTTCTTTGAACCTCTGTTTCCTCTTCTAACAAGTGGGAGATGTTAATGCCTACAACTCAAAAGAATACGTTGAGAGATGGTGTTGAAATCATCCTAAATTCTACTAAATAAAGGCTGTTATCATCAATAAAGTTAATGATACACATTCTTTCTGGGAGAGGGGGTGAAATGTCAGACAGACAGGAAAATATCAATCTGCCTTTATTTCCCCTTTTGGCTGGAAGAATGGAGCAAGCCTTGCTGTAGTTAGAACCCTCAGGAGAATCTGGATCATGCTAAGCAGATGATCTGCTCAGGGATGCAGGCAGCAAACTCTACTGAGCCATCTGGGTGAGTGGCGATGAAGTTCCCCTGCTCCCCCTCCCGAAAAAATCACCTTTCTGGCCTTTCAAATGGTGGGAAGTTGGAGGCATAGAAATGGAGGGACAAAGGGTGAACCAATGCTGTAACAGTACTCAATGGACACTTTTAAATGAACTATCCAACTTACTGGTGGAGATGGGAGGGGAGGGAACACTGCAAGAGAGCATGGGAAGCGGTGAACAATGGCCAAGGAGAACTGTCCTCATGACTTGACTTATGGAACTGTAACCCCTCTGTGCATCATCTTTATAATAACAAGGATTTATTTTTCTTTTTTTGTCAGTCATGGGACTTGAACTCTGGGCTGGGTGCTGTCCCTCAGCTCTTCAGCTCAAGGCTAGCACTCTACCACTTGAGCTACAGTGCCACTTCCGGTTTTCTGGTGGTTTATTGGAGATAGGAGTCTCACGGACTTTCCTGCCCGGGCTTGCTTTGGACCGAGATCCTCAGATCTCAGCCCCCTGAGTAGCTAGGATTATAGGTGTGAGCCACCAGCCCCCGGCTACAATGACATTTTTTAATGGTAGCAATTTTCAACTCCAGCTATCTGTTCCTCCAAATGCAGAATGAAACCATCTATTCTTTAAATGATGACAACTAATTTGTGTGTGGTAGTGGGCACTGAAACTTCAACTCAGGGTTTCATGCTCTGATTTAGCATTTTTTTTTAAATAAAGATTGGTGCTCTACCAACTTGAGCCACACCTCTTCCTCTGGTTTTTTGCTGGTTAATTGGAGATAAGAGCCTCTCCAATTGGTCTGCCCAGCCTGGCTTTGAACCTTGATCCTCAGATCTCAGCCTCTTGAGTAGCTGGGATGACATGTGTGAGCCAGAGGCACCAGACCTGACAAACTAATTTGAAAGTCTAAAATCTTCTGTGGGTCAAGCAAAACCATCTTTGGGTAACAATCTGGGGGATCTATAGCACAATATAATATCAACATAATATTGTCTCTTTTAAACACACACACACACACACACACACACACACACACACACACACACACACACACACAAGAAAAGGTAGAGAGATCCATGTACCCAAACTTCCACAACCAGTTGGTATTTCTGTGGATGAAATAATCATGGAGTTTTCTCCTTGATCTCTTTGTTACTCTACATTTGGCAATGGTCAAGGCTTCTAGTCTAGTTGCCTATGTTCTGCATCTGTGTATTCTCTGTCCCGCTGAACTCTTCAAGAATCATTTCCAATGCAGTCTTCTGCCCAGTGTTTACTGGAAGTAATCATAGTTCAAAGTGAGACATGCAGCTCAATTCTAAAATGTTGAGGGAGCGTCAGGCATGGGGTGACCAAACAACTTCAGCCCCCAGGCAGGATAGAGACCCAGTCTGAGCAACAACCTTTTGCTGATGACCTCCTTCTAAACAGCAACAGCTTATGATCATGCTTCTATGCTTATGAAAATAGTACTGTTTGGGACTAAAATACACTTTCAGGTAGGTAAAAGAATACACTGTATAGAGCACTGTTAGAGGCAGGGCCTAGACCAGAGACTTCCCATGAGTTATCTTTGCAATCACCCAGGGAGGTAAATATTATCTTAATTCCCATTAGGTAGACCAGAAAACTGAAGAACAGGAGTAGAGACAGAAGGAATAAGTCAGCCTGACACAGAAATCAATGTGATTCCCCATCCCACGTGTCTGTCATCTTTGGAGCAGCGAAAGAGACGTGTGGTCACACAATCACATGATCTTCTGGTCATATAATCATGTGGTCTCCTTCCTGAAGATGTGGAGGAGAGATCAACACAAAGCATCAGCTGACTTGTGCCAACTTTGTCTGTGAAACAAAATTAGGCAGGTGACCTATTCCAGGATTCAGGCAGCATGGATCCTGGAGCAAAATTCCATGGAAGGAATTTGGGGACTATATTTCTCAGTACTTGCCTCAGTCCTTGTTATTTCTTCATTTGACTCTCCTGGGAGTCTGGCCTCAAAGGTCATGCCCAAATACCCCCTATGGCAAGAAAGAAGGGCCAGCATTGGACTTGTGCTTATGATATTACAGGATTATGAAAGAATGAATGCATTAGGGAATGAATGAAATGATATAAACACTTGGAAAATTGGTTCCAACTCTCCAGTGACATTTGATATACATAAGCAAAGGTTTCAAAGAGAAGCTTTTCCATTTTAAGCTTAAAATATAATCAGCAGAGCCAGGTGCCTGTGGCTCACCCCTGTCATCCTAACTACTCAGGAGGCTGAGATCTGAGGATTGCAGTTCAAAACCAAGTTGGGTAGGAAAGCATGTGAGACCCTTCTTTTTAATTAACTACCAAAAGAAACCACCAGGGCTGGGAAGGTGGCTCAGTGGTAGATTGTTTGCCTTGCATGCCTGAGGCCCTGGGTTCAATTCCTAAGCACAACATAACCAAAAATAAAGCCAGAAAGTGGCGCTGTGGCTCAAGTGGTAGAGCGCTAGCCTTGAGCTGAAGAGCTGAGTGACAGCACCCAGGCCCAGAGTTCAGGCCCCACGACCAGACACTCCAAAAAAAAATTAAACAAAAGAAACCACCAGAAGTGGAGATGTGACTCAAGTGGTAGAGTTCAGGCTTGAGAAAAAATAATTCAGGGACAGTGTCCAGGACTGGTACAAAAAGAAAAAGCAAGAAACAAAAAAACAACCAATAATAAGCAGAAAACCCACAAGGGTGAAAACAAAGATGGGGTGAATAAATCTTTTCAATGCTAACAAAGCAATTGTTCCCTGAGAAGGATAAATGAGTAGATAAACCTATTGGGAGCTTCTGTTCTGGATGCTTGGGTCTCTGCAGAGAACAGAAATTTTAGAAGAAGAAAAAGCAAAGAAAGATGGAAAAAGAAGTAGGAGGCGGGCTTCACTCTGAAGCTTCACCTCTTCCTCTTCCTCCCTGTCACTCTAATGCCTTCCTACAAGTCCATTCATTCCCAGGACCTAGGTTTGCTCAGATAAGGGATTTGCAGAGAAATATCTCTCCCCTGAAGAAGAAAAGTTCTTCCCACTTTCCTCTATGCCAGTTTCCCAAATGTGATCTCCTTGACAAAAAAAAAAAAAAAAAAAATACACTGAATTTTTAAAAAGGGCCGTGACAGCCCAAAAAACTCTCTGTTCCACCCCAGAGAATTTTTCTCAGCCAGGGCTGGTTTGCTAAATCCCTCTTATCAATGATTGGCTCAGCAATTGGCCAGGTGACCCAGTTCTGGCCAATGAGGGAATGCATGTCAAGGGTGTAAGGGAGGAGGGAAGAAGTTTCCCGTCTTTGTGAAGCAGCAGACAATGTCTCCTAGATCAAGGCCACCCATCTTATTCCCAAAGATGGAATTAATATGTTGAATAGATATGCCAAAATCAACCATGATGCATCCCCACCCAGCTACTCTCTGCGTCTTACCTTGAAACATCCCTCCTTCTGTACCTACACATGGTATATACCTGATGTGGTATATGTTGTTTATTTAAATTCATTTGTGCCAGGGGGTTCTGTTCATGGTAGACAGAAGCCTCCAAAGTGATGAAACAACTCCTTTCCCCTACTGACCAAATGGATTCACTCACTGTCTCTAAAAGTGTGGGCAACAGGGCTATCACCAAAAACTGTGAACAACAGAAGTGGAACCAAAAAAAAGGAGGAAAGAGATAAAGCAGCATGGGGGGGAGGGGTGCAGCTATGCTCTGAGCCTCCCTCTCAAATTGAGAAAAAGGTGAGTCTTTCCAATTCTGTATTTCAAGACAAGTTCCACGTAAGCCTCTAGCAGGGGACGAATCTTCAGCACAATGGACAGAGCTCTCTGAAAGAATGACTGAAGAGCTTCCAGCAGCTCTGCTGTACCCACTGAATTGCCCGGAGTTTGTGAATGACTGTCTCCCCATGATTTCTTCTCTTACTCAGAGATGCAAAGGTTGAGGCAAGACTGGTCACGATTTTGCTTGAAATGTGTCCCCAAATTGTCTGGTGGATACATTTTGTTTTTTCTACCTTAGGCCTGAGTAAATGAGCTGTGATTCAAGACCAGAGGTAGTAGCCACATCAGACTGTTGGTGTGAGCTAGTGATAATCCTTGCATTGTTAAAACAGTGTTCAAAATAAGAGGAAGGAAGAAGAGTGGGTACATAGATCCTAGGATCCACAAAGTCCAAGATGTTTCTTGTCTGTGCTTTTTGGTGGATTAACTTTGTTGGTCCTGAGTAATAGCCTAAAGTTCATCTGTCATTAGCAGCCATCAAAGATAAATAAAGCCAGGTGCCAGTGCCTCACACCTGTAATCCTAGCTACTCAGGAAGCTGAGATCTGAGGTCACAGTTCAGAGTCAGCCTAGGCAGGAAAGTCCATGAGATTCTTATATTCCATAAACCACCAGAAAACCAGAAGTGGCGCTGTGGCTCAAGTGGTAGTGCCTTGCCTTGAGCTGAAATGCTGAGGGACAGTGTTCAGGCCCAGAATTCAAGCCCCATAACCGGCCAGAAAAAGAGATAAATAAAAGAGTCCTGTGTGCTGAAATGAAAGCAAAAATGTTAAGCAAAAATGAAGGAGGTGCCCGGCGCTGGTGGTTCACGCCTGTAATCCTAGCTACTCAGAAGGCTGAGATCTGAGGATCGCGGTTCAAAGCCAGCCCGGGCAGGAGAGACCGTGAGACTCCTATCTCCCATAAACCACCAGAAAACCGGAAGTGGCGCTGTAGCTCAAGTGGTAGAGCACTCGCCTTGAGCTGAAGAGCTGAGGGACAGCGCCCAGGCCCAGAGTTCAAGCCCCACGACCGACAAAAAAAAAAAAAAAATGAAGGCGGTCTGCACACACCATGAGTGGCCTAATTACTGTTGTGTTAAAATACTGGGGGAGAAAGAATTTATTAGATTCATCCACATAAATTGTTGAAGTAAGCACTCAGGAAACTTAACAACGATCATCTCTGAAGTAAATGAGACGTCATGACATAGAGATGCAGAGAAAGCCTTGTCTTTTGTGCCAGTACTAGGATTTGAACTCAGGACCTTACACTTGCTCTTGGCTTTTTTGTTTCCTTGGCTCAAATTTGGCACTCTACCACTTGAGCCACAGGGCAACTTCATATTATGTGAACAATGCCTATTCTGTCTATGGTGGATGCTGTGTGACTCTGATAAAGTCACACACCTTATCTGGGAATCATGTACTTACTTCTAAGGTAAAATGATTGCCTGGATCAGGTGTCATAAATGATTGGGCCATCAAGTATTAAAATGGCTAGACAGGTCAAGAGGTCTGGAACTAGAGAGCTCTGGGCAAGTGCAAAGCAAGGTGTATACTCATTCATATGTACACACACATATGCACACACATGCATGCATGCACACACACACACACACACACACACACACACACACACACACACACACACCAATTTCCCATAGTATACTACTGAAGACGTATAAGGATCAATATTGACTGGAAATGTGACTTAATGGTAGAGTGCTTCCCTATCATGCATGAAGTCTTGGGTTCAATTCCTCAGTACCACATAAATAGAAAAAGCCGGAAGTAGTGCCATGGTTCAAGTGATAGCATGCTAGCCCTGATCAAAAGAAGCTCAGGGACAGTGTCCTAAGTTCAAGCCCCAAGACTGGCAAAAAAAGACCAATGTTATCAAAAAATTTGGTGTCCCAAAGGAGCCAGAAACACATATGAATTGCATGTGAAAATATCTCATTTTAAAGTCAGGCACCAGTGGCTCATGCCTGTAATTCTATTTACTCAGGAGGCTGAGATCTGAGGATCATGATTCAAAGCCATCCTGAAAATTCATGAGACTCTCATCTCCACTTAACCAAAAGGGTGGAAGTGGACTTGAGGCTCAAGTGATAGAGCAGCAGCCCTGAGCACAAAAACTCAGGGACAGCACCCAAGCTCCAAGCTTAAATTCCAGGAACAATTTGATGGTACTAAACCAAACCCATCTAACAAGTCATCTACCTACAGGCTGCCTATAGCTACCTCTCGCTAAAAAGTCATTGTAAGCTGGGCACTGTTGGCTCAGGCCTGTAATCCAAGCTACTCAGGAAACTGAGATCTGAGGCTCAATGTTCAAAGCTAGCTTAGGCAAGAAAATCTATGAGACTCTTATCTCCAATTTACACCAAAATGACGGGAGTGGAGCTATGGCTCATGTAGTAGAGTGCTAGCCTAAAGATGAACATCCAGGCCCTGAGTTCAAGCCCCACTTATAGCACAAAAAAAGTGATTGTGGATACTGGAAGTCCAAAGCATTGAAGCCCTGATGGAGATACAGAACTCCATCTTCCAGAAAGTTCTACTGAGCTTCCACTAGCCCCCTCCACCAAAAGCTCATATTTCCTTTTCCCACTGGTGTCTCTTCCTCCCACAGCCAAATGAGAGCTGGCAGAAGTCCCTCGGGATAAAAATTCTGAGCAAAGCCAAGCATGGGTGGCTCACACCTTTAATCTGAGCTGAGATCTGATGATCATAGTTCAAAGGGCAGGTTACAAAAAAGCCTGTCGGGGCTGGAAAGGTGGCTCAGTGGTAGAGCGCTTGCCTTGCATGCCTGAGGCCCTGGGTTCGATTCCTCAGCAGCACATAAGCAAAAGGAAAAAAGCCGTAAGTGACGCTGTAGCTCAAGTGGTAGAGCATTAGCCTTGAGCTGAAGAACTGAGGGACAGCGCCCAGGCCCAGAGTTCAAGCCCTACGACCAGACCCCCCCCAAAAAAAGCCTGTCATATGACCATATAAGATGATGCTAAGTGAAATGAACTCCCCCCCACCCCAAGATAGGGAAACAAGAGGTTTTTATCTTTCTTACTGTTATTTTAATGTATGTATCATGTACTATGTGATTTTTTGGTTCTTTTGTCTGTTCTTTCCCCATGGTATAACCCCTGGTTCACTGATTGTAGTGCCCTTCATCTTGTATATACAATTTTCTAATTTGGGGAAGGGAAGAGAAATAACAAAATGCTGAAATAAAGATACAGGTTGACACATTGTAACAATGAGATGTACAAGAAATTTGTTGAAAATGAAGTTTACAACTTCTGGTGGAGGGTGGGGAGGGAGGAGTGGGGAGGTAGGGAGGGAATGGATGGTATGGGAAAACAGAGGAGGAGGTAACAATGCTTCCATGGGAAATGTACTCATTACCTTACTCATGTAACTGTAACCCTCTGTACAGTATCTTTACAAAAAATATATTAAATAAATAAAGGTTTCATAATATATATTTGAATATATATCTGTATATATATATATATATCTGTATATATATATATACACACACACACACACACACACACACACACACACACATATATATATATATATATATATATATATATATATATATATATATATATATATATATATATATCTGAAAACGGAGCTTTGACTCAAATGGTAAGGCACCAGCTGCAGATTTCCACCCAGAGGATCTGTGCATGGTGCAGGCCCTCTGTCTCACTGCTTCAGACTCAGCCTGAGTATTTTTACTTCCCATATGTTCACCTTAGTATAGGGTCAATGTGCTGGTGGAGGTGGTTTTGCAGGGCTGTGGAAACACCATTTCTACTTCACATGATTATAGAGATGAGGAGACCTCCTAAGAGCATGCACACTACCATTATTACCTGAAGAACTCAGTGAATGCTTTGCACCCCTGAGAGGGAAGGCAAGGACTATAAAACTCATCCCACAGCTCAGCCATCAAGGTTATGGAACTGAGTGTTGGGTCACACAAAAACGTTGAGGATGGCCTGACTTCTGTACTCCTCACCTCTTGTCAGTATCCCCTAATAGCTCGATCCCTTCATAAAGAGAATTCCAACAAGTAAAAGCTAATTCAGACAGTAGAACCATGATTGCATCTATTTTTATTATTATTTTGTGCTTGTCCTGGGGATTGAACTAGTATCCTGGGGCCTGGCTAGTATCCTTGGTCTTGTTTTCTTTTTGGTCTATTGTGGAGCTTGAACTCAGGGACTGGATGCTGTCTCTGAGCTCTTTTTGCTCAAGGCTAGCACTCCACCACTTTGTGCCACAGCACCACATCCAGTTTTGTGGTGGTTCATGAGTCTCATTGACTTTCTTACCAGGGCTGGCTTTGAACTGCAATCCTCAGATCTCAGACATCTCAGTAGCTAGGATTACAAGCATAAGCCCCCAGGGCCTGGCTGACCAACAGAATTTTGAAGTCTCGAGTTCTGTCCATTTCATTTCCATGTAGCTCACCTTAGTCTGGTGTCTAATTCCATGTGATTCCTGAGTGAAATAGAAATTAGAATTCATAAATGAGCTTATGCTGTTTGAATGGGCATCACCAAATATAGCTCCATACTATTTATTTGGAAAGCTGGCTTCATGAATCTTTTTATCCCAGTACTCAGAAATCACAATGGTGGCCTGGAAATAATACCAATATACAGAGGACAAACTGACACTTTTGTTCACAGTGTGTTTAATTCTATTCAGGAGAAAGGGATAAAAATCCTAGAAAAAGAGGGCGCTGGTGTCTAACTTCTCTAATGCTAGCTACTCAGGAGGCTGCGATCTGAGGATCACGATTCAAAACCAGCCCAGGCTGGAAAGTCTGTGAGACTCTTGTCTCCAATAAACTACTAGAGAAACAGGAAGTGGTGCTGTGGCTCAAGTGGTAGAGCGCTAGCCTTGAGCTGAAAAGTACAAGGACAGCGCCGAAGCCCAGAGTTCAGGCCCTATGATTGGCAAAAAAAAAAAAAAAAAAAAAAAAATCCTAGCCATCATCCCTTCTCCCTCTATCTCAAGTTCATGGCATGTTTCCTGGTGCTCATATGATTTCACATGGAACTCCTTAATATACCTGTTTAGCACACAGAATGTTTTATATCAGAGATGCGGAAAGTGAGATCACTGTGGTCTGAGTGCACACACACACACACACACACACACACACACACACACACACACACGAGTTCACACGCTGAACACTTAATCCCCATCCTCTCAGTGTTAGAAGGTGGTGACTTGGGGAGGTGTTTAGGCCAGGAGGGCTCTGACGTTGTGGAGAGATTAATGCTATCAGAAAGGAATCTAAGGGGAGTCTGACTGCTGGTGTCTATGTTCAGCAAGTGTCCGTCCCCATCCAAAGATGCTGTGTTCCAAGCACCATGTTGGAAGCTAACTGTAGCATCATTTGATAATTGAGCCTCTGACAGCTGGGCCATGAACTTGTCTCCATTTTCAAGGCAATAAAACACAAGTTTCTCTTGTTAATAAAGTGTGTAGCCTCTGGTATTTTGTTATAGTCATACCAATGGACTAAAATGACAAAGATGGGTCCCAGAGCCATGTGGTACACTGTGGTGGCTCTCCTAAATATCTAACAATGTGGAAGTGGGTTTGGAGCAGGATACAGGGCCCAAGCTAGAAGGGTTTGGAGATGAATGCCATGAGGAGTCTTGCTTTTTTGTAAATGAAGCATTAGGCCATAGGTTCTGTTAGAATAAAGTGGTAGGGAGGGAAAACAATTGTGTTCTCAGCAGTTGCAGTCAGGACTTAGAATCAGCTGAAATGGAGCCTCAGACATGCTGAGCAAAGTGTGAGAAAGGAAGAAGAGGAAAGGCCAGCCTTGCTGTGACCTTGCAAAGATTCTAGGTGAATTCTGTCCCTTTCCTCAGATGCTATAGAAGGCAGAATGTGTGGGGTGATGCTCTGGAATCAAGCAGGAGAAATCTCTCCAGGCAGCAAAGATTCTGGAATCTATGTGGCTTCTCTGAACATCTTCTTGTAAAATGCAAAAAGAGAGGAATTATCAAATGATCTGAAGCCCAGAATTTACACTCAGGTGGGAATGAGCATAGGAAGATCTGGAAAGTTCTGAGACTGTCCATGTAAAAAGTCAAAAAAGCATGTTCAAGCTGAGCACTAGTGGCTCATAACTGTAATCCTAGTTACTCAGTGAGGCTGAGATCTGAGGATCACGGTTCACTAGTGGCTCATACCTGTAATCATAGCTACTCAGGGAGCCTGACATCTGATGATCATGGTTCAAAGCAAGACAGGTTATACAACTCTAGGAAACTCTTATCTTCATCTAACCAGCCAAAAAGCAAAGCCAGAAATGGAGATGTGGCCCATGTGTTAGAGCACCAGCCCTGAGCATAAAAGCTCAGCAAGAGCTCAAAGTCCTCAGTTCAAGTCCTAGTACCCATGCAAAGAGCCAAAAATGGAGGTGTGGCTCCAGTGGCAGAGCACCAGCCTTGAGCAAAATAGCTAAGTGAGAGCACAAAGTCTTGAGTTCAAACCCCAAGACCAGCATGTACACATGCATGCATACAAGTTTGCACATACACACCATAAACAAAGTGTGCTGAGGACAGAAAAGCAAAGTTGTGACCAAGTAATCATATGGAGATTAGCAAAGATAGAAAGAAGCTTCTAGAAGGCATTTCAGAGATTTCTAGTGTTACCCATCCCCTCACAGGCTCAGAGTACCTGTGGGACCTACGGGGATCCTTGCCAAGAGTTGTTGTAGTTTCGGATCCCTACATTCTGCCACAGCACTCCTCTGCCACACCCCCAGCTGTGGCTCTGAGGCCCAAGATGTGCCTCAGGCCACCACAATGCAAGCCTTGTTTGTATACTGTCCACATACAGTGAATTCCACAGGCAATCTGAAGGTGGGAGCTATGGGGGCATGGCTTCCTCCGGCCAGATTTCAAAGGATGCTTGCAAAAGCTTTGAAGACCAGGCAGGGTTCTACTTCAGGGACAGAGCTGTTATAGAGAACAGGCTGTGACACTGGAGTTTATCAAGATCTCTGCTAGGACAATATTGAGAGGACTGATGGAAGACCTGGCTACACACACACACACACACACACACACACACACACACACACACACACACACACACACAAGCACAGAGCTACAATATATAGCCTCAGCCTAAAGAAGTCATAGGCATGAAATTTCAGCATGAGCGGAACCATGAGCATCACCTAGGAAAGTCTTCCTGAGGCCTTGAGTGTCCACGAAATGGAATCTCATTAAGATGACCCATCTCCAGCCTTGAGATTTAATGTTGCTTACTCTGTTGGATTTTGGATACTTAATGCCTATTCCTTTCTTCTGTTCTATGTAGCCCTCTAGAAATGAGGATGTGCATTTTGGGGGAGGGGTCCAGTCATGGGGCCTGAACTCTGGGCCTGTGTGCTGTCCCTCGGCTCTTCAGCTCAAGGCTAGTGCTCTACCACTTGAGCCACAGTGCCACTTCTGGGTTTTTTCTTTTTGCTTATGTGGTGCCGAGGAATCAAACCCAGGGCCTCAGGCATGCAAGGCAAGTGCTCTACCACTGAGCCACCTTCCCAGCCCGAGGATGTTCATTCTATGACAGTCTGCCATTGTATATAAAACTATACATTAGGTTCTGCTGGCATACAGCCTCAGAAGGAAGCGTGATTTAAAGCTGGTCTGTATGTGACTTAGGTCATACTGGGGATTTTAGACAAAGTTGATGCTGAAATAAGTGGCAAAGTTTACATTTTTGTGGGTGCAGGGATGGGGAATACTAGGATGAAGTTAATGTGTCTATTTTGTTTCTTGGGGGTTTTTTTTGGTCATGGGGCTTGAACTCTAGGTCCAGACACTGTCCCTCAGCTCTTCAGCTCAAGGCAAGCACTTTATCACTTAAGCCACAGCACCACTTCTGTTTTTCTGGTGGTTAATTGGAGATAAGAGTCTCATGGACTTTCCTTCCTGGGCTGGCTTTGAACCATGAACCTCAGATCTCATTCTGAGCACCTAGGATTACAAGTGTGAGCCACTGGTGCCAGGTGAGTTAATGTGTTTTGCAAGTAGAAAAGACATGAGTTTAGGGGTATGAATGAGTGCCATTGTCTGAATGTCTCTCTTACAAAATATGTGTCTCCCTCAAATCCCTCCCTGGTGTGGGGGGAGGGGGCTATCACCTGTTAGGAACCATTTGGCCATAAGGGCTGCCATTATTAAGGGACTTGACAGAGTAGAAAGTTATATGCTTGACAAAGAGACAGTCTAAGATGGAGGATTCGTTATAGCACTTTACTGTCCAACATTAAAATTAATATTTTATGTATGTTTCACTTCATTTAGAGATATAATTGATTCCTGGGCACTAATATCTCATATATGTTATCCTAGCTACGCAAGAGGTTGAGACCTGAGGCTTGCTATCCAAAGCCAGACTGGACAGAAAAGACTGTGCAATTCTTATCTCCAATTAATGAGTAAAAGAAAGGCCAGAAGTGAGGCTGTGGCTCAAGTGGTAGAGCACCAGCTTTGTGAGTAAAAGGTAAACGACAGTGCCCAGGTCCTGAGTTCAAGTCCCAAAACTGGCACCAGGAATAAATAAAATTTAAAAATGTCTTAAATATATAGGAGAGAAGAAGGAGCCTGGGAAAAGCAAGAGGACAAGGCCAACGGGACTGGAGAAGAACATAGAGATTGCTAAGCATGAACTCCATTGTTTGAATGGGCAAATGAGCAGCCAGGAGATAGATACAAGGTCACAGAGCTGATGGAGATTCTATTCTAGCCCATGTGTCTCCTGTCTCAGTACAAGTGCATTATGGTCAGTTATAGAGCAACCCTGCTGTGCTCAGGACAGGCAGCAAGCCCTACCTCTTCTGTGTACATGCAGACTTCCAGGTTGTGTAGGTTAAGGATCTGGACAGTAAAGTGGATTTTCAGTTCCTGGGTATCTCAAAAGGAACTCACCAAGGCTAAGTTTATTTCTACAGAAGAATGCACCATCAGTCAAAAAGTTGGCAAGCAACCACACAGAGCAAGCAGGCTGGCTGTTCCCATTCTATCCCTGATCCAGCAGGCACCACCCTCTGCTCCCATTGACTGAGCTCAGGCTCACAATGTGGAAAGGGATGTAGATGTAATTAAAATTCAAGGAGCTTCTCAGGTGCTCAGGAAAAGGAAGATTGTAAGTAAAGTGTACTTAACAAGGGCCAAGCCACCTGGCCAAAGCAGGAACCCTTCAGAAAAACAATTCTCACCAGGCACTGGTGGCTCACACCTGTAATCCTAGCTACTCAGGAGGCTGAGATCTGAGGATCACAGTTCAAAGCCAGCCTGGGCAGGAAAGTCCATGAAACTCTTTATCTCCAACAAACCACCAGAAAACCAGAAGTGGCGCTGTGGCTCAAATGGTAGAGCTCTCACCTTGAGCTGAAGAGCTCAGAGACAGTGCCCAGACTCAGAGATAAAGACCCATAGTGGACAAAATGGAAAAAGAAAAGAAAATCTCTCAAGATTAACAGAAATGAAGACAACTCCTTTGATAGAAAAGACTTTTTCTCACATTAGTGCTAATAGCTCATGTCTCTAATCCTAGCCACTCAAGAGGCTGAGACCTGAGGATCAAGGTTGAAAAATGGCCAGGGCAGACAAATCCATGGAAAATTTCTCTCCAATTAACCAGAAAAAAGTCAAAATTGGAGAGGTCAGTCGAATGGAGGGTAAAGCACTAGTCTGGAGCAAAACAAGCTAAGCAAATGCATGAGGTCCAGAGTTCAAGCCTCATTGCCAGCATAAAAATATTTATGTGTCTGCACATTTAATAGATCTTTGGAGGAGAGAAGGGTGAAGGGCAAAGTCTGAGTTGCAAGTTGCCTGCTTCATGCTTTAACAAAGCCTGATGCTTGGTCCTATGTGTGTGTATATCCTTGAGCTGCATGATGACGCGGGCCACAGTGGTGACCTGTGTGTACAGACATGTGGTGCATGCCATAGGAACTGCATTGTTTCTGCCCTTCTATGTGATGCCTCTGCATTTCCAAAGATCAGAAACAAATGGAAGATGACTAGGATCAGAGAGAGACAGAGAGACAGAGAGACAGAGAGAGGGGGGAGTGGGAGAGGGAGAGGGAGAGGGAGAAAGAGAAAGAGCGAGCACTGCAGAAAAAATGCCTGAGATGCAGAACATTAAAAGGCAAGTCATATAAACCGGCAAACCTGCACCACCACAGCCATAAAACACCCATGCCTGCTATCATCCACAGCCTTGCGCCCTGCCTGGCTGCATTGCTCCAAATTCTGCACCAGGCTGTTCTAGAGCCCATGTTATAGTTTCCTGGAGAGTGTGAACCCATCCTTAGCCAGAACCTGATTGCCTTCCTCCTCCTCCTCCTCCTCCCCTCACTCCCCAGGCCACCCAGTGTGGGCCCCACCTGCTGAGATGAGAAGGAAAGAGGAAAGCAGCCTTGGTCTGTCACCTATATGGGTTTTCCAGACAGCAGGGCAACAGCACTTGGAATTCCCTACCATCCATCAATCCTCTCTACCAACCCCCACCTCCCACCAGGGCCACATCCCATGTCACATGGCCCATGAGCTGCTCCTCCCAGGTGAACTGCTATTTCTTCGGTCCTGACCCTCCTACAGCTCCTTTCCCCAGCAGCTGTCACAACCAAGAAGCACCCAGAATACCTGATTTTACTTAGCACTTAGGGACTCTTGTGAGCACCTTGCTGAGGGCTACATCTGCACTGCCTACAGTAAGGTATGACAGGTACTATGGCTCCAATGCTGTAGCATTGACAATCAGGAAACCAAGATAGCTAGAAGGAGATCAAGGAGTGTAAGCGAAAGGTCAGACTCTGTGCCCTTTTGTGCAGGTTTGCATTTTAACCAGAATCACAGTGATCTTCTTTGGGGAAAAGTAAATAAATCAGTAAATAAATCTTATGGTGGAATTTTTAATTTATACAAGTGAACTGACAAGGTTCTATTGACCAAAGGGCGTTCTCTGGGCTCCATGAAAGCAATGCTAGAACCATCTGAGCCCCAGAAATTACCTACTTCATGCTGAATGGAGCCCCTGAACATCATCCTACAAAAGTAAATTGGCCAAGATCCACTTGCTCTTATAGAAACCATTCTGGCTCCATTCATGGGGGTTGCAAGATCAGCCATCCATTGTGGATCTAGAAGAGTCTAGAAGGTCTCTATCACAGGAATGTTATGAAGTGAGGAGTGGACATGAGGTGGTGGAATGGAGGAGTGTGGAACAGGTGACATGAAGGGCAGGCAGGCTCAGCAACTGGCTGGTTGTGTGTGTCACACTAAGCGAATGGCTTCACTCAATGAAACCTCTTTGCTTTCTCTGAAAAGTTGGGATTCATAATGGTCTCCTCCCTCTGGAGGAGTCATGAGCATTGAACGAACTAATGACTGAGAGTATGAGAACACCCTTTTGAAATTGTAAGTGATATGTATATGTGTGTGTTTCTGAAGAGTATAGAATTATTAATTTTTTTGTCGGTCATGGGGCTTGAACTCTAGGCCTGGGTGCTGTCCCTCAGCTCTTCAGTTCAAGGCTAGCACTCTACCATTTGAGCCACAGCACCACTCCGGGTTTTCTGGTGGTTAATTGGAGACAAGAGTCACAGAGATTCTTGCTTTGGCTGGCTTCAAACTGTGATCCTCAGATCTCAGCCTCCTGAGTAGCTAGGATTATAGTGGTGCCTGGCAGAAAATAAGTTTGTTTGTTTAAGAAAAGCATTTGCTCCTTTTGCCTAGAAATTCTACCACTAAGAAATCACCCTATAGAAAGAATCACATGTACTTTCATTACTGAGTTACAACTGTGCTATTTCAGATCCTTTTTAAAAGGCAAAAAAATAAAACAACAAAAACTAACCTGGAAACATCATAAACTGTCCAACTAGATAAATATATCATGGCACTAGCTGGGTGCCTGTGGCTCATGCCTGTTTTCTGAGCTACTCAGGAGGGTAAGAAGTAAGACTCGTAGCTCCAAGCTAGCCAGGGCAGAAAAGTCCTTGAGACTTTTATCTCCAATTAATCATCAAGAAGCCAGAAGTAGAGCTCTGGCTTGAGTTGTGCTATGCCAGCCTTGAGCAGAAAAGTCAAAGCAAAAACTCATTCTCTTAGTTCAAGTCCTATTACCAGCACACACACACACATGCACACACATACACGAAAGAAAGACCCATGACCAGCAAAAAAAAAAAAAAAAAAAAAAAAAAAAAAAGAAGAATCTCAGATTTGTCTGCCAGGGCTGGTTTTGAACCTTGATCCTCAGACCTCAGCTTCCTAAGTAGCTGGGATTACAGGTGTGAGCCAGCAGCACCTGGCCTAAACATCCATCTTTCTTTTTCTTTCTCTTTTGTCAGCCATAGCTCCACTTCCAGTTTTCTAGTGGTTAATTGGAGATAAGAGTCTCATTAATTTTCCTGCCTGGACTGGTTTCCAACTACAATCCTCAGATACTTAGTCTTCTGAGTAACTAGGATTATAGGTGGGAGCCACCAATGCCTAGCCTAAATGTGTTTTTGTTGGTGGTGGTGGTCATGGGGCTTGAACTCTGGGCCTGGACTCTGTCCCTGAGCTCTTCAGCTCAAGGCAAATTCTCTACCACTTGGGCCACAGCGCCACTTCTGGCTTTTTGCTGATTAATTGGAGATAAGAGTCTCTTGGACTTTCCTTGCCTGGGGTGGCTTTGAATCATGATCCTCAGATCTCAGCCTCCTGAGCAGCTAAGGTTACAGGTGTGTGCCCGGCCTAACCATTTCTTAATATGGGTCTTGGTAAAAAATATTCAAAGCCAAGTATGGTGGTATGTGCTGGCAATTAGGAGAATCAGAAGTTCCAGGCCAGTCTGGGTTATATAGTGAGACACTGTTTCAAAATCAAAACAAACTAAGGAAAAGTATGTAGGTGAAACTATTCTTGTAGCCATCTTTGGAAAATACACCCAGCAACTTAGCAATGTGGGTTTCAGAGAAAGCACTAGTGATGGCAGCTTCATTTTGCTGTCTGAAGTGTCTGCCTGGCGAGGGGCTTGGATGGTGGTGGTCATGGTGGTGGTGGAGGTGGTGGTGGTGGTGGTGATGGTGTGTGTGTGTGTGTATGTGTGCGTGCATGTGTACATGCGCACACTCATGCCTGTCCTGGGACTTGAACAGAGTCTGGGTGCTGTCCCTGAGTTTTTTTCACTCAAGGCTGTTACTCTACCATTTGAGCTCCATTTTGGCTTTTTAGTTAATTGGAAATGAGTGTCACAGACTTTTCTTCCTTGGCTGGCTTTGAACTGTGATCCTCAGATCTCAGTCTCCTGAGGAGCAAGGATTTTATATGGGAGCCTCCAGGACTTGGCTTCCTCTCCTGTTCTTTGAAACAGGGTTTTGCTATGGAGTTCCAGGTGGCCTGGAACTTATAATTATCTTGCCTCTGCCTTCTGGTTGCTGGGATTACAGACACACACCACCTTGCCTGGCTCTCTGTTCAGGAAGACATTTGATAAGCCTTCCTTCCTTCCTTCCTTAGTTCCTTCCTTCCTTTCTTCCTTCCTTCCTTCCTTCCTTCCTTCCTTCCGTCCTTCCTTCCTTCCTACCTTTCTTCCTTCCCTCTATCTCCTTTAACTTGAGGCCTTGTTCTCTTACTGAACCTTTTTGCTCAAGGCTGGTGCTCTACCACTTGATCCACAGCTCTGCTTCCAGTAGTTTGCTGATTAATTGTGGATAAGTGTCTTTCAGGGTTTTTCTGCCTATGCTGGCTTTGAACTGCGATCCTGAGATCTCAACCTCCTGAGTAGTTAGGATTACAGGTGTGAGCCACCAGCCAAGATTTTTCAATAATTCTCCATGGACTTGGTTTGGAGGGCATTTCTTGATAAATGTCCTATTTCCGTCCCATGACCACAATAGCGTAATGGTTGAAATACGTGGATTTTAAAAATTGTTTTTCTTTTTTATTGTTTTGCTTTTTTATTTTCTGCCCTCAGGCTTGGAGACAAGGACTGGGTGCAGTCTCCTCCAGGTGTCTTTTGTTCAAGGTGAGCATTCTACCACTTGAGCCACAGTGCCACTTCTGGCTTTTTTTGTTGTTGTTGTTCAGTTTTAGGGCCCGAACTCTGGGTCTGGGCACTGTCCTTTGAGCTCTTCAGCTCAAGACTGGCACTCTACCACTTGAGCCATAGCACCACATTTTTCTGCTTATGTTGTGCTGAATCATTGAACCCAGGGCCTCAAGCACGCAAGGCAAAGCACTCTATCACTGAGCCACCATCTCAGCCCCATAAGGAGTCTAGAAGTGGATTTTTTGTTGTTGGTTGTGGTGGTTGTGGGGCTTGAACTCTGGGCCTGGGCACTATTGCTCAGCTCAAGCTCAAGGCTAGCGCTCTTCCACTTCTAGCTTTTTTTGAGTAGTTTATCATAGATAAGGGTCTCACAGATTTTCCTGCCCAGGCTGCTTCAAACTGCAATCCTGAGATCTTAGCCTCCTGAATAGCTAGGATTACAGATATGAGCCATGGTGCCTATAAATTGTTTTATTATTATAAAGGTGATGTACAGAGGGGTCACAGTTATGTGAGTCAGGTAATGACTATATTTATTTTTGGACACTGGCACCGAAGGAATATTTGTTTAAAAAAATTCAACAATTTCTGAATCTAAATTCTCCTTCCTTTCTTCTTAGCAGGCAAATCTTTATCCTGCTCTTCATGCATTAGAAGTTAGTAAATTAGAAATAAATGCACAGCTGTGTGGCTGTAGGGACAGAGGAAGTTCAGAAGAGAAGATAAACACGTCATGGAAACACATGCTTAATCATCATCATCAACAACAGTAACCAAGCCTACATAATTGGATCAATGATCTTAAAATGGATCACAGAATTAAAGGCAAACTAAAAATAAAATATAACCTCGTGCTTGTAGCTCACTCCTGTAATCCTAGCCACTGAGGAGGCTGAGAGCTGAGGATTGCAGTTCAAAGCCAGCCTGGGCTTTGGAGATAAGAGTCTTATCTCCAATTTATCACAGTAAATGCTGGAGGTGGCACTGTGGCTCAAGTGTAGAGTGTTAGCCTTGCACAAAAGGAGCTCAGGGACAGCATTCAGGTCCAGTTTAAACCCTAGGATCAAATACATATATCGAGAGAGAAACATAAGGGAAAATCCTTGTAACTCTAGGAAAAACTTTTTTTTATGATTCTTTTATTTTTTTTTAATTTAATTTTATTTTATTTGAGAACATACTGTACAGTGGGGTTACAATTACATGGGCAGGATAATGCATACATTTCTTACCAAGCATTGCAGCCTCCTCCTTTGTTTTACCCTTCACCTCCCTTCCCAGCCTCCCCCCTCCCCCATTCTTTTATTAATCTTATGTGCTACCAAGGAATTGAACCTAGGGCCTCATGCATGCTAAGCAAGTACTTTACCACTGAGCCACATGTCCTGCCCCTAGGAAAAACTTTTTGTTTTGGAGGGGTCGTCTTCGTGGGGCTTGAACTCTGGGCCTGGGTGCTGTCCCTTAGATTTTCAGCTCAAGGCAAGTGCTCTACCACTTGTGCCACAGTGCCACTTTGGGTTTCTGGTGGTTAATTGGAGATAGGAGCCTCACAGACTTTCCTGCCCAGGCTGGCTTTCAACCATGATCATCAGATCTCAGCCTCCTGAGTAGCTAGGATTACAGGCATGAGGCACCAGTGCCCAGCTTGTGGTTATTTTTTCAGTTATTAAGGTGTTATACAAAGGGGTTACTATTTCATAAGTCAGGCAATGAATACATTTCACTCCTTTCTTTGCTTTTCCTCAGTTTCTCCCTCCCAGCCTGCCTGCAAGTTACACAGTTCATTTTCCACAGTGTATACTGACTTTTGCTATAGTTATTTTTGAGATAGGATCATGATTTTTGCTAGCCTAGACCACTTTTTTTTATATATATACTGGTGCTTGAACTCAGGGCCTGTAACTCTGTTTTTTCTGCTTAAGGATGGAGCTCTATTGTTAAGATAATGGGACATAAGAAACGCTTGCATTTCCTGCCTCAGCTGGCTTCCAACCTCTATCCTTAGATTTCAGTCTCCGGAGTAGCTGGAATTACAGATGAAACCCACAACCCTGGATCCTGACATTTCTTCAAGAAGGGCTCAGTGATGGGGGAGAAAGACGGAGATATTGATCAAGATGTGCTGTAGACCTGTGGAAATGTCACAAGGAAACTTGCAGTGATGTAGGTGCTAATTTGAAAAGTCATTGGTTGAGAGGAGCAGGGGCGGGGCTTAAACCTGGGGGTAGGGCTTGATTCCCAGGGCCCTGCACCTTTGTGCTCCAGTGGGCTAGAAGACTGGATCAAGACCCTAGGAAAACATCTGCCACTTGATAGACTAGTGCCCTTCTGGAATGGCAGCTCAAGTCCACTTCAGCCCAGCCCAGCACTTGTGGCTAAGCCCAGACTATGGCCTAGCCTGCTGGCACAGCTGGTGGCCCCCAAAACGCTGAAGAGGGACTGCCAGAGCCCTCCATATGTAAAGAAGATGCGAGCTGGTGTTGGACTGTGATCTGCCTTTGTTTGCACTCCCCTAGCTCTGGGTTCCTGCTCATGTGGCTTTCTGGTGCTAAATGCTGAGGAGGGAGCCAGGCAGGTGCTCGTGGCTCATGCCTGCCCATAATCCTAGCTACTCAGGAGGCTGAGATCTGAGGGTTTCCAGGAGACTCCTATCTCCAAGTAACCCCCAGAGAGTCAAAGTGGAGCTGGGGCTGGGGATACATGAAACAGCACATCTCCTGGAAAATTGAATTGGCTCAAAGTGGTAGAGTGCTAGCCTTGTTTAAAAAGACCTCAGGGACAGTGGCCTGGCCCTGGGTTCAAGACCCAGGACTGACAAAAACAAACAAACCCAGGGATTGCAGATTTGCAATCCCTGACCATGGCTGTGTTTGGCACATAGGAGCCTTTGCCCCTCCACCCCAGGCACAGGGAGGGCCTGTCCCAAAGTGGCTTCCCTCCAGGGCCTTGTCTGCCTCCCACTTCAGGGTCTGCTGCTCTTGAGGGCCCAGGTCACTTTTGGAGCTCTTGTGACAGATTCTTTTATTCTCTTTTCTTGGGGGGCAAGTCTTGGGGCTTGAACTCAGGGGCTGAGTGCTGTCCTTGAGCTTGTTTGCTCAAAGCTTGTGTTTTACCACTTGAGCCACAGCTCTACTTCTGGCTTTCTGCTGGTTGATTGAAGATAAGAAGAGCCCATAGCTCTGTTTCCCCCTCACTGTGAGATCCTTCTGGGTCATGTTACCCTCTGCCTGCCCTCCCCCCCAATGGATTCTGGGAGAAGCACTACCCCATGTGATGGGGTCTCTTAGCTGGGGCTCCTGTCACAAGGTCAGAGGTTGGCTCAGCACTGAACACATTAGCTTCTCATGGCTCCTCACTCTGCGGCGTCCAGGGTCAACACAGCTGCCAGTGGAACATCCTTGAACCAAGCCCTCTTCCCCTCAGCCATGGCTTTAGCAAGGTTTTGTTTCTCTTCTTTCTTTCTTTCTTTCTTTCTTTCTTTCTTTCTTTCTTTCTTTCTTTCTTTCTTTCTTTCTTTCTTTCTTTCTTTCTTTCTCTTTCTTTCTTCCTTCCTTCCTTCCTTCCTTCCTTCCTTCCTTCCTTCCTTCCTTCCTTCCTCTTTCTTTCTTTCTTTCTTTCTTTCTTTCTTTCTTTTCTTTCTTTCTTTCTTTCTTTCTTTCTTTCTTTCTTTCTTTCTTTCCTCCATCCTTCCTTCCTTCCTTCTTTCCTTCCTTCTTTCCTTTGTTACTCTCTTTCCGATAGGGTTTCACCCTTCTGCTTGATTGAGATCTTCCAAACCTACACTTCTCACACAGCTGTGATTACAGATACTAGCCACCATGCCTGAACTGTGTGTCTCTTCTTCTAAGGCCACTGACACCACCATTGCAGCCCCACCCTCTCCTTCCTCTTATCAGCACCCTTCATGCAACTCAGTCCTTCTGTTCTACCTTCTTTTCTTCTCTCCCTTTTGCTCCCCCTTTACACTCTTCCCTGCGACGGACCAGCTCGGCTGGAGCACTGGGACCGACGGGACAGGGATCTCGGGATAGGTGGGCAAAGGAGTCGGCGAAGTGACAAACAGACACAGACTCAAAAGAGTTGCATCTGAGTGTATCTTTATTGAGGAGAATTAACATTTTTATACAGTGTGAGAATGTGACATAGATTTTTTGTTTATTTAAGCACATAATCAATTTTTTAAAGGCAAAGCATTGATAAATTACATGAAATTTAATGACTATCCCACCAACTGTTTAAGCTAAGTGGTGCGAAACAAGTCTAACATATTGTTTAATAGAATACGTCATCTATTCAGCCTTTTTTATGTTTAATAATTAACAAACCTAAGACAGGACTGTACTTACATTGTACTGTTTTTAATTTTATCCAACTAATTTTATCTTTATAATCTCCTGTATAAGGAAATGGTTTTTGGTTGGTTTAGGAAATATGTCACTAACTTTATATTTTGTGTGAAAACACCATCTATTCCCTATAATGTAAGTTGGACTAAACTTAATCATAACTGTTGGGAGAATCTTTCTTTTTCTTTTATAATCAGAGGTCCCTTCTTTTTAGAACTCTCTAAACTACTGGGATAACTCTTTCTAACTTAGTTTAGTTCATTGATTTTGTCTGTTGGACATATCTAAAAATTTTAAGTCTCTATATTTACTATTCGTGAGCTGCAAAACCGCTTGGAAGTTGTAGGAGTATCTGGAGGCAACGTCACATCAGATGATAGATTGATTGGGGGATTGTCCACATTTAATCTTTGGCCTTAGTCTTTATTACTTAGAGAAGCCATCTCTATTGGACTGGAAAAATACAACATGCTCTGTTCGTGGATCAATAGAAAAATAGCCAAAACGAGAATAAAGGCAACAAATGTACAGCCAAGAAGAATATAGTAAAAATAAAGGTAGAGGCTATGAAGGTGCAGCCAAGTGTATGGAAAGCCTTAAACCAACACCCCCTTCCTGGGGGCATGCTTCCTTGAAGCTCTTTGTCCAACACAATCTCTCAGGCAGACTCCGCAGAAGGTGGCGTGGCACCCACTGATCACAGAAAGATGTCCACTCAGCTGGAAATACCAGGAACCACTGGAAATGAAGAAACTTAAGTGTTTGACCTTGTTTCTCTGGCCAGAGACTATTCATTGAACTTGCAGTCCCTTATTCTGTTGTCCATGTCAAATTAGAAGCCATCTATCCACCACAGGCAGCTTTATGGAAGTGCTCTGCCCACCTGCGCCGGCCTCTCTTTGCTGAACCCAGCTAAGGACTCCTTGCAGACACATCTTCATGGCTGCTTTGCCTGCTGTGATCTCTGCTCCTTTCCAAACGCTTGCTTTGACAGCTTCGTCTCCATTGTGCCTCTCGGACTGGGTTCCCATGGTGGTTGGATACTGAGCTACTTGTTAGAGCAGGAAACAAAAGTTGTTGTATACAATGGCAGGCCTGAATTGGCCTGGAGGCAGGACAAACGCTCTCACAGGTGGGACTTGTCAGGGTACAGGGCAGGCATCCTGCCATTGGGCCCTGGGTCACTGTGGTGAGCAGCAGTCACACTGGAACTTCTCTTTCTCAGAGAACAACGGGTTAAGTCTGACCAGATTGTCTTTTTTAGAGAATCCAGTTCTTCACCAACTCCTGGGGGATGCCTGGGGCTTGAGTCTATGCCAGGCTCCACTCCTGTCCAGAACCTTTTATTCCAAAAGTTTCAACCAAGTGTATGTGGCGTGGCACTTCCCTTCTTTTCCTCCCTTCTCCTCTCCTATAACCCTTTTTTCTCCCCTTCCCTTTTCTTCTTTCTTCCCCTTCTTTCCTCCCCCTCTCTCTTTTTCTTTCTTCTTCCCTCTCCTCCTCTCCTTTCTTGCCCCTCCTCTCCATTCTCCTTCCCTTCCCCTCCCTCCCCTCACCTCTCCTTCCCTCCTGGGACAGGCTTCACAGAGTTCTCTGGCTGCCTCTGGCCTCCAAGGCCTGACCATTGTGATCAGCATGATGCATTTGCCCCTGTCCCACAGAGCTGCAGCTTCCCTTCCCTTCCCTTCTCTTCCCTCCCCCCTCCTCCCCTCCCCCTTCCCCTCCGCTCCCCTTCCTTCTCCCTCTTCCTTTTACAACTTCTTGTCAGTCCTAGAGCTTGAACTAAGGGCCTGGGTACTGTCTCTTAGCTTTTTCACTGGTATTCTATTGGTATTCTACCACTTGAGTCACATCCTTTACTTCCATTTTTTTTTTGTTGGTTTATTGGAGATAAGAGTCTCATGGATTTTCCTGCCTTGGCTGGCTTCAGACTTTGATCCTCAGATCTTAGCCTCCTGAGTTGCAACTAGTATGTCAGGCATGAGCCACTAGTGCCTGGCTCTTCTTTTTATTCTCTTTGTGTTTAACTGGTTCTCTCTCTCTCTCTCTCTCTCTCTCTCTCTCTCTCTCTCTCTCTCTCTCTCTCTCTCTCTCTCTCTCTCTCTCTCTCTCCTCTCTCTCTCTCTCTCTCTCTCTCTCTCTCTCTCTCTCTCTCTCTCTCTCTCTCTCTCTCTCTCTCTCTCTCTCTCTCTCTCACTGAGTCACATGATCCCATGATCCATAATTATATAAAAGGTTCTAGAATTTTCAGGAGGCAAACTCCTCCCTTGCTTGTGAACCTGAGAAGGTCAAGTGGAAATTTTAATTACTGAGGGAACTCAAAGAGAGCATCATTGCTCCCATAGATTAACCCCAAACTTGAGCGGTGCAACCCCAATGTACTTGTGTGGGCCAGGATCCTAGAGGTGCTTACTCACGTAGTTCTGCCACCTGCTTCAGGCCCCAAGGGGCTGGAACTGGCTGGTGGTGGAGGTGGAGGCATGTGGAACCGCTGGAGCCATCTGCCATGCTGTGCTGGCTCAGGTCATATGCAGGGTGTGTGTGTGTGTGTGTGTGTGTGTGTGTATGTTTCTTTCCACACGTGGTCTTCAAAGCAGCACAGGACTACAGTACGCATGTTCTGAGGAGAATTAGAGTTAGCAGTGGATCACAGCATGGCTTTGCCCTGCACAGAACTGGTGCTGCAGCTAGCCTAGGATCAAAAGGATGGGACATAGCTGGGTATGGGTGGCTCACACCTGTAATCCTCAGAAGGCTGAGATCTAAAGATCACTGTTCAAAGCCAGACTGGACAAGAAAGTACCATTGTATCTTATCTCCAATAAACCACCAGAAAAGTGTAAGTGGAGCTGGTGGCTCAAAATGGCTGAGTGCTACCCTTGAGTAAGAGGTCAGGGACAGTGCCCAGGCCCTGAGTTCAAGCCACATGACCAACGAGAGAGAGAGAGAGAGAGAGAGAGAGAGAGAGAGAGAGAGACAGAGACAGAGACAGAGACAGAGACAGAGACAGAGACAGAGACAGAGACAGAGACAGAGACAGAGACAGAGACAGAGACAGAGACAGAGACAGAGACAGAGATACAGAGACAGAGACAGAGATACAGAGACAGAGACAGAGACAGAGACAGAGACAGAGATAGAGAAGAGGAGGGGCCTTGTCTCACTACATGTTGATGGGAGAGGAACATCAAAGGATTTATAGCCCTCACAGGCCATTTTGTGTTCCTCAAGTCTTAGGTGCCTGGTGCAGGAAACAGAGTAGACATTCCTTGTCTTGGGGTGAAGGAGTACACGGGGCCTCTGCCTCTTGTGCAGGCCCATCTCTTCAGTGGAAAAGGATCCATCTATGTGTGGCCTGGTGGGTTGCCTGTGGGCCTGGGGTGGTCCAAGTGTTACAATGCCAGCCTTGAGCAAGAAAGCCAAGCAGCTGAGTGGGTCCCTGAGTTCAAGCTTCTGGAACCAGTGTGTGTGCATGTACCAATCCACACACACACACACACACACACACACACACACACACACACACACACACACACACACACACACACACACACACACCAATAATAAAAGCACAGGTCTTTGGCTATAAGCTGTCCCTCAAATACAAACAGCAAGTAGCTCTAGGAAACCTCCATCCAGCCCTGCCTACCTGGTGTCTGAAGATACACCTTGACCTCAGTGTTCAGAGCCACTGGCTAGTGTGACAAGGCAGAGGCAGGGGCTCCACAGGCTCTTTCCTCCAATTTATCTGTTGACATTGAATCCAAAATGGTGACATTAGGGAGTGAGCCACTGGGAGGAGCCTTAAGGAATGGCGTGGGCCTCTGTTCCAGGGGCCCACAAGCTCTCATTTGCCTCTGCCCCCATGACCTGGCTCAGCCAGAGCCATCCTCCTGGAGAGCAGAGAAGGCCCTCTCCCTGCTGGAGCAGTTGTGTTTGTTGTTTAGATGAGATCTATGTCATCTTCCTTGGTGATGCAAGGGATGGATCTGTAGGTGAGTAGACAGTCCTTGATTTATGATGGCTGAACTCTCAATGGCACTATGCCACCATGGGACAAAGACAAGAGCAGTTCACTTTCACCAGGTCTTGCTTGGTCCCCTAGCTAGTGATGTCCAGGACATTGCATGGTGACAGTGAGCTTACACATCCCCAGGGAAATCAGTGGACCCTCTGTGGTGTGCTGTGTTGCTAAGCAACAATGCCTGGGAGGAGGTGGATGAAAGGCATCTTTGACTTACAGTCTGTCAAAATGTTTGACAGGAGACTTGGGATGTAACCCTATGGGAAGTCAGGGTGTAGGCTGGGCATGGAGCATCTGTATATAGTAAGAGTTATCATCAGCAATTTGTTCCTGAGTTATGCAAATCTAGTCTGCTATCGGTCAGTTGGAGACCTGGGAAAGGCAGAGGGTGAATTCCAGCCTGAGTTCAGATTCTCTGAGACTTGGAAGAGCCAGAGGTGCCAGTCCCAGTCCATGGGGAGAAGAGCAAGGTGTCAGCTCCAGCTGGCAGGCTGAGAGAATGAAGCTTCTTCCACCTTTGTGCTCTATTCTTGGGTTGGATGACGTCCACCTGCATAGCCCAACCTGGCTGGACTCTGCCCACCAAGTTAAATGCCGATGCCATCCAGAAACTTGCAGGGAGGCCAGAAACCACATATCTGGGCACCCTGTGGCCCAGTCAAGCTGACACAGAGAATCAACCAATGCATGACACCCGAGGAGAGGGAGACGGTAGGGGATGGTAGTACCTTTCTAGCCTGCCACAGCCAATTCTCATGGGCTTGGTGACTTTAAATAACAGAGATTTTTCTTTGCTCAAACCAGGTGTCAGCAGGCCTTTCTTACTCTGAAGGCTTACCTCTTTCTAGAGGCAGGATCTTACTAGGTTACCCAGTACATCCTTAGTCACCTGAGTGCTGAGATTGCAGGTGTACAACAACAAACCAGCTCTGTGACTTCTTAATTTGATGCAATCCCAATTGTTAGTCCTTGCTTTTTTGGGGGGAAGGTGTGTGTGTAGGTGGTGGGGCTTGAACAGTGGGCCTGAGCGCAGTCCCTGAGCTCTTCAGCTTAAGGCAAGCGTTCTACCAAATGAGCCACAGCACCACTTCTGGTTTTCTGGTGATTAGTTGGAGGTAAGAGGCTCATGGACTTCCTGCCTGGGCTGGTTTTGAACCATTATCCTCAGATCTCAGCCTCCTGAGTAGTTAGGATTACAGGTGTGAGCCACCGGGTACCCAGCTAGTTCTTGCTTTTATTTCCTGAGCTATTAGAGTCCTTAGGAAATTATTACCTGTGCCTACATCTGCCCCCTCCTCTCTGTTTGTGTTTGAGCTCAGAGCTCCATACTTACTAAGCTGGCATAATACTGCTGAGCTACACCTCCATCCTTATTTTTTGCTTATTGTTTATAGGGCAGGCTTTCCATTCCCCATGTCCTGGCTGCTTTAGGTGCTCTGTTGTTGTTGGAACCACAGGAACAGGCTGCCCCATTCCACTTCCCTCTGTACAGATGGAGTTTTGAGGGCATTTATTTATTTATTTATGCCTTGGCTGGCCTGGAACCATGATTCTCCCAATCTCAGCCTCTCATGTAGCTTTAGATGACAGGCATATGCCACTGTACCCTGCTATGGGTTAAGGTAGGATATCTTGAAATTTTCTGTGTAGTCCTCCTGTTCTTAGCCTCCAAGTAGCCAGGATTCCAGGCAGAAGTCACCACACCTACCTGGTGGTCTTGAAGTGTTTCCTCTAATATTTTCAAAGCTTCAGGTCAGACCAATTTTTGAGGAAGAGACGGGAAGAGACTGAATTCCCAGCCTGGGAATTGGGTCCTGGTCAAGGTAAATAAAAAGCAGTGCCAGGTGCCAGCAAGTCCTGAAGGGAAAGCAGTGGTCTGTATTTTAAGTGTGGCATGGGTCTGTTAAGCTGCAGACAGTTATGAGCGGACAGCAACCCCACAGCCACTTTTGGAGAGGAACAATGGCTGTGGTCATCTTTCCAAAGTGTGGATTTGGATGAGCACCTGGCAGCTGGCCTTGAACACAGCCAGTGTCTTTGTGTCTGCTCTGGGTGCTGAAGCAGTGTTCTTGAACTGCAGGACTATATGGGTGCATCAGGGAAGGGTTGGGAGGGTAAGAAGAGGGTGGAAACAGGAGAGCATGTGTGACAGACTTTTTTTTTGCTTTGCTGGTTTGAACTCAGGATGTCTTGCTTGTTAGGCAGGTGCTCTGCCACTTGAGCCATGCTTCCAACCTTTTTTATTTGAGATTCTTTCTCAGATAGGGTCTCATGCTTTTTCCTGGGGAGCATTAGTACCCTTTTCCTCAATGGTAACTGGGATTAAAGGCATGTGCTACCAAGCTTGGCCCAGGAATTCCAACCCCCCCCACTTCTAATAGCAGATAACCACCTAGTTGTCCGGGACTGGGAGAAGTGTCTCATGATGAGTTCCCACCCTTCCTTCCAACGTGCCCTTGGCTTGATGGGAAGAGGTGGTCAAGAGGGGCTTTGACGTGGACCTTCTTTCTCCACTGCCCCTGTTCCGGTGGTCCTGGTTCTGCTTGTCACTGCCTCACTTTCTCCTCCCAGGTCGAGTGCGTGGTGGGAGTCCAGGCTCCGGACTTCTGCCTCTGGAACCCCAGCAAAGTCCCCCTCTCCTTCCTCTCCCATGCCTGGCCTCCCTGGCCTAGCCTCCCCGCTGGGCCTCCCAAACAGCCTCACTCCAACCTGGGCCCAGCCAGACTGGAGGTGCCTCCCTCCCCCCACATCCAGACCTTTGCTCCACCAAAAGGAGGCAGCCAGGAGGAGGTGCTGCATCCTGCGGAATTGGCAGGATTCCTGGTGATTGCATCCATGACTCTGGGGCAGGGCTGGGCCTCTCAGCTTCATTGTCAGTCACCCTTACAAGCCCCGCCCTAGGGGAGGGGCAGGCGGTGGGCAGACAGACAGGGCTGGGGCCAATCAGAGACCATTGCTAGGAAACCAGCGACCTATGCAAATTACAGCGGGGGGGGGTGGTTCCCAACTGGCCTGCCTCAGAGCTCAGCTTTCCAGGGACACAAGTCCTCTTCCTCTCTCTTCCTCCCTCTCTCCTCTCCCTCTCCCTCTCTCCCTCTCACTCTCTCTCTTCCTCTTCTCCCTCCCTCTTTCTGTCCCTCCCTCCCTTGCTTCCTCTCTCTTCCTCTCTTTTTTCCCTTTGTCCATCCCCCATCCTCCTCTCCCTCCATCTCCCTTTCTCTCCCTCCCTCCCTCTCCTTCCCTCCCTCCCTTTTTCTCCCTCCCTCTCTCTCTCCCTCCCTATCTCCCTCCCTCCCTCCCTCTTTTCCTCTCTCTCCCTCTTCTTCCTTCCTCTCTCCCTCTCTTTTTCCCCTTCTCTCTTCTTTCTCCCTCCCTCCCTCTTTCCCTCTCTCTTCTCTACCTCTCCTCTATCTCCCTCTCCCTCTCTCTGTTTCTCTTTTATCTCCCTCCCTCTTGACTTTCTCACTCCCTCTTTTTCCCTCTCCCTCCTCTGCCTCTCTCCCCTGTCTCCCTCTCCCTCTCTGTCTTTTCCTCTCTTCCTCTCCTCTCCCTTTCCCTTCCTCCTCCTATCTCCTCCTTCCTTCCACATCTCCAACTTTCTCCCCCCTCCTCTCTCTCCCTCTCCCTCCCCTTCCCTGTAGATACATCTGACATGAAGTTGCATGTGCATAGGGGGAAGGGATGTGTGCCAGCACGAGTTTATGCAAGAAGGCAACAAGGCAGACTTTTATGACTCAAACCCCACTGGGGTTGAACTCGCCTTCATCCATCTTATGTGGTGAGCTGGCTCAGTCCAGCTTGTCCAGAACTTTTGCCAGGGCTGCGTGCCAACCTTCTGAGAGCCAGATGCCAGCAGCCATTAGCCATGAGCCACCAGTCTGTGTGTACCTGTTCAGCCTGTCCCCTGGGCTCGGCGGCCCTGCCTCCTGAACCAAGGATGCCTGCTCTGTTCTTGCAATTGCAACATCTTCCATTAATAAAACCAAGATGGAGGTTAATTGCATACATCATTCATGAACAGCTCCATAAAATATTTATGAGGCGCATACAGGGGGAGGAATGGGCGTTGCTTGCTTGGTTTGGAGCTACAGCTAACATCTGGCGAGGGAGTCCCGCAGGAGAGGAAGTGTCTTAAGAATTGCTGATGCTCAGTCTGGAGCTGGCAGCTCACTTCTGGAATTCCAGCTACTTTGGAGGCTGAGATCTGAGGATCATGGCCTGAAGCCAGTTGTAGCACCAAAGTGAGACTCTTCTCTTCAATCAACCACCAAAAAGTCAGAAGTGGTAGAGGACCAGCAAAAAAGAAAAAAGAAAAGAAAAAAAAAGTTCAGAGACAGCACTCAGGCCCTGAGTTCAAGCCCCAAGATTGGCACATAAAAGGACTTTCTGATGTTGAGCATTTGGAACTCCTCTTTGGGTGCTGTCCTAAAGTATTTAGGAGTCTGAGTTGGTCCATTGCTGCTAGACATGTTGCTAGTGACATCAGGAGCATTTGAGTTTAGCTACTGCATTCCAGGATGAAATGCAGGGGAATGGGCACTGAGTCTAGAAGAACGGACGTACACCATCCATGCAGCTCACCAGCCTGGCTCATTCCACACCCAGTGTCAGACATGGGTACACCCTGCACAAGCTCTTTCTTTTGAGAAGGGGTCTTCCTATGATGTCTAGGCTAGGCCATAGAATTCTTGAGTTTAAATATTACTATACCTTGGTCTCCTGAGTTGCTGATACTACAGGCATGTACTACCACTCTTGATATTATGCAATCTCATTGAACAAAACAAAAAATCTTTGAAGCCAAGTGCCAGTTGCTCACGCCTGTAATCAAAGCTACTCTAGGAGGCTGAGATCTGAGGATCATGTTTGGAAGCCAGCGTGAGCAGGAAAGTCCTTGCAAGTCTTATCTCTAATAAGCCATTCAGAAAAAGCCAGAAGTGGTGCTGTGGCTCAAGTGGTAGAGTGTTAGCCTTGAGCATAGAGAGGCTCATGGACAGAACCCAGGTCCAGAGTTCCAGCCCCAGGACTGGTAAAGACAAACAAACAAAAAAAAACAACAAACCTTTTGGTCCCAACTGGGGTATAGAAACTGGATTGAAATGTTCAGTTAGTCCAAGCTGGCTTGATTTGTATTTATTTATTTTTTAGTCAGTTGTAGGGCTTGAACTTGGGGCCTGGTGCTGTGCCTGAGCTTTTGTGCTCAAGGCTATCACTTTACAACTTTAAGACACATTCTACTTGCAAACACTTAGATCTCTTTTTTATCTTTGTTTTTTTTTTTTTTTGTGGTGCTGGAAATTGAACCCAGAACTCCAAACATGCTAGGCATGTGCTCTCCTACTGAGCTACATTACCAGCCCCCAGGCTGGCTTTAAATCCCTCCGCCACCTCTGGGTTCCTGGGATTATAGGCATGCACCACCATGCCTTGCTTCATATTTTGCGAAACCACCAAACAAACCCAAATCAAAAGACCTTCTTCTAAACAACTGACTTGTCCTGCCTAGGAATATCTGGGGAGCTGGATGTGGGCACGTCTAAAATTCTAACACTTGGGAGGTTGAGGCAGGAGGATCATGAGTTTGAGGTCTGCCTGGGCTACATAACAAAACATCCTCTCAAAATACAAAATGAAAATGAGAACAAGGTATGCATTTTTAAAAGACTTTTGCTTGGGTCTTTAAAGAAATGTAACAGATTAGAACTTACAGGTACAGCAGAAACTTCCTGGATAAAGTCCCAGGGGCACAAAAGAGAGGAGAGAGACTTGATAAGTGGGACTACATCAAAATAAAAAAGTTTCTGCACATAGTTATTCACCTAGAAAGACAGCTAGTAGACTGAGAGAAGATCTTTACCAGAAATACATCAAACAAAGGCTTAATAGCCAAAAAAATACAAGGAGCTCAAGAAACCAATATCTGTTAAACCTAATATACCAATCACTAAATGGGCATGGAAGCAAAAAAGGGAATTTCAGAAGAGGTAAGAATAGCAAAGAAATACAGTAAGAAATGCTCATCATCCCTGTCCATAGATAAAATGCTCATCATCTCCCGCCATAAAGGAAATGCAAATCAAAACAACCCTAAGGGCTGGGAAGGTGGATCAGTGGCAGAGTACTTGCCTGGCATGCATGAGGCCCTGTGTTCGATTCCTCAGCACCACATAAGCAGAAAAAGCCAGAAGGGGCGCTGTGGCTTGAACTGAAGAGCTGAGGTACAGTCCTCAGGCCCAGAGTTCAAGCCCATGATTGGCCAAAAAGCAAACAAAAAAACCCAAGATACCATCTCACCCCTGGTTATACTGGCCAGTCTTCTGAATTTGGACAACAAATAATGCTGGGGCAGGGGTGGGGGGAGTGTGGGAAAAAAGGAACCTTACAGTACTTCTGGTGGGAATGTAAATTAATACAACCACTCTGGAAAGCAATCTGGAGGTTCCTCAAAAAACTAAATGTAGACCTTCCCTATGACCCAGCCATACCCAGCATCTACCCTGAACATCATGATTAGGACACCTGCACATCTATGTTTATTGCCACACTATTCACAATAGCTAAGATATGGGAACAGCCCAGATGCTCCACAATAGATGAATGGATCAAAAAAAATGTGGTGCTGGGTGCCGGTGGATCATGCCTGTAATCCTAGTTATGCAGGAGGCTGAAATCTGAGGATCACAGTTCAAAGCCAGCCCAGGCAGTAAAGTCCATGAGACTCTTATCTCAAATAAACCACCAGAAACCTGGAAGTAGCTCAAGTGGTAAGAGTGCTAGCCTTGAGCTGAAGAGCATCTAGGCCCAGAGTTCAAGCCCTATGACCACCAACACCACAACCACCACCAACAACAAGGAAAGTGGTACTTGTGCACAATGGAATTTTACATAACCATTAGAGAGAAGAAAATAATATCATTTGCAGGGAAATGGATGGAACTAGAACAAATTATGTTAAGTGAGGTAAGCCAAGATTACAGAGACAAATATCGCATATTCTCCCTGATCGGTGGATTAGATCTGAAACACACTGGTATATGACAAATTATACAGAATTCTAGATACTCACATACAGTGAGACCAAAAGAGGATCGCCTTAGGAGAGAATCACCAAGGTGTATTACCCAAGCACCTCTTTTTATTTATATAATACACATACGGAAATGAACTCCAAAGATATGGAAATAATTAAATTTTTTTCTTATTTTTTTATATATATGATGACTCTATGTTCTTTACCTTATAGATAGTGTATTCACATGAACATCTGTGAGGGGAGGGGAGAGCATAGAATCTGAGGGAAAAGGGTGAAAAAGTGCAGCAGTGGAGTGTACTTAAAATGGAAGAAAGCAAACTATGCAACTCGTGGGTACAGATAGAAGGGAGGGAATGGGAGAGGATGAGGGAAACAGATGATACTCTGTGAAAGGAAATGCACTTATTACCTGGCCTATGTAAATGTAATCCCACTGTATATCACCTCTAAATTAACGAAGTTAATAAAAAATGTAACCAGTTGCAAATATTAAAAAGTGGCAAAAGCAAGGCACGGATGGTTCATTCCTGTCTTCTTTGCTACTCAGGATGCCGAGATCTGAGGATCACGGTTCAAAGCCAGCCTGGGCAGGAACATCTGTGAGACTCTTCTCCAATTAACCACTCACAGAATCTGAAAGTGGAGCTGTGGCCTGTGTAGTAGAGCACTAGTCTTGAACGCAAAAGCTCAGGAAGAGCACCCATGCCCTGAGTTCAAGGCTCAGAACACACACACACACACACACACACACACACACACACACACACACACACACACACACACACACACACACACACACACACACACCAAAAACATGGCAAGAAGTGTTTCATCGGATTTTTTTGGCAACTACCCTGCTTTGACCATTTCATGGTCTCTTCAGGCTCCTGCTGTTCACCTCTGTGGACACTAGGTGGCAGTGCTCCCCCATAATAACCCAATAGCACCAAAGTTTAGGGGCTTTCCTGAAGTCTCTCCAGATCCCCCGCTCATCCTTACATCACCTAGATTGAGCAAGAATCCTGTCAAGATGGCTTAGCAAGAATCTCATCCTCAAAACATGATTCACTTTAATATCTTCTTGAAGAAGATTTTTGAAGCTCTGTGCTAGGAGGAGCAAAGACCAAATATATATCCATCTACCTCCCGTCAATTCATCCATTATCCATATATCTACCAATCCATCCCTCATCCATCTCTCCACCATCTGTCCATCCGCCCATCCATTCATCATTAATCCAATCCCATTTACTCATCAGTCATCCATAATCCATTCACCCAACCACTATGTACACATCAACCATCAACCCACCCATAATCTATCCATCTATCATCCATGCTCATCCATCCACAATCCACCCATCCATCCATTCACCCACTCATCATTTCATCTATCATCCATCTTTCTACCCTCCATCCCTTATCCCCTTCTTTACCATCTGTTCATCCATCCATTCTTTCTCCATCTGTCCACAATCCATCCATCCAACGATCCAAACTTGGAGCATTTCTTTTTCTCAGAAAAGTGCTATATGAATTTGTTTTTTAGGTATAATATGTTAAAGATTCATGTCATTGAGGAGAGAGCATGTTGAACACTTCACATCCTCCCTGGGAGATAACTGGTATCTCTCTAGGAACTGGTGGGGTGAAGTCTGGGGATGGTGGCGGGAAGCACTGGCACACCAGCATCAGTTTTCATTAAGTTTTTTTTTTGTCAGTTGTGGGGCTTGAACTCTGGGCCTGGGGACTGTCCCTCAGCTATTCAGCTCAAGGTGAGCACTCTACCACTTGAGCCACAGCACCACTTCTGGTTTCCTTGTGGTTCATTGGAGTTAAGAGCTCATGGACTTTCCTGCCCGGGCTGGCTTTGAAACATGATCCTCAGATCTCAGCTTCCTGTTTAGCTAGAATGAAAAGCTTGAACCACCCGTGCCCAGCTGCTATAGATACTTTTTCAGAAAGTCCTTGCAATTTTGCCCAGTGTCAGCCTCCGACTAAGATCCTTCTACCTATGTCTTCTCTGTAAACAGGATGACAGGTGTGCCCTGATGTGCTCAGCCCCTTTCCCATTTTGCAGATGGGTTTCAGGAAGAAATCTACACTCACTGCAGTCATGTCCTTGGCATGACCTTAACTAAGCTCTGCTTATCTTGCACCTCTGAAATTAGGTTCACCATCCAGCCTTCTCTTCCCAGAGAGGTTGTTCTGTGAGGCTAGATGAACTCTTAGGGGTTTGTTCATCCATGAGGACTGCTGAGCTCCAGGTCACAGCACTGATCTCTAGGTGCATAGGTCCTTGCTGGATTTGGAGTAACGCCATCTTGTAGCAATCCGTTACTTAGCTGTTGGACCAGGTGACTGCAGCACACAAGACCTCCTTCCCTTGGCTGGATCCTGGGTGACAGCAAGCAGGGTGCAAGCTGGCCATCCCGTATTTCACCTGGAGCTACTCTGCGGACTTGACATTAGGTGGTGCTCTGACCTAGATTTCTGTTAAAGACAGAGTCACAGGAGAATTTCGGGGTGGTGGTATATGGCTGTCTCTCTTCCAGGGTCCTGGAAATGACTCTTTGGATGGCAAAAGCCAGGGGCTCATAGCTGTGTCCTGCTCTGTAAGTAACCCCTACTAAGACGTCCAGTCTGCCCCTTTCTACCCAGCTCACAGGCCCCCAGCTCTGTGCAGAGCTTCCCAGGAAGTTCACACCACAGTCTGCCTTTCCACTGGCAATGCATGCAGGGCCTCGGGTTTAACTGGATGGCCTTCCACATGGCTCTGTCCCGGGGCATCCTGGAGATCTACTGAAGGTCACAGACACCTGCCCAAGCTCAGGGCTACTCTCTGGCTTGCCAGGCTCCCTGCGAGAGAGGCTGGCTGCCTCAGACCAGGCAGGCCCCAGGTTGTGGCCATGGCAGGGGGAAGGAACCTGCCACAGGGCAGAGGCCTGTGCTTCCTTCTTCACTGATGCCCCCAGCACCTGGGTTGGCCATTGCCTCAGGACCAGCCCCATTTCCTCGAGTGTTGTCCTGTCCCCTTTCTTCACCTTTTGGTGGCACAAAACGATTCTTCTCATCACCAGCATCACCAGTGAGGGACATGTGAACTAAGTCCAGTCAATCACAGCACTCAAGCCCCTCTCAAGAGTGATTGGGGTGATGAACATTGATGCAAAACTTCTCAACAAAATTTTGGCCAATCTACTGCAACAATTCATCCAAAAAATCATAAACCACAATCAAACAGGATTCATTTCAGGGATGCAAAGCTGGTTCAATATACGCAAATCCATTAATATTATTCATCACATCAACAGGAGCAAGGATAAGAACCACATGGTTATCTCAATAGATGCAGAAAAAGCATTTGACAAGATCCAACACCACATTATGATGAAGGTTTTGGAAAAATTAGGAATCCATGGAACATTCCTCAATAAAATAAAGGCTGTATATGACAAACCTACATCCATCATTATACTTAATGATGAAAAATTAAAACCATTTCCTCTTAACTCAGGAACAAGAAAAGGATGTCCACTCTCTCCAATTCTCTTCAATCTAGTATTAGAATGCCTAGCTACAGCAATAAGACAAGATGCAGACATGAAGGGGATCCAAATATGGAAAGAAGGTATAAAACTCTCCCTCTTTGCAGATGACATGATCTTGTATTTAAAGAATCCCATAGACTCCACTCCCAAATTACTCAAGCTGATTCAAAATTTTGGCAAAGTAGTAGGGTATAAAATTGACTCCTAAAAATCAATGGCTTTTCTGTATGCCAATAATGAGAAAAGTTTGGCTGAAATTAGGAAAGCAACTCCAATTGTAATAGCCCCACAAAAAATAAAATACCTAGGAATTAACTTAACCAAAGAAGTGAAGGACCTCTATGATGAAAACTTTGAAATCTTGGAAAAGGAAATTAAAACAGAACTTAGAAAACGGCAAAACCTCCCACGCTCCTGGATTGGAAAGATTAACATCGTGAAAATGGCAATACTTCCCAAGGCTATCTACAAATAATTTTTATGTGATAGCTATCAAAATTCCAACCTCATTCTTCAAGGAAATAGAAGAGGCAATCCAAAAATTAATATGGAACAATAAAAGATCCCGAATAGCAAAAAAAGCTCCTCAACCGAAAGATCACTGCTGGAGGAATAACAATACCAAATTTCAAACTCTACTATAAAGCCATAGTAATCAAAACAGCTTGTTATTGACGTAAGAACAGACCTCAGGATCAATGGAATAGAATTGAAAACCCAGAAATGAACCTACAGACCTATAGCCATCTAATCTTCGATAAGGAAGCTAAAACAATAGAATGGAAGAAAGACAGCCTCTCCAGTAAATGGTGCTGGCAAAATTGGTTAACTACTTGAAGAAAACTAAAGCTAGATCCTTATATATCACCATGCAACAAAATCAACTCCAAATGGATCAAAGACCTTGAAGTCAAAGTAGACACTCTGAAAACATTACAGGATGGAATAGGAGAAACCCTAGGTCTCCTTGGCTCAGTTCGAAATTTTCTGAATAGAGACCCGGAAACACAACAAATCAAAGAAAGGTTGGAGAAATGGGATTGCATGAAGTTGCACAGCTTCTGCATGGCAAAGGACATAGCTAGCAAGATCAATAGAAAGCCCATGGATTGGGAGAAAATCTTCACTAGCCATACAATGGACAAGGGTCTCATATCTAAAATATACTTGGAACTCAAAAAATTAAATCCCCCAACAACAAATCCTCAAAGAAACAACTGCCCAATAAGTAAATGGGCTAAAGACTTAAAGAGGAACTTCTCTGAAGAAGAAAGAAGCATGGCCAATAGACACATGAAGAAATGTTCAAAATCCCTAGCCATAAAAGAAATGCAAATCAAAACAAAATTGAGATGCCACCTCACTCCAGTTAGAATCGCAAAAATCAAGAACTCTAACAACAACAGATGCTGGAGGGGATGTGGACAGAAGGGAACCTTACTTCATTGTTGGTTGTAATGTAAACTTGTTCAACCTCTTTGGAAAGCAGTATGGAGGTTCCTCAAAAGACTTCACATAGAACTCCCCTATGACCCAGCAATCCCACATTTGTGCATTTACCCAAATGTTTACAAACAAGACCACACTAAAGCTACCAGCACAACTATGTTTATTGCAGCATTATTTACCATAGCTAAGATATGGAACCAACCCAGATGACCCTCAGTAGATGAATGGATTAAGAAAATGTGATACATATACCCAGTGGAATTCTATGCCTCCATCAGAATGAATGACATTGCCCCATTTGTTAGGAAATGGAAAAACATGGAAAAAATTTTATTAAGTGAAGTAAGCCAGGCCCAAAGAAACATAGGTCCCATGGTTTCCCTTATTTGCAATATCTAGTATATGTATGAGTAAAGCGGAAAAGATCAGATAATGTGATGTTAGGAAAATGAACCCTTAGATATGTATTTTAATGTTTTTTTCTTTCATGCATGTGTTTCTAACGCATTTATAATATTATCTCTTTGTTGCTTTGTATGTCCCTCCTCCACAGTATAACCCCTGCTTTCACTATATTTGATGTCAGTATAACTTGTCGAGGAGATGAGGAAAAACAAGTCGTTTAAGGATACAGGTGGACCTGTTGCAACAATGAGAAATACAAGTTGTCATGTGGAAAACGAGCATTACAATGTTGGTGGGGGGGAGGCGGGGAGGATTGGGTCGGAGGGTGGAGGCAGAGCCTCGGAAGGGATCTGAAGGGTAAACAAAGGAGGAGGCTGCAATGCTTGATAAGAAATGTACGCATCATCCTGCCCATGTAATTGTAACCCCTCTGTACAGTGTGTTCACAAAAATAAATAAATAAATAAATAAATAAATAAAAATAAAAAAATAAGTTACAGTAAAGGAAAAAAATAGGGATACAGGTGGACCTATTGCAACAATGAGATGCACAAGACCTTATGTTGAAAACGAATTTTACTACTTTTGTGGGGGGTTGTGGGGGGTTGTGGGGGGCGGGGAGGATTGCTTGGGGAGGCGGGGGGGAGGATGGGAAGGGATGAGAAGAGGAAACAATGTAGGAGGCTACAATGCTTGATAAGAAATGTACTCATTATCTTGCCCATGTAAATTTAACTCCTCTGTACAGTATTTTCACAATAAAAAACTATTTTTTAATGAAAAAAAGAGTGATTGGGGGCTGGGAAGTTGGCTCAGTGGTAGAGTACTTGCCTAGCCTGCATGAGGACCTGGGTTCCATTCCTCAGCACCACATAAACAACAAAAAAGAGTGATTGGTGCAGGAGGTGGGTGTGTGCCAATAAAAATGCCTCTGCAGACCCAAGGTGGGCCAATGGGAATACCTCTTGCTTACCCATGGAGGGCCAATGGGCATTTCTCCTGCAGACCCAAGGAGGACCAATGGGAATGTCTCCTACAGACAGACCCAAGGAGGGCCAGTGGAAATGCCTCTGCAGTCTCTGAAGCTCTTGCAAAGGCAGTCTGGGATTCCAAACTGGTTGGTCCATGCTTGCCATGAGTATGACCAGAGGCAGTTGGTGTCATGGCTGAGGTTTGAAAGTGGAAACTGAATCCCAAGTGAGGAGAGTGGGTCTGTGGTGTGGATAAATGCTGCTACCATGGAACAGAGTGGGTCAGGTATGGCAGGAGGGCTCCTGAGGCTGAGGTTCACCTCCATCCTGCTCTCTGATCTGGCATCGTCTGCCATGTCCTGGTGCAGCAAGTTTGCCCTTGACCTTGAATGCTAGAGAAAGAAACTTCCATGTCTTGTAAACCACCCCACCTCAAGTACCCTATCATCATGGTAGCTTGAACCACAGGAGACAGTCCCCAGACATCTGTAAGTGCAGTGTAGATAATGTGAACTTAGAGCTGTAAAAAACCGTGGGAGTATCTCTGTCCAGGAGAGACTGGAGGAGAGGCAGGAAGACTGCTTTGTTTTCTGCAAAGCTCAGGCTGGATTTTGAGGGGCCATCACTCCTCTGCAAGGGTTGTCTGTGGAGCCTTGGAACCTTCCAGCAGGGCTGGTGACAGTGGCCTTTAGATCCCTCCTCAGTTGAGGTCCTCAGGTGCCTGGGGGATGGGCCCCAGCCGCTCGGCTTACTAGGAAATCTCAGCCTGCACTGTTGTCATTCAGGCCTCAAATCCTTATTTATATTGCTGGGAAGGTAATTTATACACTCATGTAAATTCCTTTTTACTGCTGAGTTTTGAGTAACAGGTGTGTAATTATTTCCAGCTCACCTGTCAAGAAAATTCTAAACTGAGGGCTGTTAAGAACTTAATATTCTTCAGGGTTGCCAGGGATGGTATTTTTCCTGGATCAAATTCATCCCCTCTGTTGCTGACATTATTAGGTTACAGATTTTGCTTCAGGGGGCTGGGAAGTTTAGCCGTGTGTGTGTGTGTGTGTGTGTGTGTGTGTGTGTGTGTGTGTGTGTGTGTGTGTGTGTGTGTGTGTGTGTGTGTGTGTGGAGAATAGCCAAGGCTGGCCCTGGCCCTGTGTGTGTTGCTATTTTTATTTTTGCAGCCTGGTCTCTTCTTTATTGAGTCATGGATGTTCCTTGCAGACCTACTATGAGCACAGCTCCACAAGGATTGCATGACATGCACAATGGAGACAAATTACTTATCCAAGTACAGCAGCTAATGAACCTTAGGGGAGATTAGTTGTGGGCGGGGAGGGGATAGAATGGGTCCTGAGGCTTGAACTCAGGGCCTGGGCACTGTCCCTGCAGCTCCTAGCCTGGCTGATCCTGGCTGATGCCTTCACCTTGGGCTTCAGGGTTCTCAGCCGGTAGTTGAGATGATATGGGCCCAGACAGTTGGCATCCGGCCCTGCCCCGCTTCCCAGCAGCAGTGGGGCATGGAGCGTAGACTCTTGCCAGGGCAGCCCAGGTAGCTTCCAGACACCAGCTCTGCAGTGGGCTGGGCATGTGCCACACCAGCCAGGTGTCACTTGGGGAGGCTGGGCCAGGCCTGAATCCCAGTCCTGAAAAGGCCCAGGGCTGACAGCCTGGCCAGCACCCCCACACCATGGGCAGGCAGTGGAACCTGTAAGAGGCACGGCCTAGAGGCGGAAGTGATGGCATTGGGAAAGTGACCTAGAGACACCGTGCATTTGGGGCATGGCCTAGAGGGAGGAAGTAAGAGCATTGGGGTCTAGAGAAGAAAGTAAGGTCATGGGGGTGTGGCCTAGAGAAGAAAGGCTAATGTGGGCGTGGTCCACAACGAGGAAGTGAGGTCATTGGAGCGTGGCAGGGCAGGGGCTGTTAGGAGCCTGGCCCTGCTCTTCCTCTGCATGTCTCCAGCGAGGTGAAGCAATTTTGCCCCACCTGGTGATCTCCACCGCGGTGTTCTACCCCTCCACAACCCAAAGCAACAAGGCCAAGTGAGCAAGAACAAGAAGAAACCCTTCATCATGTAGGCCAATTACCTCAGGTGTTATGTTACAGATGGGAGGCTGAGGAGCACCTGGGATAGCATTGGATCAGGGTGTGTTTTGGGATACACAAACATACATGCAACATGCAAGCACATGCAAACACATGCATCCACACACAAGCATGCACACATGCACATATGAGCATATACACATCTATATACACATGTGCACAGACACAAACACACATACAGTTCATGCACACACACATGTACACACACACATGGAGGCTTATTTCCTCCCGCCCCTACCCCTATTTCCGTGTCTCCCTTCAGCTCCTTGTCGGTTGCATTATCAGGAACTGCTTGATAAAGGAACTCTTTTGGGTGATGACAAGAATTGATTTCCAATTCCCTGCAGAATGAGTCCATCATCACAGTGGCACAGGCAATTTAGCTCAGATTCCAGGACTGCCTGGGATTATAGCTCACACTGACAGCATCCCTGTCAAGCCCCAGGTGGATTTTGACAGGGAGGGGAAAGAGACATTCTCAGAGGGGTTTGTGTGGGGGTGTGGCCAAAAGGACATGGCTGCTTCAGGATCCCCCTGAGGCCACTGGTAGGAAGTAGTCTCCCAGGCTGCCTTCCATGAGGCTGTGGGAAATTCAGTCTTGCTCAGCTTGATCACTCAAATGTGCAGCTGAGAGAGAAAGGATCAGTTTCCCCTGTTTAGGAAGCCCTCAGATAATGTCCATGGAGGGTTAAAGGAGGTTTACAGGAGTTTGGGAGGCGGCCTGCATGGGCTGGACCACTGACTATAACAGGCCAGCTGATTGGTTGAGACCACATCTCAAAGATAATTGGAGTGAGGAGAGCTTGAGTGTGGCATGAGGCCCTAAGTACAACCCCAGTATGGCCCTCAAAAACATTTCAGACAAGCCCATTTAAATATATACTGTTTTTGTATTTTTCTGTGCAGTTTGTACTGAGGAATCAAACCCAGGGCTTCATGCGTGCTAGGCAAGCACCCTACCACTAAGCCACATTCCCAGCCAAGTCTCCTTATTTAACTTAAGGCAAATATCTGTACCCCAAAGATAGCTGGAGATGTGCCCAAGCTGTCTTTCACCCCATGGCCACCATGGAAGAATTGACCTTTACATGCCCCTCACCGTGTCCCTTCATTTGGAGTGGAGCTCTTGGGGTTTGGATCTGGGGTGTAAAACACTGTTTTCCAGAGGACAGCTAGACCAAACCAATCAATGGGTGGGTGGGTGGATTGGTAGTGATAGGCTCCCATCTTAGTAGCCAAGGTAGTGTGGCTGTGCCGCCTTATTTACACTGCTTATATAGATGCATGAGGGGAGATCATCACATAAGTAGATACTATGATTGTAGCACCCAACATTCAACAGTTGGTACTTCGTGTAACAACCTCCCTGCTCATGATGCAGGGGGTGAACATCTGATTTGATCCCTCCCATCCTGCAACCTGTCCCGAGCTCTGGGGGCAGTGAGCAGTGTAAGTGTCTGTCTATGTCTCAGGAAACCCACATTCCTAACGCTACCTCCCTAGTGGCTGGAATTGCAGAATTACAAGATATGTACATGTATACATATATACATATGTATGTATATATATGCATATACATATATGTATATGTACATGTATATATATATGTGTGTGTGTGTGTGTGTGTGTGTGTGTGTGTGTGTGTGTGTGTGTGTGTGTGTGTGTGTAAGTATTTGAGCTGCAGTTTGTGGGAACAGCCAAGACCAGTTACTGGATGATGGAAGAGTTGTGCTGGGGGCAGGGCACCTATGGCACCTTCTTTGTCCTGTGGCCTTAAATTACCAGGGGCTGAGGCCCCTACTAGGCTGTCACTTGGAGCCACTGCTGGTCTCCTTCCCATAGGGATTCTGCAGAATATTGTGCCCGTGTGTATGTGTGTAGGGATGGCATTCATGCTATGGTCTCCTGCCACTCATTTATGCTCCTCTGGAGCCTCCTTTACCAGTGTGGAGGATAGACAGCGAGAAATCTTTGAAATCAGAGGCACTTGGACTAATGGCATAATTGCTCTGTGAAACCATTTGCCAAGAAATTATAGACTATTGTTAGGTTGATCTAGCTTCTTGTTTTATCCCTGCTAAATAATGAGGCTTTGCTTGGAGTGATGGGTGGAGCAATCATACACACACACAGTTAGACAGAACAGAGGTCCCCTCTTTGCCACCTTTTTCTTTTCTACCTTCTTTAATGCAATAGCGGAGATGAAAGAGCACCCCCACCACCACCCAGCCCCAAGCCAGCAGGTGAGTGAACAGGCCCGTGGGGACCTTTGTGTTCTTACCCCTGCTAAGGGACATTTTTGGTATTAAAATGCACTTTCAAGAAACAGCAGCTGGAGAATTTGCTGAGACTGGCAGTTCCTGTAAGGATAGAAGGTCCTTGAGGCCCCGAGGTTAGAGTAATGAAACCCAGGAGTTTTCTATGTCGCTTTTTTGAGCCTCTCCCTCCCCCACCAGTGGACTTCCTTCTTCCTCTGCTCCTCCTCCTTCTATGCCCTGAGATCCTGTCCTTCATGTGCTCGCTGCTCACAGCAAGCTAATGCAGATACATAGTACAGTATTCACTTTTAAAACATGAATAATAGAGCTCCATTAGGATAAATGAGCTCTGTGGAAAACCAGAGCATGCATTTCGGTGTCTGCTTAGCGCATCCATTGTGTCCGGATGGGGTCCTCGGAGCCACTGCCCAGGGAGAAGGGGTGAGCTCTGCCCAGAAGAAACTCCATGTGCAGGGGTTGGCGATGGGAACCAGAGGCACACAGGGGGGCTGGGACTGGGGTGGAATTGGTGGTCAGAGCCCATGGCTGCAAACAGCCATCAGAGAAGATGGTCACCTGTTGGGGAATCAGAAGTGCTTTGGCTATGGCAGTGGGTTGGGACTTGGGAGAGTGTGGCCATGTTGTGACAGTGGGTATAGAGTCTGGAGCACCGTGGCCATGGCAGTGGGTAGGGATCATCCTTCACAATGACCAGCAGGGCCCTGGCTCCCCACATCCGAAGAGTGAGATGCAACTGCTTGTCATCTGACCCCTTTTGAGACCATGAACCATCACCTGACCTCTCCTTAGACCACGAAATGTCTGTCCACTTCTGAAGACACCGCTGGCCAGCTCTGAATGCACTGGTGACCAGGCCCTGCTTCCCCTCTTCTCACTTCCTCTCCTCCCACCCTCATCCTTCCTGTTGAACCTAAAGCAAACATCTGTCTCCAAAGATGGCCGAAGAAATACAGAAGAGCTGTCGTTATCTATTAACTGTAACAGACCCCCTTCTCTGCCCTTTGCTACACATCTTTATTTGGCTCAGATGAGCAAGTGGCCCAATGGAATGTGGGGCTTCTGGTGCTGTGGCTTGGGGTCCCTGGCTCTGATTTAAGCACTGTGTGACCTTGGGAGATCCAGGGTCTACAATGACCTTCACACTTTATCCTTTCTCCTTCCTGGGAGCCAGCGCTCCATGGAGCTACTTGCTGATGATGCTAGAATGGGCCCAGCCTGTCTCATTGCTTATGGTGACCCATTCTGAGGGAAGGGGCCGGGGCTGTGCTTGATAGCACTCACTGGAAATCCTAGCACTTGCATGGCTGAGGCAGGAAGATCAGGAGTTCTAGGACAGTCTGGGCTACTTACAAAAGTCTGAAAGGTCCTTCTTATGTCAGGGAGTCAGCTGAGCCTGACTCTGGTCTGAACTATACAGGATCCCTCAGGCACTGGAGCTTTCCTCCTCTTCCTGCTCCTCCTCCTCGCCTCCCATCTTCTGCTCTTTCTCCTCTTCATCTTCTTCCTCCTCCTTCTTCATTCCAATCCCGGTGCTTGAACTCAAGGCCTGGGTGCTGCCCCTTAGTTATTTATTTATTTTTTTCATTTGGTCAAGGATGATGCTCTACCACTTGAGGCACAGTTCTACTTTCAGCTTTTTGGTGGTTAATTAAAGATAAATGTCTCATGGACTTTCCTGCCTGGGCTAGCTTCAAACCATGATCCTCATATTTCAGCTTCCTGAGTAGCTGGAATTACAGGTGTGAGTCACAGATGCACTGGCTGTGATTTGACATCTTAATGGAGTTGGTGGAAAAGTGCTAACTACTTTTTGTTCTGATTTCTGAGTTTGACACTTTTATTATTTACTAAAAATGATACGATTTCCTTGTCTGAGCACTTCTCCTGCTTCAGGGGGTCTATTTGCATTTGTAAAGTTTCAGAGTCCTTGTCAGTTTTCTTCCATTTGGAAATAGGTGCTAGGACCATTGTTGCCCTATGTATGTCCCACATGTAGCCTCAGCTCTGAATTATGATTCAACAGCTCCATAAGGAGTAGAAACAATTTATAATGATGAGATTTATCATGGAAATATATGGCCACAACTTGTTAATGATGAGATTTATTGCAGTAAAATTTATCTGCTCAGTGTCTTTTTTTAGTATAAGACCAGGGAGATTGCACAACTCTTAATCCCTTCTCAGGAAATCAAGCTGTCCCCTATCCTCAGTGAGGAGCCCAGGGGAGATGTCCAGGAAGAACATATATCGATCAAGACTTTCCAAGGGTACCATAAATTATTGTTATTATTATATTTTGGTGGTACTAGGATTTAAACTCAGGGCCTCGCCTGCTAGGCAGATGCTCTACTTGAGCCCTGTTCCAGTTCTTACTGCTTAGGTTAAGGATGTTTACTTTTGAAATAGGGTCTCATGTTACCAGAGCTGGTTTGAACCTCCTGTTTGTATGATACTCCCACATGCATAGCTGCCACTAAAACCTGCTTATTGATTGAAATTGTGTGGGAGTGTGTGTGTCTGAGCTAGCTTCAAATTGTGAGCCTCCTGATCCCTGTCTTTCAAGGAGGAGCTAGATCCCACCCAGCTGTGATGTCCTTGATTGCTGAACCCATTGGTAGAGCCAGAGCCCTCACAATCCAATCACTTATCAAGGCCCCACCTCCTGACAGTTCATTCAGCTAAGATGTCATTGGTGGATGAGCCCACTGGTGGAGTCAGAACCTCTATGACCCAATCACCTCTCTCTTGTCTCCAGATGGCAGCAAGCTTTCAACCCAGGAGCCTTTGGACCATATTCATGCTTCCCAGGTGAAGAAGATGACATAAAGGGATAGCAGGGATGGCTGGTTGCAGTCCTAATGGACCAGTTGATCAAATCAAGAGGACAGCAGAGATGGTGACTCAGAACTCTAAACCTAGAGAGTGAAAATACCTATCCTGGAACCATCCACTAACAGATTTTGTCTGAGTGAGAAGTTAATGTCTGCAGTGACTAGCTGCTTTTATTGGGGATAGAATCATGTATTTGGGGCTGTCAGGGAGGTGGGGAGACCTATGGAAGATGAGGCACAGAAAACATGCCACTTGCACATTGCAAAGTTTGGGCTAATGGCTCCTCTTTCTCCTCTCATTGAGAGTCAGCTGTTGGATAGTAGGCTGGGGAAGAAATATTCAGTGTCATCAAAAAGCCAGAAAATCTCCAAGCCAAAGCATTTCGATGCACTTCCAAATCTCCTCAATCAAGCTGGTTATTTTTCTTCCAATAACTATTAGCAGGTGTTTGGCTGTATCCATTAAAAGCCATTTCGTGTTCTCTTGACAAAGGAGTTTTTTTATTTAGTGCTGTAAGCTCAATAATACAGCATCTCATGAGAACTATTAAAATGGGAAATGTCTGCTGGGCTGACAATTGTTCTATGGATACCTACCGAGTACTACATTGAGGACAGCCAAATGGACCAATAGCTCTTATGGAAAAGGCTTAGCAGGGGGCCCTGGCTTTGCCGCAGCTTCTGTGCTGGTCTTGGGGGATGTATTTGGAAGAGTCCTCCATAGATCCCTGGCAGTCCTCCATCTCAAGTGGGGTGGAACATGGCTTTGGCTGCCTGAGCTGCTCAAACTCATGTTTTCCAGTGTGGTGGAGAGCTGTGTAGACTAAACTCCTCTCCTTGCCTTCTCAGGCAGGCCTAGAGCAGTTTCACTCTGGACTGCAGTGCCTGGGACTCCAGAACTGCAGACCCTCTGCCCCCTTACTTCCCACCAGTCTTTCATTGACTTGGCTCTGAATCTATAGGTTTTGTCTCCTGATTCTTAATTGTCCCTAGGACTTTTCCTCCACTTCTGTCTACTGAACACCATTTTGTGTAAATCCTCTTCTCCATCCTCTTCATCACCACCTCCGCATCTCCTCCTCCTCTTCCATTGATAGGGCTTGAAAAGTCCTAGTCCTGATTGGTCAACTTGACTGGATGGAGAGACTTGGGGTAGACTGGGGAGGCTCACTTCTGCCCATGTCCATGATGTATTTTGAAATGATACAATAACATCAGGGTAATGATTGTGGATGGATTCATCAGATCATGATGTGATCAGTGAATCTGATTACGGATGGATTCAGGATTTGATTAGACCCTTGGAAGCTGGTGGAAATAATGGGGTCTGGGTGGAGGAAGTGGGTGGCTAGGAATGTCTCCTTGGGAGTTGTATCTTGCCTGGCCACTTCCTGTTACTGCTTCTCCTCACTTCCTGTCTACCAAGACATAATGTCCTCCCCCCCCCAGCTGCCATGATGTTTGGGACCCTGGTGCTGAGCAACCAGGGATGGAGCCCTCTGAAGTTGTGAGCAGGAGATACCATTCTTTCTTCAATGTGTTTATCTCAGGGATAATCACAAAGACAAGAAAAATATCAAATATCAAATATACACACTGATAACTCCCTGTGAAGAACTTACGTTTCACCATTTTTTTTGATCGGTCATGGGGCTTGAACTCTGGGCTTGGGTGCTGTCCCTGCACTCTTCAGCTCAAGGCAAGTGCTCTACCACTTAAGCCACAGCTCCACTTTTGGTTTTCTAGTGGTTTATTGGAGATAAGAGTATCACAGACTTTCCTGCCTGGGCTGGCTTTGAACCTAGATCCTCAGATCTCAGCCTCCTAAGTAACTAGGATTACAGGTGAGAGCCACCGGCACCTGGCTTGACCATTTTCATTCCACCCAGTGTAGAGTTCAGAGGCCATGATCCTCCTATCTATGCTTCCTCCATAGCTGGTATTATATCTATCCATCATCATGCTCAGCTTGTCAGTTGAAGTGTGATTTTAAGTTTTTGCCCTGGTTTGGCCTCAAACCACACTCCTTGATCTCTGCCTCCTTAGTAGTTGAGATTGTAAGTGTGAACCACTGTGCTTTTCTTTTTCTTCTTTCTTTTCCTGGTACATAGCCCAGGCTGGTCTCAAACTTACTGACTTCCTGTTTCAGCCTCTTCATCGCTGTGATTATAGGGCTGCACTTCTGTGCCTGGCTGACTGTAGTTTTCTTTGGGGTGCTTACTAGCACTTAGACAATATTAATGACGAGTAATCGTGTTGTAAATAGGTGTTTAAAATAAATAAAAAAGGTGAAAACAGGGATTAGGGAAAGCTAAAGTGGGTTAGTAACTGAGGTGTTCCACGGTGAGCCCCTCCAAGATTATTTCAGCAGCAAGAAGGAAACATTTTGTCACAAACAAAATCAATCTGTAATCAGAAGACAATTTGCAATCAGCTTTGCAAGTGAAATTGCATTTTCTTATGGTCTGAGGGTGTTTGGGGAACTGCATGAGTGAGCCGATAAGTGAGTACTGGATTGGAAGGTGAGGGTGAGGGCTGGTTTCACCAGCCAGGTGTTCAGGGAAGGAGGGGGTGCTTCCCCCGTAGCGATTCTTTAGAAGGAGCCACACATGGACTCTGCTGAGAGTAGAAATGCCTGGAGCCTGGCAAGTGCACTGGTAACACGCTCTGCAGGATGTGTATGTCTCCTCAAAATTCACTCCACCTCCTGCCCCACTGCCTTGGTGATTCTGTGTATTTAAATTGTTGTGGGAGCCCTGGGGTTTGAACTCAGGGGCTCATGCGTGCTATGTAGGTGCTCTGCCACTTGAGTCAAAACCCTGGTTCTGTTTGCTTTCTTATTTTTAACTGTATTTCATGGCCTTGCTCTTTCCTTTCTGAACTGTGATCCTCCTGTTTATACTTTCTGTGTAGCTGGAATGACAGACAGGAGCCTCCATGTCTGGCTTATTGACTGAGATAGGGGGGTCTCATGAGATTTTTTGGCTTCCATCAAACTGTGATCCTCCTACACTAGCCCCCAAAGCAGCTGGTATTACAAGTGTGAGCTCCCATTCCAGCTGGGTATAACTCTGTATGGGCAGTAACAAATGCTTCCCATGTTTCCCACTTAGGTTTATCTTGAAACCAAAATGAGGGTGACATGGGGTTTGGGCAGGTGACCAGCCAGTCACACAATTACACACATTCTCTAAAGAAACCACAGATTGCCAAGTTACCAATTACTTAAAAAACAAAATCAAAAACCTCCTGACCATAAAGACTGAATTCAGAAAGGACTTAGTGTATTTCAAGCAGTGGCTTAAAAAAATCTAGCAATAAAATGGAACACAAATCAAAAAGAGGATGACAGGCTCCCATCTTCCCTCTTGTGATGTGCAGAATGTGGGTACTAAAGCCTCGGAAGCTTCCAGAGCTAGTTTTCAGGGACAGCTCTGCTTTGGCCAGCTGGCTCTTTTCATGCATTATGCAGTGTTTTCCCTTTCCCCATTCTTGTCTTAAATACTTATGAAACTTGTTTAGACTGCGCTGATCCAAGAAATAAAATAGAATTATCTGAGCAGAGGTAATGCAAGGGGACAGCACCGTGGTTTAGGAAGCCAACTTGGAGGTGTGTGTTAGAAAATGAGGGAATTAATTTGCTGAGTTCCTGGTGATGCACTGCTGTGGCCCTCACAGTATTCTGCAAGTAAACAGGACAGGGTTTCATGCTCATCCTCCTCGTGCCTGCTTGGGGCTCAGATTTTGTTGGATGGAACTGGGTTCAAGGTTATTCGTGACTGGTTATGAATGGGCTCTGGCTAATTTGTTTCTTTCACTCATGGGTACGGCTGCTTTGACAGTCCTGAGTTTATCTTCAAATCAGTAAATGTGGACTTCTTCCAGAACATTCTCAAGATTCCTACCTTGGATATGGACTTCTTCTAGAACTTTCTGACAATTCCATCCTTGGGAGTCGATTTTGGTATCTGTTGTCTATGACAGTTTCTCACCTCTTTCAGAATGAGTGGAGGGAAAAGTTTGGAGGGTCACAACATGGAGGGGATTAAGGAGATGGAGATGTGGATTAATGACAGTTTGGTAATTACTCATCCCGTGTGTGTATTGGCTTATGTACAGTACCCCACACATAAGTACAAATATTGTATGTTCACTAAGAAGAAAAAAAGCAGTCAGGTGCAGTGATACATGCCTGCAATCCCAGTACTTGGGAGAAAAGGTGGGAGGATTTTCAATTTGATTAAGGGAAGTTCAAGTAGTAGAGGCTAACTTTGAGCAGAAGAGCTTAGGCACAGAACCTAGGCCCAGAAATTCTAACCCATGACCGACAAATGGTTAGCACTCTACTACTTGATCCACAGCATCACTTCCGGTTTTCTCACCAGAAAATTGGAGATAAGAGTCTCACAGACTTTCTTACTCAGGCTGGCTTTGAACCATGATAATCAGATCTCAGCCTCCTCAGTAGCTAGGCTTACAGGCATGAGCCACTGGCACCTGGCTGCACATGTGTTTTGAACCCCTAAACCAGAGCTCAGCCTCTGTCCTCCTGGTTCCGTGGAGTCTCATGGACTTTCCTGCCCAGGCTGGCTTTGGGCCATGATACTGAGATCTCAGCCTCTTGAGTAGCTGGAGTTACAGGTGTGAGCCACTGATGCCCAGCTAGTCTGGGGGGGTGTTGTATTCCTGGTTCAGGAGGTTAAGAGGACCTCCCCCTATGGCCTCCCATGACCCAGGCACCCCAGGGTTCCTTTGTGTCTGCTTCCCTTCTGCCTGGGTGGAAGGTGAGCAGCTTTTCTCTGCCAAGACTGGAATGTGATGATCTTGGGCCTGGCGGGCTCTGCCATGGCTGCAGACACTGCTCAGCCCCGGACTATGGCCATGGACACTGCAGTAGACAGCACCACAGCATGCAAATGCAGATAACAAGGCCTTACCTGTGAGGGTGGGCAGAGCACCGCACTGACAGGCTGAGTCCAGATGCCCGGCTCTGCCATGTCTGTCCCTGGGACTACATGGTCCGTTCTTGTCCTGGTCCCTAGACAAGAAGAGACATGCTGATGGGGAGCCATTCAGCCAGGCAGTGGATGGTGGTTGTTTGAGTGTGGATGCTGAGGACACAGGCAGTGACCAGAATTTGACTAAACCCCGAGATCATGGACAGAGGGGATGGTGATCAACCCTCCTCCCTCAGCGTGGGAGAGGGGCCTGTGGGACCTCTCTAAGGGAATGGGGCCAAGTGAGCTGACTCTCAGCTATGGTCTGGGTCTAGAAGATTCTCCAAAGGCTCACACATAGAAAGATTGGTCCTCAGTATGAGAGCAATATCTAGTATAGGTATGAGTCAAGCGGAAAAGGTCAGATAATGTGATGTTAGGAAAATGAACCCTTAAATATGTATTTTAATGTTTTCGTTTCTTTCATGCATGTGTTTTTAACGCATTTATAAGATTGTTTCTTTGTTGCTTTGTATGTCCCTCCCCCACAGTGTAACCCCCGCTTTCACTATATTTGATGTCAGTATAACATGTGGAGGAGATGGGGACAAACAAGTCGTTTAAGGATTCAGGTGGACCTGTTGCAACAATGAGAAGTACAAAATGTCATGTCAAAACCAGCTTTACAATGTCGGTGTGGGGGGGGGTATAATTGGGTGGGGGGAGGGGGGAGGCTTGGAAGGTAGGTGAAGGGTAAACAAAGGAGGAGGCCGCAATGCTTGGTAAGAAATGTATGCATTATCCTGCCCATGTAATTGTAGCCCCTCTATACAGTATGTTCTCAAATAAAAGAAAATAAAATTAAAAAAAAGAACATGATTTAATATTTAAGCATCTCCAGGAGGAGTGGGGTTTGGACTCTTCTCTCTCTCTCTCTCTCTCTCTCTCTCTCTCTCTCTCTCTCTCTCTCTCTCTCTCTCTCTCTCTCTCTCTCTGTCTGTCTCTCTGTCTCTCTGTCTCTCTCTGTCTCTCTCTGTCTCTCTCTGTCTCTCTCTGTCTCTCTCTGTCTCTCTCTCTCTCTCTCTCTCTCTCTCTCTCTCTCTCTCTCTCTCTCTCTCCTCCCTCTTTCTCTCCTAGCTGCCATGAGGTAAGAAGGTAAGAAGTCTTCTCTGCTACAGGTAAACCCACAGCAATGGGACTGCTGTCCTTAAATGGAAACCTATGTGGCAGTGAACCAAACTAAACCTTCTCTCGTGGTGAGTGATCCCACGGTGGGTCTGGTCACAGTGCTGGGGAGCCGGTGCATGCAGCCCTACACTGGACATCCAGCCCCAGAGCTTCTCCAGAGTCCCTACTGGCTCAGAGCCCCAGGGGTCAGAAACCACGAATGGACTAGGATGGAGCAAAGGGTCAGAGCCCCTGCCAACCCAGTGTTCCCTCCCCATCCCCTGCATCTCCCTGAAGGTGTCTCCTGTTGTGCTTGTGGGTTTGGGGAGGCCCAGTGTGGTGCTGTTATTTGAGAGTTAATGTCTTTACCTTGGAAGGAATAAAAAAAACCAAACATGTGTTGACAAAAAATTTGTTCTGCTCTTTAGGAGGTAGGCACCGATTCCTCGCCAATTAGCAGCATCTAGTTCTAGTGGAAGATGGGTCCCTGGTGGCGTTGGCAGGCACCCTGGATGCGATGGTGAGAAGCTCCTGATGGCCCATCTATGCTGTCTGCCCTTCCAAAAACCCATCCCTCCCTCCTTCCCCTCTGCAGCCCTCCCCTCCCACCAGCCTGCCTGCCTTCCTTGCTTTAAAAATTATGTTTAAATGCTCAGCACTGAGAAGTGGCAGCTATCTCCTGCCAGAGCCTGCCGGCAACAACAGGGAATCCTGAATTAGGAGGTGAGGATGAGGAAAAATAAAGACATAAGACAAAGGATGGGGTTGGGAGGTCTACAGCTTAAGACTGCAGCCCCATTTATTTTTAACTTTATTATATACTATTAGAAGTAAAGAGGTAACATAAGGTTACCAAAGTCTAGAAAAACAAAGAAAATTTCAGTAAAAACAGAGTGCAGTAAAAAAAAAAAAAAAAGACAAGGTCAACTGGTAGACAGTAAAACAAACTCTGCAGGCATAACAAAGAAATCCCAGGCACCTGGTGTTTTTTAAGTAAGCCAGTTTCTTGTGCATGCCCCACATTGAGCATTTGGGTCAAGATGACCTTTAAACTTCACTGTCTGCTCCCAACAATCTCCAGCTCTTTCTTTCTTTCCTCCTCCTCCTCCTCCTCCTCCTCCTCCTCCTCCTCCTCCTCCTCCTCCTCCTCCTCCTCCTCCTCCTCCTCCTCCTCCTTCTTCTTCTTCTTCTTCTTCTTCGTTTATTTATTTTTTTAACATTTTTTATTTATTTTTTTGCTAGTTTGATATCCCTTTTATTGACTCATGTATTGTGTGGACAGAAGTTTTGGGTGTTTGGGGAGTTACAGGGATCCTGCTTGAAAGGATCCTTCATACCCATCCCAGGAGACCACCCAAAGGCAAGCAGGCACAAGAGAAAGATTACTACAAGGTGTATTAGAGAAGCCTATTTCCCCGAAGAGGGAACACATGGCATCCGTCCCTATTCAGGTAGCAGGAGGGTCTGGGAGCAGGAAGTGAGGTGGGTATTTGCTCAGGTGTGTCTGGGTGGAGAGAGGGGGTGGCTAGCTGCAGGGCGGGAACTCCAGGCCAGACAGTAGGTCAGGGCTGGGTGGAGCTGAGGACCAAAAGTGGGCATAAAGCTAACTTCACTTGGCAGCTGGTTTGAGGCTCAGCTTTCCAATACGGCTTCTTGCATTGGTCTGACAATAGTGTTGATTGCTGGCTGGCTAATCTAATTTTGTTCACTTGGTGGAAGACTTCTCAACAGGAAGAGGGGGGTAAACTGCAATGCACAAATACCTTTCAAGCTTCTGTTTATATTTGCTGATGGCCCAATAGCCAGAGCAAAGTGCATTTGCAAAGGGCAGAGTGCGTGTGGGAGGGTGTGCAGGGAGTGAATTCAGGAAGTGAGATTCCCTAGCCAGCTGTGAAAGGAATCATCAAACAAGTTGTTGAAACATCTCCAAAAATCTGAGTGGTTTCCTCCAACTAAGGACTCTTCTTATTTTTGTCAGTCATGGGGCTTGAACTCAGGGCCTAAACACTTCCTCTGAGAATTTTTTGCTCAGAGCGAGTGCTTTACCATGGTAAGCCACAGCTCTACTTCCAATTTTTAGGTGGTTCATTGGATATAAGTCTCATGGACTTTCCTGCTTAGGTTGGGTTTGAGATCGTTAGATCGTGGCCTCCTGAGTAACTGCGATTACAGGCATGAGCTACTGACACCCAGCTTGAGGATTATTTCTTGCCTAACACAATTCCAAGCTGAGGAAACTCAGCAGGAATTCTCTTATTCAGTTGCTCTGCCATGGGCTAAGAACTTCAAAGCCCATGGCCTGGTATCAGTGTCCACCCTTTCTGGAACCATGGGCCCCAGGAATTCTCCACTGCTCTGTACAACACTGGGAAAAGCAGAGGATGGAGGACTAAGGAAATGTTTTAGAGATCAAGTGTGGAAATGTTGTATGGCAGCTCTAGCTGTTGCCAGGTCAGAGGGGCTGGAAGGTTCTAGAAAGAATTCAAGGATAAATGGAGAGGAGACACGAGTGGGAACAGGCTTACTAATACAAAGTGAAGGCAAAGGGCGAAGGCAACAGAATAAAGGACTAATGGCCTTGAGGGTCCAAGGACCCTCGATCTTTTCGGGGAGCTTAGAGGTGGTCATGTCTGGAAACCCATGTCCATAACTTCAGGCCTGTGCAGCACCAACACCGGCATGTTGGGCAGGACTTGATGGTCAGACTAGGACTGTCCCCTTCCAAAACTGTGGGGATGGCAAGTCAGCAAGACCTCGTTGTATGTCACGACTCATTCTATGAAGGGCAGCAGGTCAAGATGTGACTTTTTCTTTCTTTCTTTTTTTTTTTTTTTGGCTATTGCTGGGGTTTTGAACTCGGGGGCCTTCCCTTCTAGGCAGTGCTTTACCAGTTGAGCCATTCCCTCCATGGTTTTTTTTGCTTTCTTTTCTAGATTGCATCTCTTGTTTTTGCTTACAGCTGGACTCAGAGCAAGATCTTCCCTCCTGTGATTGCTGAGGAGCTGGAATGCAGTTAACTTTGGCTTATTGGTTGAGATGGGGAATCTTCTTGTTTGCTACACTGGCCTTGAATTTAAACCCTCCTGATCCCTACCTCCCTTGAGAGCTTGTTTGATGGGTTGTTCTAATGTAATTCGTAACCCTCTGACATTCTGCCAAGCTTTTAGAAACTGACTAAGATGTTGGAAATTAAACAAGTTCTACCTGAATTCCAATTGTTGTAGGTGTTACAGGTGTTCTGTGGTCTGTTTTGCTTTATGGAAGGATGTGAATATTTTCTGGGGCTTACTTCCTGATTTCTTATAAAGTTTTTAATTCATCTTCAGGAAATTAGAGTGGTTTAGCTTGAAAGCTAGTGACTCCTGTTAGCCATAGCCAGAATACAGGACTGATTTCCATTTGTCCAGACTGCCTCTGGTATAGATGGGGAGCTGGAGTAGTATGAGGGAGGTTGTTTGAGGGTAGACCATTCTTAATCCTGGGTCCACCCCCTGTCTGTGGACTGGCTCAGGGTCCATCACTCCCACGTGTCTGTGCTGGCAGCGAAAACGTTGATGGGTTAGTCAGGGAATCTGAGCGACAGTGTTCCACGTGGCACCAGCCGAGCACCTGACAGGGACCTCCAGCGATCATTGAGCCCAAGCCCGGTCCTAGCCGCACGCTACCAATGCACTGATGTCGCAGGCTTCTTCTTCTTTTAATTTAAAGTTTTTATATTTGTAGAGAGATTCCCAGTGCATTGTTTATTTTTCTTGCCCTTTTCCATATTTTATGAGGGAAGAGTGCCATGGCAGTAACAGCTGTGATTCATTGAACCTTTATGTTGTCTGGCTCTGTATGCAGCACCGTGTTGCAGGGTCTTCATGATCAAAACAGACCGGGGGGAGGGGGGAGCGGGATTGTCGATGTCAGCACCTCATTTCCACACCTCAGGGGTGGGAACCCCTCCTGGCCAAGGCACCATGGTACATCAGTGTTTGTTGTAGTGGAGACCCCACCCTCCCACTTTGTCTGTCAGATGGATGAGATCTGAAATTCATGTTGGCCCAGCACTGGTGCCTCACATCTGTAATCCCGGCTACTACAGAAGGCTGAGATCATGGTTCAAAGCCAGTATAGGTAGGAAACTCCTCAAGACATTTGTCTTCATGGAGCCAACCAAAAGCCAGAAGTGGAGCTGTGAAAGTGAATGAAAATGCTTTGGGACAGCGCCCAGCCCTAAGTTCAAGCCCCAGGACCGGCACAAAGGAAAACAAACAAAATTCCCATTGCACAGAGGACTGTTTTATCAGTGACACCTTGTGGGAAGTGCTGTCTCCTCCTGCTTTTGAGTGAAATCGGGGTCCTGTGAGACAGGTGGGCCCTGTACATCACTAAGCTCTGCTGCCAGGGGCCCAGGCGTGGCTGCTAGGGATGTGGTAGGCCTGCAACCACAGGGGACAGAGGAGCTGCTTCCGCCTGGATCCAGAAGTTTCCTAGACTCACAGGCTCTCCTTTCTCCTTCAGGTAGAGGAGGGTCATCTCCCAGAATTGTGGAATTTTCTATTTGTCGTCCTGAGCAATCCTTGCCTGCTGCTTCCTGCTGTGGACATTTTCAGATGGCAGTGGGAGAGCCACACAGCCTGTGATCATGACTCCATTCACTGGGACGGAGCAGGCCTGGGCTTCTTGGAGAATGAAGAATTCAGAGATGGTGCCTTCTGACTCTATCAGAGGTTCAGGTTGACAAATGGAGACATGGCATTTTGTGGTCTTTTGTTTTCGGCAATGGTGGGTAAAATCTGCACCGGCAGCAGCTGACAGCTGACAGCATCCCAGTGTTGGCCCTTCGCCCCTCAATTTCATATCCTCCACTCGAAGCCACATAGCTCTTCCCTAAGCTAAATAATGAGACACACAGCTCTCCCAAGAAGACAGGGCTGTGTGCAAACATTCGCCTGGGTGATTGTGCACACTTGTGTGAGGGAGAAGTTTCCACCAATCAGAACAGATGCATCTCAACTAATGACTGACCTTAGAGCTTTTTCATTTCTCCTAGGGATCTGGAACACAATGGAAGCATCTGGAGTTGACTTGGCTCACTGTGCCATGATTTCACATAAACACAGAGACTGAGTGTGTCCTGGGGTCTTGGAATTGAGCAGATGTGGGTGAGCCTGCATCCCACCTTGCCATCTGACTCCTGCATCAACCTCAGGATGCAGCTTCCATCTTTGGACACTTTCTTTTGGCCTCCCAGAGGCTTCTTGGTTTGAACATTATGGGTCAAGACTAGCTCAGGCAAACAAAAAGTTTATGAGACCTCATTTCAATGAAACAAGCCAGGTGTGTAGCACATGCCTATCACCCAGCTACACAGGAGCTGTAGGTGGGAGGATTGCAGTCCGGGCCAGCCCTACGTATTTAGAAGTGATTATTTAGAACAGTGGGGGCACAGGAAGCAGAAGGTTGGAGGGGTGTGTGGGGGTTGGTTAGCAGGGGGTACCATTGCTAGCTATGGTAGAGAGGGAAAAGGTGGTGAATCTCCTGGAAATTGTAAGTCTGGGATCAGGAGGGAGAGACAGGAGGTGCTCAGGTTCCTGGTCTTTGGGATCCCATACACACATCTCCCTGCCTGTCCCTAGCCAGCAAAGCCAGACCCCATCTTCATCCTGGGGTGCACACACAGCCTGACCCACCCTGGGTGCCAGGACCGAGACAAGGAGAGGTCTCGGGAGACATGGAAAGCCACAACAGAGGACAAGCGAAGGCTCTCTTTACCCCTTGTTTCTCCTTTGGGAGCCATTTGGAGCCCTCACTGTGCTCATTTTCTTGGCCTGTGATGTGTTCTTAATCACATTAATTCCTCCTCTAAATATAGAGGCCATCTGCTGCCAGCTGGCTTGTGATCACTGATCGCCCACTTAACAATCACTTCCTGCGGCTGCTGGGTTGGGGTGTCCGTGGGGCCAGTGCAAAGCACAGTCCTAGAGTTCCGGAGGCCTAGACCTGCAGGCTTCACCCAAGGGCTGAACCAGGGCCTCATTGTGGAGGAGATGTCTGCCTGACTAGCTCATTTGTCTATCTATCTTTATCTATCTATCTATATATCTATCTATCTATCTATCTATCTATCTATTTATCTATCTATCTATCTATCTATCTATCTATCTATCTATCTATCTATCTATCTATCTATCTATCTATCTATATCTATCTATCTATCTACCTACCTACCTACCTACCTATCTATCAACCTACCTACCTATCTACCTATCTACCTATCTAATGAGTCTATTTTATCTGTCTGCCTGATCTATCTGTCTTCTCTTTCTAATCCATCTATCTGTCTTATCTGTTTGTCTAGCTAATCCACCCTTCTCTCTTTCTTTGTGTTGGTCTTCTGTTAAAGCTCCTTCAAAGAGGGTGCCAGCCTGGTGGGAGGCACCTGTGCACAGGTTAAGGGATGCTAATGACACATATCCCCTCCCAGCTGGTCTCTGCCCTCCCAACCACTGCCTGGTCTATTCCAGCACTCCTATTAAGGACAATTGAGCCCTGCCACTAATTACTTTTAAAGTACTAGATCTCAATTAGAGAGTTCATTACATTTCACCATCTTGTCCCCATTAAAGACATTTTCATTATTAAGTTGATTTGGCAGAATGGAAGAGCCCTGCTGAGACCGAAGTGTTACTATCCACAGTGCCTCCTGCCCGCTCTGCAGCCTGCCTGGTTTTAGGGATACCCTTGAAAGCTTTGCTTTGGGACCTCCTCCTCCTCACTCTCCAGTCAGTTAACAAATATTCTTGAGGTCTTGGCTTTGGACTCAGTGCTGGGATGGGCTGGGGACAGTGGAGCCGAGTTAGAGTGTTACCATTGCTCTAAAATATACTCGTGAGAAGAAAAACTGCAAAGAAGAAAGATGAAGCTAGGCACAGAAGTTCATGCCTGTAATCCAACCTACTCAGGAGGTTGAGATCTGGGGACTCGGTTTGAAGCTGGCCTGGTCAGGAAAGTCTGTGAGACTCCTCTCTCCAATTATCCACCAAAAAGCCAAAGTACTGCTGTGGCTCAAATAACAAAGCACCAGGCTTGAGTGAAAAAATCTCAGGGACAGCAAACACCAGGACTTGTTCATGTGTGCATGCACATGCATACAAGTATGAACACACACCACATACACACAAGAAATAAAATAAAATAGAGACGAGGATTTTCGGAGGTTTGGGTTGGGTGGCCTGGGCCCACATCTGTGGCTCCACGCAGCCCCACGCAGCCCCACACAGAAGAACTTCTGGTCTCGAACTTCCTCACAGGTCACGGTTCCTTGCCTACTCCACTGGGACCAGTGGAAGTGCCTCTAAATCCTACATCTTTTAAAATTCATTCATTTATTTTACATTAATTTACTTCACTGTTCTTCTAGAGATGATCTACAGTGGGATTCTGATTATGTGAGTCAGGTAACAAGTACATTTCCTTTCCTACAGTGTCTTCCATTCCCTTGCTCTCTCCCGGTCCCTCTCTTCTGTCTCCACCTGAGAGTTGCGTAGTTCACTTTCACCAGTGTCTAGTGCCCTCCACTGTTGCACTTGTCACCTTCTTCCCCTCTAGTTCTGTGCCCTTCCCACACTCTTCCAAAGACATACACGTGAATATACCATATATAAGGAAAAGACGACTGAATCGTCAAAAACTAAAAACACATACTAGGGAGAACATAGGCCATTTGTCTCTGATCTTTGCTTACCTCACTTAACATGATTTGTTCTAGTTCCAGCCTTTTTCCTGCAACTAACATTATTTTATTCTTTCTAATGATGTGTAAATTTCTATTGTGTATAGGTACCATAATTTTTGGATGCCCTCATCTATTGTGGGCATCTGAGTCGTTTCATATTTTGGCTAATGTGAATAGTGCAGCAATGAACATGGATGTGCAGGTGTCCTTATCTTATCCTTATCTTATCTTATGGTTATCCTGGCTCATGATGTTCAGGGTAGATGCCCAGGAGTGGGATGGCTGGGTCATAGGGGAAATCTGTGTTTAGTTTTTTGAGGAACCATGGGACTGCTTTCCAGAGTATGGTTGTACTAGTTTACATTCACACCAGCAGTACAGTAGGGTTCTGTTGCAAATATTTCTTGTTGGAATGCAAAATGTTGGCCAGTCTACCTGTGGTGATATAGTATCTCAGGGTTGTTTTTATTTGAATTTCCTTTATGACCAGGGATGATGAATATTTCCTCCATGTTTCTTTGCCATGCTTACCATTTCTTCTTCTTCTTCTTCTTCTTCTTCTTCTTCTTCTTCTTCTTCTTCTTCTTCTTCTTCTTCTTCTTCTTCTTCTTCTTCTTCTTCTTCTTCTTCTTCTTCTTCTTCTTCTTCTTCTTCTTCTTCTTCTTCCTTTCTTCCTCCTCCTCCTCTTCCTCTTCCCTCCCCCCCTCTCCTCCTCCTCCTCCTCCCTCCTCCTCCTTCTCCTCCTCCCTGCTCCTCCTCCTCCTCCTCCTCCTCCTCCTCCTCCTCCTCCTCCTCCTCCTCCTCCTCCTTCTTTTCCTCCCTCCTCCTCTCCTTAATCTTCTGTCTGTCATGGGTCTTGAACTCTGGGCCTGGGCACTGCCCTTCAGCTCAAGGCAAGTACTCTACCACTTAAGCCATAACACCACTTCCAGTTTCCTTGTGGTAAATTGTAGGTAAAAGTCTCATGGGCTTTCCTACCTGGGCTGGCTTGGAACCATGATCTTCCAATCTCAGCCTCCTGAGTAGCTAGGATTACAGGTGTGAGCCACCGGTGTCCCACTTCTCACCTCTTCTGAGAAATCTGTCCTTAGCTCCCTTGTCCATTTAGTGATTAGTGTACTAGATTGGGGAGGGGTTAGTTTCTTGAGCTCCTTGTATATATTGGATATTAGGCATTTGCCTGATGTATTTCTTGTAAGGATCTTTTCCCAGTTGTTTGGCTGTATTTCTAGGTGATTCTGTCCTTAACTGTGCAGAAACTTTTTTATTTTCATGTAGTCCAGTCTCTCTCCTATCTGTTGGGCTCCTGGGATTCTATTCAGGAATTTCCTGACTATTACTCAAAGTCTAATGTCTCTCCTGCTCTTCTTGTAGTAGTTTCAGTTTTTGAGTCTGATGTTGAGGTCATTGATCCACTTTGAATTGATGTTAGTGCATGGTGAAAGGCAGGGATCCACTTTAGTTTTCTTCATATAGCTGCCCAGTTTTCCCAATACCAATTGTTGAAGAGGTGATGGATTTTCCACTGTATGTCTTTGGCTCATTTATTGAATATCAGATTACTTTATAGTGATTTTATTTCTGGGTCTTCTAATCTGTTCAATTGATCTTTGGATCTATTTTTGTGCCAGTACCAAGCTGGTTTTTTTTTTTTTGGCTTTGTAGTAGAGCTTGAAATCTGGTATTGTGATACCACCACATTGCTCCATCGCTCCCTAAATTGCTATGGCTATTCTAGGTCTTTTGTTGTTCCATATGAATTTTTGGATAATTTTCTCTATCTCAGTAAAGAACATCATTGGGATTTTGATGGGTATTGTTTTGAATTTAGCAGTATGGCCATTTTCACAATATTTATTCTACCTATCCATGAACATAGAATATCTTTCCATTTCCTTGTGTCCTCTTTGATTTCTTTGTTCAGAATTTTTTTGCTGGTCCTGAGGCTTGAACTCAGGAATTGGGTACTGTCCCTGAGCCTCTTTGTACTCAAGGTAGTTCTCTACCACTTGAGCCCCAATACTACTTCTGGCTTTTTTGATTGGTTTATCAGAGATAAGAGTCTCAACAGAGACTTTTCTGCCCAGGCTGGCTTTGAACCATGATACTTATAGCTTAGCCTCCTGAGTATCAAGGACTACAGGTGTGAGCCAACTGCACCTGGCTCTTTCTTAAGATTTTTATAGTTTCCATTGTAAAGATCTTATAAGTCTTTGATTGCTAGGTACTTGTTTTTGAGGCTATTACAAATGAAGTTGTTTTCATGATTTCTCTTTCTGATTGTACCTTGTTTTGGCATACAGAAAAGCTACTTATGTTTTGTGGGTTAATTTTGTTTACTGCTACTTTACCAAAGTGGTTGACCAGCTCTAGGAGCTTGGGGATGGAGTTTTTGGGTCCTTTAGGTATAAGATCATATCATCTGCAAATGGGATAGTTTGATTTCTTCTTTCCCTCTATGAATCTATTTTATGTCCCTTTATTGCCTTATTTGTTGTTGTGTTCTTGAAGATGGTCATTCTGACTGGATTGAGATCCCTTTTTAACAGAGAAGATATTTTTGGGAGGGGAAAGAAACCTTATTTGGGTCTTCAATGATCAGTGACCTTTCCAAGAGCAGCTCTATTTGATTATCTGTTGAGATGAAAATCTCATGGTGGGTATAACCTAGACAAAATGTGTGAGAAATTACATTTTAACCATCTGGGCAGAGTCTGATGTTACCTTTTTAGAGACTGCATACTACTTCACACTCTGAATGGACCATTATGTGTTCTGCTTCCTCATTTCACAATCTGTTCTGTGTGCATAAGTCCACCACAGAAAGAAGGTGGCTGGAAATCCATTACTATTTTCAGTTCTGTGTCATGGCTCCTCAAAGCGGAAATCCTGGGTTCAAGATACTTAATTTTAATGTTGTGATTAATGCCATTCTATCTCAGAGATAGAAGCAACTTGTAGGTGGGGCAACACTTTCTTCCCCCGTGGGTGTCAGTGTATTCCAGGTGCTGATGACACAGAGTTCCACTGGAATTCACATCTCTTTCACAAGTGGCGTGTGCCAGCCCATTTCCTGCCCAACTCCATGTTTACCCTCTGAAGTATAGCGGTTCCTGTGAATTCCCCAGAGCTCCTTGCAAGTTAGTTATTCACCTTGTGTCCCGCATCTGTATACAAAAGCTCTTCCCAGACACAAATCACCTGCCTTTAGGTCCTTCTTACATGGTGAAGTTCTACATTTTTACATAATTAAATAGGCATACATATTTAATTATTAAAATTATCTTAAAATAGTTATGCCAAGGGGTTATTCATGCAGACAAGTCAATCAACTTCACTCCTTTCATCATTCATATATGTATATCTTTAATTTTAGGGTTGGAGGAGTTCCAATATTGTTTAGAAAGTTTGTTTAATTCCCTAATGGCACCTGTGATCTTCTTGAAGTTTTTGGTTTTTACGTTTTTATTGGAAAGGCTTTCTGGGGTTGGAACTTGGGGTTTTGTGCTTGCCAGGCAGGTCCCCAGTGTTTTGTGCTTTAGTTGATTTTCAGCTAGGGTCTTATGCTTGTGCTGAGACCAGACTTGGACTGTGATACTCTTATCTCTGCCATCCATATAGCTGGGATTGTAGGCATGTGCTGCTACACTAGGCCTGTGGTTTTTCACTTTACATGTATGTCTTCACCTATATGTAATGTTGATTTTATCCTACAAGTGGATGAGGTTCCTCTTTCAAAATTTTCTGATTGATACTGCACTGTCTCCCAACAGTTTATAAAAAATCCAGTATTTATTTTACAACTAAGTGACTAATCTTTTCATAATTTAGTATTTATACACAAAGGGCATCACATTCTGATTTCTCTCCTTATCAAGTGGCTCAAACACAAGAACTTGCACTTGCTCAGCTTGCTTGTTAGGCTGGTGCTCTACTAATGGAGCTATGTTTCCAGCCTGGGTTTTGGCTGACTTTTTTGGAGATAGCTTCTTAAAGACTTTTCCACCTGGGCTGCCCTTGATCTCAGCTAGGATTATGGGCATGAGCCACTGGCACCCAGTAAACGACTGTTTAAAATATGAATGCAATTTCAGAGTTGAAACAGATCAACAGAGAGCAGAACTGTGTCAAATTATCTGTTACACTTTGGGGATGTCATATTACATCCTGAATTTGCTTTATGGATTTTAGTAAACATGATAGCTTTCCTTATCTGCATCTTGTACCTCTCATAAATGCATTCATAAGTCATTTATAGCTTTTACATTCCTGTAAAAGGGATGCTGTGAGAATCAAGGAAAGGCATTGATTTTTTAAATCCTTTGGTTGAACTCATGCTAGCTTTGGGTGGTGGTGGCTCCAGGGCAAAGATGTCTGACTCTCCCTAGGGGATGGCATCTCTTGGGACCCTGGGAACTGGGCAGTCTGTCATGACAGAAAAGTGTACAGCTAGGCCGTTTGGCTTGGGCAATAGAAAAGATCTTCATTAGGCAGAGGTTAGAAGTCTGAATTCAAGGCCAGCAGAGTTGGCTTTCGGTGAGGGCTTGGGGCAGATGTGTTGGTGCCAGACTGACATTGATGGTGAGCCACCACATGGTAGGTGGCATGCCAGGCCTCTACATGGCTGGGCAGACCATGGGTGTTTTTGTAGGGGCCCTGCTGGGAGGATGCTGGGAGAGCTTGGGAGGAAGTTTGGCCTGAGAATCAAGGGCAAAGGGGAGGCTTTGGGGAAGATTCAAGAGGTACAGATAGAGCAGGGGAAGGCGTACAGAAGGGCAGGAGGTCAGCAGGGAAATGGGGGCAGCAACTGTCAGCACAGGCAACCAGCCATAGCAATCTCCACGACAGACTTGTATGGGGAAGGGAGAGGAGGGGAGTCGCCTGGCCACTTGCAGGGAAGCCCAATTCCGACTCCACCTATTCCTAGCTGTGTCACCCTGGGGATTTTTAAAAAACTACTCTGAGCTCAGCTCTTCAGTTGGCATGGTGAGAGGAGCAGGGCACAATGAGTTGATGGGTGTCACCTTGGCAAGAGGCCCAGAGAAGGTTCTTCGTGGGTTATAGCTCTCCCAGGGGATTCCTAGATTAAAGGTGATCGCACTGACTAAAGATGAACCCCATGGAAAGAAGGGGGTCTCTGGTAGCTCCCATGTGTCTGAGCCTTGGGAACTTATGAAGAATAGACGATGTGCATGGAGTGCTGGACCTACCTCTGGGCCCAAATCTGAAGACAATGGCAGCTTTTATATCTTACTATCAAAATCATCCAAATGTCCTTGGCTGCATGTTATGAGGATGCTCAGGCGGCCTGTGGGACCCGTTGGAAAGGAGCTGGGGCCCTCACTCTACCCAGAGCCACAAGAGGACAGCTAGCACCTCTGTGATGTTGAGCGTATGTGCCAACTTGGAGTCCAGGAGATGCTGCCCATCAGGCATTCCATGTGTCCACAATGGACCACCCTTTTGACCTGGCCTTGTCCATATCCACTACTTGAGAGCAAAGTAAGTGGGCAGTGGTGGCTGCGAACAAATCCATTTCTGGGACCCACACTACTCCAAGGCCATCCTTAATGCATCCATGAGGGAGGGGCCTCATAAGCTAATTACCATCCAGTAGGCTCCGCCTCTAAAAGGCAACATTCTCCCCCCTCTCCTCCCCACCTGTTCAAGCCATAGCAACCCTCCATCTTGGGATAGTCTGTTGCAGAGCCACAGCGAGCTGGAAAACACATGTCAAATGGTGAGAACAGCATGCTGGACTCCAGAGTGATTGTAGAAGGATCACAGGATCATGCAAAAGACATTATGAAAATCGATTCTAACACCAACATGGCTTATCTGTCACCATTGCTACTCAGCTGGCCCGCAGATCCCTGTGTCCCCAACCCCCCCCCAAGCTCCCACTCCCTGCCCCCTAGATGGGCTTGCCATTTTAGTGCTATGGGCCAGTGGGTGTCATCAGGACAAAGCTTTGGGCATCTCGCTGTTCCTGGTGGGGCCCTGGCGCTCCTTCCAGACTGGCAGGTGATGGCTGAGTGTGTGGAGGAAGGCACAGTTGCCTCTCTTCCCAGGGACTGTGTGGAAATTATGTTCTTATAATGAGGGTCCTGAAGAACCCCCTGCCCCCCAGGCTTAGATGGTGCTGCTGTACAGTGCTCAGCAGGCACATAGCAGCTGTTGATTATGACAGAACATGGCATGATGAGGGCCGGGGGTCCCCCCAGGAACAAACTCCCACTACACTGCCTGGCTGTCCCCATTAGTAGTGGCTTTTGAGGTGACAGGCTGGGTGAAATGTCGCCATTGGCATCCTGTCTCTGCCCTCCCATCTTGGGAGAGCCCTAGGTGGTGAGGTACCTCATGACATTATTAATGCCGCTTTGCTAAAAATTTCACACACTCAGACAAATGCCTTATGGCATTTCCTGCTTTCCTGGGGCTCCACGGATGGAGAGAAAACGTCCCGAAATAGCAGCACGGTGCTGGTTGTCAAGGCAATGGGACCCTCCATCCAGCAGCGGGGACTACCAAACTGGGCTCCCGGAGGTGAGGGGCAGGGATGAAATAAATGACAAATGTGCCCAGGGCCCTCCAGAAGCCTCAGATCTTGGTTTTGTAAATCTAGGGTGGGCCTCCTCTCCACCCATGTGTCCCAGCAAACAGGGGTGGCCGGGGTCAGGTGGTGAAACCAGACAGACAAAGGAGGAGTATGCTGCCAAGTGCAGCGGGCAGTGTGGAGTTGGATATGGCTGTGCTTCTCGTAATCTCTAATGGGCTCATGGGTGTATATTCATGGCTAGGTGTTAGGGAATCCTTTGGCAACGGAAACTCTGTTTTGGGGATCCTGCAATGGTTTAGGAGTGTGGTGGGGCTATCAGAGCAAGGATGGAGTTGGCTGGAAAATGGGGAGTTATGGTTAGGGAGGCTGGGGTGTTATGGGTTGGGAACATATGTGTTAGGTTGTGGGGTGGTGGTGCTTGCTCCTTGCCGGACCCCCGGGAGGAAGAGTTCCCCTTGGACACAGAGCAGGGAAGTGGCTCCACCGAGCATTGGAGGAAGTGAGCTTTCCTGGCTCTTTTCACCCCTGGAGTAGCACTTACGTTGAGTTTTCAAAACCTCGAACACCCATCCACACATGGCCCAGGAATGGAGTAGGTTCTTCATTCTTGAAGGCTGGCCTCCAGTCTGGACACACTGTGTACTCTTTCTTATGCATTTGAGACCCATTGTGTGCTCCTGGTTGTGTTAAGAAAGGCTTGGTCACTAGGCCCAGTGTGTGCTTTTGTGTGTGAAGGGCAGATTAGAACATCTACTGTGGTGTGTTTTTGGTTGAAGTAGGCACACTGTGTGCTCTTGGGTATATTATTCAGGGATAAGCCAATAGACCTAGTGTGTGCTTGGGCATACTATGCCCTTGTGTGTCTTTGAATGTTTTATATTCACTGTGTGCTCTTGGGAAGTTCAGTTCATGTCGGCCAATAGACCTACTGTGTGCTCCTGGGTATGCTAGTCAAGGGTGGGTCAGTAGACCTACTGTGTGTTTTGGGGTGTATTAGGCAAGGTCAGATGGAACAAGTGAAGTTTTCACCACTAATAGGGCTTGCTTCCCAGGGGTCCACCTCGTCTTTCATTTTGGGGTAGACCAGCCTGCTCAAAACAAGAAGCAAAATACTGTTCTCTATCATGCAGGGAAGCCTCATCCAACTGTGTCTGGCCAACACCGAACTCCTTCTCTCAAGGCCACGGGTCAACCAGAAGGAGAGATCTGTGGGAAATTTGAATTGTGAGGTGTTTGGTGTGAATCTAACAAGTGAATTGGCAAGCATGAAGACCGCCCCCCCCCCAGCCTCAGCACGGAGATGCTGCAGGAAGAAATCTCAGCTGGGATTCATTTGCTCAGAAAGACAGAAGCCAGCCCAGGAGCCGGGATTGTGGATCAGTCAGTGAGTTGGCCTGAGGTGATGGCTCTGTCGGCCAGGGTCCTCCACCCTCCTAGCGCAGCCTTGCTGACATTCTCCATTGGGTTTCTTGATGACATGATGCTGAGAGACCTGGGAAATGGCCAGTGTCACCCTGGGGACAGAGAGACACCCCCCACACTTTTGAGGCTTGGTTCTCAGTGAGGGTTATTTTTCTGGGGACCGTATCCAATGAGTTCAAGGCCGGGACTCAACACCTCCCCTCTGCTGTTGACTCACAGTAACAAATATGAGAGCTGGGCATGACATTTAAGGCCCAGTAGGGGACAGGGCCCGAAAGGAAATCATAATGAAATTGGGAGAGAAATGAGGAGAGGTGGAAATGAGCACAGAACCATAGGACATGACTCCCCCAAGCAGGTTTATGACTCAGAGAACCCCAAGTCTGCATTCATCTTCTCTAAGCCTTGTTTCTGGCTTGGAATCATGCATTCTACATAATAGGACCAGAAATCTGAGTATAGGCATCCAGCTCACTCACACACCTGCAAACCTTCATTGGAAATGGGGCAGAAAATGAGATGTGGGATTATCAGGACAAGTGTGGCCTCGTCCCCCCACACCTGTGTTCACCTTGAGGCAATCAGGAGAGTGGAAATCCCTGCTGTCCAATGTGACCCAGCCCTCCTTCCTTCCTGACAGGACTTGGGTTTGAATTCATGGCCTCTCACTTTCTGGGAAAGTACTTCACCACTCTCTGAATGGTCCTGGTGTTTTTTCTTTTCTTTTTTCTTCTTTGGGGCTGCTGGACTTGGAACTCAGGATTTTGCTCTTGCTTGGCTGGCACACTACTACATGAGCCATGTCTCTGGCCCCACTTTTTGCTGGTTATCCTGGAGATGCGGTTTTTCAGACTTTTCTGGTGAGGCAGATTTTGAACTGAAATCCTTTGACCTCAGCCTCCTGAGCAGTTGGGATGGCAGGAGTGTAATCTGAGCCAGGGCCTGACACTGAGTTTATACAGCTTTGCAGTCCTGTAGCCATGAGACGCAGAGACAGGGACAAGGTGCACTTCCACGTTGCTTTCCTGACGACCTTCACCCTCCATGCAAGAAGGACGATGGCATGGTGGGGTGCAAGCACCCTCCAAGTCCGTGTCCATGCTTGGCCTGGCCTGGCCTGTCCTGGCCACTGCTTCCACAAGGTTGGCTTCTAGGTTGGGAGGCCCAAGTGAATGGAGCTCCAAGATTCTTTGCTTTTATGTCTAAGAGGCTGTGACCCCCAGATCTTCCACAGCAGTGAGCAATGTTGCTTCTGGGATGCTGGGATGGGACACCCCCAATTCCTTCAGACAGACAGAAACCCTGCCTGCAGAATTCCTCATCTCCCTGGAAAAAGAATGAGGATGTAATTCTGGCCTCTTCACTTCCCATCGCTTTGAGGTAGGGGTGAATGACTGGGAGACTTGGTTGGCTTTCCACAGCCTTGTCTGGTGCTTGGGGAGGAGATGGAGCTGAACCCTGTGGGTACAGCCGCCCTACCTGACTGATGGACTTACAGCCACTTCCATGGCCACAACCACAGCCACAGCCAACTTTTACTCTCAAGGATCCACTGAGGCATGGATGGCCTCAGAGGCTCTACATGCTGACTGGAGCTGAGGACCAAGTGGGGTTACAGAATGATCTGGGCTCACCCTCCCTCTCACGTTGTCTCCCCACCTCCCCTCGTCCCAGCCCCTCAGACAGGACATATTTCAGCTCTGCAGCTTTCATCTGGAAGACTGTCAGGTCATTGTTCAGAGGAGTCACACCGTGGAAATCCTCCCTGCGTAAGCAGTGAGGTTTTGGAAGTGCATTTGTAGTGCAGTGTGTGCCTTCAGGGATGGTCACATTTTAGATCTAACTACCACATCTGTCCTCTGAGCTTGACTCACTCCACAGGCTACTTGTTTCCCTGAGAAAGACATAATATAATTCTTAATTTAATTCTATTGTATATATTTAATATATTTAATTCGTATATATTCATATATATGTACATATACTTTACTTCACATACACACACACACACACACACACACACACACACACATATATATATATATATATATATATATATATATATATATGTGAGTAAGCATACAAACCTTGGAACAGTATATGTGCTTACTTTTATGTTCTAGTCCAACATGAAATTTAAATATGGATGGGTAACTTTCTTTTTCTCTTTTAAGTCTGAGACTGATACTAGAACCTGGCACTTTCCTCATTGACTGGCATTCTACCGATGGAGCCACAACTTCAACCCCTTATTGGTAAGTTTGACAACTTAATATGTTTAAAAACTTTTAGTTTGGAAAATCACCACCATAGACTAAACAAAAAAATAGCTTAGCAAGATCTGGGCTGTCATCCGTTTGTAGCATCCATCATAGAAAGCAAGTGTGATCATAATATATCAAGAGCATTTACAAATCAATAAGATGAAGGCTGATTACCTTTGTCAAAATAGTGGGTAAAAGACACAAATGGTAATTTGCAGTTTCCAAGATGTGGGAAAATATGTTTCCAACTAAGGAAATAAAAATGAAAACAAGATGCATTTACTATAAATTTGGTGTTCCCAAAGAGGCAGGGCCAACACTTCAAGCAAAGGCCAGCCTAAAGTGCATGGGGAAACTTGAGTTCACTGATGTTAGCTGGAACAAATGTTGTGGAGCATGAACAATGTCAAATCTCTGGACCCACATTAATCTCTAAATAAATTTTATTTTCTTGAGCCTTCCCTTCCTGTCTCCTTTAGGAAAAAATACTCAAACAGGAGATTTACAGCGAAGTAAATGGATGGCTTTTTTTGCCTCCACATAGATTTTATTGTGCATCTGCAGTGGGGGTCGGGTCTGTATTAAAAGGAAAGATTTGTTTCTACCACTTCCTATATATGCAGTAATTGCAATTCTTTTTGACCAATTTGTAGAAAAATTGAAGTCAACGGCTAGGAATTTTCCCCCTTTATATTTTTCTTTCCATTCCAAAATTACACCAGAACTTATTCTTGAGGTGTAGGTGTGTGTGTGTGTGTGTGTGTGTGTGTGTGTGTGTGTGTGTGTGTGTGTGTGTGTGTGTGTGTGTGTGTGTGTGTGTGTGTGTGTGTGTGTGTGTGCCAGCACTGGGGTTTGAACTCAGTGCCTCACACTTGCTAGACGTGGTGTTCTTCCACTTAAGCCAGTGGCCTCCAGCTCCTTTGTGCACTGCTTATTTTCCGGGTAGGGTCTCACTCTATGCCTGGCTTGGCCTGGCCTGGGTTGTCCTCCTGCACGTATTGCCTGTGTTGCTCGGGATGCCTAGTGTGTACCACCATGCCTAGCCATTGTGCTTCGTCTTTGGCTGGGATTACACATATTTGCACCACCACAGTCATCCACTGGTCAAGATGGGGGACTCAGACTCTTCTGTCCTGGTTTGTCTTGAAATGTGATCCTCTTGTTCCCACTTCCCAAGTAGCTGGAATAACAGGTGAGTCAGTCACCATGGTCAGCCCTGCGTATGCTTTTAAAAGATATTCAATTCCATAAAAAAAACAACACACAAGACATTTATCCTCTGGCCTGTTTAAAAACTGACACCATGCCCTGTTTTCTCCTGATGCTGGTTTGTAGCCTCATCCTGAAACCGGCCAAGATCTTGGTTGCTCAGGCCAACCTTGGCCATGAACCACATTAGCATTTGGTCCTGTAAAGATGGCAAACTTCTTGTGTTTTAAAACACAACAGAGAAGAGCGCTCCCTGTCCCTGTGTTCCCACCTGCCACAGGCAGGAACATTTACTCCTCGAGAGTCTTTTGTGGCTCAGTTCCCAGGGACACATTCAGGCAGGCAGGCAAGCTTCAGAGCTGAAAAGTACACATCCTTGTTCAGGAGAAGTGCCGGAGGTTAGGAAGCGCCCCCACTTAAAGAAGGGAACAGAAGATAGAAGGCAGAGGACTGACTGGGTTTGCCATCGTTCTCTCCCTGTCAGCAGAGACACAGGATGCACTTCAGTCGGATTGGCTGCAGAGGCAAATGCTCTATTTCTCACTCAGCTTTCCTCAAACATTTTAAACTTTTTGGTTGGAAATAAGAAAAGTGAACTCAGAGCCTAGGTCCTGTCTCTGCCCGAGGCAAGTGCTCTACCACTTGAGCCACAGCTAATTGGAGATAAGTGCCTGGGCTGGCTTTGAACCAAGGTCCTCAGATCTTAGCCTCCTGAGTAGCTGGGATGCCAGGTATGAGGTACAAGCACCCAGCAGCCATCTTCACTGCATTGCTCTGTTCTTTAGGCACAGATTATACAGGACGATGTAGTGAAGAGCTCACAGTACAAATCGCACTTCTTCCTTGTTATCTTCTTAAAGCTCTTACAAACACGCAGGTTCTGGGCTAGGTGTGGTGACATATAGCTGTAGTCTCAGCTACTCAGAAGGTAGAGACAGGAGGATCTTCAGTGTGAGGCCAGCAGGGGTAAATGGCACACTGGCAGTTATGAGTTATTTGTTTTATTGGTATAGCTATGTTGAATTCCTTCCTTCCTCCCTCCTTCCCTCCCTACCTCCCTTCCTCCCTCCCTCCCTCCCTCCCTCCCTCCCTTCCTTCCTTCCTTCCTTCCTCTCTTCCTTTCTTCTTTCCTTCCTTCCTTCCTTCCTTCCTTCCTTCCTTCCTTCCTTCCTTCCTTCCTTCCTTCCTTCCTTCCTTCCTTCCTTCCTTCCTTCCTTCTTTCTTCTCTCTTTCTCTCTACTCAGTTATGGGCCTTGACTGTCCCTTAGCTCTTCAGCTCAAGATGAGTACTCTAACACTTGTGCCATAGCACCACGTCCAGTTTTCTGGAGATTCACTTGAGATAAGAGTCTCAAGGACTTTCTTGCCCTGGCTGGATTTGAACCTCGATCCTCAGATGTGAGCCTTCTGAGTGGCTAGGATTACAGGTGTGAAATACCACCACCCAGATTCTTGAGTTTATTTCTCATTTCCCCTAAGCAATTGATTAAAACACATTTTCCTTCAGGAAGTTAGGATCCCTCTCTTGAAGTTCCTATCTCTCTTACACTGAAAAACCACCATGTTGATCTGGTCAGAGTCTGATGTTGCTCTTTACAGACACACGGTGGCGCTGTTGACCTTACGTCCACCTCTCAGGCTGGGCAGGCCCAAAGTCCCAGGGATACCATGGGAAGCATCTGAGGACCAGCCAGAGCTCTGTCCCCATGAATGGTGTCATAGCCCTTGTGGTTCAGCCATTTCCACAAGTGGCACAGTTGGAGCACAGCTGTCTTGGAGCAAGCCTTTCAGGTCCACATCTATCCCCACTCTCAGAGAAGGCCCTGGGCCTCTTCTATCCCCCTAGCTCTCCTGACCTCTGGGTCAAGGTGGGGGGGGGTCAGCCCCTGGAGGACTTTGGTGACCACCTGGGTCTCTCTAGCACGTGGTTCTGAGCATGGGACACTTGCTGGCCTGGCTTGTGTTCTTCTGGCAATGAACGGGGCTCTGTTCTTCCTTGCATTTCCAGCAAGCAGTAGAAGGACTGTTGGGAGCCTGGAAAGCCTCCACAATGCCTGGGGATAGGAGCATGCCTGGGCCCTGGCAAAGCCCAGCCTGCAGGCCCATCTTGGCTTGGACGCTCTGAGTCTGTCAATTTAACTCTCCACACTGCTGCCATTGATTTTTATGTCTCTACACTAATTAGACGTGTTATCACTAATCTTTCGTAATCACCACAAGGAGCTTGTGGAAAGTCTCTGAGATTTCAATCTACATTAAAAATAAGAAACATTATCACCTCTGGGAAAATGAAGAAAAAAGCACATGTAATTTTAATGTTTAAATCAATAAAGCTATCCGGCTTCTCTTTTGTGCTGGTATCAGAGGAATTTATAAATATCCCATTCAAAGTTCTTCCTGTCCCTCTGATTCCCCAGGGCTGAGGGCTGACTTTTGGTGTCAGATGGAAGCTAAGCAGATGAATGTCAAGAGCACACTCTTGTGGGGGGGCTGGGATGGACTTGGGGGTGGACAGGGGCGGGGAGGTGTTCTCACTCCTTTATTTTGATTTCTGTTGATTCTTATTCAAAAAGCCTTTGAAAGGCGAGAAAGGAGGAGAGAAAAATCCTTTCTTCTTTAATTAATCTGTCTTTCCAATTGTTAGATCACCAAGTTTGATTGCCAAACAACTGGCCTGCCCCAGGCAGATTAGATCATGTAGGTCCAGACAGGGAGGGAGAGGTAACCAGCATGCTAACCAAGGATCCTGCCTTTGGGAATGTGGAGAAAAGAGATGATGTTCAAATGCAGAGAAGCAGAAGCAACTCCAGCACATTCTCTCTCGAACAATGGGAATGAGAATGTATAGATACGGAAGAGAGAGGAGCTTGTTTTTAATGTGCTGTAGATATGACAGGCTGTAATTTGGAACATCTCTGATCAGAAACAGAGGTGACATGTAGCCAGGTACGGGGTGGGGGGGGGAGGCAGAGAAGGCAAACACATTCTCTCTGCCCCAGCCAGGCTGGCACAGGCCATGGAGACAGCTGGTGCCCACTGGGTGCTGTTGTGTGCCACAACTGCAGAGGCAGGCTGTGTTCGCACAACTCCAGTGTGTGTGGGGGAACTGTAGTCAGCTCGAAGTGAGACAGCTGGGGAAGAATACGCTGATCCACTCTCCCTGCTTGCCAGGGAGCTCCCAGCTCATATCTGGTGAGACCTCAGCTGCTGACTTGGTGGCAGGAGGGTGAGGTTTGTGGTGTGCTCCTAGTTTGTCTGGAGATGAGAGGCAGCTGTTGTGAGGATGGGGCCTTCCTGAGGCTCCCAGGAAGGAATTCCTGGCTTTCTAAAGAGAGAACAGACCTGGGCTGGCATACTTGCTCTGCTTTGCTATGTGCAGTGAGGAAAATGATGGAGAAAAACACATTCAAGAGGTTATTATAGAGACAGTGAGTCAGCTGCAGGGAACGCGGGCCTGGCTGAGATTTTTCAGGTCGGGATCAGGTGAACCGTCCCTCACTGAGTGTAAACTGATAGGAAGCTTGATAGACAGGTAGAACTTACGCCCCTGGTGTGCAACTGCGCATGCCCAAGTTTGCTGTGACTGCTCATGTGCAGTTAGTAGAGCTAGACTGGCCTCCTGCCAAGGCTTCCGGACACCAAGAGGCCTAGGGGTCACTGTAGGTCACTGTCCTGTGTTTGCACTGGGGCCTAGGGGTCACTGCAGTTCACCATCCTATCCCACACTGGTGAGGGGCTCTGCTTCTTCGGGGAACCCTGGCCAAGGGGACTAGGGACCAGGCCGTGTAGCCTCAGGAATCCCGGCTCCCTTTTGATGGGCCCTTTGCTGGCCATGTACACTTTTCACTGGTACTGGGCTGTGTCCTCTGGAGAGGTCTCTCCCTTGTCCTAGCCTCTCCCCTGCCATGGAAGACCGGCCTTTGTCCCCACCCTCCAGAGTCTCTGTCAAGAGTTAGTGAGGTTGCAGACACCAACCCTAGCACTGGGGTGGACAGAGCAGGTGTATCCCCTGTTGTGACCAGGAACGCTGACCTGCCCAGGAGCTCAGCACACGGTACTCCTGTACCTCACCACTGCCTCATGCACTCCTCCCAAATCCAGGGGGATTTCTTCTCAGAAAGGGGGATTTTCTGGATTCAAGGTTTCTAGACACCTTTGTCATCTAAATGCGGATTTATGGACAGAAAAGGCAAAAGAGGTGATAAAACCAAAATTTCTATCTCTCCCTTTCACTCCTTCCTTTCTTCTTTGGCCTGGGATTTGAACTCGGGTCTTTGAGCTCGCTAGGCTGGCACTCTACTACTTGTGCCACATGCCCAGTGCTTTCTGCTTTCATGACTTTTTCTATAGGGTGAAGTTTCCATATTGTCAATGATTGTGTGGCCAACAAGACCAGTTCATTCACCCATTCACACGCCAACAGTGGTCTTCAGGAGGAAAGGAAATGCTAAAAAAAATAATAATAATACACAAAGTTTTTTGCCTTTTGTTTTAGCCGTATATCTGAGCAGATTATCGTGGCTTTGGGTTTTCACCAATTGTGATCAAATTTTGGACAAAAAGCAGCTAAGCAGGGGTTGGTTGTAATTGGACGCTGGTGGCAAGCTCTACTGTCTCATTTCTGGGCCTGTGATGAGGGCTACGTTGGGGCCAAGCTGAGCTGCGCACTGCCTGGCAGCCAAGAAGTAGAGGCAGACAAGTTGTTTCTGGGAAAAAGACCCATGCTGGGAGGATACTCCACAGTGACTGCGCCCTCCTCCAACAGGGCTTCAGTTCCAGTGTCCACTCATGAGTGTTACCCAGGGATAAATATGAGAGCTTATGACTAAGTCAGCTCTCAAAACCCTATCGTCCAGAACCAGGCCTTTGTCCCATGAGCCTCTGGGGGTGTCTTTGGTTCAGATCCTGATAATAGCATTGGAACAGCAAATCTAAATCCCAGCAGCGGTCCTGGGAGAGGGCTGTGTGGTTATGTCTCAAAGTCAGGAGCCTCCTTGGCAGAATGAGTATCAGTCCTGGGCGACTGAGCAGAGGTTTGAACCCAGTGCTGCCCAACACCAGCACAGTGTTTCTCCTGGCAGATCTCCCCAAACTACTGTCAGAGTGGATGTTTCTAGAATCTTCGATGAGGCAGCATGTGGCCCTGAGCCTTGCATGGAGCCCTCTTGGGAAATACTGCCTCCAAGCCCAGAGGGACGGGTTATCGTCAAATGAGCTGTCCATACCAAGAGGAAATTAGAGAGAGATGTAGAGCAATTTTGCAGTGCTCTTGCTCTGCTGACAGCTGTGTATGCAGCTGGCAACGCATAAGGAGGATTTATTAGAAGACGTCATATTTGGTTAAGTACTTTGTATTAAGATGAGTGTTTCCCTCATACAATGGGTTTCCAACCATTTCCAGGTATTTTTTTTAACTCCTTGCATTTCACCGAGGCTGAATTAATTACAACAATTACCAGTCAGAAAACCCATACTGCCCAATTATCATGTAATTCATTTTCGCAGATCACTGTGAGTTTGGATAAAAAGTGGAAGACTTTTAGAAACTGCTGTACTTTCCTCTACAAACCTTACTGTTGTGCTCCATAGTTCTAGGGTGGCTTGAAGATGAGCTAAAGGCATGGCCTTTGTTAGAGTCGTGGCTTCAGTGGATAATATGGCATTAGTAGAAGTGTGGCTTCAGCAGAAGGTGTGGCTTCAACAGGAGGTGTGGCCTCAGCTGTAGGTATAGCCTCAGCAGGAGGTATGGATTCAGCTGGGGGTGTGGCTTCAGCAGGGGGTGTGGTCTCAGCTGTAGGTATGGCTTCGGCAGGAGGTGTGGCTTCAGCTAGGGGTGTGGCTTCAGCAGGAGGTGTGGCTTCAGCTGGGGTGTGGCTTCAGCAAGGTGTATGGCCTCAGCAGTGGTATAACTTCAGCAGGTGTGGCTTTAGCAGGAGGCACTCCTTGTGGCATCCAGCCAGGTTCGAATCCAGTTGTTGCAGCCTTAGGCAGATATGGAATCTTTCTGTACCTGTCTTTGCTCATGTGTAAATAGGTGAGTGCATGTGTCTTTGTTTTATGGGGACAAGGATAAGCCAGTGTAGCTGGTGCCCCAGAATGGCCAGTGAGCAGTGAGCACCTGTTGGTGCTGGCTGTAACCTTCCTGCAGGCTCACACAGCTAGCTAGCTAGCTCAGACATTCCAACACCTCATGGAAGGACACTCCAGGCTGCCTTAAAGGTCCTGGATGCAGGCAACTGTACTTGGCCCAGTCGTCCCACTGTCCTTTCCAGCCAGAGGGAGTGTTGCAGTTTCTGGCTATGCATGTGGGGGACCCAGTCATTTTGCTGTAGGCTGACACAAATGAGAGCCACCAAGTGGTGTTTCCATTGGAGTTCTTAATCTCCCTCTTTCTACCTGTCTCAGTGTGGTCAGACGTAAAACTCATTGGCCTGGGGCCAGCAGCACGGCTGACCCAAAATGGAATTAAACCACATGTTTCCTTTCTTCTCTTCCCTCCTCCTCCCTGGGCCACCAGCCGATGGAGAAAGCTTTCATTGCTCTCATTGTTTCCCTGCCCTCTCCCTTTCCTCCTCCTGCTCCTCCTCCTTGTCTTTCTCTGCTCCCAGGCCATAAGGTGAGCAGCTTCCCCCTGCACAGGTTCTCATGTGCTGCCATAATGCTCTGCCTCAGTGCAGGCCCAGAGTTGTCGAACTGGTAAACCTTGGATCAAAACCATGAGCTAAGATGAAATTCTGTACCTTTTAAATAACTTCTGTCTCCTGTATTTGTCTCCACAGCAGCAGCAGCAGCAACAACAAATCCATTGGTGCCAAAAGGAGAAGTATCCAAGAAAGAAAAGTGACAACGGAAGTGCTGTTATTTAAAATCATTTCTGTTATATCACTCTGAGGCTCACGGTGCTGACTGAAGTCTGTCTCAAGTTCCTCTACTGGTTACAGCCATACTTCTGAATGAATGTCAGGCCCCTTTGGTATCTGCTTGAGACTGGCTTCAAGACCTGTCCTCCATGCAGAGCACTGGTACCTACCCAGGGTCGGGGTCTCTACATGGAGTCCCGCTCCCCTCACAGTTCATCTGTCAGGCTTCTTTTTAACTCTTGAATTATGCTTTGGAAAAGCAGCCAATTGAGCAGAAAACATAAATTGTAACCTATTCTTCCTTGTACTAAAGTTTTAATATACTTTTTTTGTCTTTAGCTCAAAAGAAATCGGTTCTACATCCCTTTTAGACTATACTGACTCAGTTCCATACAATCTCCACGAAAGCCAAATTGCTTAATTAGACAATAATATCAGAGACATTGACCATTATATCTGATTACTGACTTCTCAGATGGTTAGCATTACCATTTATATTCTTTGCAGGTGTGTTTTTTAAGACTGAAAATAATTTATTGAGAGATGGTTCTTGGAAGTTATTTTTAATAGCCTAATGGTTTTTTTAATTTTCCAATCATTTATATTCATCATCTAGAACCGAAAATGGAGTCAGATTGATTCTCATCATGTGGCAACTCCTTTTTCCTCAGTTACAGACTGGTGGGACATGGAGATGAAGCCGAGAGAAGAATTATTTCACCATTACCTATGATGTTAGAAGGGACAGGCCACAGAGGAGATGAACTCTGAGTGGGGAGCCATAAAAGTAACCCACCGAAGAAGGTATGTTTTATGGTTGGACATTTTATTTGGTTGTCATAGAAGTCTCTCAATACTTCCAGAATATTGTTGCTGTTACCTTGCATTAGCGGAGTGGGAAATGAGGGTCAGAGAAGAAGCAAGATAGACAGGGGCCTGGTTCAGGCCACGGATCTCAATACTTTGAAATAATGTCCCCTTTCCCCTTTTCAATTACCACCAAGTAATTGGACCACCTTTTCAATTACCACCAAGTAATTGGACCAAATGGTCAGCTGAGCACCCACCAGATGTGTGACACCCATGCCAAATAGTTCACATGCACTTTGCCCTTGAATTTCACAGCCACAATGTGTGCTTTTGTTATCTCTAGTCTACAGATGAGGAACCTCTCTCATTGAGAGGGAAGGTCCAAGTCAAGGTCAAGTGACTGGCAGAAAACACAGAGCTGACTCGTGACAGAGCCACACTTCTATCCTAGGGGTTCTCTGTGCTTTCTCCTTACCCAAAGCTGAATATCAATCAGTATCACAAATTGATATTGCAAAAAAATAAACAGCTGGATGGAGGACGTTTTCTGCAAGTAGTTACTGTGGTGAAGGGGAAAGAGCACTGTTGGGACCAAGGGTTTAACACATGGCTTGGTGGAGGTGGAGTAGGATTGGTAAGTTTGCAGCAGGAAATCACATTTCTCTGTCATTAGTGTCTCCCTGGAGAGGAAATATGGTCTCTTTATATTGAATATCAAGAAGAGCTCCTGCTTTAAAAGCCATCAGAGCAGCTAGTCAGGATTTGGGAGAACCTCTTGGTTCTTACAAGCTCAATTAGAGAAACACAATGATTGTCAACAACCATAATAAGTCCTCAGACTGTTTTTATGCAAATGTAACATTCCAGTAAGGGAGTCCTGGATCCTGTGTTCAGCTATCCACAGTGGCACACTGTGTTCCATTTAGGGTGCCCCACTGTAGGAGGGTCCCAGGTGGGGTGGAGGATTTTGTGGTACTTGAACAATGATGCCCTCTGGTATGGTTTGTACTTGAAATATCCCCAAAAGCTCCTGAGTTGAAGGCTTGCTCCCCAGCTGGTGGCCATAGTGAGAGGTGACTGGATCCTGAGGGCTCTGCCTCTACCAATGGGCTCATCCACTGATGACCTCATAGCTGAGTGGGCTGTCAGGAGGCGGGGCCTTGAGAGGTGATTGGATCTCCTCAGGAAGTATCTGGCTCCACCAATGGGAATCAATTGATGATATCATAGCTGAATGGGCTGTCAGGAGGCGGGACCTTGAGTGGTGATTGGATCATGGGGTTCTCGCTCTAGCAACGGGCTCATCCACTGATGACCTCATAGCTGAGTGATCTATCAGGAGGTGGGGCCTTGAGAGGGGATTGGATTCCAAGGTTGCTACCTTCATCTATGGATTAATGCCTCCACAGGGTGGGGGATGTGACCTTGAATGGAGTAACTTTTCCCAGCCCATTCCCCTCTCCTTTCTCCACCTTGTGGTTCTGCTGCCACATGTGCTGCCTACCTCAGCTCAAAGCTATAGCTCCAGCCAACCACAGATGGAGACAAGCCCAAAGAAACCTTTCTTCCTTCGAGTTCAATTCCTTAGATCTTGTCACAGCATTGGAAAGCAGACCGACACTCTCTGTGAGAGCAAGCTCAAGGATCTGAGGCTGTACGGGGAGGGGCGAGGTGGAGGAGAGGAGGGGGCTCAGAGCAGGCCCAAGAGGGGGGAACTCTGGAGCTAGCAGAAGCGTCACATTGGACTTGCTATGATCTCTAGGCTGTGACGGTTGGGGACAGGGTGGAGATGGTGTGCTCTACAGTATGCTCTACAGATCTGCCAATGTGTGTAGTGTGTCACAAGTTTTCTGAGAAAGAGAGCACCCAGGGCTACATGGCTGGATGAGAGGATATGGCATAATTGTGGCTCTCCTCACACTTAGAGGCTTGGGGGACATTCACAAAAATCCTGTCACTGGCTGAAACCTCAAGACATGGGAAGATTGGCTCAGATCTCCATTTGTCTTCTATCTTATAGTGTGCTTGTTAAGGTTCCTCCTCCTCCTCCTCCTCCTCCTCCTCCTCCTCCTCCTCCTCCTCCTCCTCCTGCTCCTCCTCCTCCTCCTCCTCCTCCTCCTCCTCCTCCTCCTCCTCCTCCTGCTCCTGCTCCTCCTCCTCCTCCTCCTCCTCCTCCTGTTCCTCCTCCTCCTACTCTTCCTCCACCTCCTTCTCCTCCTTCTCCTCTTCTCCTCTCCCCTCTTCACATCTCTTTTCTTCCTCCTGCTTTCTCCTCCTTCTTCTCTTCTTCCCTTTCTTTCTTCAACTACCCTTCCTCTTTCTTCCTAGTTCTCCTCCCTTTCTTCCTCCTTTTCTTTTCCTTACCTTCCTCATCCCAGGCCTTGTTCTTTCACTACTTGGCTTATGTGATTACTTCCAACTGAATCTTTTGAGAGCAAGTTTGTCCTGGACTCCCAGCTGACTAGCTCAGATCTTGGAGGTTCATGTAGGCACTGTCTTTATGGATGATCTGAGCACCACCTTCTGGGGACAAGAGGCATGGGGCCAGAGTCACCGTGGCGCACCTGGGCCTGGGTAGAAAAGCCCACTGGGCTGTTGGCATATTCACCAGCTGAGGGCTGGTTTATGCCGGGTCCTTGTTGCTCACTGTGGACTAACTTCCTATCCCAGCACCCCTTTGGAAATAGAAGCTTGGGATGCATGCTTGTCGTTGAGGCTCTCAGGACTGGACAAGAGGGAATTTACAAGAAAGCAGACATGTGATTGCTTGGGGAGTTTTAGTGTGGAGGACCTTGCAGCCTCATGACCCAGGCCCAGGGCTGCTGGTCCTTTCTGTAGTGGGAACTCTTGGCGATGACAGAGTTGTGGTTATGAACTGGAACACAAGAACTCATCAGACACACCTTGCACCTTGCCATGGGGGTCATTTGGGGAATCACAGAGTGGCATTGGACGGTAACAAGGGAGACCACCTGTCCAGTTGCTCCTGAGCACCCCCCCCATGAGATGAGGCATGGGTTGGTGGTCACATGTTTGACATGGTCTTACACGATGTGATGGGACACTTGATTAGCACAGACCTGCCCTTTTCCTTCTCTCTCGATGCGGAGTCCCTGGCTACCCCCAGGGCCTCAGGCTCAGGTTCCCCTGGCAAGTGAGAGTGGAGGGCATCCTCTTGTCCCAGTGGAACTGCTCCCACACAGGCCATGTGGGAGAGAGCTGTGCTGGGCTCTGTGGTTCCTGCCCATCTGGTGTTCCTGCAAGGGACCTGTGGCTGCTTAGTAATATCATTGCTGTAAATCTACAACTCGACTTGTCTGCTAGTTTATATTTAAAGTGTTTTTACTGAGTGCTGGTGGCTTACACCTGTAAACCAAGCGACTCAGAAGGCTGAGATCTGAAGATCGCAGTGTGAAGCCAGCCTGGGCAGGAAATTTCTTTTCTTTTCTTTTTGCCAGTCTTGGGGCTTGAACTCATGGTCTGGACACTATCCCTTAGTTTCTTTTGCTTAAGGCTAGCTTTATATCACTTGAGCCACAGCACCACTTTTGGCTTTTTCTGTTTATGTGGTACTGAAGAATCAAACCCAGGACTTCATGCATGCTAGGAAAGCACTCTATCATTAAGCCACATTCCCAGCCCCAAAGCTTTGCTCTTTTTCTTCTACTTTTCTCCTGATGCTTTAGGAAAAGATGGAAGAGACAGAAGAATAAAAGATGGGGAAGAATGTGTCCTTAGGGTCAAGAGATCAGAGCTTTACTCAAAAATCTAGAAAGAGCCAGGGGCAAGAAGCTCATAACTATAATTCTAGGTACTCAGGAGGCTGAGATCTGGAAGATTACGGCTCAAAGCCAGACCAGGCACATGAGGCTCCATCTCCAATGTAATCAAGAAACATCTGGGCTGGAGGCATGGCTCAAATGGTAGAGCACTGGTCAGTCAGCAAGAAGCAAGCAAAAAGCCTCGGTTCAAACTTCAGCACCATCAAAAAGACTCTGAAAGAAGAGGAAGGAAAACTAGTAGACATATGTACTGTGTTGTTTAATTACTGCCCCTCGCTGGTTGGTTATTTTCGAGGTGGGGTCTTGCTCATGCCTGCACTGGAGTGGTCTGTGGTCCTACTATTTGCGCTGTCTCATATCTCTGGGGATGGCACAAGCGTGCCACTACTCCTAGCCATTGTGCTTCCACTGTGTCCGCATGTCAGGGGCAGGCCACCACTCCAAGCTACTGGTTGAAATGGGGTCTCGCAAACTAACATGTCTGGGCTGACCTCGTACCACAATCCTCTGAACTCCTCTTCTGAAGTAGCTAGAGATACAGGCTAGTGCCATGGTGCCAATTTCTTCCTGTTGTGATAAAGCCACAAATGCCACCATCGGTAGCCTACCCTCATGACACAATGGGACACTTGTCACTTCTCAATGTCCCCACCTTGAAAGGCCACGGACACAGGCCCATGGGAGTCAGCCTGCAACACATGCACTTTTATAAGGACGGATGCAAACCAGTGCCCTCAGCTCATTTTGCTTTAGTTACTTTTTAGATAGAGCCTCACATTCTTGTCCTGGTCAGCCTCGACTGTAGTCCTACTGATGCTGTCTGCAGAGCTGGGATGACAGGTGTGAGCCACCATGCCCTGCTTGCTGGTTGAGATGGCGCTTTTTTTGCTTTGCTGGCTGTGATCTATGATCTTCTTTACTTTGACCTCCCCAGCAGCCCAGGATTCACTGGAGCTTTGAGTCTCGCCTTCAACTCTGCCACCCTTTCTACCTTCCCTGTGCCAGGCTCTTCCCTTCACATTTTGTGAAATACAGTCTCAGTTCTCTGCCAGGCCTCTGTGATTTACTGCATGGTGGAGCAAGTAAGACATCCTTCATTTTCATACACAGGAGGAGCTTTAAAAGTTAGTCTCTGAAGTCAGACTGTAAGGCCTCTTGATTAAGAGTGAAATCGCAGACACGATGCCCCAGCTGAGCGCCGGGAAGATGAAGGTGCTAAGTACAGAGCAATTACAGCTAATTTTCTGATGCCCAGATGCCCGTGGACCTCAAAGGTAGTCTGAGTTCAGGTGTTAGTTGAGGTGGGAGTGGGGTGGCGGGCTCACTGGGCTGGCTTTGGGGAGATGTGAGTTGAGTGTGACTCCTGAAGCTACTTTGATTAAGGGAGGTCTGAGGGTTAAAGGGTAGGTAGGAGATGGAGGAGGGCTCCCTGGGTATGTGGAGTCTCCACATCACTACCAGGCTTTGGAACAAAGAAATAAAGACATGAGGATAGATCTCCCTCTCTTCACCAACAAGAGAGTGGGCAGCAAGGGCGGGCAGGGGAAGGGAGAGGATGAAGGGGTGCCTGTGGAAAGGGAAAAACTGAATTAAACAGAAATTCAAATTGCATTTTTTTTGTTTGAACCCAAGGCCTCCCTTTTTCTCGCCCTCCTCTTCATCCCTCCCTCCCTCGAACTCAGGACCTTGTATTCACTCTAGAGATGAAAAGAAGCATACAAAGCTTTCTTGCTCACAGCTGGCGATCTATCATCTGAGCCATACCTCCAGTCTGAATTGTTGCTGGTAATTTGAGAGACAGATTCTCAAAGACTTTTCTGTCTGGGCTGGCTTTGAACCAGTCTCTCAAGCAGCTAGAATGACAGGTATGTCCATCAGGAACCAGGCTTGCGTGTCCTTTATTTCTCAAATTATATAACACAGGCCCAGGCTTTTCTGCCTGAACGCGGCACTTCTGAGATAACTTTTTCTTCGAAGAACTGCGCCTCCTTCCATCTCTCAGGAAATGGTACGGACTCTGAGTCTCTGAGCACCTCATGGGGAATTCAGTTTCAACAGTATCTTCTCCCCAGCTCCAAGCCCACATCTCTGGTCTCCGTGTAGGAATGAGGGCAAAGGAACACTTCTAGCTCTGGTCTCAGAGGCCTGGGTCCAGGTCTGACTGTGTCTGCTGATCTCTGGGGTTGGGGTGAGTCTATGTATGGATCACATGGTGCAGACAGGGCTGGTTATCATGGTGGCTGGGGAGGGAATGAGGAGAAAGAGGGGGTTGTAGAAGAAGGAGGATGAAGACGAAGAGGAGAAAAGTAGAGAAAGGAAGAGAAAAAGTAGTAGAGAGGTGTTGGGAGCCAACAGTAAAGTTTAAAGTTCATCTTGACCCTGGTGCTCACTTGAAGGTAAGTACAAGGAACTGGTTTACTTAGAAAACACCAGGTGCCCGGGATTGCTTTGCTATGTCTGCAGAGTTTGTTTTACTTTCTACCAGTTGACCTTGTCTTGTTTTTACTGCACTCTATTTTTACTGAAATTTTCCTTGTTTCTCTGGACTATTGTAACCTTATGTTACTTCTTGACTTCTGATAGTATATATTAAGAAAAGTTAAAAATAAATGGTGCGCAGTCTTGAGCTGCAGACCTCCCGACCCCAACCTTTGTCTTATGTCTTTATTTTTCTGCATCCTCGCCAACTAATTCAGGATTCCCTTTTGTTGCCGGCAGGCTCCAGCAAGTGGCACCCGAACAGGGAACTGAAAACCTGGGATCATGGCAGAGGACCCAGCTAAGGTAAGAGGACATCCAGAAATAGAGAGCGGGAGAGAGTATAGTCGGGAGTAAGAAATTATGGGGCAAGGTAACAGCCACATGTTATATGTGCAGGCTCTCAAGGGTATGCTTCATGCTCAAGCGGTGAAAGTTAGACAGAGTCAGTTAGAATGTATCTTTTACTTTGTTGAGGAAGTATACCCCTGGTTCCTGGAGGAAGGAACCATTAGTTTAGAAACTTAGCAAAAAACAAAAAACAAAAAACAAAAAACATTCAGGGACACTATGATGCAAATGCCCTGTAAGTTAAAACATTGCTGCTTTGTAATTGTCTGGTATCTGTGTAGCCTGCAGGTTCTGTATTGGGGTTGGCAAGAGGTATTGGCGGATGCACTATAAGACAGCCAACTGGGCCAATGGGAGCCATCCCCCAGATCCCCATCAGGGTAAACTATTCACTAGTGCGGACATTTGGGCCCATCTGTAGTCCAACACTTTCTGTCTGACAGTCTACAATGCGCACGCTGTAAATGTGTTTTGTCTCAATGTTTGTGTGTATGTATTCTGGAATTCTTGGAATGTTTCTTCTCTCAGATTCATCCTGATGTGAGAGCCTAGAGGAGACTGGCTAACACTCGCTCAATATCTGTTTCTCTCTAGCTCCTTCTTTTTTACTTATACTTTAAACTTACCCCCTTTTCTACGCTTCACAGCCACCTCCTTCACCCTCTCTGGATCAAGAAGTCGGGGGGTGGTGGGCGTGAAAAACCTGGAGGATCTAACAATAACTTAAAAGGGCCGGCAGGGAGAACTCACAGCCGGATGAAAATGCCACTGACCACCTACAAGTGACACCAGCAAGACCTTAGCCTCCAGCCTTGACGGCCTCTAGGGACTTCTTTCCCTTTCTCCAACATGACTGGCAATTTTCCTCTACCTTGGAAGGCCCCTGGGTCAATGTTTGCAGGAATCTAAAAGAAAAATCCTCCGGAGGTGAGTAGAGGGGGTTCGAATCCCCTGGTAAGTGGATTTGAGTCCCACTTGTGAGTGGTGGTGAGATGTCGCCCCATTCACTGAGACCTGATTTTGTCTTTGTGGCCACTGTTTGTCTTGTTTACTTCGGTGTGTTTTCTGTTCTATGTTTTCTGAGGTAGGGATGAACTGGGGGCCCATTAGTCCCCAACTCAGCCTTTTGTTGTTGTCTTGTCTAGTTCTGTTTTAGAATTGGTACCAGTTTTAAATGTACATACAACTGATTGATTTTTGTGCGCTTTAAGATCTGTGTGTGTGTTGTGTGTGTTTGTGAACATGTTTAAGATAAGAATTATCAGCATGCTGTAACAATTGGGTGAGTTTAAGTTTAAAATTCAAAAGGTTATGAGGTTTGGACATTACCAAAAATTTTAAAGAATTTTCACATTGTTTTAAATGACCTTTTAAGGATTCTTTAACTTAAAAAATTAAAAAATCTGGTATTTTAAAATGCATAAGGCTGTTTACACTGTAATCAAGTTATCTGGCTTAACAAAATGCATTGGCTGTTTGGAATTTAGTTCTCTTCGCTAAAATTTGGGAATAAATATTAAAAGTTTAAATGTAAAAGTTTGTTTAACACTGTCAAACACATTACTGTCCTGTCTGTCTAAAAGTATGTATTCTCATTCAAAAAACCAAGAGATAAGAAAAGGAAAAACTGTAAAAGCCAACAAAAGACCTAGCTTTAGGAGTAAGGGGTAAACAGGCCAAAGTTCAGTTCAGCTGGTCATACATGGTGGGACAGGCCATGGGAGGAGTCCACGCATGGTGAAAGGGGACAAGTTGGCACAAATGCAGTTCATCATACCCTAAAGAGTGTGATTAGGTGTGTGCCCATTCCACAGGAGGGGCCAAGTGGCCCACTTTGTTCTGTCCTTTTACTCTACAGGTAAATACTAGAAACATGATGGTAAAAAAAATTAGTGATGTGATGATCTGATTAGTATTGCTAAAACTGCCCCTTGGACTTAAAAAGAGGGTTAAAATATATTTGTATAATGTGACTTGCTTTCAATGATCTTCTACAATTAGGATATGTTTTTAAAAGTCATAAAGGTGTTAAGTTTTCCTTCTTGGTACAGTAATGGTGATTGTAATTCTTGCATTAAGGAAAAATTGTCATGTGAGTTTATAAGTTTTAATGTGTATCTGTTTTAAAACAAGCATCCAAGAGACAATGAGTGACACTTGGCCTCAAGATTTTAAAGGATTTTTTAAAAATGTAACTAAAAACTAAAATATAAAATAATAAAAGAGATTAATAGGAGGCTTAAAAATTAGGAATGGATTTCTGGATATAAATTTTAAAAGTAAAATTGTTGTTAACATTTGCCTCAAAGTGGAAAAATTAGGATTACCAAAATAATTGCTTTGGGATTCAAAGTGACAGAGCGCTAGCCTTGAGCTGTAAAGCTGAGGGATAGCACTCAGGCCCCGAGTTCAAGTCCAGAAAACAGCTAAGGGAAATGCAGATGAGGCATTTATCCCAGTGTAGAGAAGACATTCGTGAGACAAGAGCTATGGAGGAGCATCCAGAGGCAGTAAGCCACTGCTCGGATGGCAAAAATGTCAGATCCTAGACTCATTTGTGTGTGGCCCTTCAAAAATTGGTCAGAGCCAGAATGTCATGGGAAGATAGTTTGTAAGCATGCCTAATGTCCATGACTGTCTACCTTGTAGGGACAGAAACATTAGTATTCTGTGATAGTACTAAAAAGTGAAGTTATAAAATGTGTGAGATGGTTTAAATCCCAGCCCCTGTATGTTTCAAAAGCCCTAATTGACAGTAACTTTTGAGCTAACACCAGCTACAAGAAATTTATCTGTTCAAGAAAATCGTTTGTAAACTTGAGAGTGTGTTTCTATTAACATCTGTCTATTAACATCTGCACGGGTGACTTAGGCATTGTTAGGGTCACTAGGGGTCACATTCCTAAAGATGCTTTTACAAACCAGAGTGCTAAACAAGCTACACTGCTGTAGCTGGAGAAAAAGTCTGTGCATTTGTCAAAAGTTAAAATATTGTTCTTAATGATATCTAACCCTGGTAACCTCTTTCTAAAATAGACTAAGGTTATAGGTTCCTGGCTAAGTAGGATCAACACCCCTGAGTCTGCTTGAAGAAGTTACAGAAGATGAATCTTCACCCATCATCCCCTTTTTATTTTTTTTATTTTTATTTTTTTTTTGTCGTTCATGGGGCTTGAACTCTGGGCCTGGGTGCTGTCCCTCAGCTCTTCTGCTCAAGGCGAGCACTCTACCACTTGAGCTACAGCGCCACTTCCGGTTTTCTGGTGGTTTATTGGAGATAGGAGTCTCACGGTCTCTCCTGCCCGGGCTGGCTTTGAACCGCGATCCTCAGATCTCAGCCTCCTGAGTAGCTAGGATTACAGGCGTGAGCCACCAGCGCCCAGCTCCATCATCCCCTTTTTAGAATAAGGGACCAGAGTCATAAAAAAAAAATGTGGCAAAATAGACAGAAGAAAAACGCATGGAAAATAGTAGTACAGGCCTGAACCCTCTACATCTGCCTAGAAAATCAGCCTTATTAAAAGAACTATCTAGTTAAAAAGCTTGTTATCTTGATAATTTGTCCTGGGCTATTGTCTAAATAGTCTTAAAAACTAGTGGGGCCACAGCCTGCCAAGCCTAGGTATTACTTGTATCCTTAACCAGTCTGTGTAGAAATATACAGCCTAGCACGAGGTGTGACAGTCCCTTGGAGACACTGAAAGACCCTGCTGTTGCTGTGGCTGCTACAGCCTTACAGTCACGGGGAGTTACCCTGACCTCCTCCACCATGGAAAAAGTAGACTAAACTCCTGCCTGATTCCATCTTTTGGATGGCTTCGTTTTGTCCATGTTACCATATAACTACTCTAATTTTATTATGGCTACTCCTCTTGCTGGGAGACAAACAAACATGGTATTGCTCATTCCCTACACTGCTTTGCCTTTATGGGACTTCCTAAACATATTAAATCTGATAATGGTCCGGGATATGTCGGACAAGCTTTTCAAACTTTTTGTAAATCTTACCAGATTTTTCACTCTACAGATATTCCCTATATTCCTCAAGAGCAAGAAATTGTTAAACAAGCCAATGGGCTGTTAAAACTCCAAATTTTTAAATTAAAAGGTGGGAATTATACCCCTTCTCTCCTGTTAATATTCTTCTCATGCTTTCTTTGTACTAAATTTTTAAGTTTATATTGTAATGGACTTTCCACAGTACAGTGACTTTGGGAAAAAAAGAGAGCAAAGAGCTTTTGGTTGAGTTAAGTGGAAGGATCCTTTAACAGGTGATTGGCACGGGCTCGATCCAGTTTTAACATGGGGTTGAGGACATGTTTGTGTTTTTTTGCAGGAAGAAAATGAATCCCTCTGGTTGCCTGAGCATTGCGTTAGGATTGTGGAGGCTCATTCTGATGAAACAAACCCTGACACATTGGGCTTACGTGCCAGATCCCCCGATTGTGCGCCCTACAACTTGGGAGGGAGTTGAAGTACTCATTCACGTCAATAGATCAGCATACAGTACAGCACTTGATCCCTTCATCCAGCACACCAAGATGGGAGATACCTCAGCTTCAGACATTGGAACTCCATTCTACTTTACCACCAGCTCTAAAGGCTCCATTCCAGGCTGTATTATAATGCTATCCATGACTCATAAAATTTGGATCCCAGACAAAAATCAAATGTACAATATACAGATGACATCTTTACCAACTGGTTACCCAGTTCATGCAAATTTTACTCCATCCTATATGATACCCCGTTGCATTAATTCTTCACAAATAGTAGTATCTACAGGAAAGCCTCATCCAATAAGGTACAGGCATGTGAAGCCATTTGTTACCAATATTTCTGGAACTAAATTTCAATTAATGGACTGGTTTGGAGCTAATCTTACTAATAAGTACAATTTTGGACTGTGGTGGATGAATGGGCATCCTCAACATCATGTTTGGATGCTAGTGGCTGCACTCAACAACATAACCTGGCCCAATTCATCCCTTTCAAAAAATATTATGAGTTGTGTATCACCACCCCATGTCATTATGTATAGACCATTCAATATCTCTATAGGAGCTAATTATTTTAATGTCACCTGTTCTAATTGTTCTTTTACTAATTGCTTGTATAGCGGCATAACTGAATCCATACTTATTGTTAGACAACCATCTGTTGTTATGCTTCCTGTAAATATTTCTAAAACTTGGTATAAAGATTCTGGCATTCAGGTGTTAAGACAATTGAAAAAACTAATGCACCCTCATCGATTTGTTGGGCTACTTGTAGCTGATGTTTTCGCTTTTATTTTGTTAGCTGCCTCTTCAGCGGCAGCTGCTGTGGCACTAACACAAAATGCACAAACTGTCCATTATCTTAATCAGCTTGCTCATAGTACCACACAAGCCCTACCTCTGGACGCTAAAGTGGCAAAAACTGCTAAAAAAAACTTTTTAAACAATTTCAACTCTATATCACTTCCCTGACTTATGTTAAAGGATTGCTAATGTCATTGCTTGGCGTGGGAATGCTTTTGCTGATAGTATTTCTATGCCTTCCTTGTATTATACATGCACTGCAAAACTCTCTTATGAGTTTAGCCATACAGCTACATAAGATCAAGCTCTATATAAATGAATTCCCCGAGAGGAACTGTAGCCAGAGTCGGGTAAGAGGGGGTGCCAGTCTGACCAACCTAAGACAGGGCCTTCAGCTTTGCTCTGAAGAAGTTCCCGATGACGGGTAAGGCAGACAAGGTGATCCACACAGCCTAAGACAGGCGGGTTCGCTTCTTCAAACAAAGATGGGGGAGATGTTGGGAGTCCACAGTAAAGCTCTACGGTCATCTTGACCCCTGTGCTCACTTAAAGGCACACATAAGGAACTGGCTTTCATGAAAAACACTAGGTGCCCGGGATTGCTTTGCTATGTCTACAGAATTTGTTTTACTTTCTATCAGTTGATCTTGTCTTGTTTTTACTGCAATTTGTTTTTATTAAAACTTTCCTTGTTTTTCTGCACTATGGTAACCTTATGTTACCTCTTGACTTCTAATAGTATATAATAGGAAAAATTAAAAATAAACGGGACTGTAATGTCTTTATTTTTCTGCATCCTCGCCCCCTAATTCAGGATTCCCTTTTGTTGCCGGCAGGCTCTGGCACAATGGAATTCTAGACTGCCATCAGAAAGAATGACATAGCCCCATTTGTTAGGAAATGGAAAGATTTGGAAAAAATTATATTAAGTGAAGTAAGCCAGGCCTAAAGAAACACAAGTCCCATGGTTTCCCTTATTTGCAATAATTAGTATATGTCTGAGACAAGCAGAAAAGATCAGATAAGTTGATTTTAGGTGAAATGAACCCCACTATAAGTATTGAATTGTTTTTTTCTTCTGATTGTAACATATTTATAAGATGATTTCTTTGTTGTTTCATATGCCCCTCCCCCACAGCATAACCGCTGCTTTCATTGGATTTGATGTTGGTATAATTTGTGGAGAGGAAGGGCAAAAACAAAGCGTTTAAATAGGGATACAGGTGGACCCATTGCAACCATGAGATGTACAAGTCGTTATGTTGAAAAACGAAGTTTACAACTTTGATAGGGGGCGGGGGGGGGAAATGGGAAAGGGTGGAAAGAGGAAACAGAGGAGGAGCCAACAATTCTTGATAAGAAATGTACTCATTACCTTGCCCATGTAATTGTAACCCCGCTGTATGGTATTTTCACAATAAAAATTTTTAAAAAGACAAAGGCTGGTTCAATCCATTGTTCTCTCTTATGGGAACATGGTATGCTAGGTGTGGAATAGAGACCTGGCGGGCAGGGGAACAGATTCAGACCCAGATTAGAAACTTGCAGTAAGGAGTGAGCGAATTATGGGACTAGGACAGTCTTGCAGTCTGGAGGATTGGATGGAAATTATTTGGACGGTATTTCTGTGATGTAAAAATATGTGTACCAAGTTGTAACATGAGGAAATAGACTGCAAAATGATGCAGTATCCAGTATCCCTACTCTCTGTCACTCACTCATCCCCTAAGCTCTGGGTCTGATCCCTCCATAGTCCCAGCATAAGAGGGACTATGACAGTGATCCTGAGTGGTTATTCCTGAGAACAACCACTCAGGATCACTTGGTTATTGTAATTGTGGGATGGACGACATTGTTTTGAGCAGTCTCCAGTACAACTGTGGAGGCACCCAACTAGAGCTAATCCTAGTTATCAGCCCAAGTGGGCAGGTTTGATGGGTAGGGCAAACAGGAGCTGGTGCTGCCCTGCTCCCCAAGTAGATATGTAGATGGGGGAGGACTGTAAGAGCAGGTATGGGGTGACTCCACCCACTGTGTCTGGATCACAATGAGCCCACAATGCATACCTGTTTCTAGCTGAACAATAAGATACAAGAATCGAGGCCACATCCACATTCTGTGCTGCCTAGTACCATTGGCATTTTCCTCTATTGGATCATACCACTACCAGCAGGTGAAGGAAGTAAAGGTGCTATGTGGTGACTGAGTGAATTTCAGAGATCCTGTAGGAAGTGGGTGATTGCAAGAATAGAAGTGATTTCAGAAAGCTTGGGAATATGGCCCCTCCATCTTCCCTATCCCATTGCTGGGATATCTAACCAAACCAGAAACGCATGCACAATAAAATTTTCTTTAGGCACGAAACAACAGCAAGAGTATCTGGAGAGGAATTGACCTGGTGGACCCACTAACACCAACAAAAAGAAAACTGAAAACAGGTAACCTCATAACAATAATTACTGTGGACTGTAAATCAACCAAGGGTGAGACCAAAGACCATGCAGACCTGGAATCTTCCTCTGGTTCCTTTCCTGCTAGTGTCCTTTCCTCTGACACTGGAATAACTAACAATATGTCAGAAGTCCTACGTTACCCCAAGAGAGTAACCAAAAGATAAACAAAGATAATAAGAGAGAAGGCATGGCTGGAGAAAGCTAGAGAACATGAAAGAATTAATGACCAAATTAAGCCTGGAGAGAGACCATGTTGCAGAGGACTTGAAGTTGGAGAGGTCCATGAGGAAAGACAAGGTTCAACAGATGAACGAACTGAGAGATGAGAAAGAGCAATGGGCGTGATAAGTGTTTGACCTAGAAATAAACATGGTGGAACTTCAATGGCATTTGGCAGAGCTACCCTCCAGCAGCAGCCTGCAGGACCAACTCAGACCAAGCTACAGCTGCCAGCCAAGACCTATTAGTTGCAGAAGTAGCAACAGAAATGTGAGAAGCAGTGTTACATTCAAAGGCAGGAAAACTAGAGCCTCAGTCTCCAAAATTTGAAGCAGCAGGAGCGGCTGTGGTAACTGGAGCAGCAGGAAAAGGCCTGGGATCTGCATAAGCTCTTCAAGACATTGGGAAGATTACACATTAATGAGGCCATGAGATGCACAATTTTGCATAACCTAGAGATAAAAGAGCAGCTGGACCAGCTGCAGGATGCCTTCCACAGGCTAAGAAACAGAAGGAGGAGCTCTCTCATGTGCTGCACTCAAAGCTCCAAGTGAAGGAAGAAGCTGGACCAGCAAGAGGAGAAGTTAGAAGAATAGAAAGAGATGGCTGAGTTAAGGAGCCAAGTGGCTCAGAATCTCAGGAGCTTCATGAACAGCTGCAGGAGCTCAGAGCTACCTGTGAACAGCACAGGGCCTACAATTTGCAGCTGACCTTAAAGAATGAGGCCTTGCCACAGCACCTGCAGAAGCAGACACAGTTGCTGAACAAAGTTGGAGGACCAAGAAGGACCATCAAATATTACACAACACTTGTGATGTGCCTTAAAACCAACAGACAGAAGCAGGAGCAGCTATGGGCCCCAGCTGAGCTTTCTGGCTTTCACTAGAGAAGGAGGAGTGAGTAAAAAGTAAAGGGGGTGATTCTACTTGTTGTGACTGTCCTAGAGGACAGACAACCCAAAGACTAGGTGGGATTTTTATCTTTATCCATTGATGAATTAAAGAAGGTGAAGCTTAGCCAGCAGCTACAGGAGCAACAGACCTACTATGGGTTCCTGGCCAATATGGTAGTCAAGAGACAGAGAAAGCTGAAGCAGTAGGGTTTCTTCTCCAGAAGTTGAAACCACGGGAATGGAAGCAGGACACACAAGTGCCCAAGAAGACCCTGAAATTTTGAAAATTCAGAAACAACTCTTCAGTATTTAAATAAAAAAGTAATTACACAAATTGATCTAAATACCAAATGTATCATCTGTCTTAGATTTTCTGTTTATTAACTTAAAATCACATTCCTTATGAAGGAGAAAAATAGCTGAACTAACATTAATATCTCTAAAATATTTTCTTAATTAAAAAAATTCCTCAAAGAAAAAGATTAGTGTGAAAATCACCTTTGAGCATACTCTACAACTGAGGTGTGAAAAATTAAACAAAAGTAATGAATTATATACAGCTCCATATTCATAGCTTTTTAATGAATTACTTTAAAATGTCCTTCATTTTTGAAATCAGTTCAGAATTCTTGCCCAAATTAAAATTGGGGAACTACATTACCAATAGAAAATTAATACAGTATTTTTTATGAGATTAGAAATCCGATGAAAATATAAAGATTGCAATGGCTCAAGTGGTGAAGCACCAGACAAGCAGGAGGCATGACAATTTACAAATAAAAAGACTTGGATGGTCATCTAATAACTCCACAATGAAAGCTCAGCTAATTTTCAAAATCACAAGATAAAAAGTCAGCTATAGTATGGTGGAAAAGTAATTAATTCATAGTACAAAAATAAAAGATACAAAAAGGTAAGAAAAAAAATTTTCCAATCCTGTTCAAATTTAACTTTCACCTAGCCAAAATAAACAACACTTGTCACTGTCTAAGGAAATTGTAAGAGGCATTTCCATGAAAGAGGAAGTTAAAGTTGTGGTTTCCAGGATGGAAATTCCAACTCCAGATGATATGTAAATCAACTTCCCTCAATGAGAACTCAGGTACAAACCCTTTTCTTGGCCCACCGCCCTGAATCAGAGGACCTATTCCTCCTCTTTTTGTGAAAGGGAACTTTCTTTACACTTTTTTTTACCACCTCCCCATTGCTGACACATTATATAGAGAAGTCTCTTGGGGTTGTGGTGTTTCTTTATCTTGACAATGTCAGTTTGAGTTTTTGAAATGTGGTTAAGAGTTCCCTTCTCTGGAGATTCGCTATTGGCTATTTCCAACTTCCTGTCAGACCCTTTTTTCCAATGGTAAACCACTACTAGTGAAGATTCTATACGTTGGGAACTCTATAGGAGAGAACCTTTCTCAAATGAAGCAAACCATTAATATTGTACTAACTTGAATTTTATGCACAGTAATCCCATTTTGTTATGAAACATGGAGGTAACATATAATAAAACATAGCATGTAAAAAATGAAGATAAGATAAAGTAGCAACAATGCAACAAGAGAGCAAGAAAATATTTAAAAATTGCTATAAAAATAAACCCATGCAAATATGAGTCCCCAGTGACTGCTTTTCACCATGAAAGAAGGTGGATCTCAGAATAACAGCAAAAAACAAAACAAAATAAAACAAAAAAACATTTAATTCAGTGGGCATTGTTGTTTTCCCAGTAATCCTTGCTACTCAGTAGGCTGAGCTCTGAGGATGGCAGTTCATAGCCAGTTCATATAGGAAAGTCCAAAAGACTCATCTTCAATTAACCACCAAAGTGGAGCTGTGGTCCAAGTAGTAGGAGAAAAAAAAAGCAAACAACAACTACAACAACAACAACAACAAACCCTCACGAATAGTGCTCATGCCCTAAGTTCAAGCCCCAGGTACATTCGAGAACAAAAAAGCAGTACTGGTTTCAGTGACACAAAGCTCTATAGCAGACTTCTGATTACTAGACCCTGTTACCTGGGAAGAAAAAAATAGAAACACCTCTATACTAGACCATTGGGGTGTTAAACTTTCTATTAGATTGGATTCTTTAAGTTTCAGTACTAATTTCTAAAACTAAAATAAAATAAAATCAATTGGAATACTTAGAGAAATAGCTGGTAATAATGGAGAAGAAATAAAATGCAGGGCTGAACACTAAAGATGAAAGAATGGCTTCAGAAAAAATAAGTCATAATTTTTGGGGTAAAAATGAAGAGAACATTAATTCAGGCTAAGAGATTAATAATAACAATGGCAAAGCTCAATTTACCCATTAGGCATACTGAGTGGTTAACAATAGCCAAAAATTGGAACAATACAACGGTTTGCTGTCCAGTTGTGATGGTTCTTTGTTGGTGTCTGTCTTTCACTCTATGTACCCAATTATTGTGCATTCATCCCCACTGCCATTATCATATGAAGGTAAAAAATAATGCTTAGCCAGCACCAGTGGTGCACCCCTGTAATCCTAGCTACTCAGGAAACAGATCTGAGATATCAGTTCAAATCTGGCCCGGGCAGGAAAGTTGTAGACACTCATCTCCAATAAACCACTAGAAAGCTGGAAGTGGTGCTGTGGCTTAAGTGGTAGAGGGCTCACCTTGAGCTGAAGAGCTGAGGTTTCCCTCAGACCCAGAGTTCCGCAGCACTAATGACAAAATTTTTTTAAAAAGAAAAATTTAAAAAAAGATTGAGAATCAATGCCTGAGAGTCAAAGATGCAAACATAGTGTTAGGCTACTATTTCTCTGCTGACAATTCAGATAGGGGATTATGCTTTCAAAGCTAGTGGATCAACAGCAAGAAAGGTACAAAATTGATTATAGTAACAAAACCATAAATGGGAAAGGTTATGCCAGGGAAACTACAGAACCTATAACCCTAAAGAGAATATTCTGATAGGATAAAATTTATAGCGAATTGAATATTGATAATGTGCTCTTGAAATCCAATGTATATAGATATATGTATATATATGTATATTTATGTCTATGATAATTTTTTAGATCATTCTCAATAATGGCATTGAGTTATTAAATTATATATTAGAATACCACATCATTTTATAATAAAAAGGCAAAAATGATATTTGAAATAAAGATAAGAGAAATAGAGTGGAAGAAGCGCTCAGGGACAGATCCTCTACCCTGAGTTCAAGTCCAGCACTGACAAACAACAAGAAAAACAACATCGCAAGGATGAGTCAATATAGACAATAGACAAGAGGAAGTGATCTCTGAGCCTAGGATCTTTGTTCCCTCATAGTCAGGTGATCAACGATAGTCACGTGATTACTGGTATGATTCAGGCAGGTGATGGGAAAGCTGGGAGGGGCTGGTCTGTGGGCAGATTTAATCCTGATCACAACTCAAGCAAGAGATAATTCTTGGCATCTCAGCTATGTGCAAAGTGTGAATTGGAAGAACTCAGTCAAGGAGATCCTAAGAATAAACACAAGTTTTTATTCCAAAAACAAAAGCAAACACAGAGAGGACAAGGCCTAACTGGTAAAGTACCAGCCCAACATCAGGCCTGACAAATTACAAATAAAAAAATTATAGGATGATCACCTGTTAAGAAATACGAACTCAGCTACTTTTGAAGACCCACAAGATACAGTGGATAATCAGTAATATGGCCTACAGTCCTGTGGAAAAGTAATAAATGCATAGTTCCATTATAAAACATACAGAGAAGTAAAAAACAAAACAAAACAAAATAAAACAAACACAATAAACTTTTCCAATCCTGGACAAACCTACATTGCACCTAACTCAAATAACCTAACCAAATTGTAAGAAGTAGGTCCTTGAAAGAGGAAGTGAAAGGTGTGGTTGCCAGGATGTAAATTCCAGCTCCTATTGATATGTAAATAAGCTTCCCTAAGCAACCAATCAGAGACTTCCTTTCCTGGACCCACCCTCTTTCAGTATAAATAGAGTGGAAGTCTGAGTCTCAAGCATTGCTGAAGATCCTACATCAGAAGGACGGAGGCCATTTGGAGCTTGTATACTCCAGGTGAGGATTAGAGTGGGAGAATCTACTCCTCTTTTAATTCTTCTCTCCTTGGTATGGTGGTGGTGGTGGTGGTATTGTTTTGTCAGTTGCTGGGATTGAACCCAGTGGTAGGGCAGTGTTGCTGGGTCACTTTGTGCTCAAGACTGGGCATTGTCCTTGGGCCACTTTGTGGTCAAAGCTAGTGCTTTACCACTGGAGCCACAGCCCACTTGTGATTTTGGAGTGGTTAATTGGAGATAAGAATCTGTGTCAGGGGGACTTTTGTGGCTGAGGCAGTTTCAAAGCTTGATCCTTAGCTCTCAATCTCTTGAGTAGCTAGGCTTCTACGCGTGAGCCACCAGCACCTCATTAGATTCTAGGAATGATGGACCCTGACACTGCCCAGGCCTTCCAGAAAGAACTGAGATGTGCCCTCTGTATAAATACTTTCATAGAGCCAGTCACCCTAGAGTGCGGGCACAGTTTTTGTCGACCTTGTATCTGCCTCTGCTGGGAAGAGACCCAGACTCCAGCCACGTGCCCTGTGTGCAGGGGACCCTGCCAGCAGAGAGACCTCAAAACCAACGTGGTTCTGAGGAGCCTGGTGGCCATTGCCAGAAGAGCCAGCCTCAGGCATTTTCTGAGCTCTGAAGAATACATGTGTGGGACACACAGGGAGACAAAGCAGATGTTCTGTGAGGTAGACAAGGCCCTGCTCTGTAGGAGCTGCTCCCAGTCTCAGGAGCACAGGGCTCACAAACACCATCCCATAGAAAGGGCTGCTGAGGAGCAGAGGGAGATGATTTCAAAGCAGATGCATGTTGTATGGGAAAAGACTCAAGAAAACCAGCACAATTTACAGGAGAAGAGGAGACTCATCAACCGATGGATTTGGTATGTGAAGCTATTCCGAGGCATGACTAAGGATGTTTTTAGAGTGCTGTTTTTAGAGCTGGGCGTCCAGGAGGAGGAAAGACACCATTCCCAGCTACTGATCAATGAAGGAAGAGCCATGTTACTGCAACTCAGAGAAAGGGAAACCCAAATGCTTCAGAAGAAGCATCAGCTCAGGAATATGTATCAGAAGCTGATCGAAACATACCAGAAGCCAGATGTGGACCTGCTTCAGGATGTAGATTTGACCCTAGAAAGCTGTGAGTCAGTCTTGTTCTTCCTGCCTCTTCCTCTGAGGCCAGAGCTCAGTGCCCCTCCCATTCCTGGACTGATAGAGAGGCTCAGCCAGTACCTGGTGGAGATTGCTTTCAATGAAGCTACGAGGAATCAAGATCTTGGGAGCTGTGTTGGACACGACAATCCCTATGCAGTTTTGAATTCTGAAGAGTCCTTCCACTTTACTGCTTTTGGACGCCAAGTCTTCAGCTCTGGGAAACATTACTGGGAGGTTAGTGTGAATGACTCTTCCACCTGGGCCCTGGGAGTTACTAGGCATTCCTCCATAGAGGAATCTGAGGATCTTTTCCTCCTTTTGTTTGTGAAAGAGAACACACTTTCCACCATTTTTACCACCTCCCCACTGCTGTCTCACTATGTAGAGAAACCTCTGGGCCGGGTTGGTGTGTTTCTTGATCTTGACGATGGCAGTGTGAGTTTTTGGAATGTGGCTAAGAGTTCCCTTATCTGGAGATACCCCACTGGTGCTATCCAATTTCCTGTCAGGCCCCATTTTTTCAGTGGTAGCCTGGTGTTCTAAGTGAAGAGAATATCTATATGTTGGGAACTCTATGGCAGAGAACCTTCCTCAAATGAGGCAAACCACTAATACTGTACTAATTTGAATTTCTCAGTGCAGTAATCCCATTTTTTCATGAAATATGTTGGTAATAATAAAATGTAAAATGTAGACACCAATACTAAATGAAGATAAGATAAAGTAGCAAGAATGTAACAAAGGAGTAAATAAATATTTAAAAATTGCTATACAAATAAACCCATGCAAAACTGAGTCCCCAGTGACTGCTTTTCACCCTGAAAGGAGTGGGAGCTCAGAATAACAATAAAAATCAACACTTAAAGCAGTGAGCACTCTTGTTTTACCAGTAATCCTTGCTACTCAGCAAGCTGAGTTCTGAGGATAATGCATAGCCAGGACGAACAGAAAAATCGAAGCGACTCTTATCTCCAATTAACCACCAAAGTGGAGTTGTGGTCATGTGGTAGAAGAAAAAAAATCCCACATGAACAGGGCTCATGCCCTAAGTTCAAGCCCCAGGAACAGCTAGAACAATAAAGCAGTACTAGTTTCAGTGACACAAAGTTCTAGAGCAGCCTTTTTATTAATAGGTCCTGTTATCCATCCCGGGAGGAAAAAAAACAAACACCTCTCTCCTAGATCATAGGGGTGTTTACACTTTCTATTAGATTGGATTTTTTAACTTTCAGTACCAATTCCTAAACAAGGGGAAAAAAAACGTATACTCAGAAAAAGAGCTGTTAATAATTGAGAAGACTGAAAATGCATGGTTGAACACTAAAGCTGAAGGCATGTCTTTAAATAGAAGAAGTAAGTCATCTTTTGGGGATCTACAAATGAACAGAATACTATGATAGGCTAAGAGATTCACAATAATAACTATGGCAAAGCTTAATTTATATATTAGGCATACTGAGAAGTTAATAAGAGCTACCAGTTGTAACAATATAACAGGATGCTGTGAAGGTGTGATGGCTCTTTTTTGGATACTTAATTGTAGTTCTTTCATCCCCTGTGAAATTATCATATGGAGTTAAAAAATGCATACCTTTGGTGCTGGGAAGGTGGCTTAGTGTTAGAGCATTCCCTTGCATGCTTGAGGCCCTGGGTTTGATTCCTGAGCACCACATAAGCAGAAAAAAAGCCAGAAGTGGTGCTATGGCTCAAGTGGTAGGTACTAGCCTTGAGCTGAAGAGCTGAGGGACAGCACCCAGGCCCAGCGTTCAGGCCCCACGACCGGACCCATCCACCCCCCCCAAAAAGCTTACTTTTTTGTTTCCCTTTCACTCTAGATACTTAATTGTTGTGTGTTCATCCCTTCTGTAATTATCTTATTGATGTGAAAAAAACTATTACCTTGAGATTCAATGATATGTATGTGGTGTTAGACTGCTACTTCCCTGTTGGCAATTCAGATATAGGAGAGTTTGCTTTCAAAGCTCATGGTTCAACAAACAAGAACAGAATACGTTCAAGATCCTGGAATGTGGAAGCTTATGTCATCGATTCTACAGAACTTACTATCCTAAAAATAACATCCTAGATAATTTTCTACTGTTTATAGTGAATAAAGTATTAAAAGTGTGCTCTTATAAAACAGACACACACACACACACACACACACAAGCATTAGTAGGTTCTCTTATCAGTTTATCATATATATTAATTTACCATTTCATTTTAATATAAGCTTAGTCATATATGGTGTTTATTAGCCTTTTGATCCAACATAAAGCTCAGGAGAGTGCATAGATCCTTAGTTTAAACCCCTGGACTATTTCAGGAAAAAAATTAAAATGAGTAAGTCACAATAGAAAATAGACTTGGAGGAAGTAATCTCAGATCCAAGGATCCTTTTCTGACACACAGTTAATTGATGGACATTCAGGTGATTACTGGGTTCAGACTGGTGAAGGAGGTGGGCGTAGGGGGTAGGTTCCCTGTAGACTTAACAATGATCACATCTCATCCAATTGCTAGTCAAGTTGGCATCTGTCTGTCATCTCAGCTATGTACAAAGCTTTGATAGGAAGATATTAATCCAGGAAAGCTTAGGTATAAACACAAGATCATATTCCAAAAATAAGCTAAAAATGGGTATGTTGTATACAATTCTGGTACTGTACTGTTGAATTCATACCATATGCTTAAACTCTGCAAACCAATTTATTTAACACTAAATTAATCTATAACAATGCAATGATGTTGGTCCAGTTTTTCAATTTAGAAAACCATAGGCAGGTGTTAATTAACATAAGGTGGTGCTGAGTTTATTAAAAGAATGTGTGGTCATGTTTCACTGTATAAATGTGAGTATAGAGAATTCAGTGCAGTCTTGGTTTATCTTCTCACACGTGATTTTTAGGGTGACTTCACCGTCCTATTATAGGATTAAAAGTAGTATTTGTGACTTTGACCACTTTTGGTAGTTTTTGACTTTTGTACTGTGCACTATTGCTTTTATTTTTCTCTCATTTCCAGAAAAAAAAGATAAATTACTTGCTGTAATCATGTTGTAATGCCCTGGCTTATACATTTAAATTTCTATTGTTTATTTCTGTGATATCTGTATACATACAGACATCATTCTGACAATTTATCTTATCATACAAACATATACTATTCCATCTTTCTTTGCATTATCTTTCTTTGCATCTATCTTTGCATTAGTAATTAGTAATATCCTAGATAATGTGTTACTTATTTCAGAACTTCATGATTATTTTTACTACTGGCATAATTAATGCCATTGACAAAAGAACTCAATAAATTAGATGTAGTCAAAATTTTCTACCTTATATATCTAGAAGCATCAACAAAACTACTTTATTCTTGTTTGTGTTTTAAATTTCTGGCCTATATTGTTATAGATCTATAGTTTATTTTTATTGTATTTTATTTATCTATTCATCATTTATTTTTGTTTAATTAATTATTTTTGCTAGTTTTTAAAATATTTTATTTAATAGTTGAATAAAGGAGTTGCTATTCAATAAAGTAGTTTGTGAATACAATGCATCTTGATCACTTTAATCTCTTTTTAACATTTCCATTCATCTCTCCCAACCACTTATTCTCTGATTTTTCTTAATTTTGTAGCATATGCATTGATTTTTTTTTTTACTTGCTCCTGCTTTCTACCACTTTGCTATATTCTATATCTACTTTCATGGTAGAACACTTTTGCTGGTTAAAGATTATCTACTATCCCTTTAAAAAATCATTTTATGTGTAATTGAAAAATGTTATATTTGTTAAATTAATTCTATAAAATTTAGGGATACTTTGTATTCTGAAAGTATATTCAATCATCATCACCTTGGAATATTCTCAAATATTCCTCATTCACAAAGAAATCTCATACCTGTCTGCAGCTATTCTGAATTCTCCTTAGACTTCCAACCCCAAAGAAACTGTTATGCCTGATTTTGATAATTCAAAAATTTCATTAAAATCAAATCATTTTATTTGTTATTTTGTGTCTGGCTCTTTACATCTAGCCTGTTGTCAGTGTTTCCACTAATATCAATTCTCCATTTCTCTTTTTTACTTGATAATGGGCTATTTCATGAGTATAAAATGTTTTGTGATCTGTTTTCCTATTGGTCAGCGTGAATTTTTTTTTCAATTCTTTGGCTGTCATGGATAATATTGCTGTTTTGAACTTAAGTGTATAAAAATTATAGACAAAGTTTCTGAATCCATTGGGAAGATTACTATTGACTTAATCATTCCTTTGGGGGAAACTTAAAGCCATATTTGCACTTTTTTTTGATTGTGGAGATTGAACACTGACCCTGGGCACTGTCTCTCAGCTCTTCAGCTCAACTTGAATGCTGTACCACTTTAGCTACAGCACCACTTCTGCGTTTCTGGTGGCTAATTGAAGATAAGTGTTTCATGGACTTTCCTGACCAGGCTGGATTTGAATCACAATCCTCTGGTTTTAGCTAGGATTACAGGCAATAGCCACCAGCACCCGGCTCATATTTGCATTTATGTGCACTTAATGACACTATGTAGACAAAGAATGGAAATTTGAACCAAATGATGTCATTCCAGCTTTTCAGAAAAATTGAGGTAGCAATAAATATCTCCTCCTTTTCCATTTTGTTACATTAATGACTCATGAGCTATGGGACCCTTACATTAGCATCTTGTGACATCTGTGTAGGTGTATTTAGTATTAGAAAATGTTCATAGAGAAATATAGAAAGACAGATTTTCAGAAAGCAAAGGATATCAGGTATGAAAGAACAGCATAGAAGGAGACACATTTATCTAGCCTAAGAGATTTAGAATACTAAAACAATGAGGAATAAGCCTAGTTGATAACTAGTTCTTCAATAACCAAAAATGGTTCCCTAGAACTGTTTCTGCTATACCTTAGCTACTATCATTTTTTTCCTTCCATCTGGAGGTATTCCTTCTCTTCTCTCATGACTGTAAATTAGCGTCTGCCGTTTTGGTGCTATGATTGGCCAAAATGATTTCCAAATCTCACTTAGACTATCCTTCTCATTGTGATTAGCAGTGACCCCTCTCAAAATCCTGGAATATGTGTATTTCAAGAATTAATCTACACCTGACATCTAAGCACATTCCTGGCATTAATTGCCCTGACCTAATGAACAAAACTTTTTTTCAACACAGTATCCTAATGTAGGTAAAGCACATGAATTAGGGTCTATTGTCAAGTATCAGTATTGAAGGAACAATTATATATTCCAAGTTTGGGTTCTTTATTTTGCATTCACTAACTAAATGTTCATTGTTGTTGTTGTTGCTCTTGTTGTTTTGGCAGTCCTGAGGCTGAAACTCCGCGCTTGGGAATTATTCCTCAGCTTTTTTTTTTTTTGCTCAATTCTAACCCTCTACAACTTGAGGCACAGGACCACTTCCAGTGTTTCTTTTTCTGTTTATGTGTTACTGAGGAATTGAACCCAGGGTTTCATGAATGCTAGTCAATCACTTTACCATGAAGCCACATTCCCAGAACACTAAATGACTCTCTTAAGATGGCATTAAATTTTCATTCCATAACTATGTATCATAATTTTAGCCAGAAATTTTTGCTAGAAAAGGGCATTGATCAAAGTACTGAATCCAGTAAGGCTAGATAGACAATGAATAACAGTCACGGTCTAGCCAGGGCACAGAGGGACTTACCTCATGGAGCTGGTACAACAGAATGAGTGAGACAGCTCCTGACCTACAGCTCAACTCCAGAATGAGAGGGCCACCTTGGTTCCAACCAGATTAGAGATGCTGGGTCAACTCCTCCAGCACCCATTCAATCAGTTCCTGAGAGAGAGAGAGAAAAAAACGAAAGAAGGTCAGAATTACACTTAAGCCAGGTACCTGTTGCTCAGGCCTGTAATCCTAAGTACAGTGGAGGCAGAGATATGAGGATTGTGGTTTATAGCCAGCCCTGGCAGGAACACCTGTGAGATTCTTATTTCCAAAGAACCACTAGAAAACTGGAAGTGGTCCTGTGTCTCAAGTGATAGAGTGCTAGCTTTGAGCTGCGGAGCTCAGGGAGCTGCCCCAGGCCCAGAGTTCAAGCTCCACGACTGAAAAGGAGTGGACTTCCCACCACAAGAAGTAGACTGAATAACACCCATTGTCCTAGGGAGCATGGCAGAGAAGTCAGGCTGAGCTTCCTGTCAGCTGGGAGTCATAAGTAGGTCACCCAGCTTCTCTGTGCCTCAGTTTTCCCAGCTTCAAAACTGAACAAAGTGAAGGATCCTGTTCCTCATGGGGATTGGGTATTAAAGAAAGAGAGTCATGTTTTCTTTCATAATCCCATACCTGTCACAACATTAATAACACAAAACCATCTGAGATCTTTCCAGGTCTTTTCTGTCATATACTCACAGAACTGCCAAGAACCGTATCTGACGGCCCCTCCCTCTGTGCCTGGCTCTGCTCTAGAGATCCCTCTGTATTAATCCCTTGTTTTCTCAAAACTGTCCCATGAGGAGATTGAAGTCCAATGGTTGAGGCCCAACCCAGAGCTTCACCTGTGGTCAAAAATGGGCTGCTGTGGACTGAGTTTGTGACAATCCATCAAAACCAATGACTGAGCGTGGCACTACATGTCTACCATCCCAACTACAGAGGACCGACCCTGGTGGCTCATGCCTGTCACATACAGGACTGTGATCCATCCCAGCCTGAGCATATATTAAGTCTCCATCTCAGAAGTGCCCAAGACAGAAAAGCTGGTAGAAGACCTGACTGGCAAGCCTAAAGCCTTGAGGTCAAACCCTAATATACCAAAAAGAACCAGGGTCACAGTGCCAGAGGCTCATGCCAATAATCCTAGGTACTCAGGAGGCTGAGATCTGAAGATCACAGCTCAAGATTTAAAATAGGGTTCGCCTCGCCCATCAGAAGTCATGAGGAGAAGACCCAGAGTCTGACTAATGCTGTTGCACTCCATACTAGCAGGACTCATATCTTTACTAAGTGTTGGACATGCTCTCTGTCCTCCAGGAAAGCCATCCCCTGCAGCTGCACTCCTAGGTCCTCCCAAGCTCCCACTCCCACCAACCAGGCCCAAGGGAGTACATAGCTCCAGGGCACACAGATCCCTTGTTCTTGTAATTTAACAGTGCTGTGTCCCATTCAAGCATCTCACCCTTCCAGGCTCCCAGACCTCAGCTATGAAGCCCATGCATGCCCGAAAGATAGCAGGTAGAAGTTACCAAAGCATTCAGCCTCCTTGTTACCACTCACTTCTACACACACACACACACACACACACACACACACACACACACACACACACATCCAGACTGGTGACAGAAGACTCATCCATGCAGCACCTCAATTTGCCAACTGATCACGCACCTGAGCACAGTCAGACTGTACAAGGAGAAAGATGATCTCTCTCTCTGTCTCTCTGTCTCTCTCTGTCTCTCTGTCTTCAGGTGAAAGGATGATCAAGCACAGAAGACAAGGGTTCACACAGAAAGGGGGGTCTATCTTCTGCATCCAAAGCCTCCCATCCGCAGAAAAAGGGAAAAGACCCCAGAAGGCAGGGGTGGACATACTGCTCCCCACCAGCTTCCCACCAGGGAAAGGAAGGGTGCAGATGTGCGGCTGTGTGTCTCCCATTGCTCCAGGTCAGGGGCTCTGTGGCGTCCACTCCTCACCCAAACTTGCATCTCCCCATTTCCTGGGACACTAGACACTGGATATGGGGATGGGATCCTCGGGTCCACACCCACCCCCACTCCTGGGGCACATTTATGGCAGGGTGTGGGCCAGACTGTGGGGCACAGAGGAGGCGCAGGTCCTGGTCAGGAGGGGGGGTGATATGGGGTCAAAGGGAGCGGGCCTGTGTGGCCACCACTCACATGTGCTGCTGGCAAAATCTGTTGGCAGCTGCTCCAGGTGGGGCGAACAGCAATGGCAGTGGTATGGTTTACATCAGGCCCAGAGCAGAGGACAAGGGTGCCAGGACCAGGTCAGGGCAACAAGATGGCTAGAGGTACACCATTGCCCCATTGTCTGAGGAATCCAAGAGGCAACATGGGTTTTAGCCAGCAGCACCAGGTTTGAAATGCTGTGCCATGGGGAAGGGGAGGAGGGGGCCCAAGCACAGGCGGGCACATGGTGGGCCTGAGCAAGGCCTCTCCTCTTAGTCCTCGAGTCTCCTGCTCATCACTCAGCTACCTCTACCTCAACTGCTGGTAGTGGTGTCAACCAACAGAATCTCAGTGCTACTGGGTAGTATGGAATGTGGGCATGGCCACCATTCTTGTATCCCATTGTTCAGAAAGATCCATGAAAGAATGGGGATGTGGCTGGAATCCTGTGATGCAGTCAGAATGGGTGGAGTCAAGATGATGGCAGCCCCTTTCCCAGGGAACTCTGTTCAATCCACTTAGGGACAAGAATGTTACCTGAGCCGGGCGCTGGTGGCTCATGCCTGTAATCCTAGCTACTCAGGAGGCTGAGATCTGAGGATCGCGGTTCAAAGCCAGCCCGGGCAGGAGAGACCGTGAGACTCCTATCTCCAATAAACCACCAGAAAACCGGAAGTGGTGCTGTAGCTCAAGTGGTAGAGCGCTCTCCTTGAGCTGAAGAGCTGAGGGACAGCGCCCAGGCCCAGAGTTCAAGCCCCACGACCGACAAAAAAAAAAAAAAAAAAAAAAAAAAGAATGTTACCTGCTTTAGCCGGATGGCTGCAAAGATTGTTGTGTATGTCTGTTTGTTCCGAGTCCCAGACCTTGAACTCAGGATCTGGGCACAGTCTTTGAGCTGATTTTGATCAAGGCTAGCCCTCTACCAATGGAGCTACATGGCTTTACTTCTGGTTTTATTGGCACAATTTGGACAGGAGTCTCAAGGACTTTCCTGCCTAGGGTGACTTTGACCATCATCCTCCTATCACAGCCTTGTAAGTATTAAGGAGGACTGCTGAGAGCATTTTCATATCATTAACATTTTGACAACTGAAACCTGTTAGGAACTTTAGCACTTTTGAAAAAAAATGGCCTTTGTTTCATCACAGTTCATTTGCATATGTCATTGTGATTTCATTCTCATATCCACACTATAAACTCATGGCAATTAAGATCTGACTTGCCACTGTGATATCACAAACCCTTTGTGACATCATCACCAATGTGACATCAGACTGTCGTTATGACACCTTCAGCTCATGGTGATATCACCAAGCTACACTGACATCATGGCATTATGACATTGCATTGCCATTTTGCTGTCATAGACACATTGTGAATGTATATCCTATGATTTCATTCTATTTTAAATGTGGCATATCAGTTGATATCAGAAACATATTGTGACCTCATAACCATTGTAACATTATAAACCCTGTGTGGCCTCATAACCAGTATGATATCACATTGTTGTTATGATATCTTTAGCTTATGGTAACATCACAAAATGACAATGACATTATAGCATTTGCCATTAGGTCATTGTGACATCATAGTCACATTATGAATGCCTAATCTGTGATTTCATTGTATTTGAAATGTGGCATGTGGGTGGATATCAGAAACTCATTGTGATATCATAACCTTTGTGACATCAATTTGGCAATGTGACATCACAATGGCAATGTGATGCTACTAAGGCACCATGATATCACAATGGTGATGAACTCAAAATGGGTTTCTGATATCAACCAACATGCCACATTAGATATAGAATCAAATAATATAAAGGGCAAATACAACGTGTCTATGATATCAGAATGACAATATAATGTTACAGTGCTATGATTTCATTGTAGTTTTACATGTCAAAATGAGCTGATGTCGTCATAATGGCAACATGATGTCACAATTATGATGATGTCAGAAAGATTTTTTTGTATTTTAATGGTATGTCTGATGTCAGTTGTCATTAGTTCCCCATGAGGATATGGATACAAAAAATGTTCTGTGATATCATAGAGGCCATGTGTGTTTTCAAAGGTGGTAAGAGGTCATAATAGCTTTTGAAGGCACACTGTGATTCAGAATATCACAATGGAAATGAGATGTTCCATTGGGTTTTTGATGAGGTCACAATGGTTTTGTGATGTCACAGTTTATAATATCAGAATAATATATCCAATTTCAATTACTCTTAATTCAATATGAGGATACCAGGTGATAGAAGAAGCTTCAAAGTATGAGGTCATACTATGTGAAAACCCAATGAACAATGATTTCACAATGACAATGTGATATCTCAACATCATGTTATAATAATGTTTTGATGTCACAATTGGTGACACCATACTGATGAGGAGGTCGCAATAGTTTTGAGATGTCCCAAGGAGTTGTTGATGTCACAATGGCATGTGGGACCTCAGTTGTCATACACCATGAGTATATGGATTTGCGAAGGGATTCTGATGTCCCCAAAGTGCATGTAGTCAAAAAGGTAAAGAACTAACAGTTCTGAGATGTCACAAAGTGACACAATTGTTATGATGTCCAGTTGTATAATATCATGATGTTACACTGGATTTTAGATATCTCATATCATATCTGAAATATGAAGTCAAACACAGATTTTCAACTCAAAAAGGGCCTAAAATATCACAATGACATATCACAAATGTTGTGAGGACGGAAGTATTTGATGTCACAGTGGGTACGTTCACTTCTTAACCCAGAGCTGGCCAGTAACAGGCCACTGGTGGTGCTGTTGAAGTGGCATGAGTGGAAGTGAGATCTAGGATGACCAACATCTGGATTTATGGCCTGCGGGAAGGAGGGGGGCAAAAGGTGTCTTTAAAAAAAAACTCTTAGATATAGGTATGAGTCAAGCGGAAAAGATCAGATAATGTGATGTTAGGAAAATGAACCCTTAAATATGTATTTTAATGTTTTCGTTTCTTTCATGCATGTGTTTCTAACGCATTTATAAGATTATTTCTTTGTTGCTTTGTATGTCCCTCCCCCACAGTGTAACCCCCGCTTTCACTTTATTTGATGTCAGTATAACATGTGGAGGAGATGGGGACAAACAAGTCGTTTAAGGATTCAGGTGGACCTGTTGTAACAAGGAGAATTACAAAATGTCATGTCAAAGCAAGCTTTACAATGTCAATGTGGGGGGGGAGGGGGGTATGATTAGGTGGGGGGAGGGGGGAGGCTGGGAAGGGAGGTGAAGGGTAAACAAAGGAGGAGGCTGCAATGCTTGGTAAGAAATGTATGCATTATCCTGCCAATGTAATTGTAACCCCTCTGTACAGTATGTTCTCAAATAAAATAAAATAAAATTAAAAAAAAAACTCTTAGAACTGGAACTCTGGGCCTAGGAACTGAGCTTCCTTTGCTCAAATCTAACACTCTACCACTTGAATTACAGCTCATATTTCATTTTTTTAGTAGTTTAGTGGAGATACGATTCTCACGATCTTTTCCGTCTGTGTGGGCTTCAAGGTGCCATCTTAAGAGCTCAGCCTCTTAAGTAGTTAGGATTGCTGGTATGAGCCACTGGCACCTGCTAAGGATGTTAGTGTGTGTGTGTGTGTTTACTAAGGCTTGAACACAGAGCCTATGTGGTATCCTTTAGCTTGTTTGCACAACGTTGGTGCTCTACCACTTGAACTACAGTAGCTCTGCTTCCCAGCTTTTTGGTCATTCATTGGTGATAAGACTCTGCCCAGGCTAGCTTTGAATCTTGCTTGATCCTCATGTGTCAGCTTTGAGTAGCTAGGATTATAGGCATGAGCCACTGGCATCCAGCTTCAAGGATGTCTCTTCATACTGTCTTCTGTTCTAACAGCTGTCTACTTTCCCTGGCCTAGATCTCTGATCTATACATCAGCTCCCATCAGCCCTTGACTGTGTGGAGAACATAAAGCTCAAAACTGTCAAGCATCCTATTTCTATGTCTTCAGGGGAGGGTACGTTTCCTCTGAAGCCTGGAGGAGTAGAGGGAGGGGAAGGAAGGTTAGCTGTAGATGGTGCTAAGCTGGGAGAGAGGTACACTGTCTTAGCCAAGAAGGAAAGTGTGGTCAGATGTTAACAGCTCATGCTCTCATATTCTTAGCTCCTCAGGAGGCTGAGATCTAAGGATTGACATTCAGAGGCAGCCCAGCTCACTTTTCTTGTTTTTTTTTTTTTTGTTGTTTTGTTTTGTTTTGTATCAGTAGGATCTTTTTTTTTTAATTGTGAAAATACTGTAGAGAAGGGTTACAGTTCCATGGGCAAGATAATGAGTACATTTCTTATCACCAGCTCACTTTTCTAAAGTGTGTGAGACTCTCCTTTTTCAATAACCACCTAAAATTGGAAGAAAAGCTGTGGCTCAAGTGGTAGACTTGCTAGCCTTGAATGAAAAAAGTGAGGGAAAGAGTCCGGGTCCTGAGTTCAAGCCCTAGTACCAAGATGTGCACATGAACACACAAACACACACACACACACACACACACACACACAGAGGAAGGTAATAATGTTGAGCTGAACTAGAACTGTGGGCAGTCTAGAGGCACAGTCATGTGAACTCTCGACACATAAGTTATTTCTCCCTAACTCCTTCTTGAGCTGAGGGGTCTGGGCCATGGTAGTAAGTACCATGGGACCTGTACCTCCATCCATGCATAGGGTACAGAACCAAGGGAAGAACAGGATGGATGCTCGTTTATACTTGGTGCATGATTTCAGATCTTCATCTGCTGCTGAGCATTGGTGAGGAAAGCAGGGCTCTGAGCCGGGGACTCCTGGGATAGCCACTGCTACAAGTAGCAGCCAGCCAGCTGTGGATTCCTGAGCCTACAAGTCTTTCATGAGCCCAAATCAACACCCACCCAAGGTGTGCCTGACAAATTTGCCCCCATGAGTAGGCATTACCTGCTGTGCCATCTTGCAGCCCTTGCCCCTCCTGGCCCAGAAACCTGGTCTGAAATGCTGACTTACTGCTCAGATCCACACTGCACCCATGACAGATGCCATTCTGATGTCATTCTGGCCAATGTCCTCCGTGCCCCAAGGCTAGACCCTTCTCTGAAACTTTGGCCCGCTCTGTAGGCAAAGGCTCCCAAAGAGGCTGCTTTCAAGACTTGTAGGACACCTAGATATTGGGAGACGCTCAGGGGCCCACTGGAAATTACTCTTCCTAGAACCACAGAGTAGGGTTCAAGCAGGCCCGGTGTTGGTCATGGGGCTTGAACTGTGGGCCTGGGCACTGTCCCTTCAGCTCTTCAGCTTACCATTTTAGCCACAGTACCACTTCCAATTTTCTTGTAGTTCATTGGAGATAAGAGTCTCCCGGCCTTTCCTGCCTGGGCTGGCTTTGAACCATAATCCTCAGATCTCAGCCTCCTGAGGAGCTAGGAATATAGGCATGAACCACCATCACCCAACTGATTTGGACTTTCACCACAGTGGACTAGGAACTCCTGAAAGCTTTTCTTTATTTTTTATGTGCCAGTACTGGGACTTGAACTTAGGGTGTGGACTCTGGTCTCTTTAATTTTTGCCTAAAGGCTGGCACTCTACCACTTGAGCCACAGCTCCATTTCTGGCTTTTGGTAGTTCATCGGCAAGAAGAGTCCCTCTAACTTTCCTCCCCTCAGCTGGCTTTGACCCACGACTTCTGATCTCAGTCTTTTTGGTAGCTAGGATTTACAGGGTTTTAGCCACCACTGGCATTGGGCTAGAAGCTTTTCTTAAGCAAGTGTTCTTCCCTGCATTTGCCCTGACTCCTCCATGTAAAGGAGGCCTGAGGGTCCGGAGCTGTGAAAAATAGGCTTCCAGCCACAGGAAATACCTGGGGTCCATGGTGAAAAGCCAAGATAATCTTCCCCCTGGTCCCCATTCTGGGACCTCCACCTTCTGCCCTCCCTGTGACTCAAGTACAAACCTTGACCCAGCCTTGAATGTCCTGCCGGACTTGTCTGAAGCCACAGAACCTTCATTCCACCCACACCATCTATTCTACACCACACCTCAGGAAACTGTGCGCATGTTGTACCTTCTGTCTGAGGTTCTCTATCTTGTTCCACATCTTAGAACTCCTGTGGAATTTTGGCACTGGTTATATCACCTCCAGGAGCAAGTCTTTCCTTCCCTTCTCCCTCTTTTTTTAATATTGAGTTGCTAGACATGGAACTTGTGCAGGCTGACTGACAAATGCTCTAGCTTGGTGTGTGTGTGTGTGTGTGTGTGTGTGTGTGTGTGTGTGTGTGTGTGTGTGTGTGTGTGTGTGTGTGTGTGTATGTGTTTTTGCCAGTCCTGGGGTTTGAATTCATGGCCTGGATGCTATCCCTGAGGTTTTGTGCTCAAGGCTAGCACTCTATTACTTGAACCACAGCTCTACTTCTCACTTTTTGGGTGTTTATTTGGAGAAAAGTGTTTCATATAGACTTTCCTGCTTGCAATTGTGATCCTCAGATGTCAGCCTCCTGAGTAGCTAAGATTACAGGGGTGAGCCACCAGCAACTGTCCACTACTCTACCTCTTACCTCTAATCTTGGCCCTCCTATGAGTACCAGAAGAATATGTCTCACCAAGCTCAGTTTTTGCCAGTCTTGGGGCTTGAACTCGGAGTCTGGGCATGTTCTTGAGTTTCTTTTGGTCAAGGCTAGTACTCTTATCACTTAAGCCACAGTGCCACTTTTGGCTTTTTCTGTTCTGTGATACTGAGGAATCGAACCCAGGGCTTCATGTGTGCTAGGTAAACACTCTACCACTAAGCCACATTCACAGCCCAAGGCTCACTTCTGACAGGAACTATGAGGGTGGGATTTATTGACTTACCTTTTTTTGGTGCAAAAATCGCTGGCTATTTCATATCTTTGCAAAGATTTGTGAACAGCCTGTGACTCAGCAATGAGGAATGGTGAATGAGGGATAGCCACCAGGCCCCAGGGGAGTAGGCTAACATATCCTACAGAGGGATAGCGAATATGGAGCCAGAAACTTTGACAACTCCTACAGCCTAGGAACTGTGGTCTCCCTGGAGGCAGTGGCGGGCTGCTAGGTGTCCCAATGGGATATCTCAGCCAGGACGTAATTCACCTGTTGCACAGCCCATGCAAAACCGGCAGGCTTCAGTTATTAAATGGCAGAGAAGGATGCTTTGTTCAACCTGCTGGCTCAGACTTAGGACTCTCTGAGGACTTGCCCAGGTTGGGGGTATGGACATGGGCAACCTGCTGAATGCCCATCATCCATACATCATCCATCCATACACAGAAACATGGAGTTATTGCCTCCTTTTTTTTTGGGGGGGGGTGAGGCAGGTCAAGGGTTGTACTATGAGCCTAGGCCCTGTTCCTGAGCTCCTTTTGCTCTTGAGTCACAGCCCCACTCATAGGCTTTTTTTCTCCCTATGATCTCTTAGAAAGAAGATTGTTTTGGACTTTCCTGCCTCAGATGAATTCAAATTGGCATTCTCTACATCTTAGCCTCCAGAAGAGTTAGGGTTATAGGTAGGAGCCACTGACTCCTGGCTTTCTTTTCTTCTTGTTGTTCTTTTTTTTACTCATGACAATCTGAAATCTTCACGGTGTCATTCAATGGTTTGCATTCAAAGTTATCTACCCAGGCCTGGGTTTCGAATGCTATGACTACCACCCACAAATGGAGGGAGATCCTGATGAACTAATTTCTGTTCATGTGAATGCTAATGGAATGTTATAAAAGTAATAATTAAATTTGCAGTTAATTCATGATTCTATTTTAGAATGCCACACAAAAATTAATGGATTTATATCTTCCATTCTAGCACCATGGTATGATTAAGGATATTGCCTATATTTGTAATTAATGCTTTTATTAGTACTCAACCATGATACCTCATGAAATGGAGTCATAATTTAGTAACTAATAATTACTAATAACATATATATAATTTAATAATATTCTCACATTCTCCCTTTGTATGTGTGTATATATAAATATATACATATATATGCCGATATATATGTATGTATATATCATATATATATATATATATATATATATATATAATATCAATCTACACATCTATCTATCGGGCACTACTATAGCTTGATTACAGGTCCTCAGAATTTCCTGGATGCTCAGTTTGCCGGAGGCTGGTGTGCTAAGACTGTACCCCGTTTATGGATTGGGCATTGTAGGCTGAGTTGAAATTCCAGCATGGCCAAATATTTATTTGTGGAGTAAGAAGCCAATCTTACACTTTTTTTCATTCTCTGTGAAAGTCCTGGGTCTCAATACTATGTATAATCCATATGCAAATATATCCTATGAGATATGATATAATAAAGGAAATGTTATATGTGTAATAATACTAAATAAGTAAGGGTAATAAATGTCATATGCAGTAGGACCCATGTATGTAAATAGATCTCATATATATGAATATTATTTTTTCCAGTTCTGGGGCTTCAATTCAGGCCCTGGGAACTGGTTTGAATTTCTTTTCTTCTTTTCTTTTCTTTTTTCTTTTTTGCCAGTCATGGTGCCTGAAATCTGGGCGTGGGCACTGTCCCTCAGCTCTTCAGTTCAAGGTGAGCACTCTACCACTTGAGCTACAGTGCCACTTCCAGCTTTTTCTGCTTATGTGGTGCTGAGTTATTGAACCAAGAGCCTCATGCATGCAAGGCAAGCACTCTACCACTGAGCCACCTTTTCACCCCCATGAATTTCTTTTCTTCAAGGACGGTGAGCTTCCATTTTCACACACAGTGTCACAGAGTTACCCAGACCCTGAGTTCAAATCCCAGGACTGCTAGAAAAATGGTGCAATTTCCTAGCCAGGGTCTTCCTGTTATTATTACTTGTTTTTTGGCCTACCACAGGGCTTGAACTCAGGTCTTCGCATCTCTGCCACAGCTGATCATTGGATCCTACGACCCTACTTCAAATTTCAGAGCTGGCAAAAAAAAAAAATAAAAAAGAGAAGGATAAAACTGAGAAGTTCAAGAAGGTGGTTTTACGTTTTTTTTTTTTCTTTGTATTGTGACCATCCTGGGTCTAAATGACAAGACCCAGAATGTGTACATGACACTGCATTGCTAATGTTTGGTGGGCTATTAGGGAAGCCATAGCTGAAACAAGCAACTTAGACCTGGAGGTCCAATCTTGGAACTGCCACTAATGAATGGTGGGTGGTTCTAAGAAATTCATTCTGATATACATCCGTACAAATGGAATGTTATAAAAGTAACATTTAAATTAGTAGTTAGTATATGATTATATTCTAAAATTATACACAATTATTCTACATTGACTAATTTTCAATACTTTATTATGTATTCAATCATGATACTTAAAAAGGAAGGAATAATTTAATTGCCAATAATTGGTATTAATATCATATATGCAGTTTCATAATATACAGACATCTCTTTTGTTTTATACATATACATCTATCTATCTATCTATATCTATCTATCCTGGGTTCCATTCCTCACTACCACTTGCACAGAAAAGTCCTGAAGTCATGCTGTTGCTCAAGCAGTCCAGTACTAGCTTTGAGCATAAAAGTTTAGGGACTGTGTCTAGACACTTACTCAAGATGCAGAACTGTCACCAAAACAAAATGATAGAAGGTTCTGACTGCAAAGATATAAGAATAGGACTGCAAATACATCATCGTAAGGGAAGCTAGGAGACTGGTGCTGAGAGCTGCCATCTAACCTGATGTAGCCAGAGGTAAACTGCTGCAACCCAGCTACACGGAACCGGATGCTTGGGGCTTCCTCAGCCCTGTCATCCAAGATACTGGGGAGCTGAGATCAGACACTGGTGGTTTTAAAATCCAGCCCTGACAGGGTATACAGCTATGTCATTGGTTTTATATGAGGAATGGTGTACTGAGTACATTCTTGCCTCTGGTCCTTGTAAGAGCTCCCCAGATTATTGGGCAGATGAGAACCTTGAGGCTCAGATATGTCCCCATGTCAGGGCCAAAATGATGTATGTACTGAACTCTAGTGAATTTTCTCCTACAGACAATTGTTTTGGTTTATTTTTCTTGGTCATGAACCTTGAACTCAGGGCCTAGCCACTGACCCTTCCCTGTTGGGATCATGGCTAGCTCCCTACCAATGGGACCCAAGGACACCTGTACAAAATGTTACAGTCTAGGCATCTGTGGCTGATATCTGTCATCCTGACTACTTTGACACATTTTTTTTTCTCTGTAAAAATCCTGGATCTCAGTATGAAGTATAATCCATATGCAAATATATGCATGTGATAAGATGTAATAAATGAAATAAATGTTATATATGTAATAATACTAAATAAAATAAATAATGAATAAATAAGGGTAATAAATGTCATATGGAGTAAGCCCATGTATGTAAAAAGATCACATATATGAATATCAATTTTTCCAGTGCTGGCGCTTAAATTCAGGCCTGGAAACTGAAATTCTTGTCTTCAACAACATTGAGCTTCCCCTCCCCCACAGTGTCACAGTGTTACCCAGACCCTGAGTTCAAATCCCAGGCCTGCCAGAAAAATGGAGCAAATTCCAAGTCACAGCCTTGGGCCTTGTCCAGGCCGGGGCTTGAACTCATATTGTGGCAATTCTGCTTCAGCTTTGATCACCCTAGGATGTGGTGCAGCCAATGGACCCACAACCCATCCTGAGATCCTAGGTCCCGAGTTCAAATCTTGGGACTGATAAAAGAAAAAGGAGAAGGGCAGGGAAGGTGGCTCAGTAGTAGAGTGCTTGCCTTAGATGTAGCAAGCTTCCGAAAACCTACGGAGGCACCGTTGCCAATAATGAATCATTGACTTAGGTTCAGCTCCCTAGTTGTTGTCTGCCTGAAGGAATCTTGAATTAATTGTAGCAGTTTGTTTCAACACTGGAACACAGTCTAACAAAGACAGGATAAGTGCAGGGAACTTGGCCTGCCCCGGGAGGTGGCACAAATGAAGGTTTCCTGTCAAAACAGAGCATTGGGGAGAGAGATATCTTGGGGTACAAAGAGGCCTTTTTCTCCTGGTCTTCAGGGCCAGCCTACACTCATCATCACTAGTTGGCCCAGAAAGAGTTGTTTGTTACAGAGCTGTATAGGAGTGAGGCTTTTTGTCTGCCTGTTCCAACAAAGCAGCAGACTTCCTCCAGCAACCTGGGGTGTGGAGAAACCCTCAGGCTACACTGGGAACAGGGAGGGGAGCCCTGGAACATGCACTGTCTTGAAAGCACCCTCTGTACTATGAAATCATTCTATTCAAAGCAAATTTCCTAGCTGGGTGCCTTTCTTCATAGCGACTCTGGATGTTCACTGATAGAAATACATTCACACATACACAGACACATGGAGTTACTGGCTCTATTTTTTTTTTTTTTTGGTACAATTCCTGAGGCTTGAACTGTGAGCTTAGACATTGTCCCTGAGCTCATATTGCACAAGGAAGTGCTTTATTGTGCCTTAAACCATGATACATCATTAATGAAGGCATAATTTAATACCTAATAATTATTAGTAATATATTACGTGTAATTTAATGATATATAGACATCTCACATTCTATAAATATATTTATATATTTAAACATACATTGGAATATACATATACATCTCTCTCTCACTCTATGCATATATATGTATTTGCAGCAATTAGGCATCTATCTATTTATATATTCGCCAATTCTGGAGGTTAAACTTAGGTCCTGGGAACTCCCTGGCAATGTATTTGTTTGAGATTGCTGTGCTTTCATTGATCCCTTGACGAATTGGGCATTCTATGCCCTGAGTTCAAATCCCAGCAGTTCCAAAGACAATAGGTGGATTAAGCAGCCAATGTTGACCTCTTCTGCTGTCTGTGAAAATATTGTTTCCTAGGTACAATATGTAATACCTACGCAAATACATATATATGATGTAAATTATAAATGTATATAAATATTATTTTGCCAGTCCTAGGGCTAGAATTCATGCCCTGGGAAATGCTCTTGACTTTCTTTTATTCCAGGAGGGTGAGCATCCACTTTCCCACAGCAAAATAGAGTTTCCCAGGCCTTGATTTCAAATCCTTGGTATGGCATATAAAATGTCCCAAATTCCAAGCCAGAACCTTAATTTTTTTGAGGGGGGGGCAGGCACAGGGCTTGAACTCAGGTCTTCACAAGTCTGCCTCAGCCTTGATTACCCTAGGCTGGGGTGCAGCTTTTACACCCACAGATGATCCAGGGATTCTAGGACCCAATTTCAACTCCCAGCACTGGCAAACAAACAAACAAACGAACAAACCAAAATGGAAGAAGAAAAACCAGAAAGTTTTACACAACAGTTTTACCTTTGTTTCTATTGCACAGTGACCATCCTGGGTCTCACTGATTTGGCTTGAAAATTGTACATGACTTTGCATGGCTGAGGCTGGTGGGCTGTCAGTGAAGCCTGAGGTTAACCCAGACACCTGCGCCCTGAGTTCGATCCTGGGACTCCCACATACACATGGCTGAAGGTCCTAGGAAACTGATTCCTATCTCTAGGAACACTAATAGAATGTTTGAAATGTACTAATTGAATTACTAATTAACTAGTCTTTCTAATGTAAGATTGTATGCATTAAATATAGGTCATTGATTAATTTAATTAATACTTTATTAAGTCTTCTACTGTGATTAATTAATGGAGGAATAATTTTAGACCAATAATTAGTAGCCATAGAATATACAAAAGTAAGATATAGACATCACTCTTTATATAGAGTTATACACTAGAATCTACATAAATGTCTACCTGTCTCTCTCTGTATACGTTCATAGATGCATATGCATATGCAAATACACACACACTGCATTTTACACATCTATGTGTTTATATATTGGCCACTCCTAGTTCCAAATTTGCTAGACAACTTCATTTGCATCAGACTGCTGTGCTAACATTGACCCACTCCCCATTCATGAGGTGGGCTTTCTAGGCCCTGAGTTCAAATCACAGAACTGCCAAAAACTTAAGTAATCCTGGTGGAAGAATCCAAATGTCCCATTTGTCTTCCTTATCAGTGAATGTCCTGGGTCTCACGAATGAGCTATAGTACATTGGCAAATCTATGTCCTATGTAATAAGATGTAAAAAAGGTTATGTGTGTAATCATACTCACTAAAATACATAAGAAATAAATAAAACAAAAAATAAAATGAATAACTAACTGTAATATGCAGTAAACATGTGTATGTAAATATGAATCCTATATTTAAAATGCATGAGAATATTATTTTTGCAAGAGCTATGACTTGAATTCAGGCCCTGGGAACAGGCCTGACTTTCTTGTCTACCAGCATGGTGAGCTTCCCCTTCTCCCACAGTGCTGTAGATGTACCTCGGCCCTGAGTTCAAATCCCAGGACTGGCAGAAAAATATGGCATGAATAACAAACCTGAAGTAGAGGGCAGGGAATGTGCCTTAGGGATAGAGTGCTTTGCATCTATGAAACCCTGGACTTGACTTCTCAGGAACACATCACTAGAAAAAAGCCTAAAGTGGCTGTGTGGCTCAAGAGGGAGAGGGCTATTATTGTACAAGAGAAATTAGGTACAATGCTCAGGTCCTGAGTTCAAACTCCAGGACTGGTGTATGTGTGCACACGCATGCACACACACACACACACACACACACACACACACACACACACACACACAGATACACACACACACCAGAAGTAAAGCTGTGACACAAAATGGTAAAGCACTGGGCTCCTGCGCTGAGCTCATGGTCAGCACCCAGGCCCTGTGTTCAACCCCAAAACCTTGTCACCCAGGGCTCAACTAGGAGAGGTCAAAGGTTTCAAAACCTAAAGTGCTTCAGCAGTCCTAGATGACAGGAAACAAGATCAGACATGTGCTTGGATTTCCAAAGCTTCCGGAAACCTAGCAGAGGCATCATAGGCCCATCATCACCCTCAATGAAACATTTCTTGAAGTTAAGTGCCCTAGTTGTCTGCCAGAAGGACTCCCGAATTATATTGAGCACTGTATCTGAACACCAGAATGTAGTCTCACAAAGTCAGGATAAGTGCTGGGAACTTGGCCTGCCACAGGAGGTGGCCCAAATGAAGGCTGCCTGTCAACCCGGAGCACTGGGGAGAGAGATAGCTTGGGGTACAAAGAGGCCTTTTTGTCCTGACCTTCACAGCCCATCCACACTCATCCTCACTAATTGGCCCAGATGGAGTTGTTTGTTACACAGCTGTACAGGACTGAGGCCTTTTGTCTGCCTGTTCAGACAATGAGATAGACTTCTTCCAGCAGGCCTGGGAGGCAGAGAAACCCTCAGGCTGCATTGGGAACTATGAGGGGAGCCCAGGAACATGCACTGTCATGAAAGCAGTCTCTGTGTTATGAAATCATTTTTTTGAAAACAAATTTTCTAGCTTGGTGCCTTTCATCATAGCTAATCTGGAGCTTCACTTATAGGAATACATCCACACATGCACAATACATGGAAGTAGGTCCTGGGGTTGAACTATGAGCATAGGCGTTGTCCCTGAGTTACTTTTGCTCAAGTGTAGTGCATTAACCTGGAGCCACAGCCCCACTTCTGTGTTTTCTGTGATCTCTTAGAAATAACAGTGTCATGGACTTTCCTATGCTGGCTGGATTCAAACTCAGATTCTCTACATCTCAGCCTTCTGAGGAGCTGGGGTTACAGTCAGCAGCCACTGGCACCTGCCTTTCTTTTCTTCTTCATTTTTTAATCTGGACAATCTGACTACTTAACAGCACCATTCCAATGCTTTGAATTTATAAGTCAACTACCCAATGTTCTTTATAGGTGCTTTCTCTGAGAAGGATTTTCTCTCCTCATCTTCTCCTCTGGTCACAGGTTTGAAGCCAAAAGTGAGAAATGAGTGTGACATGATTTTGGCAGAAAATGTCCACAGGACATGCCAGTTCAATCACTTAGCATTGAGCTGCAGTGAATTTACTGTCTCAGGACGAGAGGACCAAAAGCTGGAGCGATCCTCATACTGTCTGAATTGCTCCTTAGGCCTATAAATTTATCTAATACTATGAGTGTTTTGTGTCTCCAACCTGAAGTATCTAGAACACAACTGAAGAATCTTCGTGTTTCCTTTTTTCTCTAGTACCTCTCGAGATTTAGACTAAGGGTTTGTGTGGAACAGTTCCTCAGCCAAATCCCTGAGCAAAGCCACTTAGAGTCTCCTCAGTAGATCTCTGTTCAAAGCCAGCCCGAGCAGGAAAGTCTGCGAAACTCTTATTTCCAATAAACCACCAGAAAACCAGAAGTGAATCAGTGGCCCAGAGGGTAGAGCTCCAGCTTTGAGAAAGAAAGCCGAGCAGGAGATACACGACAGACGAGGCAGGAAAGCCTGGCAGGCGCTTATGTCCAATTAACCCAGGTGGCTTGAAGTGGAGCTGTGGCAGTTGTAGAGTCTCAGACTTTAACAAAACAGCTGAGGAACATATAGGGCCCTGAGTTTAAGCCCTGGGATGTCCACCAAAAAAATTCAAAAAGAGAAGGCCAAGTTTATGTATGAGTGTCCTACCTACTTATATGTGCATATTACCTCTTTGAGTGCAATCAGATGGTATGCAATGCTTCTCCTTTTATGTACAGATTTATTTTTCACATAGGCTTGTTGCACATACTGCATCATTCTCTTCTTTTCATGCCCATGGCTTTTCTCTTCCAGAGTTCCAGGCCTGTGTCCTCATATGATACACACATAAGATCTCAGCATCCTTTATTTCATATTATTATTAAGCCAAGGCAGGAACAGTCACAAATCAGGCAAGGGAAGAGAAGATCAGGGTTTTTGAAATAACTTGTATTCAGAAAATTAAACTTGGGGAATGTAAAGTGGTAGCATACTTATGTAGAAACTACCATTAAGAAAAATATGAGAGGGCTGGGAATGTGGATTAGTGCCTAGCATGCAAGAAGCTCTGGGTTCATTCCTCTGTAGCACATGCACAGAAAAAGCCAGAATTGGTGCTGTGGCTCCAGTAGTAGAGTGCTAGAGACAGTGCGCAGGCCTTGAGTTCAACACAAGTACAAGTAACTTCTCATCACCAAGGAAAACCCAGGAAGCTCTTGAAAATCTGCCCTTTCAGAAGTGGAAGTCAGAGTGTCATAGAATTTCCTGAGCTAGGGGATGGGCCTTGGCTACTGGGACTTGCTAGGTCAGAACTGTAATAACATTGACAATACAAGTCAACTACTTATGACAAAGGACTTGAGGAGCATATTAAGCCTTTCACCAATGGATCTTTCAGAACTCTAGGACACAAGGTTATAATGCTAGTGTCTGAGAGGCTGGGCATATGGATCAGCTACAGTTGAACCTTGAGCTCTGACTCCAATTCTGGTGTACATCAGCGTTCATTTTCCAGAGAATATTCTCCTAATTAGCAAATTGGAAAAGTACTTTGATTAACCCTCACTTTTTTCCCATAGTGTGTCTCAAACTCAAGCCTGGGCACTGTCGCTGAGCTCTTCATCTCAAGGCGAAACTCTACCACTTGAGTCACAGTGCCACATGGGGCCTTTTGGAGGTTCATTGGTGATAAGAGTCTAACAGGTTTTACTTGCCAGGCTGTTTTTGGACTGTGGTCTTCGGATCTCAGCCTCCTGAGAAGATAGGGTTCTAGGTGTGAGCCACTGGCATCTGGCCTATCATTTTTGCCAGTGCTGGGGCTTGAACTTAGGGCCTTCGTACTGTCTCCATGCTTCTTTTTCTCAAGGCTAGTGCTCTACCACTTGGGCACTCCACAGCTTCTGGCTTTTTCTGAGTATGTGGCACTGAGGATTCAAACCCTGGCATTCATGCATGCTGAGCAAGCTCTCTACCACTAAGCCACATTCCCAGTCCCACCTTTACAATTTTATCCCTCAACTTGCCTATCCTCAAGGAAAGGTTTCTGAGTATAAATCATCTAAAGAAATTCCTATAGGAAGGTATTAAAGATAAACAAGTCAAATCTCATATTTGGGAAAGGCTCTAAACATGTGAAGACTGTGACAAATGCCTTTATTTTAAAGTATTAATGAAAAATGAGTCAATGTCCTAAATTGTTGTGTATAATTCTATAATAGATGTGCAAAATGTAATAAATATTATGTGAATAATAATATTAATACAATAAACAATTAGTAAATGAATAAAATATAGAAATACAGAAATACAAAATCAATAATAAAAAATCATAGTTTGTATTAAACATAGACATGTAATATGTAACATATATTACACATGTATACACATATTATTTTCCATTATAGGGACTTAATTCAGGCCCTGGGAACTCTACCCTGAATTTCTTTTCCTCAAGGACAGTGAGCTTCCCCTTAACCTACGATACAAAAGAGTTACCCGGATGGTGAGATCAAATCCCAGCAGTGGCAGAAATACTGGCCCCACTTTCAAGACTGTCACTTAATTATTTTAAATGGAAGCAGTGATTTTTATTCAGTTCCGTACTGAAGATTGTAAAAACAGCAGTTTGTATATCTATTCAGACATCCTTCCCTTACCTGCAAAGTGGTTCTCCGAGCTATAAATTGTTTCCTTTTTTGTACATTTTTTTGTTGAAAAACGTTGTATAGAGGGGTTACAGTTACATGAGCAAAGTAATGAGTACATTTACTATTAAGCATTGCTGCCTCCTCCTTTGTTTTCCCCTTGCCATCCCTTCCCTCCCACCACCACAGCTATCTCCCGAAACCCCAGCTGAGGTCAGTGACTTAATTTTTTGCTTTTGTCTTGGCACAAGATTTGAACTCAAGTAGTAGAAACTCTGCACCTTCCCTCACATTGCTACAGGTTTACCAAGATCCTGAGTTCAAATCCCAGGCTAGGAAAAAAAACTGGCAGAAATTCCAAACCAGGGGGATTTTTTTTTGACAACCATGGAGCTTGAACTCAGGTCATGGCAACTATACCTCAGCTCTGATTGCCTAGACTGGGCTGCAGCCTCTCACCCATAGTCTATCCTGGGATTCTAGGCCCAGAGGACTTGCATGAAGAAAAAAAAAAGTAGGACAGTACAGAAAGTGGCGAGCTGCAGAGGACTGGGGATTTTACATTATTTTTTTATTTGCAGGGTGACCATCCTGAGTCTGAATGACATGGCTGCAAAGTAGAGCTGAACTTCTATTCCTGAAGGCTGGTGGGTCATCAGGGAAGAAATAGGCCAACCTGTCAACATAGGCCCTGGGTTAAAAATCTAAGTCCTGACACCTACCAATGGCAGGACAGCACAAGAGACTCGTTCCTATGCATAGGAATACTGATTGAAAAAGTATTTCGTGCATCAGTCGAGTCTAAAAGTGGGTGTAATAATCCTAGGATGCTGATTGATTTTAATTGATAGTTAATTAAGCATGAAAAGAATAATATTACTTCAAAGGCAGTATAATAAATACCTAAGAGTTGGTAGGAATGTAGTAGGCATCATTCAGTCAGATAGATGGCTCTGGCACTCTTTACCAATATGTATTAATTGTATACCACCATCTGCCAATCCATGTATCACTGTTTTGGCCAAACCTGGGGCTCCATCTCAGTGCCTTGGAACCACCTCACAGCTTCATTGGCTAGAAGTTGCTGTGTTCACCCTTACCCATTCATGAATTGGGCCTGCTAGGCCCCGAGTTCACATCCCAGCACAGCCAAAAATTTAATCTTGGAGTAAGAAGCTGAGTGTGACACATGTTTTCCTTTCCTGAGAGAGTCCTGGGTGTCAGGCATGATAGTGAACACATCTACAAATCTAGATGCTATGTGATAGGAAGTAAAAATTCGTAATAAATGGTATAAGTGTCATCAGAGTCAATAAAATAAATGGTAAATAAATGAATAAAACAAGAAATGAAATGAATAAACACACCAAACATGATATTGTCTGACTATATGGAAGTATAAATCCTGTCTTTAAAATGTAAATAAAATGTATATAAGGAGTATGTTTTGCAGGACTGAGGCTTGAATTCAGACCTAGGAAAGAGGCCTGACTTTCTTGGCTTCAAGTATGGTGTGATTCCCCTAGCCCAACAGTGCTGCCTATTGATCCAGACTTTGAGTTCAAATCCCAGGCTTGGCAGAAAAAATGGCACGAATTGCAAAACAGGGAGATAAATAATTTTTTTAATTTTTAAAATTGTTTTAATTTTTTAATTGTTTTACTTTTTAATTTTAATTTTTTTGTTTGTTTTTGGCCATGCACGTGGCTTGAACACAGATTGTGACAGCTCTGTCTCAGCTTCCATCTCACTAGCCTGGGGTGCAGCTTCCAGAACCAAAGCCGATCCTGGAATCCTAAGACCCGATGTATGACAGGAAAACATAATGAAAGTGACACTAAAACAAGCCACCAGCAGCCTGATCGCTGTGAGCAGAGACAATTCCCAGGACCTGTACTGGACTCTGGGAGATTCAGAGACCCAGGATGCCTCAGAGATCCTTTTCTGCAACATGAAAATTGGGGGCCGGATATGGTGGACCATACTGTCTGGCCCTAGGGACTGCCGAGGAGGCCCCTTGAGCCAGGTTTTCTCCTCACAACAACCTTGTTCACAGCTGAGTGGGGAACTGAGTGCCATACAGCTGGTCAGTGGCTGGACAGAGATCTTTGAGAAGATAGGCATCCAAGATGCCCCAGAATACAGTGAGTACATCATGGCTCACGTCCTTGGAACCAAAACAGTTAAGTGCGGTGGCACCAGGAGGGTGGGAAGAGGGAAGAGGGAGAAGAGAACTGTGGAAGAGCTACATCAGGTTTACCCCCACCCAGGATGCTTACCTGAGTTGGATGGGACTTTTCTGTAGTATTGTCATACACAGATGCTCATCTATTTATCTAACAAAACATTACAGTGTATGCCAGTACCTGGGGGGGAGAGAGTGGAGGGTCATACAGGATGAAAGGTTCCAGTGCTGGTTCCACAGCACATGAAGAAATCTTGGTTTGAGCTGGATGCTGGTGCCTGACACCTGTCATCCTAGCTACTTAGGAGGCTGAGATAGGAGGATTGAGGCTTAAGGGCCAGGCAGAAAAGCCTGTAAGACTCTTATCTCCAACTGACTACTAAAAAGAAGTGCCAGAATTGGATGAGTAGCTCAAGCTGTAGTCTGTTGGCCTTGAGTAAAAAGGCTCAGGCACAGCACCCAGGCTCTAAGTTCATGCCCAGGAGTGACACAATGAAAGGAAAGAGAAAGAGAGGAGGGAAGGATAGAGGGAGAAAAGGAGGAAAGGAAGGAAGAAGGGAGCATGCAAGCCTTGGTTTGGAGTCCTTGGATCAAGGGAGCCAACCATTCACAATCTCTGTGGGGACAGTTTCAGAGCCTAAAGTTAGTGTGTAGGACCAAGACACTGACCCATTCATGACATCAGCAACTTCATGACTGAAGAGGGAAAAAGCCTCGGGTGAAGTCCCTAGGACTCAGGGTGGGTCACAGAGTTTCAATCTCCCCTGGCTCACGGAGTTTATTTTCTGGTCAGATAAGAAGAAACTGTCCAAGGGCTAGGGAGGTATAGGGTGAGGGAGTGGGAAGAGGGGGGGTGGCAAGGGATAAGCAGGAAGATGAAGAGGGATGACAATCTCAGATCCATTGTGTCAGGCCATTGGAGCCATGACCTCAACTGACAACCTAGACCATCAGTGATAGAATCTTCAACCCAGAAACATGGCTATAAAAAGTCCTGGCACTCTGGGTTCACCGTTGACAACCTGGCTGTCATCCACTGTAGGATGCCTGTGCAGTACATCCTTGGGGACTGGCACTTTTGCTGGCTCAATCTGAAGATGACACGCCCAGTGTTCATTCCTCGACCAGAGACAGAGGTAAGCGTGCTACTGGAACAGGACACCCAGGAAATGAGGGCAAGATTCAGACCCGTGTTGCCCCCAGACTTCTTCTGGGGCACTCTAGGGCCCCATGACTGCCATCCTCAGAGGTAGAGGTTGGTCTCTTTGCTGGCTCAGCCTTTAGTCTAGATGGCAGATGTGGGAGACCCCGACTGAAGGTCGAGGCTAGTGGGAAAACAGGAGGCACTAGGCTGGGAGCAGGCTGGTTTCTTAGAGGATACTAACAACCCAGGAACATTCCTGAGATGGATCCGCACTTTTCTCCTTCCCGAGATAGAGGGACCTAGAGCCCTCCAGTCTGCATCCCTTGGCTGAGAAATTCATTCATTCCCATATCCTTTGTTTGGATAACTAGATCTCACCTGACTGCCCACTGTCAAGGCAGGACAGTGAGAGATCTTGAGTCCTTGATGACGTCACGAGATCCTCAGTATGAGATTGTACTTGAATGTCCTGAGTTGGTGCATGGTCAGTCCCATCTCAGCCTGCCATCATCTAGGACATAGAATGTAGAGACTCAGAGCAGGATGGGGTCTATTCTGTGAGTCTTGAGTATTATGTGTGAGCTTTGAGCTCCCGTGTGCTCACCTGCTTCCTTTTCTTGGGTGGCTCTAAGTAGAAAAAGCTTAAAACTAGGGCCTGGGTCCCATCCCTTTTTCATGCTCAAAGCTAGCCCTCTACCATTTGAGCCACAGCTACACTTGCAAGGTTTTTGGGTGTTTAATTGGATATAAGAGTTCTGAATGACTTTGATGCCAAGGGTTGCATCCAACTGCAGTCCTCAGAACTCAGTCTCCTGAGGGGATAGGATGACAGGCATAGAAAAGCATCTTTGGCTGGGTGCCAGTGGCTCATGTTTGTCATCCTAAGTACTCAGGAGCTGAATCTTAGGATCATGGGTGAAAGCCAGCTTGGGCAAGAAAGACCCTCAGACTCTTCTCTCCAATAATGCAACAGAAAACTGGAAGTGGTGCTGTGGCTCAAGTAGTAGAGTGCTGGACATGAGCTGAAGAGCTCAGGGATAGCACCCAGGCCCAGAGTTCAAGCCCCACAACCAACAAAAAGAAAGAAAGTAAAACATCTTTGCCTGCAAAGGACGGTGGAGAAGTGTTTGTGTGTATGTGTGTGTGTGGGGTGGTGGTGGTAGACATTTAGCGCCCTGCTCAGTCATCTTTTTAGACGGATTGTCCCAAACTCTTAGTTCATGGCAGCTGATTCTTGACCACAGGTGAAGCTCTGGGTTGGATGTCGACCATCGGACCTCAGTCTCCTCATGGGACAGTTGTGAATAAATAAGGGATTAATACAGAGGGATCTCTGGAGCAGGGCCAGGCACAGAGGGAGCAGGTGTCATATAGAGTTCTCAACAATTTTGTGAGCACATGACAGGGAGTTGCCCGGGAAGGGCTCAGATGGGGTCTGTTATTAATCATGCAACAGGTGTGGGATTATGAAACAAAACATGGCTGTCTTTCATCATTACCCTGTCTCCATGAGGAAGGGATCCTTCATTCTATTCATTTTTCCAGCTGGGGAAAATGAGTAATGGAGAAGCCAGGTGACCTACTCATGACCTCCAGCTGACAAGAATCTTGGCCTGATTTTTCTTCCATGCTTCCTAGAACAGTGGGTGTTATTCAGTCCACTTCTTGTGGTGGGAAGTCCACTTCTTGTCATTTGTGGGGATTGAATTCTGGGCCTGGATACTATGCCTGAGCTCTTCAGAACAAGGCTAGTACTCTACCCCCTGAGATACAGCATCACTTCCGGTTTTCTGTTGGTTCTTTGAGGATAAGAGTCTCACAGACATTCCTCCTGAGCCAGCTATGAACCAAAATCTTCACATCTCAGCCTCCTGTGTAGGTAGGATTAAAGGTCTGAGCCGCCGGCACCTGGCTTAAGTGTAATTCTGGACTTTTGTCTTTCTCTCTCTCTCCCCCGCTCTCTCTCTCTCTCTCTCTCTCTCTCTCTCTCTCTCTCTCTCTCTCTCTCTCTCTCTCTCTCTCTGTCTCTCTCAATCTGTCTGTCTGTCTTCTGTCTTCTGTCTGTCTGTCTGTCTGTCTGTCTCTCTCTCCCTCTCTCTTTCTCTCTCAGGAATTGGTTGAATGAGTGCTAGAGGAGGTGGCCCAGCATCCCCATGTGCCTGGAACCCAAGGTGGCCCTCTCATTCTGAAGGTGGGCTATGGGTCAGGAGCTGTTTTGCTCAGCCTGTTGAACCAGCCCCTTGAGGTAAGCCCCTCTGTGCCCGGGCTAGACCGTGATGGTTATTCATTGTCCATCACATGATTTCTTCCCTACATCCCTCTGCTACACCGTTGAAGAAAAGTGGATGAGGAGGTGTCACCTTGTCCCCCTGCCCAGCATAATCCAGGGCTTCTGACTTCTACCCCCACCTATCTGACAAGACTCTGGCTACAAGACAATAAAAACACTCTGTGTGTACTACCCTTTGCTCGGAAGTGTCATTTTGGTTATGGTGGCGGGGTTCAGAGGAAAGACCCCAGACCTGACACCTCCCGTTGGACATTTGTTCTTGTGACAGAGCCATGTCATTGCTGTGGATAAGGATGAAGCCACCATCAAACTGACCCAGAAAAATGCTCAAAGATAGGTAGGCTGTTGAAGTATCAAACCCACTCATGTCTGCTTCCTACTCCCAACAAGGAGGTGTAGTGTGGGTTGCCCAGCCCTGGGCTTAAGTGATTATAAATGGATGGTGGCAGTCAGGAGCTCATGGCTCCCACCCATCATCCTGGCTCTTTGGGAGGCTGAGGTCTGATGGCTGTGACTCAGAACAGCCCAGGCAGGAAAGTCCAGGAGATTCTTATCTCCCATAAACCACCTCCCTCCCCAAAACTACAGAGAAAAAAGCCAGATTTGGTGCTGTGGCTCAAGTGGTAGAGCCTCAGCCTTAACAAAAGAAGCTAAGGGATAACACCCAGGCCCTAATCCAAGCCCTAGGACCAACACAATCATAAAATAAATGAACACTGTACACCTTCTAACTGACTACCAAGAAAGATGTATTCAGTTTTCTCGATGGTACATTCAGCCAAATGTAAGGGGATAACTTTGATGTTCCCTCAACCCTCTCCTTCTCTCCTTTATCTGTCCAGGCTTAGGTTGCAGGACAGAATTCAGATCATCCCCCTGGATGTGACCTTAGGTACCCTCTCCCATCCACCTCCCTTGGGGTCAAGATCCTGGATGCACTCCCTGCTGGGAGGATGAGGCACCACAGAGCTGAGGGTAGGGACCCCAACACTCACACACATACACGCACGCAAACACACAAACATCCCTAAGGCAACCCAGACTAGCCCTTTCCAAAGACACTTTATCTCCTTGGATTAACTGAACTAGGAGAGGAATTTGATCCCCTGTAACTGATTATTTTAACTTAGGCTTGCTAGTTGATAAGAAATGAACGTGAGCCAACAAAAACCAAAAAAACTTTGGTGCTTGTCACCTGGAGTTCAGGCTCATGCCTGTCATCGTGGCTACTTGGGAGGCTGAGATCTGAGGATGACAGTTTGAAGCCAGCCATAAGCTGGAAAGCCCATGAAAATCTACTTTCCATGGAACCACCAAAAAGCCAGAAGTGGAGCTGTCGCTCAAGTGGTAGAGCACCAGCCTTGAGCAATTAAACTCAGAGAGACAGCTCCCAAATCCTCAGTTCAAGCCCACACAAAGAAATGGTCCTGTCTTGTTGCCCACAGATTGCCCAGGCCTTGAGCCCCTCTCATGGAGTATGATACAACACCTGCCCCTTGGTGGTGTATCAGGGCCTTCAGAAATCCGGTGGTGGAATCCAGGCCTTCCCCTTTGTGCATTCTCAACCCACACTGGCTGGAAGTCAGAGCTTGACAAGTCTGGCAGCCTGCACAGCAGAGAGGCTCCAGCTATGCCAAGGTGATAAGAAAGGGCTTCTTGGAGACAACATAGCAGAGCATGTTTATTTCCAGACAGGGCTGCTGGTGAGAGACTTGGTATAGATGTGCAAGACTGTCCCAAGACAGGCCTGAGGGATCACAAAAGAACAGCTATCCAGGGCTGGCATTGCGTCTTAGAGGTAGAGGGCTCACCTAGCACACAGGAAAGCCTGGGTTCGATTGCTAAGTCCTGCATACACAGAAAAGGCTGGAAGTGGCACTGTGGCTCAGCTGAAAGAGCACACCTCTGGAGACAAAGAAAGTCAGGGACAGTATCGGGGCCCTGAGGTCAGGCCCCAGGGCTGTCACCATAAAGCAGTTCTCCCAGGGACCTTGGTGACAGGTGGATGGCTATGCCCTGAAGCTCTTAGTAGATTCATCCGTGCTTTGTGTCTCTTTTGACAGAGGTGAACTGGACACTCCTGCCCTGTGCACCCCTGACCCAGTTTTCAGCAAGGCTCCCAAGGTCTTCCACCAGGACATGGAGCAGTTGGCCCCGGAAGTCCTCAGGTATCGCTTTGGTGGGGCATGGGGACATAGGGCAGGCCCCAGAACTTCTAGTGGGTCTGATCTGCCCTGGAAGACCAGGCAATCCGGGGGAGGCAGATGGGAGCTTAGAGGGGATTAGTGATGTGGAGTGGGCCCTTTAATCCCCATGGCCACACCCAGATTCTAGCCTCCCTTTGCTGTCTCTGAGGGAGGTAGAGGGGTGTCTAGGTGGTATCTTCTAGAGGAGGACTAGGTGGAAATTCTGAAGGACTAGACACCTTAAGCCATGAGCCGCTGGCTCATACCTGTCATCCCACATCTGTCATCCTGGCCACTCGGGAGTCTGAAATGCAGTGGATCTCATTTCCCAGCCCTGGCAAGAAAGTCCCTCCAGCGCCTCATCTCCAATCTCCAACTGGAAGTGGCACTGTGGCTCAAGTGGCAGAACACTGGCCTTTAGGAAAATTAGACATCAGTTACAGTACCCAAGCCCTGAGTTCAAGGCTTTCAACCAAAAAAAAAACAAAAACAAAAACAAAAAACCAAACAAGAAATAAAGATACCCCTTCCTTGCTTGCAAGAGATAGTGAAGTATTGGGGTGGTTGAGGTTGTGAGACCAGATGCTGGCCTCACAGTAGAGACATTTCTAATAACTCCCCAGGTTTACCCCTGTGTGAAGCCATAGCAGGGTGGGTGGTGTCTTACCAAGATCTCCAGAGGTCGTGGCCTGTGGCAGGCAGGGAGTGGGTGAATGGGAGCAGGGGTGGGATGGTAGTGTCAATTATATGCTCTCCATCCATGGAAGAAGTTTTTGGATGCTGGTGACCAATTCTGAAGTGTAGGGTTACATTTGGTTTGTGTCTTGATGAGTTGGGTTTTCCCTTGGTATAAGAAGGTGGCTGCTGAGGAGGCTACAATGCTTGATAAGAAATGTACTCCTTATCTTGCCCATGTAATTGTAACCCCTCTTCATAGTATTTTCACAATAAAAAAAGAAAGAAAGAAAAGAGCTGAAAAAAAAAAAGAAGTTGGGTGTAGCCAGGCGCTGCCAGTGGCTCATAACTGTCATCCTAGTTACTCAGGAGGCTGAGATCTGAGGATCACGGTTCAAAGCCAGCTTGGTCAGGAAAGTCTGTGAGACTTTATCCCCTATGAACTACCAGAAAATTGGATGTGGTGCTGTGGCACCAGTAGTAGAGCGCACACCTTCATCTGAAGAGCTGAGGGCCTTCTGGCAGGCCCAAAGTTCAAACCCCATAACCTACAACCAAACAAAAGGTAGCTGAATTTTCTGCATAACAATGTGTACAGTAGAAATGCCATGATGTGTTGTGAACCATTGCAGACATGTGAGAGGCTCTGACTTTTGTCTGCAGTTGGTCTGATGATGATAGTGACATCATCTCTGGGGTGGAATATTCAGGGTGCTCAGGGACTGCTGAGGCTTTGGGCTACCACTGTGTGTGTCTGTGTGTTCATGTGTCTTTTGTCTGTGTGTGTCTTTGTCTGTGTGTTTGGATGTAGAAGACCTGGGCCTTGAACTCAGGGACTAGGTGAAGTTCCTATGCTTCTGTGCTCAAAGCTAGTGCTCTAACACTTGAGCTGCAGCTCCATTTCTGGCTATTTGGTGGTTCATTGGAGATAAGAGCATCACAGACATTTCTGTGCTGGCTGGCTTTGACCTCAGCCTTCTGAATAGCTAGGATGACAGGTGTGAGACACCAGTGCCATATTTGTGTGTGTGTGTGTGTGTGTGTGTGTGTGTGTGTGTGTGTGTGTGTGTCCCTCATCTTTCTCTGTCCCCTTCCTGGGTGCCTGTCTGCCTCTTTCTGACCTCGGATGGTGCCCCTCCTCCACACCGACTTTGTCTTTATCCTCTTATCAGGGTCTACAATGAATCCTAAATTGCCAGAGACCTGAGTTCAAGCTTTCCTTTGGGGCCCAAGTCCAGCTGTCCAAATCTTTGGCCTCCTGCAAGGGATTCTGGGTCAACCGGGCTAGTTGCAATAAAGTCTTGCCTGTCTATGGGTGGGGAACTCAGACATGGGATGTCCTGCCCTTTTCCTCAGCTAGACCCCTGGTTGCATGTCCCTCTCAGCAGGCTGGCAGTGGAGTGGAGGAAGGAGGTTTCAGTTTCTTCCAACCTGTTCTTCAAACCTGGTTTGATATAATGGTTCAAAAGCGTATCTTTTCGATTTCTATTCCCAGCAGCAACATGCAAGGCGGACAAGAGGCCTTTAGTTTGGGAATTGGTATCTGCCACTCTGGTATTATTCCACATATAAGCACTGTGCAGGGGTGTCAGCCATTCAGAGTTATTGCATGAATATCTGCCTTGAGCTAGCAACTCATGGACAATGTCTAAATGTCCACTCTAGGCTTCCATATGAAGAGGGGTATACTCATCCTCATCCCTAGTATTCATCTGGGTGGCCTATTTGGAAAGTAGTCTTCAAACCATAGTAAGCAGATTAATTTTGGCATCCCAAAGAAGAAATTTGCTTGGATCCTACTCCATTTTTTTTCTTTAAATTGATACCATTCCTCACTTTTTCATCTTGTTCCTTGTCTGAACATGAGAACCCTTGGTGTCTTCATGTGCAGCTTATTCTAGGAATGAGAAAATAGGAAACAATGCCTTCTTTGTAAATGATTTGGGAAGTATCATGTTATAGTGTAAGAGAACTCACTATTCAAGATATGGGCTTTAAGAGCTTTCTAGTAGCTTTCTAATGTTGGTATCCAACATTAGAAAAAATGTATAATGCAATAGTAAAATAGAAGTCCTTGGTATGACTACCTAAATTCTTGTTTTTTTAAAGACACTTGTTTTCATCTAAAAATAGGCCTGTCTATTGCCTTCAAGTGATTTTGATGATTGAAGATGCTTAATGAGAAGTCAAAATGTATTAGTATTCCTTTACTATCAATTAAATTTCACTTTTTCTTCTTGGAAAATATAATGATCAAAGCAATAGTTCAGAATCAGCAAGCAATAGTTCAGAATCATGCTTCAAGTGCAAGTGAATCACCAGTAAGTAATCCTTGATTCCATTTTCCACAAAGTTTTATCACAGATACAATCTGCCTGCATTCTGTAGCTGCTTTCCTAGCCGGGACCTATTCCTTCATTGTACAGGAAAAGTGTGATTGAACTGATTTCAGTCAGATCTGTTAGTAGAATTATCAAGTATTTAGATTCTTTTTTAAAATTAGTTGTGGGCCTGAACTCTGGGCCTGGGCACTGTCCTTTAGCTCTTCAAATCAAGGCAAGCGCTCTACAACTTGAGCCACAGAACCACTTCTGGATTTTTCTGTTTATGTGATGCTGTTCTGGGAAATGGCAGAGCAGAAAGTGAAATGATGCAACTAAAAATATAAAAGCAAAATAAATTAGGATAATTATGGAGCAACCATATTGTCTGTCTATGAGAACCATGAAAGAGAAAGAGGAAAACAGATACAGATGTGAAATGACATAGCTAGCCACAAAATCCATGCTTCTAATCAATTTACAGAGCAAACAATTTTTTTTATTTTTTAAAAGAGATGGAAATAGAATTTATGTATTTACTTGACATTAGTAAATATATTTTTAGTCGCCTACGTAAAGAGACATAGCTTTGACCAAATTACAGACAAGAATCTTAATCCTTGGGCTGGGAAGGTGGCTCAGTGGTAGAGTGCTTGTCTTGCAGCTTACTACAGTGTGGAGAGTACTTTCCAAAACGGCCACCTATATGAATACTAGGGATGAGGATGAGTATACCCCTCTTCATCGCGAAGCCTAGAGTGGACACCTAGACATTGCCCATGAGTTGGTATCTCAAGGCAGATATTCATGCAATAACTGTGAATGACTGGACACCGCTGCACAGTGCTTATATGAGGAACATATTGCAACAGCACACACACACACACACACACACACACACACACACACACACACATACACACACAACATCAGATTTCTTCTTAAGTATTTTTTGTATATGGTCTTAAGAAGAAATTTACATTACTAACTTGAATTTCTGACAGGACAATATCATCACTGTACATCTTGCTTCTATGCTCTCAGTTTTAAATTACTATCTAAGTATGTGCATTACATATGTGCAGGAAAAATTAAGAGCCACACGGGTGGCTCAGGTCTTTAATCCTACCTAATCAGAAAGACGAAATCTGATGACTGTACTTTGAAACCAGACAAAAATGTTCATTAGATTCTGGTTTGAAAGTTACCAGCAAAAGCTAGAAATGGAGCTGTAGTATAAGCAGTAAAATGCTAGCATTGAGAAAACAAAAACAAAAACATAACAAATTCTGGGACAGAGCCAGGCCTTGAGTTCAAGCTCCAGTATTGGCACCAAACTAATGAATGATGAATGAATGAATGAACTAAAAATAAATTAAGTGGTCATATGTGGAGAGATAGGTAAAATGTAACAACCGTGGTGACTGGATTATGTATTATTTTGTAATAAGTCAAATTATCATTTTTCCTAATCACTAATATTTTAATTGAACTTTTATGTACAATAAACCCTGAATTTGGCATTCATGTATATGTGTGTGTACATGTGCGCACATGTGTGTGTTTGTGTGTGTGTGTGCGGTTGCAATGTTGCTTGCCAATGTGGACAGTGAGGCTGAAAAGAGCTATGTTGCAATATTGTTATTTATCAGTGTTCCGTCCTGTCATTTCAGTGGAACCAGCCTTCTGTACATTTTATTTGTAAAATAATAACATCATCATATTTACACCATTAAGTTAGATAAAAGAGATCACTTTCAGCTCTTAGTATATGCTAGGAAAGAAGATACACATATAATTAGGTAGTAAGTTATTGCTGTAAGATGACTGTCGGTACAAAATATGTATTTGACCTCTTAAATTGGATATACTTTTAAGATATACTCATAGAGTAATTTTGACCAACTTGACCAAACAGGTATTATTCTCCAGTTATTCCTGTGAAACTCAAGGTGGATAAACTCTTTCCGGATTTCTGTTGAAAATAACTTTCTTTGTAAGATTGAATCTATTCACACTAAGATAATAAATCCCGTATAATTTAGGTTTGAATATCCCATCATATTTACTGAAAATCAGTATTGTGGATATGTTTGTTAGATATACATTGCAAAAACAAAAAAAAGCATGTGTCACCTCCAGATTGTGTGCATTTGAAGTTGTATTATACATACAAAGGTTTCTTCATTAATAGTACTTTTGTGGGAGTAACTATCACAACTTTAACAAATGAGGCTTTTTGAAGATCTTTTCCAATATAAATATCATCCAAGAGTCAGTCTTGCAATTTCTGAAAACCCTTTGAATACTTTAGTGTTATTTCAGTTCATTGACTACACAGCTAAAGACATTTCTGAAATAAACGTTGTTAAAATCTGAAAATGTAAGTGGGTATATAGGCTTTTTATGCATCATTTTATGAAAAGCCAGTTTTTATGAAAATAAAAGATATAGAATAAAAGAATGGAAGTGAATTCGGTGAGCTAATTATTAGTATAAATTTATTTTCTATTAGCAAAGTCCTTTGAATGTATATGATGAAGTTAAATTATGTCCTTCGTGACACTATGCTTCAGTTATTTTCAGAATCTTTGTAGTTATAAGAATGAATTTGTAGTATAAATAAATGTCTTTGAAAATGATTTGGATTAATCTTGTGTTTTGTTTCCTACTCCCAAGAAAATGAATTATTTTCAAGTGTTAACAGTTTACAATTGAATCTTCAGTATCATAAGAAATTTTGAACAAATATAGTAGTATTGATATCTTTTTTTCGGGGGTGGGGGAGTCTGGTAGTGGGGCCTGAACTCTGGGCCTGGGCGCTGTCCCTCAGCTCTTCAGTTCAAGGCTAGCGGTCTTCCACTTGAGCCACAGTACCACTTGCGGGTTTTTTCTTTTCGCTTATGTGGTGCTGAGGAATCGAACACAGGGCTTCATTCATGCAAGGCAAGCGCTCTACAAATGAGCCACCTTCCCAGCCCTTAATGTCTTTTTAAACCAATTGTATTCACAAGTTGGAGAAGCTTTAATTCATGCTTAGGCCTTCTTGTCTATGATTTTTTATCCTCTCATTCCTTACATTAATAATAGGTCAGACTGCATTTTTGGGTACATGAAAGGTAAATTATTTATCTGGGGTCAAAGGTGATTTTTATATCAGTGTTGCTTCAATAGCATTTTAAAGTAGTACCTTTGTCTCAAAATGTTGGGTATAAAAAGCAATCAAAATCCTTCTAATGGTAAACAACTTAGTTGAGCTACAATGTGGAAATGATTGGTCCATAAGACCTGCAGTCTGTTTCCATCAGGAATTGGGGAGGTCATTCTTTCAGTAAGATAGTGTTAAACAGAGTTAGGCTCCCCAGGCAGTGCAGTGTTGAGTGAAGGGATAGAATATGATTTCTGCTATTTTGACCTAGAAATCAAGAATATTATACTTTAGCAGTTCCTTTCACCAGGGAGGTATGCATTGATTCTGAACTTCGAGTTTTCATATTACAGTTCCCTATTTTCTAACAAAGATAAACTTAAATATTATGAGTGTACACAATAATTCTGGGAATTTTTCCTAGAATTTTAGTCATAAAATAGAATGAGGTTAATTGATACAGTCAGGGATGGACCTCAGGCTAACACTTACCATGTGTGCAATGTTGTACTAGTAATTACAACTCTGAAGACTTCAATATCATCATCTGAGAATTAAAAATGTAAGTAGTTCCACTTTATGAAATTATTCTGAGGATTAAATTAGATACCATAGGTAAAGTACTTGGAAAAATAATCAATTAGCATTTGGCACATTCTACCTGTTATATTATCATGTGGTGAATTCTAACATTTTTACTGTGATTTTTATTGTGTCTCTTTTTGATGTGCAATGTCATGTATTGATATTCATAGCATTGATCATTTTTCTGTCACTATGAGGAAAATACCTGGAAAGAAATTTTCTGAGAAGGAAACTATTTTATTGACTCATGGTTTAAGAGAAAACAGTTTAAGATCAGATGTCTCCATTGTTTTTAATTCTATTTTTATTATCTTAACGAGTTGAACAAGGGAATTTCCACTCAATAAATCATGATTTAAGTGTAATGGATCTTTATATAACTTTTCCCTACACATTTTTTTCTTTTTTATTTTATTTTATTTTTTTGTGAACATACTGTACAGAGGAGTTACAATTACATGGGCAAGATAATGAGTACATTTCTTATTAAGCATTGCAGCCTCCTCCTTTGTTTACCCTTCACATCCATTCCCAGCCTCCCCCTGCCCCCTCATCCAATACTCTCCCCCACCAAAGTTGATTGAAATTAATAGCAATTATCCATTTTGTTAAAGTAGAGATGGTTTTCCCAAACTGATTCTCACAATTCATCTTCCATTCAACAAGTAGTAACGTGTAACAATTCCCTTTGTTTTGCTCCTTATTAAAAGTGTTTCCATTTTATTTTATTTTTTTAAATTTAATTTTATTTTATTTGTGAAAATAATGTACAGAGGAGTTACAATTACATGGGCAGGATAATGCATACATTTCTTACCAAGCATTGCAGCCTCCTCCTTTGTTTACCTTTCACATCCCTTCCCAGCCTCCCACCTCCCCCCATCCCAATCCTTCTCCTTTCCCCCCCTGCCCCCCCCGACGTTGTAAAGCTCATTTTGGACATGACAACTTGTACTTCTCATTGTTGCAACAGGTCCACCTGTATCCTTAAACTACTGGTTTTTCCCCATCTCCTCCACCAGTTATACTGACATCAAATATAGTGAAAGCAGGGGTTATACTGTGGGGGAGGGACATACAAAGCAACAAAGAGATAATCTTATAAATGCGTTAAAAACACATGCATGAAAGAAAAAAAACATTAAAATACACATCTAAGGGTTCATTTTCCTGACATCACATTATCTGACCTTTTCCACTTGACTCATACATATACTAGATATTACAAATAAGGGAAACCATGGGACCTATGTTTCTTTGGGCCTGGCTTCCTTCACTTAATATAATTTTTTCCAAATTTTTCCATTTCCTAACAAATGGGGCAATGTCATTCTTTCTTATGGAGGCATAGAATTCCATTGTATATATATACCACATTTTCTTGATCCATTCATCTACTGAGGGGCATCTGGGTTGGTTCCATATCTTAGCTATGGTAAATAATGCTGCAATAAACATAGTTGTGCTGGTAGCTTTAGTGTTACCTCAGGACCAATGGAATAGAATTGAAAACCCAGAAATGAACCTACAAACCTATAGCCATCTAATCTTCGATAAGGGAATTAAAACAATAGAATGTAAGAAAGACAACCTCTTCAGTAAATGGTGCTGGCAAAATTGCTTAACTACATGTAGAAAACTAAAGCTAGATCCTTATATATCACCCTGCACCAGAATCAACTCCAAATGGATCAAAGACCTTGAACTCAAAGCAGACACTATGAAAACATTACAGGATGGAAGAGGAGAAACTCTAGGTCTCCTTGGCTCAGGCCAAAATTTTCTGAATAGAGACCCGAAAACACAACAAATCAAAGAAAGGTTGGACAAATGGGATTGCATCAAGTTGCAGAGCTTCTGCATGGCAAATGACATAGCTAGCAAGATCAATAGAAAGCCCACGGATTGGGAGAAGATCTTTACTAGCCATACAACGGACAAGGGTCTCATATCTAAAATATACTTGGAACTCAAAAAATTAAACCCCCAACAACAAATCCTCAAAGAAACAACTGCCCAATAAATAAGTGGGCTAAAGACTTAAAGAGAAACTTCTCTGAAGAAGAAAGAAGGATGGCCAATAGACACATGAAGAAATGGTCAACATCCCTAGCCATAAAAGAAATGCAAATCAAAACAACATTGGGATATCACCTCACTCCAGTTAAAACGGCAAAAATCAAGAACTCTAACAACAACAGATGCTGGAGGAGATGTGGTTGTTGGTGGGAATGTAAACTTGTTCAACCACTTTGGAAAGCAGTATGGAGGTTCCTCAAAAGACTTCACATAGAGCTCCCCTATGACCCAGCAATCCCACTTTTCGGCATTTATCCAAATGTTTACAAACAAGACCACACTAAAGCTTCCATTTTATTTTATAATGAATGATGATTTCATAAATCTACTGTAGATGCAAAAATATGTCAATATATTTCTAACTGTATGCATTGATCTATACATACACATATATTACACAAGTTACAATGATAATTTATAACTTCTGTAACTATACAATTTACTGAATTATTAAAAACATGGACGGCTCATGCCTGGAATCCTGGTTACTCAGGAGGATAAGATCTGACGATCATGGTTTGAAGCCATCCTGGGCAGGAAAGTCCATGAGCCTCTTATCTCCAACCCAACAGAAAATCAGAATTGGAACTGTGGCTCAAAGTATTAGAGTAGTAACCTTGAGAGAAAAAGCTCAAGGACATCACCCAGGCTCTTAGTTCAAGAACTACAATCTACCCAAAAAAATCTAATTTACACCTCTGTAAGTAGAGTATTTCCATCACCCAAATGTACATCCATGCTCATTTGCAAGGTAACTCTGTTTTGTCTCAAGTACCACTAAATATTATCACTAGAGTAGCATTGGAACGTGGGTTCATTCTATCTCTCTAATGGATTTTTCTCCACTCAAATACTCAAGTATTACAATTGTTCTAATTATTTAAATCTAGCTTTTTTTTACCCCTAATAGTAGAGTTTGATTGAGTGTTTTGTGCCCCTTAAATGGATGTTCTTACCACTTTGTCATGCCCCCTGCCCTAAGTTATCCTGATTATTTTTCAGGTAGAAACTAGCTTGCTACTTGTGTATGAACTTGGTCTCAGTGCACTTGATGTTATTCTTCCTGGAATTTAGAATAACAGGTGCATTGCATTGTGTACAGTACTTTCTGTTCAGTCTGGGCTTTAGCCACTATCCTCCCAACAGTGCACTTCCATGTAGTCACGAATTTCATAAGCTTGTCATAGCTGATTTTTAAAAAATCTTTCATTTCCTGCAGGTTCTTGAGTACTGAATTAATTTTTGTTGTCTTGTGTTGTTTTGTTTCATTTGAATCTATGTGTTGAGTTGTTCCTCACTTTTCCTTTTGTTTCTTTCCCTCAAGTTCTTACTTAAAGTGCTAAGAAACCAATTCTTCTTTTTCAAGATAGTCAGGGGGAACATTATTTATTCCAAAGCAATTTCAGTATCTATGAATGGTATACACATGCTAAGCGCAGACTTTGGCATACACAGAGAGATCATGAAATATATGAAGAAAATAAAACTACAGATGAATGCCAGGAGGAGAATATGCTATTATTAATTGTTTGACAGAGGTTTCTCTTTTAGTGAAAGAAATATATAGCTTGAAGCAGGATTTCAAAAAAATCATATTGCTAGGAGGAACCTAAACAATCATCTAATATTATAGACTTGAGAGTGATGAATTGACTTCCTGAATAATTTACTTTTGGGACAAATAAAAGCAGGATTCCAAAAAGAGAGTAGATTTTAGAGAAACATGATGAATTTTATGTAAATAGGTCCTTAGCTGATTTTGTTAATTTGTGAACTAATACAGGGAAATAAAGTACAGCAAGGTAAAAAAAATAACTTCATATTGAAATATTCATTTATGTTTGTATATGTGTGCATGCATGTACGAGTACGCACACGAACATGTGCATATGCTCATGCATGCATTCATCATTCTTGAGGCTTGATAGTCCCTGGGAACTATTCCTCACCTTCTGTGCCCAAGGATAGTGGTCTACTACTTCAGCCACTGCTACAATCCTGTTGTGTGTTTTTTTTTTTAGATAATCGCTTGTATTTTCATGATTGAACAGTGGTCTTCAGATCTCAGACTCCCGAGTAGCTAGCTAAGCTTATTCAGCCTCTGAGTAGCTAGTTAAAATTCTACCTATCCTCTGTGCTTCACTGCACTTTTATTCTTTTCCTGAGGTATTCACAAGCCTAAGTCATATATATATATATATATATATATATATATATATATATATATATATATATATATATATATATATATATATATATATATGTCTACTTGCTTTAAAAATATTCTTACTGCTTGGCACCAGGGTATCACATGTGTACTATTAACTACTTAGGAGGCTTGAGGACAGAACCCAGGCCAAAATTTAGTGGACTTATTTCTCAATCTATAGCTGGGTGAATTGGATCATTTCCACAATCCTGCACTATCTAGTAACTAAGATTGGAAGGACTGAGGATCCAGGCCAGTCAAGGTAGCAAGCTAGAAAAGTTGGTGTGCAACTCTGATGCCACTGATGAAGGGAAGGCTAAAAGGACAGAGCAGGTGCATGTTCTTGTGGAAAGGGAACCACTATCCTAAAATTAACCACAGATATGATGCCAGCCTGCAAGAACAATATACCCCAAGTTGAAATCGCCACATTTTCCACAACCAAAATAAGTATATATATTAACATCCAAAACCTTAATAAATCTGTTCTTTGTTCTAATATTAGCTTTGTCTGATTATCATATGATGTGACAGAATAATTTCTTCATTAAACTTATGATAATTTAAAAAGACCTAGAAAATTCTTTCTCACTTATTAAGTGCAAATGAATAGCAAGTTGCCTCATTTCTTAAATATTTGACTACCACTCTAAATTCGTCATATGATTATTATTAATAGTAATATATTCTGATTTATTACTTTACTTTGTAACAGTTTTTAAACTTTTTGCTTTTCTGCTGAAGTTGAAGCATTTAAATAGTATCATCAAAGTATATTCCTTGGATATTTAGGGGAGTTTTTTACAATGTTTTTAACCAATGGCTTCTAAGAATTCTTAATTGGTATATTATTTGGTTTATTTTTAATTTCAAATTAATTTTATTGTAATGGTAATGTACACAGGGGTTACAGTTACATAAATGAGGTAATGAGTACATTTCTTCGGGAAGGAACATTGTTATATATTCCAACGATATTTTTGTACACTCAAAACAAGAACTATTGATGCTTTTGCTGTTGCCATTGTTCAATGGGTACTTTTGCTTTTTTTGTTCAAGCATTTTTTATTATAAAATTGATATACAGAGCGTTTACACTTAATTAAGTCAACTAAAGAGTATACTTCATTTTCTTTTCTTTTTTTTTGGGGGGGGGTCCGGTTGTGGGGCCTAAAGTCTGGGCCTGAGCCCTGTCCCTCAGCTCTTCAGCTCAAGGCTAGCGCTTGAGCCACTTGAGCCACAGCGCCTCTTCCGGCTTTTTCCTTTTGGTTTTGTGGTGCTGAGGAATCGAACCCAGGGCCTCATGCTTGCAAGCCAAGTGATCTACAACTGAGCTACCTTCCCTGCCCCTACTTCATTTTATTTTCTAAATTTCAAATTTTGAGCTTAAATGTTTCCTTTTGTTTCTTTCGAGTAATTCTTTTTTCAAAGTTTAGGATCAGTTAATTTAATTTTGCATGATTTTTACACATGTAAATTATTCAGACACATATATTTTGCTTTTATAATATTTAACATGTGGCTATTTAAAAATTAATTTCTTAATTTTATTTTGCTAGTGAATCTAAATACATTTATTTTCTTATAGTATAAAAATATTTGTCCAGGTAACAAATACAGTATTTTCATGAAGCACATACTTTACTAAGAAAGGCTTCATTACTTGGTCACTTTTTGGAAGTACTTTTACTTGAATTAAAAAAAAAACTTTGAGCTTGGCATGGTGATTTGTGACATCCATTTTCTAGCTATGGTGGGAAGTGTAAATAGAGTTTGTAATTCGGGAGAGACTGGGAAACTATGAGACCTTAGTATAAAACTATTCAGAGTGAAATGATTATGGATATAGCCATCCTTAGCCTTATATACAGCACCTCACTATCATTTTCTAAATCTTGAGTTAAAACACCAGTAATATCAATCATTTGTTAAAATAAAAGGACACATGTTTCAAAATGTTTATTATTTAAAACTTATTTGCAAAAGTTCTCATGTCTTCTATTAATTTTCAATTTACTTAATCTATTAAAATCCAAGTATATTGTGACTATTTTCTTTCTACTAAACTTTTAAATACTACGAGCAATATTATTATTTCATATATTAACATACTTTTACTGTTTGTGATAATTTCCTCCGTTTAATATGATAATATCAATATTGCAAATGTGTGTATGTGGTGTGTGTGTGTGTGTGTTTATGTGGTTTTTGTGTGTGTGTGTGTGTGCTTTGTGTGCACTTTGTAATGCTTGGGAGTTCACACAATTGTTTCACATATGCAAAGCCAATGGTTTACCACTGAGCTATACTGTCTAATTATAATCCAAATAGTGTTTTAAACCATGACTTTCATTCCAAGTATGCTTTTTCAAAATTATATATGGTAACATGTCATCCATATTCTATCCATGCTAGCAATTTTTATTGTAATTTAGAATAATTCCGCTTCCAAACTCTTGTGTTTGTTATTGATAAAGGTTTTACTTTGCTTCTTTTCTCTCTTCATTCCTTTTCCCTTTAGAGTTTAACTATTCTCTCTCTTATTTCTTTGAAAATTATCATATTCCTATTACAACATGTATATACAACGCTTTAATTTCTATTTTAATTTTTCCCATTTTCACTGATTTTAGTACAAGCTATTAGATAGATTAAAAAGAAACTTCCCTCAGGACACTTTATTTTTCTCCTTCTCTTCTCTGAAGTCTTTCTGGTTTTTGAAACACAATAGCAATCACATATAGCTCCTATGTGGTCCATCATTCTTTCTCCTCTCACTTTCCTCTGTTGTACAGCTCATGTTGTTATCATTCAGCTTTGTTATGCTACAGTGTTATCTAAATCTTAACTAATTCCTCAGTTAATTTTAGTTGTTTCAAGTATTCTCTGAAGACATTTTTCTATATATAATATCTGGGGTCTTGTGTTTTTTGAAGGAACAAAATATGAGTGAATATCAAACATCTAGATATCTCTGTAGAATATTGGTCCACCTTTTCAATAAACTCCTATGTAAATTCAAGGAATACAGGTCAGTCAGTACAATCTTGTAAAATGGTGGAGCTTCACCATTCATACTAGCTTTGAATCTTTTTATCATGTTTAGTAGTGAAGACAACATAGTTCTACTACAAGAGCAGACACATAGAAGAATGTAACAGATTTGTTAAAAATAATTTCTCAGTTGTATGGTCAATAGATTTTGAAAACTGTCCTATGACTTTATGAAATAAAAATAGAATCTTAAATGGGTGTATTGGCACTATTGTCTTTCGGGATTTACAGGATGATCTTAGACTACTACCTCAATCCTTTATTTTTGTTTGTTTGTTTTTTTGTTTTGTTTTTTTTTTGTCACTCATGGGGCTGGAACTCTGGGCTCAGGCACTGTCCTTGTGCTCTTCAGCTCAATGTGAGCACCCTACCACTTGAGCCACTGCACCATTTCTGGATTTCTATTGGTTTATTAGTGATAAGAGTCTCATGGACTTTCCTGCCCAGGCTGGCTTTAAACCATGGTCCTTAGATCTCAGACTCTTGCCTAGCTAGGATTACAAGAGTGACCTACAGGTGCCTGGCCTACCTCAATCCTTATACAAAAATTTATAATAAAAAAAGATTATCAAACTAAATGTGAGATGTAAAAACCTATAAGAGATAAACGTAAAAATTCATGACATTTTTATCAGTAAAGGTTTGTAAAGGAAATCATTAGTGGCTAAAGAAAGGCAAGAATATGCTGGATTATATCAAGTGATAGCATTTCATAATTCAAAGGACACTATACTCATAATTCAAAGGACACTATAACCGAAGTGAAACATATCCAACAGATAGAGGGAACATATTTGTTAATGCTACAATGTGAATGCTACAATGATTCTGAATCTTAAGTATTTTTAGATCTTCCAATTCCATATAATTTTTCCTGAATAGGATATTTCTTTAAAGAACATGTGTAAATTAAGTCAATAGGAGGAGCATATGAAATAAGTTACTCTTTAGTATCTAAGAAAAAAGACAAAGAAAACTCACTAGTATGACCCTAACATAAAAAGATGACACCAAATAAAGTAATGCATTTGTGGATAAATTGATAAACTCCTCATAATGATCGATTTTTATAATACTGCAATCATTTTAGCAAGCAAGATTTCAAGTCGTAAAGGTAAAAAAGAATTGTATATTCATTACACTTCTATGAATGCATTAAAGAGAAGTAAAAACCGTGTTTCAAAAGGGAATTGTAGTTCATTGACAGTGCACTTGAAAATATGTGTGAGACCCTGGAAAAAATCCCCAAAAATCAAATTTTGAAAAGACACACTATAGAGGATGTACACTGGACAAATTCCTGTAAGTGAATTTTATATCTATTTTAATGTCTGTTCTAAAATTTATAGCATTTCTATTCGAAGAAAAGCAAGTTTGTGAAAATTAAGCTTTGAAAACCTATGAAGGTACAATTCACTTCCACAGCACTAAAATATATACAATAAAAGGAGATAATATATTGCAAGTGAATTACATGTGATCCTAAGCAGGGTGCCAGTGGCTCACACCTGTAATCCTAGCTAATCAGGAGGCTGAGATCTGAGGATTGCAGTTCAAATCCAGCATGAGTAGGAAAGTTTCTGAGGCACTTATCTTTAATTAACCACCAGAAAACTGGAAGTGGTGCTGTGGCTAAAGAGGTAGAGCACAAGCTTTGAGCTGAAGAGTAGAGGGACAGTGCCCAGGCATGGAGTTCAAGCCCCACTACCATCAAAAGAAAAAGAAAAGAAAAATAAAAAGAAATATGATCTTAGCCACCAGTTCATTGCTAGAATAATTTCTGCTCTCTCAACATGGCATTTTTCCCCCCAGTTAAGTCCATGGTCTTATATATGACTTGCTTGGAACCAGAATTATTCTTGCATTCTAGTTTTTACAAATTTGCATGATTAGCTACCATGATTTAGAGCTAGTTCAAGAAAGAGAGTGACCTCATCCTTCATGTTCCATTTAGGAGTAATGCTTTCTCTATGTCACCCCCATAGGTCTAAATACTGGCCTTGGCTTTATTGTTTCAAAGTGTCTTATTTGCAGAGTCTTCTATAGTTTATTGAACCATTATACTTAAACACAGAACTTCTCTTTCTCCTATTCCTATTGTTTCTCCTTCTGTTAATTTATGTACACTTGGGTAATAATGCACAACACAAACACTGAAAAAAAATGTTTCTGAGAACCTACTTCCCATTTAAAATTGGTCTTAATTTACAGAGCATTTAGGAAATTTGAACTTAATGTACTCCAGGATAATTTTTTTCATGTTTTTTTTATTGTGAAAATGGTAGACAGAGGGATTAGAGTTACATAAGTAAGTTCGTGAGTACATTATCTAACGAACATTGTTACCTCCTCTTTTGTTTTCCCTGCAATCCCTTTTCTCCCCACCGCCCCAACTCTCACCTTTCATTTCCAACTAGTAAAGTTCATTTTCAACATAGTGTCTTGTTCATCTCATTGTAACAATGGGTCCTACTGTGTACTTCTTTCAGCATTTAATTTCCCTTCCCCTCCCCACATTAGAAATTTGTATATGCAAGTTGGAGCTCACAGACCTCAAATACAGTGGAAACGAGTTATACCATGGAGGAAGAAAATAGAAGAGAAACAAAAAAAATCACATAATATATGGTAGATTGGTAGTTGGGTGGCTTTGCTAGGGCATGATAGCTTGGTGAGGAGAAGAAGAAGTCTCGAGTCCCACCCAAACTGATAATGAAAAATGAGACAACCAATGGCTGAAGAATTTCAAGAACAAAGGCAGGGACTTATAGGTAACCTCTAGGGGCAGTGAGGACAGCAAGGCTGGGCCTGTGGTTGTCATGCTTCTCTCAATGCCCTTGGAAGTGAGGGCCAGCTCTGCTGTGGGCTAGGCCTGGCTCTTGCCTTGAAGCAGGCACCAGGCAGGAATTGTCAGCACAGCTTCAGCCTGCCCCAAGGAGGTGGCCTGTTGTGGGTGCTGTAGCCTGGGCAGCTGCTAGGAGGCTATACTCAGCAGGGCAGAGGAAGCATGGCTAGTAGACTCCGCTCCAGCCCAGCCAAGCTCAGGGCCACTTGGGAAGTTCCAGCTCTGGATCAGGACCAGGAACTGCTCCCCAGACAAGTAGGGCCTCTGAGGACTTGTGCAGTGGCCGCCACGTGTGGGTTGTGAACCTCCTTAGAATGACCGAGGAGTCTCAATGTAGAGGTGCATTTGCTTCTGTGCCTCTCCCATCTTCTGGATTCCTCCTCTCCTCCTGCCTCATGCCATGTGCAACTACAGGAGTCAATTTCTACAATCCACTGAGAAGCCATCCCGGAGATGTTCACAGGGCTTTCCAGTCTGCTTCACCATGCATGCAGGGCTCACAGGGTGCCACTCTTCAGGCAAAGTTTATCACCATTTCAGGTTGGCCACCCCTGCCTAGAGGACCACAAACTGCATTCTTACAAATCCAGGGGTACACAAGGCCGTCCTGCAGTCTAAGGCATCCTTTCCTTCCTCCTGCTCAGGTGTGGAGCAACTGTGGAGCCAACTGCAACATCATGATTGATTATCTGAAAAGAAGAGGAAAAAAGCTTCATTGTTCCAGATACAGCTGCCCCTGGGGTTCTCTGTGTACACTAGCCTTGTGCTTAGATAAGGATCCCCAAAGACCACCATGGAGCCAGTTCTCATGTGACCACATTAGAGTCATTTATTGCAAGGTCGAGCCTGGACTCACAACTGTCACCATTGCAGTGGGTCAGAGTTGAGATCCCCGACCCTTCTGTTAACTGGGTAATCTTATAACAATCTTATTGGCTAGCGAGTGCAGGCTAAGCAATAAGCAATAATTTGTGGAGGAGAAGGGGAAAAAAACAAATCGTTTAAATAGGGATACAGGTGGACCCATTGCAACAATGAGATGTACAAGTTCTTATGGAGAAAAACGAACTTTACAACTTTGGTGAGGGGAAGGGGGGAGGAAGATTCGATGGGGGGTTGGGGGGACAATGGGAAGGGATGGGAGGGGGAAACAAAGGAGGAGGCTACAATGTTTGATAAGAAATGTACTCATTATCTTGCCCATGTAACTGTAGCTCCTCTGTACAGTATTTTCACAATAAAAAAGTAAAAAACAAACATTAAAAGATTAAAAATAATTTGTAGCTTTAGGTACTTCCTGTCATCCGCTGATGGCTATTGCTAGGGGAGTTATGGGCAGAACTTTATTGTGACATTTCACGGTTTTTCCAGGAACCTGAGTTCTAACTTTCAGTAAATGTCTACTTACAATGGGTACTTTCAGTAAAGGCCTTCACAATGGATAGTTTCAGAGTATTCGGTGTCTAAGTCCAGAATGCCTGTGCTTTGGCAAAGATCTCTCACTAGGTGTGTGTTTGTGTGTGTGTGTGTGTGTGTGTGTGTGTGTGTGTGTGTGTGTGTCTGTGTCTGTGTCTGTGTCTGTGTCTGTGTGTCTGTGTGTCTGTGTGTCTGTGTGTGTTTCTGTGTGTGTTGTGTGAGAGAGTCAGAGACAGCTGAAGTTTGGGGTAAAATTCTCCTTCCCTTCAGCATTGAGTTTTGGTATCTATTGTTTGTCCCACCTCCCCAATTTTGAGTTCTAAAGTTGTCCTTCTAAATACTTTTATCCTTTGATCTTCTTGATATTCAGATTCCTAAGGTCTGCTTGTGAACCTCAACATTTGCTTCATGAAGGTGATGCCTTTCTTCGATCTTTTATGAAGCCCTTTGCTCTCTTTAAATGCAGTTTATACTGTGTTAGTGGTTTTACTTAGCCCAGACTGTGGTGGCCCAGGCTCTCACTGTTAATTCTGAGATTAGTTTAGGCCAATATGAGATACTATACTTTCAATATATCAATGAAAGAAGTTCAGCATCTTTATTGAAACAATTTCCTGGCTGTAAATACAAACAAAACATCCAGTGATATAAATGTACAATCTGTTGTTTTTAGTTAATTGTGCACCACTGTAATGAAAAAAAAATCTTTTTACTAACTGAAATGAGTATTTGTAATGGGAAAAAATCAAATGTTATAAATCTTAAAAATTGATCAAATACCAAAGAAAAAGAAAGACACTAATCAGGAATGAAGTACAAATGTAAGTGTTTAATAAATAAATGAAAATTTTGAGATTCATATCCACATAGCAAATATGAAGGAAAATAAAGAGGAAAGTCACTGAGATCCTATCTTACACACCAGAATAGCTACCACCACTCAAATAAATAAACTGCTGGAGAGGTAAATAAATCAGGAACTATATTTGGTTTTGTGGCATTGTAAACTAGTGCAACCCATAGGGATATCTTATTGGAAGTTTACACAATACCAAAAAGACAGATATGTTGATGACCTTTACTGCAATTGGATACATATTGAAGGAATATAAATCAACATGAACATACATGTTTATGCCATCAATATTCTATAGCAACCAAGCTGTGTAATCAACCTAGATGCACCAGAAAGAGGGATTAAAGAAAATGTGCTATTCATAGCTATAAACATGTTCTGGTATATGAGAAGTGAATGTTTCTACTATATCATTGCTAAATATTTTGAATATATACCTAATCCTACTTTCACAAAGTTTTGTGGCATTGTGTTTCTGCGTTAATGAGGAACATCCATATTGATTTTCAGAACAATTACAATAGGTTGAAGATTTCCTATAATATGTAGATATTAGATCAAAATTTAAATATATCAATGAACACATAGAGGACCATCATATATAGTTTATAATTTGAAGCAATTTTAAGAAGGCAACAGTTGGGGGAAAAGATCATGTTAGAAGCTTAAAAAATACACAGACGTGGAAAAATACCAAAAAAAATTTGCAACTAATTACTGCTAATAGTAAAATATTTTTCTCAAGTATTAACAATGAAACAATTAAAATAATACTTAATAACATCAAAGAAATATGCCATAGAAGAAAGTGTACCATAGATATACGTTTCCCCATAATTTGTTTTACTTTGTAACAAATGGATTAGAAGATGCTAACACATTCAAGTGTCATTGATTGAATGCAGCAAAGGAAAGTAACAGAGAAGTAGAGAGTAAGAACAACCTGGGGTATGGATAAAGCTACTCAGTAGAACTTTGTTTTCCTGATCAAAATAGAGCTAGGACAGCTAACTTTTGACAGAACACTTGTAATGTAGAGTAGTGGAGTTAATAATTTAGGTAGTAATTTATTACATTTATTCCCTAATCTTATGATGTGATTCCCTAATGATGTGAGTGATCCTAGATTTTCTTTTTTTTTGGGGGGGGGTTGTCCGGTCCTGGGGCCTGAACTCTGGCCTGGGCACTGTCCCTCAGCTCTTCAGCTCATAGCTAGCGCTCTATCACTTGAGCCACAGCACCACTTCCAGCTTTTTTCTTTTTGCTTATGTGGTGCTGAGGAATCGAACCCAGGGCCTCATGCATGCAAGGCAAGTGCTCTACCACTGAGCAACCTTTCCAGCCCCCTGATTCTAGATTTTCTGAGCCCTTTTTTTCACCCAAAATCTCTAAATTCCTCACCCTGCCAATGGTTCTTCTGCTTCTCTCATTTCTCCTTGTTTCTGAACTAAACTCCTGTAACCTTTTGGTTCATGAGAAAGAGCTAGAGAAATATGAGGATGGCTTGGATTCTGAGCTAACATCCACTCCAGCTAGGAGGATCTGGTAAAGGACTTTCACCTGGGTCTCAGAATCAGATATTAATTGACATCTTTGGAAATGGAGAAACTCACTCACTCAGACAGAATCTGTCATTCCTTGACTTTCTCTGAAGAGATTCGATACAAGGCCACAATGAAGAGAATGAACTTTCCCATTGTCAGAAGGAACAGGTTGAAAACAAAAACTGGCCTCAGGTCCCAAAGGGCCAGTCAGAAGCCAAGAGATCACACTTTCCTCCTCATCAGGAACCTTCTGGTAGGAATAGAGTCTGAGCAAAGTCTCACATAAACTGAGACTGGGCCTAAGGTCGAAACAAAAGAATGACCCTCTCTTTGATTACAAGGGAGTTATGTAGTGAGACATGACAACTTCCTTCATATAAGAAAATTAAAGTTATCTCACTGCCACTTTGCAGGAGGTCAGTTTCCCCAAAGGAGTAGTTTTTAAATGTTGTGACTGCCAGTTTGCTCTGTAGGCTGTTGTCTCTCTCATCCCTTCTCATGTCAGGAATGCATTGCTTCTTTCAGGCACTCAACTACCTGTACTGACTCCTAGGCAGGAATACTGTAGGCTGTTCTTTGGCTAACATCTTGCATTTAAAGTAGATTAGGCCCAGGCTCTGCTCATGCCAAGAGGTAGATGCAAGAGGTGAATATAAGCTCAGATTTGTACAGAACCTCGATCATATTGAAAAAAATTAAATTAAATTAATAGTTGAGTAATTTAGGGTTTATAGCCACAAAATTTAGGTAATTATTAGTAATATATCTAGAATCATGGATTAGGAAGAGAACTGTGAAGTAGGTTCAGGATACAATGGAAAAGACACACCATAGCCATAACAGGTGATAAGAGTATGAAGGAACTAATGACATAGGTCCATTTATTATCTTAGGAGTGACCTTGGATAGGAGGCTTTTAGAATAATATCTAAAAGAGAGGAACTTTCTGGGCACTGGTGGCTCACAGCTGTAATCCTAGCTACCCGGGAGGCTGAGATCTGAGTATTATGATTCAAAGCAATCCCAGGCAGAAAAAGCCAGAAGTGGTGCTGTGGTTCAAGTGGTAGAGTACGAGCCTTGAGCTCAGGGACAATGCCTAGGGTTCGATTCTTCAGTGCCACATAAGCAAAAAATGCCAGAAGTGCTGTTATGGCTTGAGTGGTAGGGAACTAGCCTTGAATTGAAGAGGTGATGGACAGTGCTCAGGCCCAGAGTTCAGGCTTCTTGTCCGGCCTAAATAAAAACAAAAAAAAAAAAACAAAAAACCTTCCAAACTTATCTTTTCTCATAATTGAAGAGAGGCTCTTTTTACAGAAATTCTCCTTATCTAGCTCAAGGTCATCAAAACTTCAGTAGACTTTTCCTGTTGAGATGTAATGCACCTAACTCTACTGAACCTAATCATGGCTGGGAAAGTATGGACATAGGTACGTTTGTTGTATTTTTCCTTATGAACTCAGTTATTATATATAATACATATTATAATATAGAATATATTATACATTGTATAAATATATTAAATAGATTATAAAATGTATTATGTATTAACAGACTTCCTCATTTTAGATGTAGGAACAGGCAACATATTGAAAGAAAAATGTTTGAATCTCTGAGTTATTTCTCTACCACAGTACAATACCAGGTTTCATTCTTATTACCCAAAGAGCAACAAAGGAAAGCGATGCCCATGGATGTGGTTCTCTGGATTTTGGAAATTGTGATCATATATATATATATATATATATATATATATATATATATATATATATATATATATAATATTGAATATGTAAAACTATAACAACAGATAAATAAGTGAATACCTATGTGCACACACTCTCAGTCACTTTCATGTATAATACTTTCTTTTCTATGCTCCTATTCACCTACATAGAGAGTACATGAGTTGCCCTTGAATTGTCCTGGAACTTCTTTATTGGGATACTGTAACTTCACATCCTTTGTTCCCTAAGTAGTCAGATGCTATGTGTTCAATAACAAAACTGTTACAAGCAAAAGTATCCACCCTGACACACAGAGGAACTTGGATTTCAGAAATGCCACAAATAAGTGGGAGGTACAGCAGTATTTTTCAAAATTGAATAGACTACATATTTATTAGAAAGCTTGTAAGAAAAAAACTTCAACGTAGGATGATACACTTGAAGAAAACTACAGTTTAAATTACATATAGCCGGGGGCTGCAATAGACAATAAATAAGAATTTAAAAAAATAAATTACATATGACATCAAATTACAAAGTTCCAGGGCATTTCCCTACTCATGAAAACTAGAGTAATACATATTAAAAATAAATAAATGAAAAGACAAATGTTTTATACCAAATTTCAAAACATACTATACGTTATACAAAGGAAATGCGATAAGCATGCATTTTACAGTCTAGTAAAATCATATGGCATGAAGAATCTAATTAACTGATTCATAAAAGTCAATACAATGCAGTTAAAACTTCCGATATCTCAAGTGTTAACTTAGCAGAATACTTTCAATCTATGGTGTCTATTTTGCATATTATCCAGCCCTATCCATCCCACAATGGCAGAAGGATTTTCCTGAGAAAGTCCAGAGACCTGTCTACTGTGAGTGCTCAATGTAAACCTGTTCCAATTCTCTTTTATTTGGGCATGTGATAGACTGACTATCTGTTAACTTGCCAAAGGCACAATTTGGACAGGCTTCCAGTAGTGATATTTTAGCTCTCAGAATAAAAGGGAAATTGAAGACAGAGGGAAAATCTACCAGATCCCTGAAAGATTTCTATCATTGTGCTAAACCTGTAGCTTTCTACTGACAGTTGAACAAACTGCAGTAATTGCCACTCCAACCACCTGTCCAAAAAGTGGCTTTCCAAATATTGGCCTATTTTCACTTTGGTAAGTCAAGACACACTATTGTGGCCCCGTTTTACTTAACCTATCAGCTACAGTTGGCCCAAAGGATAGTTGAACTTACGAATTTCTTAAATTTTAGGTCATCACACAATCACTTCATAGCCCTTAAACATTAAAAACACCTACCCATATAAGTCTGCATTACATACTTATTACTGTTTTTCTTCATTTGTTACGTTTTACATATTTGTGTATCCCGGGGCTTAGCTCTGTAATATTCCTTCTCATATTTTTTTACCACTGAGTACAGTAATTATTTCTGTATTTTTCTCCATCTCTGTTTACTTTAATTCAAGTCCTTAATAGCATCCTGTCTACTGACAACTCCTAACTATTGATTTTAACAAACTCAAAATATCCCAAAGTGAGCTTTGATCTCTATCTACAAACCAATCCCTAATTACTATTTGATTAAGTGATAACTCTTCCAGCTGTCTTCTCAAAATAACTTGGAGTCATTTCAGACATACATACTTTTTCACACCTCATATTTAATCTATGACCAGGTTTCGAAAAATTAACTCACTGTATATTTTAGGAAGCATATATATGTGTATATATATATGTGTGTATATATATATATATATATACATAAATATATATATGGTATATGAGTGCTAGTACTATGACTAAAATTTGCGGCCTAGGTTCTTTTATTTTTTTGGAGGGGGGGTCCGGTCGTGGGGCCTGAACTCTGGGCATGGGTGCTGTCCCTCAGCTCTTCAGCTCAAGGATAGTGCTCTACCACTTGAGACACAGCACCACTTTCAACTTTTTTCTTTTTGCTTATGTGGTGCTGAGGAATTGATCCCAGGACCTCATGCATTCAAGGCAAGCGCTCTATCACTGAGCCACCTTCCCAGCCCCTTACTTTTCTTTTTGGTTCAGTCTTTATTTGGTATAAAGATCACCTACAATGTCATTACCCACACCCTTTTAATTTAAAAATATGTATATTCTGTAGCAATGTTATTGCTATTATAACCATAATTAGGAAGATAATGTGGGTTCATCTGCTCCATACATCTTGAAAGGTAATGAATGTGAAACTTACAGAATATCCTCAGATATGCCTGGTGGAAACCTGGATTTGAATTATGGTTCTACAGCTGATCTGTATTGGGTACTTGTTAAATTTGTTTGGCCTTGTTGCCTACTTCTTTTTTTAATAAAATACTTAATTCATTTCCTAACTGGAAGAAATATCTTGAGCACGAAAATTACCCTAATGCAGGTGCAGTGCTTGGAATGGTGTCTGCACATTGTGTAGTAGGTCCAAAAGAAGTCAGCTTCCATCAACATTGTCAGAGCATCCTTCCTGAAGGCCTTAAGAAATATATACCCAACTGATGTTAATATCTGTGAAAACTTATTTTTACAAAAAAAGGTCTTGTCTTCATATGAAACAAAGTAATGTTGGGGCTGTCCTGTGGCTTTTAGTCTGAAGGAGTTTTGCCTAAATTTTATTCTTACACTATTAGTAGTAGCAGTAGCATTCTTTAGTGCTCCCCTTCATTTTTCTAATTCTGTGTTCCATTTGGAATACTATTGTAACTTAGTTTATAATCTTTGTTATTAGAATAAATAAACTACAACTGCTGAAGTTTTAAATAAAGAGACAATTTTAGGTGTGCATTACATTTTATGTGCTTAATACTTTCCTGAAATTATTCCTTTTAGGTTATAAATCCCTAACAAACTATTTTTTAAGATTTCTTATATGATTTATAGATTTATTTTATGATTCTTATATGATTTCTTAGAGATCCATAAATAAAACATCTCAGAACAGGAAAAAAGTAGGTAAGAAGTTATAAAAATACTATTATGGTGTCTTAATGGCTAAGTGTAAAGAACATGTAACAAAACAGTTGGAAGATTCATTTGCTCTTTTTTCTATTCTCTCACCCTTCATTGTAGAAACTTTCTCAGTATGAAGTGCCAAGTCGTCTGGACATTTCAAGCCTCGTCTCAGTGACAGAAGTGATGGGATTAGGACATGTGCTCCTATGACTGGCTTTTAGGAAGTTCACAATAAAGCAATACCAGTACACATAAAGAAACTTTTGTGAGTGATGTGCATTGATTTCCTCAATTGCGAAAATTAAATTCATATGTCAAAACATCAAATTACTTACATTATAATATATGCAGTTCAACTGGCATTACTAACACTTCCATAAATCAAATGCAAACTAAAAGCTCTATACCAAAAACCAACATCTAAGGCAGTGTTGGAAATACAAGAAGAAACACAATAAATCTAATAGAGTGAGATCTTTAACACTGGCAATGAGCAATGATAGCTGAATTTTTAACCAAGCTTGGAAAGTTCAGGTGTCCACTAATGATGTGATTAGAGTTGCAGAGTTGACCTTGGTATTAAGATTAGAGGTAAAATTCAAAGACAGCTAAGGTTGCTGCAGTATTGTAGCTCTATACAGTGTGACCCTCCCTGATAATGGTAAAGCCCAGAGTAGAAGCTAAGTCAGTAAAATGTATAGGAAGGATTTTCCACTAAGAATGATTGCAGGGGGTGATCATCACTCTTCCATTGAAAACGTACAGCCCATCATTCTACTTTAAACTCTAGAATATTTCTGATCTGAAGACAATTATAACACACCAATGTGCTGTGAGTGCTGAGCAGTTTAGGTGTGTATTACTGTAATATATGTAAAATCTTTAGAGGTATGGAGTGAACTGACCTTCAAACTTCATTCTGTGTTGTTAAGTTTCATGGAAAAATGTTTACAATTATGCAATTCACACTCATCTTAGTCTGAATCAGGCAAATGAGATAAGACATTTGGGTCATCACTCCAGTGACAAGGTTTGTGACCTATGAAATAAATAACATTATTTCACAATGTATATGTGTTTCTGAAAATTTATGCAATACCAAATACCAAATGTACAAAAGGGACAATTGTCCATCTCTTATATATATCCGAAGTAAAGATACACCTGAATTATACTTTCTTGTTAGAGGATCACAGAATGACTGCTGATGTTTGGTTTCTTTCCAGGTGCTCCTATACATTTGTGAATCATCTCTGAGGAAGTGTTTTCCATAGTTTGTTTTGAGGTGTTCTGAATATAAGTACTGTCACTCACCACAACCATGAAACAGCAAAGATGATGGGATACCTGGCCAAAGAACTAAGAAATCAAAGGAAGTGATAGGAAAGAAGACACCAGAGGACCCAAAGCCTCATTGCCAGCTTCTGGATCCCCAAATCCTATTTAAAATGCTTTATATTCATTCTACTATAGGTGTGGGGTAATGAGTGGCTACAGGTATGTCCACAAACTGAGACATCAATCTAGTTTGTGGTTACAACTATTAACTGATGTATTGTTTGTATACATAGTGATAATTGAATCCCTTATTTTTAAGGAGCAGAAGGGAGCAATAATCGTTACAAGCATAGCACAGACATCCATCTTGTTTCCAAAGTCTTAAACTTTTAGTGTCCAACAGCTCTAACTTAAATACTTTTGAGGTAATAAACCATACCCCTGTCTTCCCTTAACTGTTTGACCTTTCCACAGGACAGCTCTCAGCCTTTTGATTGCTGTTTGAGATGGCTTCCCAATATATCCCTTTCCAGGTATAACAGTTTGACTCTAGAATCCCTCAAAAGTACTATTACAGATGGGTTATTTGGAAAGGGATATTTTTTTCTAGGGTAGGGTCACTTTTTTAAATTGTATTTTATTTAAAGGTACTGTACAGAGTGGTTACAGTTACATGAGTAAGGTACATTCCTTGATGAATATTGTTACCCACTCCATTGTTGTTCTCCTATCCTTTCCCACCCTCAACCATACCCCCCACCCCAAAGTTGTAAAGTTCATTGCCGGTATATTATCTTGTGAATATCATTGTTGCAATGGGTCACTTCTTTCATCATTATGTTATTTCCCGTTCCTTCTCCAAATCAGATAATGTATATACAAGATGGAAGGTACCAGAATCAAGACAGAGATGTCCAGAGATAAATAAAAGACAAATGAAATAAAATAACATCTAGTTACACTTCTTTTCCGACATCAAGGTTGATATCTGGAAAAAAAAAAGTAATTGTTTCCATGTCTTGGATTCATTTCAATTAGCATCATTTTGTATGGTCAAATGTACATAGCTCTAGAGCCAGCAATCCCATTCATGGTCATTTGTCGAAATTATCTCTAGATAGCTAATGAATGAAAAATGGAATTGAAAATAGCAAAGGAAAACAAATCAACATTCAGGTATTATGATTTTATAATTCTAATACGAAAGAACTGAAGCTTTTGTTTAATGAAGAAAGTTTATCCTGTAATTTCAATGCAAGGCATCAGTTGTAATGAGTCTAAAGTCTTTTCCTCAAAGATATCCAAGAGTAATATGCTCATCCTCTGAAGAGTAAATAAGTAATTATTTTAATTAGCTTTGCTTAATATTAATTTACATGTAGAAAATAAGTTAAAATATCTTCTCTCAGGCTGGGATGGTGGCTCAGTGGTAGTGTTTGCATGCAAGAGTCCCTGGGTTCAATTCTTCAGTACCACATAAGCAAAAAGAAAAAACCCGGAAGAGGCGCTGTGGCTCAATGGTAGAGTGCTAAACTTGAGCTGAAGAGCTGAAGGACAGAATCCATGTCCATAGTTCAAGACAGACGACCGGACTCCAAAAAATAAAACACTAAAACTACCAGCACAAGTATGTTTTTGGCACCATTATTACCATATCTAAGATATGGAACCAGTCCAGATGCCCCTCAGTAGATGAATGGATCAGGAAAATGGGTATATATACACAATGGAATTTCATGCTTCTATGAGAAAGAATGACATAGCCCCTTTCTTAAGAAAATGGAAAGACTTGCAAAAAAATCATTGTGTGAAGGAAGCCAGACTCAAAGAAACATAGGCTCTATGGTTTCCCTCATTTTTATTAATTAATATATGCTTAGTATAGTCCTGGCAGATAGGTTCATTTTTTACACTCTTATATTCATCATTGCATCTTGGGAACTACTGGTATGCATTACTGTACTTCTGTCCATTCTCCTTGTGCTTCGGCTTGTACCCCTCTGACCTCGAAGGGCTAAGAATTGGGGATATTTGTTTTACTCTTTATCTCAGACATCTATCTTTACTTTCTAGAAATACATTCATTGAATTCCTTCTGTAAAGTCTAATGTCTTGAAAATTATTACTGCATTTTCATGGCTTTGTTATTTGGCATTAGGGAAGAACATAGATCAGTACTGTAACTTAGGTAAAAGATTATTGCAATCATGCTTCAATAGATATTCTTCATTGGATAATGTGTATTTCAAGGTCTGCCTGCCTGCTTCCTTTTCAATGTTTTGTTTATTTTTCAATGTAGTCTTTTCTTCTGGAAAATATTTATGTGCTTAGTGAAGATCAATTCTTACTGTAACTATTCATTAATTTAATTCCAACCTCATTGCACAGATCCCTCTGAGTTTCTTCAGGGTCTGTATAGTGCTTCACATTTTTAAATATGTTTTAACATCGATGCATCCAATTATGAAGACACATTCCTTAAGTCACCATTTTGATGACTGAAAAGAAACCATGCTGCAATCTCACTATATGGCAATTTTCTGGTTTTAAATTCTTTTATATTAAAATTGATGCTGGACAACAAATATTCTGTGAACAATTTTATATTTTCCTAATTATTTTAATATACTTCCCATATTATATAAAGTTAAAACATTATCACTTACTTAGTTTTAGGATTTCTAAAACGGTCAGAGTAAAAGTTCTATTCATTCACAATTTTAAGATAATAGAGTATCCATTATGACCAAGTGAGATATTTAATTTTTTTTTTTGTAGTCCTTAAAGGTTGTGCTGGGGAATACAGTCCAGTGCTTCATATTCTTCGTCTACTGTGGGCATCTGATCCTGATGTGACTTGTGGTTTTATTTTCACTCAACAGGAATTTAAAAAAATTTCAATAGGAAGGAATTATTACTTGCTTACTTTCTCCAATATCTCTCACATACATAAAAGTAATATAATTCTACACTGACTGAAAATGGTGTTCCTATTAGAGTAATTGTTTATTTTTTGTAGCCCCACTCTTCACTAAGTCTTGTCCCTTTCCTATCTCCCTTTCCCATAAAATTTGACTGGATCCACTGGAAACCCACTTCCAGTCAGCCTGGTCCTTAAAAAGCCAAACCTTAACTAACCTACCCCCTGGTAGTCCTTCTATAAACTTTCAAAGGCCTGACTGCCACCAGAATCCTTCCTGAAAGTCCTCCTCTGCTACAGGGAAATCCTTCTTCCACTCCACCCCTTCCTGGAATCCCTGCTCTGCATCACCAGAAACCAAGCCACATCCATATCTCCTCCTAAGATCCACCTTGCTGTAACAAGAACTCTGCGTACATTGGGCTCCTCCCTCTAATCCTAACTTCATCCACCAGGTACCCTGTCCCTAACAATTCTATTCCCTCAGAGTCCCATTGCTCCCATATTCTATTACTTCCAAGATCCTCCCGTCACTTTCATACCCCACTCCCAACCAAACTTCTCCCTCGAACCCTCCTGGTTTCATCAGAAACTCGATCCATAACTAGTCTAAGTAGCCGAACTTTTCAAGCCCAGCCCTGAACCTACTTCTTCCCACAATTCCCTTCATGCTACACCAAAAACCCTCCACCTCTCTATAACTGCCTTTGTAGCCCCACCTTAGTTGACCAGAAGCTTCTCACACAGCCCATCTCCTGCTTGGAAAGCCAGCCCTGCTCCACCATAGGCCTCTCTACCTCCCATATCTACTCTCTCAATGGCTTCATTGTTCCCGTGATGAATCCTCTCCTTATTGGCTCCTCCCACAGAGCCACGCCCTACTCAACCCTGCCCATAATTACTCTAAACCTTTGTAGACCTTTCACTCCTTCTCAAAGTCCCTCTTCCAATTAACCCCATGGCTCCAAGCCCTGACCTGCTCTAGAAAACCCCCACCACACTATCCCATCTCTCGACACCCACATTGCTCCACTGCAAACTACTGCATCTGTTAGCCTCCCTCTGGAAGCCTTGCCAGGCTCAACTGTAAATCCCTGTCCCTTCATAATCCGTTTTTTGAAGGTTGCTTTGCCCCACTGGAAACACTGTCCAAGTCTAATGTCCTGCCTTGCAACACTGAAATCCTCACCCAAACTTACTGCTCTTTTCGAAGTGGTAACTGGCTACACCAGAAACCCTGTCCTAACTAGTCTAGTCCACTGGATCCTATCTCTGCTCTCACAAAGCTCTGGTCCTGAAAAATTCCTCCATACATTGTTACTACATCCTGCTCTGCCAGAAACCCCACCTCCACCCTAACACACTTCCCAAAGGCCCGCCCCTTACTAGCCCACTTCTTTCTAGCACCAATCTGCCCTCTCACAGACCTTGAAAAGCCTCTCCCTCATAGCTCTGCATTCCTGCACCAGAATCCCCACCTTTTGTCAGCCTCTTGCCTTCATTATCTTCCCTGCCTTATGGGAAACCTCACCCTACATATCCCACCAGGGCTCACAGTGCTACACCACAACCCCTCCTCTAAGTAACCTCCTCCTCTGTAGCCTTGTTCTTCCTTTTCAAAGCTCTGCCCCAAACAACCGCTTCCCCAGTGACCTTGCCTTCTTCCACTGGAAACCCATCCACCTGCCAGTCTCCATCCTAAAGTCCCACCTACTCCACAAGAGACCCTGCTCCTAACAAGTCTAGTCTTTCCTGTCCCCTCCCTGCTGTCTCAAAGCCTTACACAGACTGGCTTTCACCCTCAAAGCCCCGCCCTGCTTTACCACAGAGGCTGTGCCAATACCAACTCCTCCCTTGAACCAGACAGGGCTCCACCAGAAACCCCACACCACCTCATCCTTGAAGTTCCCACCTAGGAACTTTTATTACAAATGTGATTTTATAATGGTCACAGAATTCATACTAGTCAATATGATAAGAAAGCAGTATTGACAAAAGACAACAAAAATTAGATAACTATTAGATGCCTTATTCTAGTTTGGGGTTCGGTTAACAGGCAGATTCACATTGTGTGAAAATGTGTGAAGATGATTCCTCTAACTGGAAAGCATTCTTTGAAGTATCAGTAAGGTTTCGTGAGTGATCATTTTATTTCTAGAATTTTCATCCACATTTGTGTCCATTAACTTATAAATATAAGTTATTTTAAATCCTCTGGTTTGGTTGAGGAAAGAGTATTAAGATGTAAAAAGATGACTTTCAAATCATCTCTCTAATGAATAATTTTGGACTTATTTACTTTACTATGTACCAGAGTTTTTAGTAACAGAAATTCTCTACCAGAATCCCCTTTGAATTTCCTACTTCCACTAAAGTGCCCTTTGGAAAAGATTGAAGTGAGATTATACAGGTAGAATGCCAGAAATAAAAACGTATTTGAGATCATAACAAAATCATGATAAAGACCCTACCCAATGTGGTTTAAATTTTCTAATGAAAGGAACTTAAGCATATTTAACTGCAGACTTTCTGAACACTAGAAGACAAAAATATAAGAAATGCCCTCCTATACCACGGTTCTGAAAACAAAACAAAACCAAGGAAAGACAACATAATGAGACAGAAGGGAATGAGAAACTTGTACATGTGATATATAATATAAAAATACACTGAATCAGGTAAAAATAATTTTGGACACAATGCCTGGTTGTTCAATATATTTCATTGTATATATTGTTCCTTTTAACCTCTGACATAATATAGGTCTCAGCAGGGATCTGTCAAGGTAATTGTGTAGTTAGTCAATTTCATCATTGCAAGATCATCAGGATGATAAACTCCCACACACCTTAACATACCTGCAACAGCACTAGACATACATTCTTATTGGTCCAACAGTGTAGGGCAGACCTGTATTTAACCCAAGTTTTGTATGCGGTATGCTATGGTTTCTTTCAGGCTTGATACAAAATGACTCTGCCCAGAAATAAATGAAGGCATTTATAGCTAAAATGATTTAGGGTCATTGTTAACATCTAACGCATGCTGAGGTTTTTCTTTATACCTCTCCTTTTCCCTTTCTTTCTTCCTCCCTTTCTTTCTTCCTCCCTTTCTTTCTTCCTCTCTATCTTTCTTTTCTTTCTTTCTTTCTTTCTTTCTTTTCTTTCTTTCTTTCTTTCTTTGTTTCTTTCTTTCTTTCTTTCTTTCTTTCTTTCTTTCTTTCTTTCTTTCTTTCTTTCTTTCTTTCTTTCTTCCCTTTTCTTTCCTCTTTTAGGAAATGAGTATGAATTTAAATATTTTGTTTGCTGCACAAGTATTCTACCATTAGAATAATCCTTTTTCGATTTATTTACTTTGTTCATAGGTTATCCATTTTGCTGAGGGCTGAACACAGGCTAAGTTCCTCACCTCTATCTGCAAAGTAGCGGGGATCACAAATGCATTCAAACATGCGAACCTTTAGGATGATATGACACTCATTACTTTCCTTGCACACTGGTTCTTTTTTTTAAATTTTATTTTATTTGTGAACATACTGTACAGAGGAGTTACAATTACATGGGCAGGATAATGCATACATTTCTTACCAAGCATTGCAGCCTCCTCCTTTGTTTACCCTTCACATCCCTTCCCAGCCTCCCCCCTCCCCCCATCCAAATCCTAATCCATCCCCCCTCCCCCGCACCGACGTTGTAAAGCTCGTTTTGGACATGACAACTTGTACTTCTCATTGTTGTAACAGGTCCACCTGTAACCTTAAACAACTGGTTTTCCCCCATCTCCTCCACAAGTTATACTGACATCAAATATATTGAAAGCAGGGGTTATATTGTGGGGGAGGGACATACAAAGCAACAAAGAGATAATCTTATAAATGCGTAAGAAACACATGCATGAAAGAAAAAAAAACATTAAAATACACATCTAAGGGTTCATTTTCCTGACATCACATTATCTGACCTTTTCCACTTGACTCATACATATACTAGATATTACAAATAAGGGAAACCATGGGACCTATGTTTATTTGGGCCTGGCTTCCTTCACTTAATACAATTTTTCCAACTTTTTCCATTTCCTAACAAATGGGGCAATGTCATTCTTTCTGAAGGAGGCATAGAATTAGATTGTGTATATATACAACATTTTCTTGATCCATTCATTTACTGAGGGGCATCTGGGTTGGTTCCATATCTTAGCTATGGTAAATAATGCTGCAATAAACATAGTTGTGCTGGTAGCTTTAGTGTGGTCTTGTTTGTAAACATTTGGCAAATGCACAAAAGTGGGATTGCTGGGTCATAGGGGAGCTCTCTGTGAAGTCTTTTGAGGAACCTCCATACTGCTTTCCAAAGTGGTTGAACAAGTTAACATTCCCACCAACAATGAAGTAAAGTTCCTTTCTGTCCACATCCCCTCCAGCATCTGTTGTTGTTAGAGTTCTTGATTTTTGCTGTTCTAACTGGAGTGAAGTGATATATCAATGTCGTTTTGATTTGCATTTCTCTGCTGAGAAATCTGAGGTGATTCTAATTGGTTTCCCTTTATAGGTGATTAACCTTTTCTCCTTGACAGTTTAAGGATCTTTTCCTTGTTCTGAGTTGATCCTGTGTGGATTATAATGTGATGGTGGGATGTCCTATTCTGGTCTGGTCTATTTGGGGTTCTAAAAGCTTCTTGTATCTGAATAGGCCTATCTTTTTGTATGTTTGGGAAGTTCTCTGCTAGGATCCTGTTAAACAAATTTCCTAGACCATTAACTTCTGTTTCTAGGTGCTCCTCTACACCCATTATCCTTAGATTAGGCCTTCTGATGGTGTCTTCCAGGTATTGGATAGATCTATCATATTTCTTGGACTTGTCTTAGATGGTTGTATGTGCTTTCTCTATAATATCTAGGCTGTCTTCAATCCCTGAGATTCGATCTTCTGCATGGTCTAACCTGCTGTCAAGTCTCTCTACTTTGTTTTTTATCTCTTTTCCTTCTAATTGGTCAGCTTTGATGGCTTCAAGTTCTTTGTTGAAGCTCTGTTTTAGGTCTTGTATGAATTTCATTACTTCCTTAATTTGGTGTTCAGTGTTTGTTCTCAAATCACTTAGTTGATTGGTTATGGTTTCTTTTGACTCCCATTCCTTCTGTTGGGTTCCATTCAGCATTCCCTTTGTGGTTTCCCTGACTTCTTTCAGCTCTTTGTTAATGGATTCCATGAATGCCTTTAGTGATCTTTGTGTATTCTCTACCTTGTCTCTCAATTCCTGAATTACTCTTTGATTAGCTTCCTCCCGTCTGTGGGATTCCTGCAGTTCTCTTTCTTCCCGTTCGTGGGATTCCTGCAGTTCTTTTTGAGTGTTCTCAGCCTGCTCACGCCATTCCTCCCTTTCTCTTTGAGTATTCTCAAGTTGTTCACGCAAATCCTGTATCAGTTTTTGGGTAGCTTCCTCACGCTTATGATATTCCTGTATAAACTTTTGGGATGCCTCCTCTCTCTCCCTATCACGCTCATACAGAGTCCTTTGTAAGTTGTCAAACTTCTCATTTATCATGTTTGCCACCAGTGTTTGTAGGGCTATTTGGGAACTCTCTTCTGGGTTGTTCATTATCTGATCTGACCCCTGAATATCATGATTGGGAATTGAGATACCCGGATTTGCATTTTTCTTGTGTTTTTCCGGCTTACTCTGCCCATTTGAGAGGAAAATAGCACCAGTTTTGTGCTAGAACACTATCTTAAAGCAACCATCAACCAACGTTTGCATTTATACAGTCAATAGTCTACAGATACAATCTAGTTCAACAGATACATCTATTCAACATCAAACAAATATATGTTAATGGGTTTCGAACCACAGAGAAGAATTTTGAAAACCAGAAATTTTTAGGGTTAGGGAGAGATGTGGGTAAAAAATAGGAATAGATTGGTGTGGGGAGGCACAGGGAGAGTTAACTATGTCCTAATCTCAATGCAGGAAATAGGTTGGGTAGGATGCAAGTAGAGAGAGAGAGAAAAGGAAGAAAGGGAAAGGGAAATGAAAAGAGACCAGAAAAAAATAGAAACGTAAAAATTAATATTATTATGGAGATTAAAAGACCATCTATTTAGAGAGGAATGTGAGTATATTAATAGAAGTGTAGGGACATAGAGGAGAAGTGAAAAACTTAAGAAAATGCTTAAAATATTATATAGGTATAAAGAGGTAGTACTGCTATTAAGGAATTAAAGTCTCAGAGGTTTTGAATTGAGTAATAAATTTGTGGATTAATTGTGTACACAATGGGGGATAGGGTCTACTAGTTAACTACGGGTTTATCTGAGGATGTGCAGGACAAGAGTTAAGTCACATACAGAAGATCAAAATACAGGAAAAGGTGAAAAGGATTAGAAAGGGAGAGAAAAAGTTCAGAAATTCAGTAGAGCTAGACAAAAAAACAAAAAGATAGTTAAGAAAGAAAGAAAAAGAGAAAGAAAACAAGAAAAGAAAGGAAAACGCATATTCATGTATTCCTAAAATAAAAATTATAAGAGGGAAAAAAAGTTACTGGAAAACAATTATATTTTCAAAAAAGGCAAAAATTAAAGATTAATACAATTTTTAGAAAAGGAAAAAAATTATATATATATAAGGTACCAAAAAAAAGAAAAAAAAAGAGAAAAAAAAAGAAAAGAAGAGGAAGAGAAGAAAAAACAAGTTCTTTGATTTTTTTTTTGATTTTTTGGGAGGGGTGGGAAGAATCCTGTATCTCCCTTTTGTCTGTAAACATCCTCTTGTTGGAGTCTCTGGTCAGCTTGAGGTCCTGTGGCTTGATTGGTTTCTTAAGTCAGTTTGTTCGAACAGGCAGAAAAATCCTCTGCTTTACCCAAGATTTTGAGATCCCCCTCCCAGATTAGTTTACTGGGAGGGTGATCTGCTTTGAGAATCACAAAAGAGGGGGATGCAGTGGTAAGGCTAGGTTCTGGGTAGAGTTGAGGCCTTTCAACAATCAGTAGCTTTACCTGGAGCTGTTTTGTGAAGAAAAAAAAAACTCCCAGAGCCCAGCCTGGAGCCGTTCTCAGGGTTTCTGTTTTTCAATTGATTGTGGAGGCTGCTAGAGGGAGGGGCAGCCTCTGGCTCTTGTTACCCAGTGAGGAAAGCCACTCCAATGGCTGTTGCCTGAGCTGGGTGACTTTTCCCTGGATGGAGCCGAGTCTGACAAGTCACTTCGCCGCCGTTAAGTTCTTGTGACCTGCTAAATGACTTGTTTTATTCCAAGGACTGGGTTGGAGCTGGCAGCTCCTCTGAGCTTTGTCGGTATCCAAGATGAAGATCACTGGTGTTGGGGGGGGAGGGGTGGCCTTCCCTCCTCTGCTCCCTGAGGAGTGAGGATGTCGGCCTTCTACTCACGTTGAGTCTTGGATCCTGGGTCGTCTCTGGTCTGGGAACTTCAGGATGAAGATGGCCGCTCCTTGTTGGTTCTTGCTGGTGTTGAGTAGAATCCGCTCTCCAGCTGCGTCTGGCTCCTTCGTCCTGGACTCTCTCTGTGAGAGCTCAATTATGGCCCCGGGGCTGTGTTCTCCACCGCGACCCTGCCGCCGCTGCTGCGGCGGCTGCTGGCATGCGCTCAGTTGTGTCTTTTTGCCTTGGCTTCCCCTCTCTTGTCTAACTCTCTGTCCTGTGATGGCACACTTGGTGTGATTCTCTGGCTTAGGACTGTTCACTGGAACTCTAAAACTACTTTCTATGCAAGAGCTTGTTCAGAGTCCAGCTTCTCCTCCGCCATCTTCCCCAAGCTCCAAATCCTCTGCACAATGGTTCTGATCTGTGATCCTCTCAAATTCTACCTCTTCAATTAGTGATGTGAGTTCCAGTAGCCTGCCCTCAGTTTAGATCGTCTAAATGAATTATTGAAGGCAATTTCACTTTAATCTCTTTTTTTTTTTTTGCCAGTCCAGGGGCTGTTATAGTTTTATTTCTAGACAAATTTTGTGTATACATGCACATTAGCATTAAAATATTACTTTTTCCCCCTTTTTTCCTTTTTAATTTTCTTGGTCAAGGGGCTTGAATTCTGGGTCTGGGCGCTGTCCCTGGCTCTTCAGATCAAGGCTAGCATGTTACCACTTGAGCCACAGTGCTACTTCTGGTTTTCTGGCGGTTAATTTGAAGTAAGAGTGTCATGGATTTCCTGCCAGGGCTAGCTTTGAATTACTATCCTCAGATCTCAGCTCCTGAGTAGCTAGGATTCCAGGCATGAGCCACTGGCACCCAGCTAAAAATGTTACTTATTTTAAGTTCTGTGTTTTAGTTGAGGGAGTAACATAAGTGTGTAGAAATTTAACTTTCAAGTTACCTCTCTAAGTAATTTCAGAATTTCATTTTCATATTGATTGCAGTTATTAATAACAGAAACTCCCAAACTAACAGAATAATCCTTCATTTTCTCCTTCCCATAGGTACTATTGGAAGAGAATGAGTGAGATCTTAGACAATATGTACTTGAAATTATAAAAAATTTATATTGATGATACATAAAGAGCCAGATAACACAACGTGCTTTACATTTTCTAAAGAAAGGAATGTCATGAAAGTATATTTATTGGCAGGCTTTTCACCTGTAAAACAAAGAAAAAACAATTTCATAAAAAAGCTGAAGGGGATAAACAGCCATGAAAGTGTGATATAGCATTGTAGACTTTATGAAATGAACTGTTTCAGGTAAAGTAATACTTTGGAAAAGTTATCTGTTCACTAAATTTATTCATTATATTTTTTTAATTTTTATTTACCTGTCACTTAATATATAAATGCATACATGTGTGTGCTATATATATATATATATATATATATATATATATATATATATATATATATATATATATATATATATATCAGCAGTATCTGTCCAGTGAACTGTATGGTTATTTATGTTTAGGTAATTTCATCATGTCAAGTCCATCAAAAAGATGGACTTCCATAAACCTTAACAACCCTGCAACACCACTGCACATGCAAACTTAAGTGGTCACCATTGTAAGCTACACCTGTGTTCTACCAAAGCTTTATATATATGGTGTTAGTTTTTCATTTAGTCTTCACACAAAATGTGTGTGCTCCTAGAAATAAATGATGGCATTTATAACTACAATGATTTAGAGTAAATCTTTACAATGAACACAAGCTCAGTATGAGTTGTTCTTTCTTTCCTTGTCTTATTTTATCTTTAGGAAGTTGATTTGAGTTTTGATGTTGTTTGCTACATAAGTATTCCACCACTGGAGTCACTCCACCACTCCTTTCTAGTTTAAGTTACTTTACGCATAGAGTAGCAATTTTTGCACCCAGCCCAAAAAGCAGGGATCAGGATTGCATTCCAATATCCCTACCTAGTAGGTTGATATGGCTGATACTTTCCTTCCTAGACCTATTCAGAACTGTGATCCTCTCAAATTCTACCACTTTAGTTAATTGTGTGAGCTCCTGTTCTCCCTACTTCTAGAAGATAGGCCAGACATAAATGATTACAGGTAATTTGAGTGAATCATGGGCTAAATATAAGTGATTTGATATTAAAGTGTAGGGTAAGTTTGAAAGTATAATCCCAGTAGTCAGAAATTTTGCTAAGTAATTTTGTTTCACATTAACAACACATCTTGACCAGAATTAAGGACTTACTTTTGCTGTCTGTCTAGTTGTATGTCATTTGGCAAAATAAACTTCATGTTGTCCATGTGGCATAAAGAACTTTGAATGGTCTGATGTGCTGGTTCACAACTATAATCATGGTTAGCAATCAGAAATAAATAGATCACAATTTGAACATAGCCTAACCAAAAATTTAAGAAGTCCCAATCTCAATAAACTAGTGAGTCATGTTGAATCATGCTGCCATTAATCTCAGCACCACAAGAAGCTAAGTCTCTGCTTTGTAACTGTTTCACTTGAGTAACTGGGACTCTTGGAGGCAGTCACCTCTATGGATGCAGAATCTGGGCTGAGATTTAGCAAGAGGAGGGAGGAGTCTGCCCCACCTTCCCAGGGTGAACCTCACAGAATGAAGTGAGCATGCTTGCTTTCCTCCTCCAAACGGCTTGAGAAGCCATGCTGCTGAGTGTTCATTATTTGATCCCAGTGACCTGTGGTAGAAGTAGAAGGAAACATTAAATAAATTTCACATATGCCAATTGAGCTGCTCTCCCAGCCTGTGAGTTCAACTCAGCAAGTGTTCATTATTTGAGAGTTGAGAAAGTTGAGGTAGGGGAGAGAGGGAGGGTGAGTGAAAGAGAGGAGAGATAGAGAGAGAAAGACCTGGGCGCTGGTGGATCACACCTGTAATCCTAGCTAATTAGTACGCTGAGATCTGAAGATTGCAGTTCAAAGCCAGCCTGGGCAGGAAAGTCCGTGAAACCCTTATCTCCAATAAACCACTCAAAAACCAGAAGTGGCGCTGTGGCTCAAGCGGTAGAGTGCTCGACTTGAGCTCAAGAGCTGAGGGACATTGCCCAAGCCCAGAGTTCAAACCCTATGACCAACCAATAAAACAAAAAAGAGAGAGGGGAGGGAGAAAAGAAAGGAAGGAAGGAAGGAAGGAAGGAAGGAAGGAAGGATGGAAGGAAGGAAGGAAGGAAGGAAGAAAGAAAGAGAAAGAAAGAAAGAAAGAAAGAAAGAAAGAAAGAAAGAAAGAAAGAAAGAAAGAAAGAAAGAAAGAAAGAAAGAAAGAACATGACTGAGAATGAATTGTTTGGAGTCAGGAGTCATATGTCAGAAGTACTACCTGTATTTGTTGTTAGGTTAGGTCTGCCCCAGGGCATGCAGACCCTATGCAGCCAATTCTTGGCTAAGTTTCAACCCTTTATGTGTTGCCTAGTATCTGGCACACCTGGAGGCAGCCACCTCCCCATCCTGTTAAGTCACAACCTGGTCAGCCTCTGGTCCCACTTTCCATCTGACCAGAAGTGAGTCCCAGAACTTGAAGTCACATCCAGATACAGTGTGGCCAGAGTTTCCCCCAAACAGCCACACCTCATCTGGTCCTTCACATAGATTCATCCTTGCCAGAGGTTGGATTGCCCCATTTTTTTTACATGCATTTCTACCATGTATGGCATGGGCAGCAGTTCAGTAAATAAACTTCTTTACCTGACTGAAAACCCTGTGGTGTTCTCTTCATTGGCTACCTAATGAAACTCACCAAATTAATATACTTTACACTTCAGAGTTTCTAGTTATGAATCCATGGATATTTTTGTGACACATATGAGATCAGTATCTACAAAACATATTTACTAACATCATTTAACAGTATAATTGTGCCTAGAATCTTTAATAGCAGCTTAATTAACAATAATGTCTATTTTGTTTGCTTTGCTTTGCTTTGTTTTTGCTTAAAGTAATAGAAGACTTGGTGAGACAATCTCTGTGAAGACTCAGGGTCTGTGTTGGACTGGCAGAATGATGCTGGCTCCGGCCTCAGGATTATCTGAGGACTGTGTTTGTGTATGTGGAAAGCTCTTGGCATACCAGCCTAGAGAGGGAACATGTTCTCTCTCCCTGTCTCAAAGCTATCATGTCTCAAAGCTGAGGAAGTAGCTCTTCTGCTTACTTACACATAGACGAACAGCTAGTCAAGCATTTTCCAGAGTACGGGGAAATGGTTTGAGCTTGCTCTAAAATAGTTTAGATAAAAATATACAAAGATTTATCTCATAGTTTAAGCAAAATTGTATCTGTTGAAATTCTTTGTGTGAATGTCTGCTGAATAAATATTGGCAAAGATAATACTTCCTTGTCTTTAAATACCCACTAACAATAAAGCACAGCATGCAGTGGCAATTGCTGTTTGCACTCTGCAACCCCTGTGTCCTGGTGATTTTGCGACCCTTACCCAGGGACCCCAATGCCTGAGACGTTGACAACTGGCACACAAACAGGGACCCTGCAGTGTTGAATACAGGAAGGGATATTCAGGTAAGTACTTTTAATTACAGGGTGATGGAACAAGTTAAGTCCACTCCGTACTTACATATGCTAAAATATTTACTTGCTGCTTGTGGTGTAACTATTTCTTCTTTTGACATAGAAATGTGTATTAATGTATTTAGGGAATGGAATCATTGGTTCCCCGTTGATGGGGCATTAGATGTTGGTAATTGGAATTGAGTAAAGTATTGTAGAAAGAGATGTTCGAGAAGGGGAAAGGATTCCTGTTAGATTTTGGTCCATTTAGGCTACTTTACATACCCTTTTTAAAGCTTTAAATGAGAAAAGATTAATAGCAGACTTAAAGAAAGAGGCAGTGCCTTCTATTGTAGGTTTACTATTGGACTCGGAGGTTAAGGATGCAATAGATAAGGCTGCATCACAATTAGGAGAAAAAACAAGAGGTAAAGAAAGCTGAAAATGAACAAACTGAAAGCGTAAATAGAATGTCTGAGCAAATGGAATTGATTTTATCAAGATTACTACATATGGAGTTAGAAATTAGCAGAGTGAAAGGATAATCTGAGAAGGTGAAAGTAAAACAACCTTCCTCTCCTCAGCTTGCGGAAGCAATTTTTACCGCATCACTCCTTCACAAAACAGAAGGCTCAGTGAGTTTGATGAAGAAATGCCTATTTTTTCTTATCCTGTAATTTGACTACCTCCTATGAATGGTATAGCTCAACCAACCAGATATGAGGGTGTTGCTGTCGATGATATTGGTAAACTTAACAATCAGTGACTTATGGTCCTCAGTCTCATTATGTTAAGGAATTACTTAATGGGCTTGCCCGATAATTTTGCTCCCGAGGATTGGAAGATGCTTTGTAGAGCCTTGCTTAAGGAACCAGAATACCTACAATGGCAAATGTAGTTTACTGACTTATAGACAGAAAGGACTAGACAAAATGCACAGAGCAATAATCCACGCCTGCAGATCATAACCTGTCCTATGTTGAGTGGAACAGAACCATATGCAGATGCTCATATGCAAGTGAACTCTCCTGAAGAGATCCATGAGCAGTTATGAGACATAGGTATTGAGGCATGGGAGGATTCGGCTGGTAGGAGAGCATTATGGCTCCTGGACTAAAGTAATTCAAAAACCTAATAAACACTATGTTGAATTTTTATCATGATTGACACTGACCTTGGAACATACTGTTGTGGGAGAGGCTGCACTGCAACAACTACTAGGCATGTTGGCTTATGAGAATGCTAATGAGGACTGTCAACGAGCCCTATTGCCTATTAAAGAATCTGGGGATGTAAATACATATTTAAGGGCGTGTAAAGACATTACATCCAAATCCCGGCGTTTGCAGTTGTTTGCTGAAATTATGCCCACTGCCTGGAATGCTTTACAAACCATCTAATCTAAAATGTTTTGGATGTGGTCAAATGGGACATATAAAGAAGAACTGTAAAAAGGCTACTGATGTTAACAAGAGAGGACCAGGAATTTGCCCTAAATATAAAAAGGAAAGCACTGGGCAAGAGTGTATAGATAAAAAATAGACAATAAAGAATTCCTATAAAGATGCTTACCCTATGCAGGGAAACTCTCCATCTGGCCAGCCCTGGGACCCAGGATTAATAACTGAGGGTAGCCAACCATTTTTCTTCCTCGTCCCCGCCACAGCCCACAGCACCGCAATGGACATGCCAATTCATTCATCTACTGAGAGGCATATTGGTTTAAAACATGCTTGCATGTAAGTATCAATTATGGTCATTCAAAAATGACAGATGTCACCTACCCAGACATACTAAAATCATGATTTCTAAGTAAGATAGGATTTTATGGTGGTACAAGTGTTGAGATATATGGATGAGTCTAATGTGTATCTTTCACTGAATTAGGCAGGAAGATATCCAATATCATATGGGATAAAAAAATGGTAGTAAGAAGATATACCCTTGAGAAAGATATAGGAGGCTGACAGAAGTATGGATAATTTTGAAGGATTTAGAAATGCAAGCTCAAGTATGTCTCTTTAAGTGGAAGGGCAAAAGAAGGGGAAGAGAAGAAAATAACTGAAAGCAGATCATTGTCCCAACGTAGAGTATAAAAAAAACATAACCTATAACTTCCAAGTTAAAGAGAGACCAATATAATTCATCCCACTTAATTCAGATACATGCAAAATATTTACTTTGCTTTTTCCCACTTTAATGCTCCAAAATAATTGAAAACTTATATGAAACGTTATGTGATTGTAGTTACTTCAACCTGAACACTAATTGTGATGAGCCCTCTTTTTCTCAGTATGCTCTTGGAAAATACTCCCTAAATTGATGATGTTGTGACTGAATAGAGAGTCAGTGTAACTGGTTTCTATTGTATGATAATCCCAGAATAGTTTAATGCAGTTTTTTCTCAAGGTATACAAGTATATAGTCTGATGCTGTACTTTGAACACATCCTCACACCTGAGCACATTATTTGAAATTGTACATCAGCATTTCCTTGGCACATTCTATTTTGTGCCTTTGTTTATTTGCATGTTCCTTTTGATTGCTCTATTTCCATTTCATCTGTACAAACTGCTAAGAACATTGTTCAGCTACCACTTCTTGTTTCCAAACACCCAGTCTATTTATGAAGGTACTTTGTCCATGTTAACCAATAGGGTAGTACTCACTCTCTGCGTATAAAAGTTCCACAGTGTAACTCTATGCCAACATTATAAGATGTAGAATTTAAGGCGTTTTGAGACAAACAGTGATATTTGAATTGAAAGGCTTCTTAGAGACATTTTCTTGGAGCTCATTAGTTCTTCTAAGATCAGAATAAAAGCATTTGTTCCCAACATTTAAAATAAAAAGGATCTGTTGAATTAATGGATCTAGAATTTTATGGCTTCACATTCATATGTCAAAATTTCATCAATATGAATTACATCTCTAGCAGTTCACCAAACACTGTTCTTATTGAACTTGTCTATGTCCTTTTAGTTTTCAAATCCAAATAGCATATTTCCTTCAATGTCTCTGTAACAGTTTTGACCTTTTCTTCGTGCAAATTCTTTCTTTTCTTTTCTTCTGTAAATCTGTTTCGATTACTTTTTTGTTTCCTTATCTCTTTCTTCCAATCTTGTCCAGACTGGTGCTCACATTGCTACACTTATGTCATAACTTTTCTTTTCTTCTTCTCTTTAATAATGCCCCCAATTTTATCATTCTTTTTCATATTCATGGTCATGGTTATTTTGATGATATATAAACAGATCAATCTTTGCATCTGTTTAATATAAATGTTAATGAAAGACCCTAGTCCCCTAGGATACTTTCATCAATGGGAGGGCGCCCCAGAAAACTCAGACTCCAGGCCGGGAGATGCAATAAGCAAGAGGAGTTTATTCGACGTTTGCGCAAATGGACTCTCTGTCCCGAGCAGACAGGGAGCCCCGAACAGCGGTTACAAGCCCTTTTTAAAAGGCAAAAACCACAAGATTAATGCATAACACAAAGCATCCCATGATTGGTACATTTAAAGGTCACCATATACACCAACAATCACTTTGCCACGCGGGAAATTTTGTAACACTCTTTGTAAAATGACTGGCCCATGGTTGGTTTAAGGGGGGGTTTACATGGTTACAGGCCTATGATTGGTTGACCTTTGGCTTAGTTTATGGTCTTGCCAGGAGGTCATTATCTCAAGGTCCTGTCTGGGGAATTTCTAAATGGGAACTGAGGAACACGTACTGTCTGTTCTTTATCTACTACCACTGACCTTGTCCTATGGCCGGCATCTGGTCCCTGAAACGTCTTCATTCATTTCTGGGAAGGGAAGGGTCAATGCTAGCGTAAGCAAGTTTACAGAAGCAGAATCAGCAGTTAGCAAGTTAGTAATAGTAGTGGTCAATTTTTTTAATCTTTCAGTTAGAACTATCAGAGAATTTTTTCCCCTAAATTGATCATTTTCACCTGTAATCCTTATCACCAAGAACATGACTAACACATTTGCCTGGCCATAGATGTAGAACCCTTTAGATTTCTTGTTACCCTTCTTCTCCCACCCATTATATAAGATGAACAATCAAGGTTTTCTCAGTTTCTGTTACTAATTTGATTTATTTTTTTGTTTTTGTTTTTGTTGGTCATGGGGCTGGAACTCTGGGCCTGTGTGCTGTCCCTGTGCTCTTCAGCTCAAGGCAAGCACTCTACCTCTTGAGCTACAGCACCACTTTCGGGTTTTCTAATGGTTTTCTTTTTACTTTCCTAGTGAGTCCATTAAACTTCCCTCTTGAATTTGGTTGTCATGAATACCCAACTTCTATGTTAATGAGGACAAACTCTAATGTAAAACTTTGTCTCCAAAAACCAGTCCAAGAAGCTGTGATCACAAATATTTGACTATACTTTTTTTTCTTTTTTTTAACCTTGAAAGTCTTTTTGTGTCTCAATTGCCAACAAAAATAAGTATTCCACCACTTTTGGGTTCAATCGTTTCTAACCTCAAAGATATATTTTGGGAACAAGATGCTTAGAGGAAACCAAAGTATACTCCACTTGTTATCTTTTCTATTAAGTCTCTCCTTAATATAATATCAGGAAAAGTGAAGTTATTCTTTGCAAAATTATTTCAATTGATTATTTTTCTCTTGGTCTTGCATTTGTTCAACAAGATGTATCGAGGAGAATAGAGTTAAATCATTCATACCTTGGATGACAGTGTCTGTTACAAAGGACAATGCTTCTATGTCCTACTTCTATGTCCTCCTCTTAGCTCTTTCCTGATTTCCAATGAATAACAGCTTCTTGGCTTCATCTTTAGTGAATCTGAAGGACTATACGGCCTCCCCCATTGCTCCATCTTCATTGTTTCTCATTTAAAATTCTTTTAAGTTGCCTCATTCGGATGTGTAATTTATTTTCATGTCTTCATTCAATCTGTTCTTCATCGTAGTGAGGCAAATAGGCTCTGTAAAATCACTTTAGGGAACTAAAATATTAAGAGAATCTATATCAAAAAGTTTTGGCCTCTCTCCACTGTTGAAGCCAATATGCTTAGCTCGGGTTCTAAAAAGAGTTTTCTTACATTTTTCATTTCCTCAATTCTTTTCTGATCCCAAAATTTTTTGGCTTATGTAATAAGAGAAGTGTTCACTATCTCATCTTAATAAGGATATTATTTTTTGTGGGCAACATAGAAATGTGAAATCATTGGTTTGAATTATCCTATCAGATTTTTTTTCTGTGTTTCAGTGCTTCATGTGCAAAGACATTGTGGAAAGAATTACAAACAGAAAAATGTAAACCCAATACATTCTTTCATTGTTTAGGATACTTTCTCTCTAAATATTTTGACTCAAACTATATATTTCAGAGAATTACAGTTTGGTAAAGGTCAATTCACAAATTTTGATGTCTTTTTTTTTTTTTAAGAACTTTGGATTTAAATTCCACTACAACCTTGTTTCACAAACTGAAAATATATTTCCTGGGTAAGGACATTTTCAAGGGAACCAGAGGATTTCCAGCAAGTTTTCTGAGGTTTATTCGTTTGTTTGTTTGTTTAATGAGCCAACTTCACCCACATTGATCTCTCTCCACTAAGTCTCCATGGATTTCTTTGCATGAAAGCCTCTTTTCCCAGGCAATTTTAAATTTTCTTAATAGGCTAAGTTGTTAAAAATCCTGAAGAATTAAAATTTACCTGTCATAATTGTAAAACTCTTTTGAAATTCCTTTATCAGAATCGTGAATTCACCAATCTTAATTCCACCTTTACCATCAGAAACAGTTAATGTTGTTTTCATGATATAGTGTCCATGCAACGATTCTTTTCCAGTGGCTTTGTTATGCATATATATTACAATATAAGCTGAAGCAGAGCAAAATGAACTCCAAGATATGAAAACAGAGGATTTTTTTCTTTTTGCGGTTGCTGTTTTTAAGGTAGTATATGATTTCTATTTTGTTTTGGGTTTTCTCCCTATGGTTTATCCCCCTGATTTTGGTACCCTGTATTTTGTGTATACATTTACCTTAATTAGGGAATGAAAGAGGAAAAACAAAATGGTGAGAAAAAAGACAAAGGGCAAACCAATGGAATAGCAATGCTGACAAGACAATATATGGGAAATGTATATATCAACTTGTGAGAAGTATTGAGGAGAAGGAAAACTGTGAGAAAAATGAGCGAGGAGGTAACAAGTATGAAAAGTTATGTATTAAGTACTTTTCAATTACTGATGGGATCATTGCAAGATATTGTTAAAGCATGCATAGATGCCTCACCAGCAGTCACTCAAGGAATGGCATATGCTGCAGCAATGAAAGGAGAATCATTCAGTGCTTATGAACAAAAATTACATAAGACACGACCTCAGGCTAGAAATGAGGTCTGTTTCTCATGTGGCCAGTCAGAACACATGAGTAAAGATTTTCAACAAAAGCAAAATAAACCTAGTAAAAATAAAAAGGGTAAAGCGCCTGGACTTTGTCCACGATGAAAGAAAGGCAATCATTGGAAAAATGAGTGTAGATCAAAATATTATAAGGATAGAATTCTCCTAACAGCAGAAGAAAAGGAGACAAAAAACAAGAAGAGGGGTGCTCCCTCCGCCCCTTAAACGAAAGAGGGGAAACACATACTGTTACACAAAAATCCCCTACGGGATCAGTTCCATTAAATCCCCTTGTCTCCTCCATTTACAGTATGGGATTTACCAAGAGCTACTCCAGGAAGTGCAGGGTTTGATCTGGCAGAAAAAAGAGATTACATCATCTCTATCATGCATGCTGTTCAGCTAATAGAAACTCAAGTTTATGGTTCTGTAATTGAAGCAACTGTGGGCTTGATAATTGGTAGAAGCTCAAATTATAACAAAACTTTGAGGTATTACTCGGAGTAGTTGATGCAGATTACCAAGGGAAAATTAACGTAACGGTAAGGTCTTTAAAAAATATGCAAATACCTATGGATCAAAGATTAGCTCAAATCTTAATTTTAAATTATGTCCATCTTCCAAATCAAATCCTAAAACAAGATCGAGGTACAGGAGGTTTCAGTTCCACAGAAACTGTGGCCTGGGTACAATCTATTTCTAAGGATTGACCCATGAAAACTATAAAAGTGGATAGAAAGCCTATTAAAGATCTCTTGGACACAGGGGCAGACCCAACATGTATTTCAGGAAAAGACTGGCCCTCATCCTGGCCAATTATGAAGACAGAATCTACATTAATGGGATTGGGTATGGCTAACAATGTTGCTCAAGTTCAAAAATTTTAAAGTGGGAGTGTGAAAATAGATTTGGAAACTTTCAACCTTATATTATATCTTCTTTGCCCTTACATTATGGGGCAGAGACATTTTGCAAAACATTGAACTAAAATTCGTTACTGCAGATTCCTTTACCGTACAAAATTTTTCATAGGGGCCGCTGATGAGAAGTTTGCTGATACAATATCATGGAAAAATGAACAGCCTGTGTGGGTTGATCAGTGGTCCCTAACTCAAGAGAAGATACAGGCTGTAGGATAATTGGTAAATGAGCAAATACAGAAAGGATATTTAGAGGAATCCAATAGCCCTTGGAATACTCCAATTTTTTAATTAAAAAGAAATCTGGGTAATGGAGGTTGTTACAAGACCTCAGAGCCATTAATAACACCATGTATGACATGGGGGTTCTTCAGCCAAGACTTCCATTTCCTGTGGCTGTTCCTAAAGAACATTATATAATAATCATTTATTGTCAGGATTTTTTAAACAATAAAATTGTATCCTAATGATTTTCAAAGATTTGCATTTCATGTGCCCTCATGTAATTTGAAAAGGTCCTGGCAGAGATATCAGTGGAAGGTTTTGCCACAAAGCATGAAAAATTCTCCTACATTGTGTCAAAAATTTGTGGATAAAGCTTTACAAAAAACTAGGGAAGAGTTTTCTAATGCTTATATTATTCATTATATGGACGATATTTTAATAGCTGCTGAAAGTAAACATTTAACAGAACAAATTTTAACAATTAACCATTGAGCAATTAACCAACTTTGGTTTGCTTATTTTCCAGATAAAATTCAACATAATAAACCTTTAAACTATTTAGGAAAAATAATACATCATGTCACAAAAATGAGTATTAGGCTAGATAAATTAAAAACATTAAATTATTTTCAAAAATTACTAGGAAACATAAATTGGCTTAGACCCTACTTGAAAATTACCACAGGAGAATTACACCCATTGTTTGAAGCCTTAAAAGGGGATTCTAATCCTAAATCTAAGAGACAATTCACTCCAATAATGTTAGAAAAAATTCATTGGTGGAAGAATAGTTACAAGCAAAAGTGGTCCAATTGGACTATAATAAAGACTGGGATATTATAATATTAAAGACATCTTATACAAGATGTTTATGGCAAGATGGAGTCCTGGAATGGCTTCACTTGCCTCACAGTCAGACAAGAATGATAGCTTCTTATGTATATTTGTGCAGCCAACTCATTGGCAAGGCAAGGAGTAGGTCCTGAGAGTTACTTGAGAAAGAAATGTATAATATATTTATAACTTATAATAAAAACAATTAAAATATTATTACAGAATGATGAGAATTGGAAATTAGCATTATTAAATTATACAGGACAAATAAAATTTCATGTTCCTCAACATCCTTCATTAAAATTTGTGGAAGAGGTAAAAACCATTTTTCCATTAGTGGTAACAACACTTTTCGAAGGAGCTCTAACAGTTTTTACTGATGGGTTCTCAAATGGAACTTCAGTGGTATACATTCCAGACCATTCCCTATTATTAAAAGGGATCTGACATTTCAGAGCAACAGGAAGAAATTATTGCTGTAATTTTAGCTTTAACCATATTTCGCCAGCAGCATAACATTTACACAGACTCTAAGCATATGGTTAACTTATTTCCTGCCATAGAGACAGCTCTTTTATCAGGACAATTAAAAATTATAGACTTGTTACAACAGTTACAAAAATTAATTCAACTTAGAAAAGAAAAATTATTTATTGAACACATAAAAGACATACAAATTTACCAGGTCCTCGTTCATTTGGAAATATGATGGCTGACTTATTAACTAGAGAAACCATCATGCTTTATTTGTAATTAATCACCTTAATACTAATCAATAAAATCTTACACTTATGCAAAAACATTGGAGCGAAATTGGATTTAAAGTTCAGCCAAAAGTTAAAAGGAAAGATTTGCTCAGAGGCACCTGGAAAGGGCCTGATGTATTAATCACCTCGGGAAGAGGGTATACATGTGTGTTTCCACAGGAGCCGCGTCACCCATCTGGAATCGCAACCGACTTGTGTCCCCTACAAAAATAAGAGAAACCCAGGGATAAAAAACAAAACAGAAGATGCAAATGAAGAAAGCGATGCCAAAGCTCAAAAGTCTTCCCCTTTCTCCTCAACAGGCGAAGACAACAAAAGAAGGCCAACCACCCACCTGGGAATAAATTAAGAAACTCATCCATTCTGCGGAGGAGATTGTTGTTTCTACAGGAAAGACTATCACTGTTGAAAATAGGTTTCTTGCTATGCTTGCCATTATTGCTGTGCAGGCAGTGTCTGTTTCAGGAGAACAATACTGGACATATGTTCCTAATCCTCCTCTTCTACATCCTATGGGATGGGGTGGGGGGATGAGGATATAATACAAGTAATGACAAATAATAGTGACCTGCTAGGGGGTTTGGAGGACTATTCTAATTCTCATATGACTTCTCAAACAATTAATTATGAAGGAATGACAGATACCACTCCAATTTGCATAACGCTATCAGGAGAAAATCTCCACGGGTGTTGGCCTATAAACTATAGAACTTTTTTGACTGATACCCTTGATCAATCCAATGATAAAAAGTTCTAAAAAAGATTGATGTGGTAAATTGGCATGATGACATTAGGCTTTCATACTTATAACGAATCCTTTTTCATTCCCAAGAGGAATATACATTTAGGTAACTGCCTACAAAATATCATGACAAAGATCAGTTTGGGGATGTATTAATTACCTCACTGAAATGGTGAGAATGTGGATTTCTAAAGGCCTCTTTTAACAAGCCTTTGGGGCACCAGATAGTATTTTTTATTTTTCCATTGCTAACCCCGATTATGATTATGCCGCCTACTTAAAACATAATTCAGGAAAGTTTAATGGCTATGCTCCTGATAGGCACGGGGAACCCCTGAAAAGACGGCTCACTCCAGCGTGGGTGGCTTCCGTTTTGGTGAGTCATTCTCTCTTTCACAATAAAATGGGCATTCATCTGTATTTGTTTAGAATTTTTGCAAACATGATTTTACTGAAAAAGCCCAAAGAACTAAGAGTACTGCAATTGGGGTAAGAACATGTGTAGATTATCCTATGGGAATTTTATCTAGAAAACTAGATAATTTAATCAGTATTAATCAAGGAAAATCTTATTATATTAGCTGTAAGGATTATATTTTTACTAATTGTCTTACTTCTTCTCTGGATAAAACATATTCTGTAATTTTTATTTTAAAAAGACCTTCATATGTAATGTTACGTGTAGATCTATAAAATGACCCTTGGTTTAAAAATTCTGCTTTACAATTGCTGAAAATTCTGGATATTATGTTGCAGCCAAAACACTTTGTTGCGGCCTTGATTTTAGGAATAAGTGCTTTATTAACAATAATTAGCTCTTTAGCGATTTCTACAGCAGCCTTAGTAAATGAAGTAAACACTGCTCATTTTGTTACTGATTTAAACAAATATGTTTCATTAGCCCTAGCAGAACAACAAATTATAGATAAAAAGTTAGAAATGAAAATAAATCCTCTGGAGGAAGTGGTTCTGGCTATAGGTCAGGAAGTTAAAAATTTAAAAACACAACTCTCAGTTAAATGTCATGCTAGTTTGAAATATATCTGTGTTACTGTTCTAAAATATAGCTTTTCTTTTCATCGGAATGCCACCAAAAATCATTTGTTAGGAGTCTGGAGAGATAAAGATATCTCTCATGTTATGGAGGCTTTACAGGATAAAATTATAGCAGTTAGTAAAGCTCATTTAGATGTAAAAATCTTACAATCTTTGGCAGCATTACGTGGAGGCTCTCAATCCTCTGGATTGGATTAATGTAATAATAATAAATACCATTGTCAGATCAATTCTTCTAATTCTTATTCTTATATTTCCAGTCATTTTCCGGATGATCTTTAGATTTATCTCTTCTGTGCACCAAGACATTCATGAGCTTCAATTAAAAAATAAAAAAGGAAGAAATGCCATGACACCTCCTGCTGAATCTGCGTGAGAGATCATGCCAGACAAAGCATAAGCTTCATGGAAGCATGCTTGCAGGAAGGGGTGTTGGTTCAAGGCTTCCTCTATACTTGGCTGCACCTTTATTGCCTCTACCTTTATTCTAACTATATTTTTCTTGGCTGTACATTTGTTTCCTTTATTCTTGTTTTGGCTATTTTTCTATTGATCCACGAACAGAGCATGTGAAGCCACTTACCCTCGTGCCTATCCTTGCTATTCTCTGCTCTCTCTCTCTACTTCTACTCCTCTTGCAGGCCGCCTCACATCCTCTGTGCATGTACATCTGCCCCTGTGAGACCCTGGCCACTGCTGACACCACATTGAGGCCCCTGACCCTCTCTCCTCCTCCCCTGTGCCCAGTCCCCTCTTCCCCTTGGCTCCGCCCCCTACCCTTGCCCAAAAGATCAGCCCTGACTGGGCCCTAAGGCTTCCAGGCCATGGGAATTACAGCCTCACCTCAGCTCTGCACTCCCCGCCAACCCTAGAGCTTGCTCAGGGGATCGAATCTCCCCTCAGCCCCACCTCTAGAGGAGACTCTCCTCCAAGCCTCTCCACTCCACATATCAAGAACGTGCACAGTGACCCAGTTAGAGAGAGAGACAGAGAGAGAGACTGAGAGACTGAGAGAGATTGTTGGGGAAAACTACCTCTCAAGGACTCAGAACATAGCACACTTTGGGATGACTCAGCACACAGCATACTTCAAAAAACAGCACAAAGCACACTAAGTAACAGACTCAGCACAATTTGTCCTTTGAAGGACTTAGCATATAGTAGCCTTTGGGATGACTCAGCACACAACACACTTTGAAGGAGGGAGTCCATAGCACGCCCTGTATAGGACTCAGTGCATGGCATGCTTTGAAAAACTCAGCACATAGCACTCTTTCCCAGGACTCAGCATATAGCACCCTGTGTTAACACTATTTAAATACTTATACTTCAGCAGAAAAGCAACATGTTTAACAACTGTTAAAAATAAAGTAATAAATCAGAATATATTACTATACTAATCATTGAATGGCTTTTTAGTGGCAGTCAAACATGTAAGAAATGAGGTAATATGCCATTTGTTTGCACTTAATAAGTGAGAAAGAATTTTCTAGGTCTTTTAAAACATATCATAAGTTTAATGAAGAAACTATTCTGTCATGTCATATGATAATCAGATAAAGATGATATTAGAGCAAAGAACAGATTGTACTAAGTTTTGGGATGTCAATGTATGTACTTATTTTGGTTTTGGAAAATTGTGAGGATTTCAAATTGGGGTATTGTTCTTGCTAGGCTGGCATTATGTCAGTGGTTAATTTTAGGATAAGGGTTCCCTTTCCACAAAAACATGCACCTGATCTGTCCTTTTAAGTTTCCCATCATCAATTGCATCAGAGTTGCACACCAACTTGTCTAGCTTCCTGGATCCTGCAGTCCTTCCAATGTTAGTCTCTAGATAGTGCAGGATGGTGGAAATGATCTAATGCACCCAGCTATAGATTGAGAAGGAACTCCCCTAAAATTTGGCCTGGTTTCTGTTCTCAAGCCTCCTAAGTAGTTAAAAGTACAGATTGGAGCCCCTGGTGCCAAACAGTAACAGTATTTTTAAAGCAATTAGACATTTATATGACACGTTTGTGATTACCTCAGGAAAGGAATAAAAGAGCAATGAAGCATAGAGGACAAACAGAATTTTAGCTAGCTACTCAGAGGGTGAATCAGTTTAGCTAGCTACTCTGGAGGCCGAGATCTGAAAACCACTTTTCAAAGCCAGTACAATCATGAAAAAACATGTGATTATCTCCAAAAAACCAGAAGTGCATCAGTGGCTCAAGTGGTAGACCACTACTTTGGGCACAGATGCTTAGAGCAGGAATGATGAATGCATGCATGAGCACATGAACATGCACGTGTGTGTACAGGCACGTGTGTGCACACACACACACAAATGAGTATTTCAATGCAGAGTTCTTTATTTTTTTTACCTTGCTGTACTTTATTTCCCTGTATTAGTTCACAAATTAACAAAATCAGCTAAGCACCTATTTACATACAACTCATCATGTTTCTCTAAAGTCTACTCCCTTTTGGGCAGCCTGCTCTTATTTGACCCAAAAGTAAATTATTCAAGAGATCAATTCATCTCCCTCATCTCTGTAATGTTAGATGATTGTTTAAGTTCTTCCTAGCAATATAATTTTGTGAAATCCTACATCAAGCAACATATTTCTTTCATGAAATGGGAAGCCTCTGGAAAAAAATAAACTATAGGTTTTACTCCTCCTGGCAAGCATCTGGAAATTTATTATCTTCATATAATCAATGATATGTCTGTGTATGCCAAAAACGGCTGTGAAAATAAAAAGACCCTTCTAAGCACATAGAATTCGTATACCATTAATAGGTATGATGGTTTTTTTTTATTATTCTGAAAATACCATACAGAAGAGTTTCAATTACATGGGCAAATAATGAGTACATTTCTTATCAAGCATTGTTGCCTCCTCTTTTGTTTCCACTTCCTATCACTTTCCATCTCATCCCTCCTGCCCCTCCCCCCATTATGCCCCTCCTTGCGAAAATTTTAAAGTTCATTTTTCGACAAAACATCTTGTACATCTCATTGTTACAATGGGTCCAACTCTATCCTTTTTTAAAAGATTTTTTTTCTTTCCCTTCCACAAACTCTACCAACATAAAATACAGTGAAAACAGGAGCTATATTGTGGGGAAGGGATATACAAAGCAACAAAAATTCATCTTATAAATAGGTTAGAAACAATCGCATGAAAGAAAAAATATTTGAATGCTTATCTTGGGGTACATTTCACCTAACATCAACGAATCTGACCTTTTCTGCTTGTCTCAGACATATCCTATTTATTACCAATAAGGGAAACCATGGGGCCTATGTGTACTTGGACCTGGCGTAATTCACTTAATATAATTTTTTCCAAGACTTTCATTTTCCTAACAATGGGGCAATGTCATTATTTCTGATGGAGGCAAAAATTCCATTGTGTATATATACCACAATTTATTGATCCATTCATCTACTGAGGGGCATGTGGGTTGGTTCCAAGCTTAGCTATGGTAAATAATGTTGCCATAAACATAGTTGTGCTGGGAGCTTTAGTGTGGTCTTCTTTGTGATCATTTGCGTAAATGCCCAAAAGTGTGATTCCTGGGTCATAGGGGAGCTCCATATGAAGTCTTTTGAGGAACCTCCATACCCCTTTCCAAAGTGGTTGAACAAGTTTACACTACCACCAACAATGCAGTAGGGTTCCCCTATCCACATCTCCTCCTGCATGTTGTTATTAGAGTTCTTGATTATAGCCATTCTAACTGGGGTGAGGTGGTATCTCAATGTTGTTTTGATTTGCATTTTTTATAGCTAGGGAAGTTTAGCATTTCTTCATGTGTTTATTGTCCATCTTTCCTTCCTCTTCAGAGTAGTTTCTCTTTAAGCCTTTAGCCCACTTATTTATTGGGCTGTTGATTCTTTTAGGATTTGTTTTTGGGGGATTTAATTTTTTGGAGTTCCAGATATATTTTAGATATGAGACCCTTGTCCATTGTATGGCTAGTGAAGATCTTCTCCCAATTTGTGGACATTCTATGGATCTTGCTAGCTATGTCCTTTGCCATATAGAAGCTCTGCAATTTCATGCAGTTCCATTTGTCAACCTTTCTATGATTTGTTGTGTTTCTGGGTCTCTATTAAGCAATTTTCAGCCTGTACCAAGGAAATCTAGGGTTTCTCCTATTCCATCCTGTAATGTTTTCAGAGTGTCTTTATATTGTGAGGTCTTTGATCCACTGGGAGTTTATTCTGCTACAGGGTGATATATAAGGATCTAGATTTATTTTTCTACAAGTAGTTAACCAATTTTGAGAGCACCATTTACTGAAGAGGCTGTCTTTCTTCCATTCTATTTTTTTCAGCTCCCTTATCAAAGATTAGGTGGCTGTAGGTCTTTAGGTTCATTTCAATTCTATTCCATTTGTCCTGAGGTCTGTTCTTGTGCCAGTACCAAGCTGTTTTGCTTACTATGGCTTTGTAGAAGAGTTTGAAATTTGGTACTGATTTTCCTCCAACACTGTTCTTTCTGTTAACGATCGTTTTTGCTATTCACGGTCTTTTATTGTTCCATATGAATTTTTGGATTGCCTTTCCTATGTCCTTGAAGAATGAGGTTGGAATATTGATAGGTATCACATTCAATTTGTAGATAGCATTGGGAAGTATTGCCATTATCACGATTTGATCTTTCCAATCTAGGAACATGGGAGTTTTTCCACTTTCTAAGTTTGTTTTGATATCCTTTTAAAGGTATTTAAAGTTTTCATCATAGAGGTCCTTCACTACTTTGATTAAGTTAATTCGTAGGTATTTTATTTTTTGTTGGGCTATTACGAATGGAGTGCTTTCCTAATTTCAGCCACACTTTTCTCATTGTAGGCATTCAGAAAAACCATTGGTTTTTGAGGGTTAATTTCATACCCTTCTAGTTTGCCCAAGTTTTGAGTAACCTTGAGTAACTTGGAAGTGGATTCTTTAAATACAAGATCATGTCATCTGCAAAGAGGGAAAGTTATACTTCTTCATTCCCTATTGGGTTCCTCTTTATGTTTGAATTGAAGAGCAGTAGAGAGTGGGCCTCCTTGTCTCGTTCCAGAGTTTAGAGGGAATAGCTTTAGATTTTCACCATTGAGTATAATGCTTTCTGTAGTTTTGTCATGCACAACCTTTATTGTATTGAGGAATGTTCCATAGATTCCTAATTTTTCCAGGACCTTCACCATAAAAGGGTGTTGGATCTTGTCAAAGGCTTTTTCTGCAACTATTGAGATAACCATGTGGTTCTTATCTTTGCTCTTGTTGATGTATGAATTATGTTAATTGATTTGTGTATGTTGAAGCAGCTTTGCATCCCTGAAATGAATCCTGTTTTCTCATGTTGTATGATTTTTTGCATGAATTGTTGAAGTTGATTAGCCAAAATTTTGGTGAGAGGCTTTGCATCAATGTTCATCAAAGAAATGGGTCTATAGTTCTCTTTCTTTGATGAGGGTTTGGGGATTTGGGTTATGATGGCTTCATAGAAAGAGCTCGGTAGTGAACTTTCTCTTTCAATTTCATTGATGATTTGGAGGAGTATTGGTGTGAGTTCTGCTCTGAAGGCCTTGTAGAATTCTGCTGTAGAACCATCTATTCCTGGGTTTTTCTTAGATGGGAGTTATCTTATTGCTCTTTCTATTTCAATGCTTGATATGTGCCTGTTACGATGGTTTAACTCATCTTAGTTTCAGCATGTCAAGATTTGCCAGGAAAATGTCCATTTCTGCCAAGTTCTCAAACATATTTGCATAAAGTTTTGAGCACCATTCCTTTATAATGTTCTGAATCTTGGTTGTTTTTGTAGTGATGTTTCCATTCTCATCTCTGACTTTATTAATTTGGGTGTGTTCTCTTCTTTTTCTTTTTTAAGGGTCTGTCAATTTTGTTAATTATTTTGAAGAACCTTCTGATTTTGTTGATTCTTCATATGTTTTTTTTTTGATTCTAATTCATTTAATTCTGATTGATTTTTAATTCTTTCTTTCCATCAACTTGATTGGGGTTTATCTTGATTCACTTTTTCAAGGAGTGTCAGAACTCATTAAATTTTTGATTCCAGGTTTCTCCAATTTGTTAATATAGGAACTCAGAGCTATATACTTGCCTCTGAATCGTGCCTTTTCTGTGTCCCAGAGGAGCAGAAAATCTCTGTGCTAGTTTTTCTTGAATAATATGAACATTTGAACTTCGATTCTAAGCTCTTCCATGACCCACTGGTGTTTGAACAGTGTGTTTATCAGCCTCCATCTTTTACTGGACTTTCTTTGGTGGCTTTTTGTGTTGAGTTCTAATTTTATTCCCTTTTGGTCTGATAGAATGCAAGATATGAATTCAATGTTTCTGAATTTTGACAAGTTTGATTTGGAAAATGTTCCATGTGCTGCTGAGTAAAAAGTGTACTCTTATGCTGCTGGATGAATATTTGCTAGATGTCTGCTAAATCAGTTGATGTATGCACTTGTTTACATCTGCGATTTCTCTGTTGAGTTTTTGCCGAGTATCACAGATCTATTTAGTGGGAATAGTGGCTTGTTAAAGTCCCCAACAATTAATGTCGTTGGATCTATGTGAAATTTATAGTAGTATTTCTTGTATAAATTTGGGTGCACTATTGTTTGGCAAATATTTAGAATTTTAATATCCTCCTGAAAGAGATATCCCTTAATTAGTATGTAGTAACCTTCTTTATCTCTTCTCAATAATGTTAATTTGAAGTCTATTTTATCTGATATTAGGATTGCAACTCCTGCCTGTTTTTGGGGGCCGTTTGCTTGGTAGATTTTGTTCCAGCCTTTCACTTTCAAAATGTGTTTGATTTTTATGGGCAAGTTGTGATTCCTGAAGGTAGAAGATAGAAGAATCTTGCATTTTAAACCAACTAGACAGTCCATGTCACTTAATTGGAGAGTTACATCCCCTAATATTGAGAGAGAGGACTGAGAGGTATTTGGGTGCTCCTGCCATTTTATCCACCTTCTTGGGTACTGCGCCTACTGGATTCTTTCTCTGGTTCATGGATTCTGTTTGTATGTGGTTTCTTGGCCTTTATTGTGGTCTTGTTGGTTTTCTATGTTTAGGACATCTTTTAGTATCTTTTGTAGAGATGATTTGGTGGAGATATATTGTTTGTTTTTCTTTGCTATGGAAGATTTTTATTAGACCTTCAATTATGATTGAAAGTTTAGCTGGGTACACTATTCTTGGTTGATAGTTGTTTGTCTTTAGAGCATGGCATACACCATTCCAGGCTCTTCTTGCTTTAATTGTCTCTTTTGAGAAATCTGAGGTGATTCTAATTGGTTTTCCTTTATAGGTGACTGATCTTTTCTCCTTGACAGCGTTAAGGATCTTTTCCTTGGTCTGAATTGATCCTGTGTGGCTTATAATTAATTGGACGATGGGAAGTCTTGTTCTTGTCTGGTCTATTTAGAGTTTTAAAAGCTTCTTGTATCTGAATATGCCTATCTTTTTGCGTGTTGGGAAGTTCTCTGCTGGGATCCTGTTGAACAAATTTTCTGGACCATTACCTTCTGTCTCTATATGCTCCTCTATACCCATTTCCCTCAGATAAGTCCTTCTGATGGTGTCTTCCAAGTGTTGAATAGATCTATCATATTTCTTGAATTTGTCTTGGATAGTTGTATGTTCTTTCTCTATAATACCTAGGCTGTCTTCAATGCTGGAGATTCAATCTTCTGCATAGTCTAACCTAATGTCAAGACTTTCTACTTTATTTTTCATTTCTTTTCCTTTTAATTGGTTGGCTGTTATGGCTTCAAATTCTTTGTTGGAGCTTTGTTTTAGATCTTGTATGAAATTCTTTACTTCCTTAATTTGGTGTTCAGTGTTTACTCTCAAATCACTTAGTTGATTGGTTATGGTTTCCTTGGACTCCCATTCCTTCTGTTGGGATCTATTCAACATTCCCTTTGTGGTCTCCCTGACTCCTTTCAGGTGACTGTTTATGGATTCCATGAATGGCTCTATTGATCTTTGTCTATGCTCATCCAGCTCTTGCAATTCTTGTATTACTCTTTGATTAGATTTCTCACGTTCATGTAACTTCTCTAGTTCTCTTTGACTGATCTCTGCCTGCTCACACAATTCCTTTATTTCTCTTTGAGTATTCTCAACCTGCTCACGCAATTCCAGTATCAATCTTTGAGTAGCTTTCTCAAGCCCATGAGCTTCCTGTTTAGATCTTTGGTTTGCCTCCTCTCTCTCCCTAACACGTTCACACTGAGTCCTTTGCAGGGTTTCAATCTTTTCATTCACCATGTTTACCAGTAGTGTTTGTAGAGCTTTTTGGGAACTCTCGTCTGGATTATTCATTATCTGTTCTGTCACCTGATTATCTTGAGTGGGAATTGAGATACCCGGACTTGCCATTTTCCTTGTGTTTTTCTTGCTTGTTCTGCCCATTTGGGATGAAAGTAATGCCAGTTTTGTGCTAGAACACCATTTTAAGGCAAGCATCAACCAAAGTCCTGTAATTGCATAGTCAAATGTTTGAAGATACAATCTAGTTCAACAGATACAGTCCATTCAACATTAAACAACTATGTTTAAATGGGCTAAGAATACCAAAGAATAATTTGACAAACCAGAAATTATTATGTTTAGGGAGAAAGGTGGGGAAAACAGCGTTAGAGGAATGTGGAAAGGTAAAAGGAAAGTGAAATTAACCAAGTCCTAATCTCACAGAGGGAAATGGATTGGAAAGGATGATAGAAAAGAGAGAAGAAAAAATTTTTAAAAAGAGACAAGAAAAAATGGAAAGACAAATATTTAAATTTAAAAAGTGAAACTCTTAAAAGTAATGAAAATTTAAAGAAGTAAAATTGAGAGATGAACATGGATGAGAGGAGGGGAGGGATAGAAAGGAGACCTGAAAAACTAAAAAATAAAAATACTTCAAATAATTTATAGGTATAAATAAATAATACTGTTATTAAGGAATTTAATCCTAAGAGGTTTTGAATTGAGTGATACGTTTTTGGATTAAGAATGTACACAATTGTGGATAAGGTCTTATAATCAATGACAGGTATATAGGAGGTGAACAGAACAACAAATAATTCATGCAAAAAGAACAAAAGATGAAAAAGTAAAACGAATGAGAAAGAAAGAACAAAAAAGACCAACAGGTCAGTAAACATTTTTTTTTTTTTATAAAGCACACACACACACACACACACACACAGGTCAGTAAACATTTTTTTTAAAAAAGCACGCACACACACACACACACACACACACACACACACCTAAAATAAAAGTTATATGAGGAAGAAAAAAAGATTAATGAAAACAATTTTTATCATTAAAAAGTAAAAATTTAAAAAGATACAAAAAAGACTTCTTTGATTTTGTTTTTGGGGGGTTGATGGGAAGATCCTGTATCTCCCTTGTGTCAGTAACCAGTCTCTTGGTGGAGTCTCTGGTTTGCTTGTGGTGTTTGGTTTTCTGTGGCTTGATTGGTTTCTTAAGTCAGTTTGTTTGGGCAGGCAGAAAAAATTCTGTTGGTTTACCCAGAAGTTTGTGATCGCCTCCCAGGCTAGTTCAGTGGGAGGGAGATCTGCTTTCAGTATCACAAAAGAGGGAGGTGGCTGTTTCCTCTAGTTTGGAGTTACTGTAATAAGGCTGGGTTCTGGGTAAAGTTGAGGCCTTTCAGCAAACAGTAGCTTTTCCCTGAGGGGCTAGCTTCTGAGACATTCACAAAGCCCAGCCTGGAGCCATTCTCAGGGTTTATTTTTACTGAGTTTCAATTGATTGTCAGGGCTGTTGTAGGGAGGGGCAGCCTCTGGCTCTGTTTACCCAGTGAAGAAAGCCACTCCTTTGTGGGATTAGCTTTCTCTGCCTTGTTGTTGTGACTTTCCCATGGGTGGAGTTGAGAATGGCAGGTCAGGGTAGGTACTTGTGACTAGCTAAATGACTCTTTTGTTTTCATCAAAGAACTGAGTTGGATCTAGCTACTTAGCCAGGCTTTTGTCTACATCAAAGGTGGATATCTCCAGTGTTTGGGTGAGGGGTGTCCTTCCCTCCTCTGCTCCCTTTGAGAAGGAGTGAGGATGTTAGTTTTGTACTCACGCTGGAGTGTGGGTTCCTGGGTAGCCTCTCGTCTGCTATCTGCAGGATGTAGATATCTGCTCCTTGTCAGTTCTTGCTCGTGTTGAGTAAAATCTGCTTGCCCGCTGCATCTGGCACATTTGTCCCAGACTCTCTGGGTTGTAGTTATGGCAGCTATGGATGGCACCACAGCCACCACAGCAACCTCAGCCATGGCTGCTGGAAAATGCTCAGATCTGTCTCCTTACCTGGATTTTTCCTCTCTGCCCAAACTCTCTGTAATGTGATGGCACACTTGGTGTGCCTAGGACTGTTCATTGGAACACTAGAACTGCTTTCTTTGCAAGAGCTTGTTTAGCCACCAGATTCTCCTCCGCCATTTTCTCGAAATTTCTGAAGGTGTTTAAATATTACTGGAATTGTTTTGGAATAAATAATGTTCACCTTGACTATCTTGAGAAAGAAGAATTGGTTTCTCAGCACTATAGGTAAGAACTTGAGTGAAAGAAACAAAAGGAAAAATGAGGAACAACTCAACACATACATTCAAAAGAAACAAAACCCAAGAAAACACCAATTAATTCAGTACTCAAGAACCTGCAGGAAATGCAAAGATTTTTTTAAAAAATAGCTATGATAAGCTTATGAAAATCCTGACTACGAGGGAGTCTACTATTGTGAGGATAGTGGTTAAAGCTCAGACTGGACAGAAAGATCTGTACACAATGCCAGGCACTTGTTATTCTAAATTCCAGGAAGCATAACATAAAGTAGACTGAGCCCACGATCATACACAAGTAGGAAGGAAGATTCTATCTGAAAGTTAATCAGGATAATTTAGGGCTGGGGGCATGCCAAAGTGGTAAGAACAACCATTTAGGAGACACAAGACACTCAATTCAAATTCCAATCTTATGTGTATTAAAGAAAAAAAGCTATGACTTTAAATAATGGGAATAATTGCAAGATTTGAATATTTGAGTGGAGAAAAATCCATGAGAGAGGTAGAGTTTACCCATGTTGTAATACTTTCTACTTAAGTGATAATATTATGTGGTACTCCAGACATAACAGAGTTACCTTGCAAATGAGCATGGATGTGCATTTGGGTGAAGGAAATACTCTATTTACATAAGTGTAAATTAAATACTTTTTGGGGGTAGATTTTAGTTCTTGTACTAAGAGCCTGGGTGATATCTCTGAGTCTTTTCACTCAAGGCTATCACTCTACTACTATGAGTCACAGTTCCAATTCTGATTTTCTGTTGGTTGTTTGGAGATAAGAGGCTCATGGACTTTCCTGACCAGGATGGTTTCAAACCATGATCATCAGCTCTCAGCCTCCTGAGTAACCAGGATTCCAGGCCTGAGTCGTCCATGTTTTTAATAATTTAGTAAATTGTACAGTTACAGAAGTTATAATTTATCATTATAACCTTTATAATATATGTGTTTATATTTATATCAATGCATACATATAGAAATATTTTAACATATTTTGTATCTACAGTAGATTTATGAAATCATCCTTCATTATAAAATAACATGGAAACAAGTTTAATGAGGAGCAAAACAAAGGGAATTGTCACATGTTTCTTGTTGTTGAATGAAATATGAATTGTGAGAATCAGTTTGAGAAAACCATTTAACAAAATGGATAATGGCTATTAATTCCAATCCCTTTATTTGCCCATATTGTGCATCCTCACACATGAGTGTCAAAGTCAAACCACACTTTTTTGCCTTTGTATTTAAATCACACTTTATAATTTAGGGGATAGGTGAAGTAATCAAATAAAGATTAAAATGATACTAAGTGAGGCTATGAGTTAGAGCTGAAAATTATTTTAAATATGATAATAGCTAATTTAATCCCATATTTTTTACTTTTGCTCTATTGTCATATACCTCATTCCCACATTAGGAAAGTACATAGAAGGTTCTCACTAAATTATGTGGAAAATTATGAAAAATGTATTAAAAGAATATGGGCACATCGGGGCTGCGAAAGTGACTCAGTGGTAGAGCTCTTGCCTTGCATGCCTGAGGCCATGGGTTTGATTTCTCAGCACCACATAAGCAAAAAGAAGAAAGCCAGAAGTGACGCTGTGGTAGATTGCTAGCCTTGAGCAAAAAAGCTGAGGGACAGCACCAGAGGGGCCCAGAGTTCAGGCCCCTCGACCGGAAAGAAAACAATAACAACAACAAAAGAATATGGGCACAGTCTGGTTTTAGCTGATTGGTACCTGTCGGGGGTAGTGTGTTTTTGAGGACCTGAAAAACATTGTGATGTAGATGAATGAAGGGATGTGCTAATTCTGGAAAATTGGCTAGATGATTGCTCCCAGAAAAAAAGTGATGAATTTTCCCAAAAGGTTAGAGTAAAATCACTCTCACAATCATGTTCACTACTGCACTATTCACCGTAGAGAATTTATGGAAACAGCCCAGATGCACTTTAGCAGAGGGATGGTTGGAGAAAGTGTTGCACATATACACAATTGGATTGCACCCATCCATTATAAAGACTGTTACAGCATTTGCAAAGAAATGGATAGAACTAAAATTATGTTAAATAAATGAAGTCACAGCCAGACACAAAAAGAACGCGTATTTAGAAGCCAGAATTTTATGCAAGTTAAAAAACAGTATTAATCAAAGCATGCTATTTGTAGAGGAGTATTTAACAGGTGTAATTTCTTATAAAATTGAACTTTTAATCCAACAAAATGAATACCAGGAGGCTACCACTTGGAAAATGTGAGGGAAAATCAAAGGGAAGAAATAAAGACACTTAGGGAAGTAGAGAGTGAAGCTATAATATTCAATGCAGATAGTATGAAACTAATAAAAACGAAAGTGGGTTGAGGTTTGGAAGGATGTGAGAAAGTTATGTAGAGATCCATTGTATTTATAAACTGATTCTTTGAATGGAAAACATTTCGTACACCTATTTAATAAAAATATAATTAAAAACAATGGAGACATCTGATCTTAAACCATGAGTCAATATTATACTTGCCTTCTCAGAAATTTTCTTTGCAGGTATTTTCCTCATAATGACAGAAAAGTGAACAACGCAATGTATATCAATACATCACTTTGCATATCCTAAATAGACAATATAAAAATCACAGTAAAAATATTAGAATATATCACATGATAAAATAAAAGGTAGAAAGTATCAAACTCTGATTGTTTTTCCAAGTACTTTACCTTTGGTATCTAATTTAATCCTCACAATAATCCCATAAAGTGAAACTATTTCTATTTTTAATTCTAAGATGATGATATTTAAGTCTTCAGAGTTGGAATTACTAGGACAACATTCTACACACGGTAAGTGTTAGCCTGCGTTCCATTCCCACTATATGAACTAACCTCATTCTATTTTATAACTAAATACCAGCACTCAGTCTACTAATTCTAGGAAAATTCCCAAAATTATTGTGCACACTCTAATAATATTTCCTTTATCTTTGTTAGAAAATAGGTAACTAAGACGGACACCGGTGGCTCACGCCTATAATGCTAGCTACTCAGGAGGCTGAGATCTGAGGATTGTGGTTCAAAGCCAGTTTGGGCAGGACAGACTGTGAGACTCTTATCTCTAATAAACCACTAGTAAACTGGAAGTGGCACTGTGGTCCAAGTGGTAGAGCGCTCGCCTTGAGTGGAAGAGCGCAGGAACAGCACCCCAGCCCAGAGTTCAAGCCCCATGACCAACAACAACAAAAAAAGACAAAAAGTAACTGTAAGAAGAAAACTCCATGTTCATAATCAATTTATACCTCCCTAGTGAAAGGAACTGCTAAACTATAACATTCTTGATTTCTAGCTCAAAATAGTAGAAATCATATTTTATGCCTTCACTCAACACTGCACTGCCTGGGGACCCCATCTCTGGTTAACACAGTCTTACTGAAAGAATGACCTGCCCAATTCCTGATGGAAACAGACTGCAGGCCTTTTGGAGCAATCGTTTCCACATTGTAGCTCACCTAAATTTTTTACCATTTGAAGTATTTTGATTGCTTTTTATACCCACCATTTTGAGAGAAATGTACTACTTTAAAATGTTATTAAAGAAAGAATGATATAAAATCACATTTGACCCCAGATAAATATTTTACCTTTCATATACCCAAAAATGCAGTCTTACCTATCATTAATGTTAGGAACGAGAGGTTAAAAATCATTGACACCAAGACCTAATTATGAATTAAAGACTCTCCAACTTGTGAATACAATTGGTTTAAAAAGACATCAATACTACTGCATTTTTAAGTCCCTATGATAATGATAATGATTCGTTATGATCATCATAATGATAAACTATTAACACTTAAAAATAACTCATTTTCTTGGGAGTAGGAAGAAAAGCACAAGGTTAATCCTAATTATTTTAAAAGACCTTTATTTAAAAGTTCACTCAAAACTATAAAGATTCTAAAACTAACTGAAATAGAGAGGAAATAATTTAACTGCATCATCTACATTCAATGGACTATTAATAGAAAACAAAATTATACTAATAATTAGCTTACCCAATTCACTTAATTCTTTTATTCTATTCCATTTACATTCATAAAAACTGGGTTTTCATAAAATGAAGCATAAAAAAGCATATATACCCACTTACTTTTTCAGATCTTCACAATATTTCAGAAATTTTAGCTCTACAGTCAATGAACTGAAATAATACTAAAATATTCAAAGGATTTTCAGAAATTGCAAGACTTGCTCTGAGATGTTATGTATATTGGAACAGATATTCAAAAAGCCTTATTTGTTAAAGTTGCCGTAGTTTCTCCCACAAAAAAGCCATTAGTAAAGATACCTGTGCATGTACAAAACACCTTCAAATGCATCCACAATATGGACATAACACTTGCTTTTTGTTTGTTCGTTTTTGAAAGGAATATCTAACAAGCATATCCACAATACTTATTTTCAATGAATAAGATGGGATATTCAAATATAATATGGGTTGGATTATCTCTTAGTGAGAATAGATATAATCTTGCAAAGAAAGTGATTTTCAACAGAAATCCGGAAAGAGTTTATCCAACTTGTGTTTCACAGGAATAATCAGAGAGTAATACCTGTTTGGTCAAGTCGGTCCAAATCACTCTATGAGTGTATCTTAAAAGTATAACCAATTTAAGAGGTCAAATACGTATTTTGTACTGACAATCATCTTATAGCAACAACTTATTAACTAATTATGTCTGTATCTTCTTACCTAACATACAATAAGAGCTGAAAGCTGTCTCTTTTTCTAACTTAATATTGTAAATGCTTTGATTATGATGTTATTATTAGACAAATAATATGTACAAAGGCTGGTTCCACTGAAATGACATGACAGAACACTGATAAATAAAAACATTGCAACACAGTTAGCTTTTTTCAGCCTCACCCTGTCCACATTGGCAAGCAACATTGCAACAGCACACGCACACATATACACATACACACATGTTCGCACATGTACACACACATATACACGCATGCTAAATTCAGGGTTTATTGTACCAAAAAGTCCACATAAAATATTAGTGATTAGGACAAATGATAATATGCCTTATTACAAAATAATACATAAACCATTACCACGCATGTTACATTTTACCTGCCTCTCCACATGTGACCACTTAATTTAGTTTTAATTAATTAATTACCTTATTAATTAATTTATTTGTTTGGTGCTACTACTAGGGCTTGAACTCAGGGCCTGGCTTTGTCCCAGAATTTATTTTTTGTTTCAGTTTTCTCAAGGCTAGCATTTTACTGCTTGTACCACAGCTCCATTTCTAGGTTTTGCTGGTTACATTCAAATCAGAATCTAATGGACTGTTTTTTCTTGGTCTGCTTTCAAACCACAATGCTCAGATTTCATCTTTCTGATTAACTACTACTAAAGACATAAGCCATCAGTGTGGCTTCTACTTTTTCCTATATAGTTATCTAATGCACATACTTAGATGGTAATTTTAAAATGAGAGTATAGAAGCAAGATGTACAGTGATGATACTGTCCTGTCAGAAATTCAAGTTAGTAATGTAAATTTATTCTTAAAACCATACACAAAAAATACCATGATATAGTGTAAGAGAACTCACTATTAAACATAGGAGCCTTAAGAGCTTTCTAATAGATCCATTATTTATTGGTACCCAACATTAGAAAAATGTATGCGGCATTGGTAAAATAGAAGTCCTTTGCATGACTACATACATTCCTTGTTTTTATAAGACACTTGCTTTCATCTAAAAAGTAGGCCTGTCTATTGTCTTCATGTGATTTTGATGATTGAAAGTGCTTAGTGAGAAGGTCAAAATGTATTAGTAGTCCTTCACTATCAATTCTCATTTTCTTCTTGGAGAATATAATAATCAAATCAATAGTTCAGAATCGGCAAGCAATACTTCAGAATCATGCTTCCAGTGCAAGTGGATCACCAGTAAGAAATCCTCAATACCAATTTCCACAAAGTTTTGTCACAGATACAATCTCCCTGCCTTCTCTAGCTGCTTTACTACCCTCTTATTCCTTCATTGTACAAGAAAAGTATGATTCAACTGATTTCAGTCAGATCTGTTACTAGAACTATCAAGGATTTATTTTACTGTCTGTAGTTTGGTAAAGTTATGTCTCTTTACGTAGGCTACTAAAAATGTATTTACTAACTTCAAGTAAATACATAAATTAGATTTCCATCTCTTTTAAAAAATAAAATTTTGTTTGCTCTACAAATTGATCAGAGGCATGGATTATGTGGCTAGCTACGTATTTACACATCTTTCTCTTTCTTTCTCTCTCCCTTTCATGGTTCTCATATATAACACGATTGCTCCATAATTATCCTAATTTATTTTGCTTTTATATTTTTGGTTGTATCATTTCACTTTTTGCTCTGCCATTTCCCCAATCATTTATATGGAAGGCATTATTTCCTATTTTCTCATGCCTAGAATAAGCTGCACATGAAGACATCACTTGTCCTCATTTTCAGTGTGTACATTTGAATATGGAGGAATATCTTTCCTCTGCTCTCCATCAATTCCCTACTCTCCAGTTAGAATAATTTCGAATAGTAAAATTGGAAAAAGAGAAAATAAATCATGGTGAATAAACAGTTGCAGAAAATTCACCAGATATTTCTGACCAGTTCAACCAATGTGAACTATTAGGGAAATACATGGACATCTCATTCCCACTGGCACTCAAAGTCTCTGGTTAGGCAATTCTTAGGAATATGGGGAACAGGATGAAAAAGTAAGGAATGTTATCACTTGCAAGAAAAAAACATTGGAGAAGCATCCAACCATATTTCTTCAATGGGCTGTCGAAAATATTCAGCTTACTACAGTGCGGAGACTTCTTTCTCAAAAGGCCACTTATGTGAATAGTAGGGATGATGATCAGTATATCCCTCTTCAAGAAGCCTACGGTGGACACTTAGACATTGTCAGTGAGTTGGTGTCTCAAGCGGCATATGCAATAACTGTAGATGACTGGACACCCCTGAACAGTGCATACACGTGGAATAATACCAGAGACGCTTCTTTCTTACTTCATCATGATACAGATACCAATGGCCAAACTAACGGACTTTTTAAAAAAAATTTTTTTTGGTCTGGTCGTGGGGCCTGAACTCTGGGCCTGGACGCTGTCCCTCTTCTCTTTAGCTAAAGGCTAGCACTCTACCACTTGATCCACAGCACCACTTCCCGCTTTTTTTTCTGCTTATGTGGTGCTGAAGAATCGAACCTTGGGCCTCATGTATGCAAGGCCAGCGCTCTACCACTGAGCCACTTTCCCAGCCCAAATATTTTTGTTTGTTTGATTTTTGTTGTTGTTGTGGTTTTTTTTTTTTTTTTTGGTCGGTCATGGGGCTTGAGCTCTGGGCTTGGGTGCTGTCCCTGTGCTCTTCAGCTCAAGGAGAGTGTTCTACCGCTTGAGCCACAGTAACACTTCCCCAAACTAAAGGACTCTTGACACCCTTATATCTTGCTGTTGAGAATTGAGATAGCAAAGATACACTGGATCGCCTTCTGTTGAACCATTATATAAATCCAGGCCTGAAGAACAACATAGAAGAAACTCTTTTTGACATTGCCAAAAGCATAAGTATGTATCACTACTTCTAAGAAGTTGTAAAAGGCTGTACAAATTGTTCACTGAAGTCCTAATGGTCGGGTTAAGTTTCTTAAATTTCAAAAATGCAAGTTCATCTTTTGTGTCCGTACAAAATATTTTCACAATCCAAATAAGAACAATATCTTTTTTTTTTGGTCGGTCATGGGGCTTGAACTCTGGGCCTGGAGCTATCCCTGTGATCTTCAGCTCAAGGTGAGCCCTCTACCACTTGAGACACAGCTCCACTTCCAGTTTTCTAGTGGTTTATTTGAGATAAGAGTACCACAGACTTTCCTTCCCAGGCTGGCTTTGAACCATGATCCTCAGATCTCAGTCTCCTGTTTAGCTAGGATTATAGGCATGAACCACCAGTGCCTGGCAGCACCAATATTTTACTGTAAAAATTCATGGATTCTGCGGAATTCTTCCAAGTGAATTGCCTGCCTTGGATGGAAAAATGTATTCAATAGATTTTGTAAACATGTATAATAATTTCTTCAGAGTTTGTGATTTTTTAATAAGAAATAATTTTAATTTACCTGTTGAAATGAGTAGTAAAGAAACTAAAATATTTCTGGTGCTTCTCTGAAAAAGTATATTTTAAAATATTCTATATTCTATGTTTGTATAATGTTCATAATTTATTTTCTCCTAGATATGCATTGAATTCTATATTATTTTATAATATATACGTTCATTAATGTGTCCTTTCCGATTGTATTCGATATAGAAACAGTTTGATTCCTTTTTTTCTAGGTCTTAATATTATTTTTCTTTGGGATAAAATGACAATGTTGTCTAATTTGAAAAGTTTTGTAAAGTTTATGCTATGTAAATGCCTTTCTGAGGTGATTTAATACACTGATGTCAAACTAAATTTAATTATATGAATTACGTGTATTGTTACACTTTTAATTTTGTAATCAACTTTTTAATCACTTTTTTCATTTCTTGCATCTGAAGAATGAAAAATATGGAATATTTCTCAAATTTTCATATTATCCTTGTGCAAGTGCCATGTTAATCTCTGTATTGTAATTTGAGTATACGCGCTGCTGAAGCATGTAGTATCCTCTAAATTTAATAGTTAATGCTGCAATCTTTATACAGGCTTATATCTATGGGTGCCTACTTGTAAGAAGGAAACCTTATTGTTCCTAACAATGCTATCGATCTTATTTCCCTAAAATTCTGTGAATATTGGGAAAAATTATATTGATCAGTCGATTGCTCACATTTGCAAACTTTTTTTGCCAATGAATATCTTAAGTCTTTTTATTTGGAATTTGATCATACTCTCTATTATTTATAGTTAGGTCCAAAGGTGATGGCTTTTTCAAGTACTTATTTATCCAGCTTTGTGGACCTAATGGATTCAAACTAAGCCTTGCTTAAGCGCTACTTCTAAATTTCTTCAGCTGACATTTTCCCAAATGAGGTGTTACTGGAACAAATGTCTACCTGAGCCTTTACCCTTCTTCCATGTGGGAACAGACCAACCAGAATACCTTACCCTGACAGCAAAGATTTTCTTACTAGAACAAAACTAATCTTGGTTACAAGGGATCATAGAGAGATGAACAGTTCAAACAGAACTGTTCAGACGAGAAGGTATTTTATCAAAATATAATTGTTTATTATACCTTCCATTTAAAAGTAGCTAAAGCCAAGAAGTGAAAAAATTGTTCGTATGCATGATTACTTAATGTCCTGGCCTGTCTGTAAGTTCCTAGCAGGAACTTACACTCCTGCCTTTTTATCACCAAATATTTTCATAGTTGCAGGAGAAGTGCATATGTTTCTCCTCGTTATTAGGCATTAAATTGATAATGTTTTAATCACAGTGTTTCCTCTTGCCTCCATGCTGTAAATCTACAAATGATAAAGCTTTAGATCTAACTCTATCAAGCACAGAAGTAGAGATAATGGAATCATACTTTAAAACAGAGTTGCCTTTGATACAGTAACTACAACAGAACAATACAAAATGTGTGTCTTTTAATCATATTATATATAGTTATATGTGCTGATTTTATATTTCACACAATGAAACTTACTAGAATTAGTTGATAATTTGACAAATAAATTGATATTTATTTACTTCAATAAACAGAATTGGAATATAAATATTTAGGTTTCAAATATGTATTAGACTAGAAAACGTATCAATGCAATCTTTTTAGTATAAACTTGTGATACATTATAACCCTTCTTGGTCTTCTGAATCCACATGATAATAAAACAATGTTTTCCTCTAATCTGTAATGGATTTTACTCTGCTGCTCTGTTTATTGTTTTAACTCGCTTGTTCCAAACTGTTTTTGTCCATATTTCTGAAGCATTCTTACTGATTATGCCCAAATTTTGCTAAGATGTCTAAAAAATATTATTCTTCTGCAGTACCCATGGGTCCTAGGATCCCAAAGCCCATTTACCTGCATCATCAGATAACAGGGGCAAGACTTTTCACCAAGGCCCATGCAATATATCAACACAAAGTAATTGAAGACCAATCTCAATTTCGCATTTCCTATATTTCAGGGCCCCAATTCCTTGAGATGCAGGAATTAGCAGTAAGCAATTGTGAAATGCAAGGCAACTTAAAATGAAGGATGAGATCACAAAATTTGAGAGAAAGTACTGTAATTCAAACATTCAACTTACAGATAACCAGCCCATATGAGTGAAAAAGTTCACAAATTGTCATAAGATTATTTTTAATATCCCTCACCTATGATTAACGAAAGATTTTATTCCAACATAAGTGGGCCAAAAAAATAGTTCCTAGAAGGATAGATCTATAATTGGTCTAACAAAGCCCGAAAACTTGATTTAGAGGTCAAATGTAATTCAGAAAAACATTTGAAGCTCTAAGGAGTGCTTCAAAACTCTGGGAGTTCAGTACAACATGGTTCTGTGGTATAAAAATGTCACTCTCAAACCAATGATAATCTACATTTAATCTCCTGAAAGTATATTCCTTTTCAAATAAACTTTAAAAAACCATTTCGCCCTTACTTCATTGTTGGTGGGAATGTAAACTTGTTCAACCACTTTGGAAAGCAGTATGGAGGTTCCTCAAAAGACTTCACATAGATCTCCCCTATGAACCAGCAATCCCACTTTTGGGCATTTACCCAAATGTTTACAAACAAGACAACACTAAAGCTACCAGCACAACAATGTTTATTGCAGCATTATTTACCATAGCTAAGATATGGAAACGACCCAGATGTCCCTCAGTAGATGAATGGATCAAGAAAATGTGGTATATATACAGAATGGAATTCTATGCCTCCATCAGAAAGAATGACATTTCCCCATTTGTTAGGAAATGGAAAAACTTGGAAAAAATTATATTAAGTGAAGGAAGCCAGGCCCAAAGAAGCATAGGTCCCATGGTTTCCCTTATTTGCAATATCTAGTATATGTATGAGTCAAGCGGAAAAGGTCAGATAATGTGAGGTCAGGAAAATGAACCCTTAGATATGTATTTTAATGTTTTTTTCTTTCATGCATGTGTTTCTAACGCATTTATAAGATTATCTCTTTGTTGCTTTGTATGTCCCTCCCCCACAGTATAACCCCTGCTTTCACTATGCTTGATGTCAGTATAACTTGTGGAGGAGATGGAGAAAAACCAGTGTTTAAGGATACAGGTGGACCTCTTGCAACAATGAGAATTACAAGTTGTCATGTCCTAAACGAGCCTTACAACGTCGGTGCGGGGGGGGCAAGGGGGGGGAAGGAGAAGGATTGGGATTGGGGGGGGAGGGGGGAGGCTGGGAAGGGATGTAGAGGGTAAATCAAAGGAGGAGGCTGCAATGCTTGGTAAGACATGTACGCATTATCCTGCCCATGTAATTGTAACCCTTCTGTACAGTATGTTCACAAATAAAATTAAATTAAATTAAAAAAAATCACTTACGCCAAAATAACATTTGACAAGTTGATGATACTTAGTGACATTACAAGTTTTTCAAGTGTAGGGAGCAAGTTACAATAGAGTTGAATTATTTACACAGCACTAATGCCAAACATGTTCAACCATTCAATAAAGTGTAGAATAGTACCACCCACAATTTGTGTTTTTCAGTATGGGCCTTTCAGAAATGTGTTTAATATGTCAGCCTCCTAAATTTCAAATCCAAACTTAGCTGATAAATTTCATCATTTAATAAGGTACATTTTAAACAATCACAAATAGTTGCCTCATCATATGTTATTTTATGTTTTCCCTCTGTCTAACATAGTAAGAAATACGACTTTAAGTCTTGAATATGGGTACTAATCAGAGATATGACAAACATAATATCTGTCTTCTATTTCTATCATATTCCTATCTAGGAATAAATTAAAATGTTCTTTTTCCAAAACTTATAGGTAGTAGAAAATATTATTCCATGTAAAATAAAAGAATTACACGATTTTACAAAGCCATTTATAAAAATGCATAGTTAGGAATACATTCTAAGCCATTTTTAACTTTCTTTTTGACGAAAGATTAATCTTTCAAACGGTTGAGAAAAAATCATGTTTAGGTGCTTCCCGTCTCCAGTCATTCAAATTGTTGCTGCAGATGAATGAATTATGGAAATATAAGCTGACATCATTTCAAGAATATGCAGGATTGAAACTCCATGGAATGTATATAAACCTTTCAAAGTATTAATAGACAGTTTAACAGAATGAATATCAGAAGTTGAAACCAAAGAGGAATTATAGTAAAGACATAAAATGAATGAAAAATGAACAAGGAGCAAATACAGCTAGAATACTGAATGTACACATATGATGAAGGAAGTGGTAAATTGGAAATAAATCTTGGAGAAAGGGTTGGTTGAGAATGATAGAAGGAGTGACTCTGATCTAGGAGCATTGGACAATTAGATGGATATATTTAATTGTAACACAATTGCACAAACTTTTAAAATTCAGTTAAAAACACATCTAGAAACAAAAACACACAAAACTCACAACCAAACAGCAATCTCTAGAGAGTATGTATATGACCACTCAAAATTTTAATCAGTTAATGAATGGCAGTCGGGAAAAGCAAACAAAGCTGTTCAAAGAGGGAAGTTTGGGATAGGGGAGAATTTTCAACAGAATTAAATAGATTGTCTAAGGTTATAAATCACCTATATCTGCTGCATACAGTATCTTACTTCTACGAGATTTCTGTCTGATCTTGATAATCCAGTCCTGAGAAACACTTGGTAGCTTGTGAGGTAGAATGGAAGAAACAAGATCAAGAACGCATTACTCCACTGGAGAGAAAACGATCCTCTATATTTTCTCTAATCTCTCTTCCCTACTCTTTCTTCATACTTTTAAGTCAATTGATTTTGAATTATATTTTCCTTCTTTCTTCTGGCAAAGTAATTGGTCAAAGTAATTTCATTAAATATTATTTGCCATTTTCTTCTTTCATGCTGTTTAATTGGCCAAGCGAGTCCATAAAACTCCCCTCTTGTATTTGGTTGCCATGAAACAACATCTATGTTAATAAGGAGAAATCTAATGTAAAATTTTGTATCCAGAAAACAGTCCAAGATGCTGTGATCACAAATATTTGGCTATATATTTTTTTCTTTTACCTTGAAAGACTTCTTGTGTCTAAAGTGCCCACAAAATAAGTACTCCATCACTTGTTGGTTCAATCAGAATTGTCTAACCTCAAAGATATATTTTGCTAAGAAGATGCTTAGAGGAAACCACAAAATACTGCATTTTTTAATCTTCTCTCTTAAGATTCTCCTTAGATACCATATCAGGAACAGTGAAGTTATTCTATGCAAAATTATTTTAATAGATTATTTTTCTCTTGGTCTTCATTTGTTCACCAAGATGTATGGAGGAGAATAGAGTTAAATCACCCATACCTTGGAAGAAAGTGTCTGTTACAAAAGGAAAATGCTTCTATGTCCTACTTCTATGTCCTACTCTTAGCTCTTGCCAGAGTTCCAATTAATCACAGCTTCTTGGCTTCCAGTCTAGTGAAGCTGAAGGACCATACGGGCTCCACCACTGCTACATCTTCATTATTTCTCTTTTAAAACTCTTCAAGTTGCCTCATTTGGATGTGGAATGTATTTTCATGTCTTCATTCAATCAGTTCTGCATTGTAGTGAGCCAAATGGGCTCTGTAAAATCACTTTAGGGAGTAAAAATACTAACACAATTTACATCAAAAAGTTTTGGCCTCCCTTCACTGCTGAAGTCAATATGCTTAGCTAAGGCTTCTAAGAAAAATTTTATTATTAATTTTTCCATTTGCTCAATTCTTTTCTGAACTTTTTGGCATATGTAATAAAAGAAGTCTAGACTACCTCATATTAATAAGAATATTATTTTTTGTGAGCCACTTAGAAATGAGAAATCATTGGTTTGAAGTATCCAATCAAATTTTTTTTCTGTGTTTCACTGCTTCATGTCCAAAGACATTGTGGAAAGTGTTACAAACAGAAATGTGTAATCCCAACACCTTCTTTCATTGTGGAGGGCACTTTCTCCCTAAATATTTTGACTCAAATTATCTTTTTCAGAGAATTACTATTTGGTAATTGAAGGTACATTCACAAATTTTGATGCCTTATTTTTTAAAGAACTTTTAATTTAAATTCCAATACAACCTTCTTTCAAACAGTGAGAATATAGTTCCTGGGTAAGGACAATTCCAAGGGAACCTACAGGAATTACAGCAAGGTTTCTGAGGTTTGTTTGTTTAGTTTGAAAAAGAGCCATCTTCATCCATATTGCTCCCTCTCTACTAAGTCTCCTTGGATTTCTTTGCATGAGAGCCTATTCTTCCAGGCAATTTTAAATTTTCTTAATAGGCTAAGTTATTAAAAATTTTGAACTATTGAATTTTACCTGTCATAAATTTAAAACTGTTGAAAATCCTTTATCAGAACCGCAAATTCACCAATCCTAATTCCACCTTTACCATCAAAATGTTAACATGCTGTTTTCATGATATAGTATCCATGCCCCTATTATTTTCCAGTGGCTTTGTTTTGCATATATGTAACCATATTAGCTGATGCTAAGCAAAATGAATTCCAAGATATGGAACCAGATTTTTTTTTCACTTGTGGATGTTGTTTTTGATGAACTATGTGATTTCTGTTTTCTTTGGGGTTTTCCCCTATGGTTTATCCCTGCTGTATGGTGAGACAATGGTGAGACAAAGGACAAAAGGCAAACCAATGCAATAGCAATACTCACAAGACAATATGTTAGAAATGTACTTTACAACTTGTGAGGGGTGAAGGGGTGAAGGAAAACTGAGAAAAATGAGGGAGGGGTAACAAGTTTGAAATGTTTTTTATTCACTACCTTACAATTATTGTAAAGTCACTGTACATCAATTTGATAATAAAATTGAAAAAATAAGCTGTGTAAAATGTAATTTTACTGTATTGGCACACTAAATATTATTCTTTATGTAGTAACATTTTAAAAATCAATAATATTTGGCTTCTAATTTGAATTAATTACCCCTTATTTATCAGAGGTTCATCAACTTGAATGTTATCCAACTAGACACTATTTTCACAATATACTTGCCAAATTTTTCAAAAAAGAATAAATTTAGTACTTTCTCATTCTAAAACAGAAAACAGGGTCTGGGAAGATGGCTCAGTGGTAGAGCGCTTGCCTTGCATGCCTGAGGCCCTGGGTTCGATTTCTCAGCACCACATAAGCAAAAAGAAAAAAAGCCAGAAGCTCAAGTGGTAGAGCGCTAGCCTTGAGCTGAAGAGCTGAGGGACAGCGCCCAGGCCCAGAATTCAGGCCCCACGAAAGGACCCAGTTTAATACTATGGAAACCCATAATTTTAAAAGTAAGTAAGTTTTTAAGAGGACAGAATATATGTGTTCTTCAAAATTCCTATGACTAACTACTACTCATTTTTAAATTCTCAACATTCCTAAGAGATTCAAAACAGTACCTGTTTGCATGTTAATTAATTCTGCAATAGATGCAGTTTCCAATGGGGTGTCCAGATTGAGAAGTAAACAGAAAAATAGCCACATTCTTGTAGAGGATAAAACTGTGAAGCATGTGTAATAATTAATTCTTCAAGAGTAAGCAATTGTTTATAAGAGTAAGCTATTATGTCTATGACCATCAATCCCAAGATTTATGCCATAAAGTCATCCTAGCCCAACAGTTTCCAACTTGTAAGGGATACCTTAAAATTCCTTAATTCACATTATGAATACCTTATCTCTATTTTGAAAAAATACTACACCTCTGCTAATGTGACACCCTCCTTGTTCTGAAAAGAACACCACAATAAACAGAGCTGCATCATTTTTCCTCCACTGGTATTCTTGAGATCAGAACACTTGCAAATATTATTTATATTTAGACTTTTTTAACTATAATAGATATTCAGTATGCTAAGATAGGAAAATTATGATTCAAAGCCCACCCAGGCAGGAAGGTTTCTTAGAATCTTATCTCCAAAAAACTTCTCTGCAAAAGCCAGACCCAAGTGGCACTGAGGTTGAAGTGGTAGGGCTTGAGCCTTGAGCATAAACAGGATCAGAGACCCTGTCCATGCCAAGAGTTCAAGTTCTAGGATGAACCAATAAAAAAAACTGAAAAAAAAACCCCAAAGCTAGCATTTCTCTCCATGTATACAAAGGCACGTAAATAAGGAAATGGCTTCCTGTGGTACATATAGGTAGAAGAAAGAAGATGTCACACAATTACTCTCTTCATACCATATTAAACCAAACCTTTAAAAATTGGTTGTTCTCAATGTATAAATTAATGTCATCCATTTTTGGCAACTCTGTCTAGATTATTCATATTAACATGGTATACATGAACTCTGCGAATTATCTATTAACTATGTTCTAATTATAACTGTCGTGAAAGAATATCTAGGCAAATAGAATGCCAGAATTATTTGTGAATTTTTCAATTAATTCCTCTACTTTGAAAGAATTTTGTAGTATCCTATAGAATATGAAATTACAAACAAATCCAAAAAATATGTTTTAAATCTAAATTCTAATTTAACAAGGTCTACAAAATCCTACATTAGACGAACTTTGCTATTTCTCCAGTCTTAAGCTTTTGTAATCCTTCAACATTTATTTGGAATCCAACAGAATGAGGGATGGGAATTATGAGCTTTTTTGCATCTACGAATGTTCTGTAATGATGAGAGCATTTAAAACACAAGTGAGGATATATATGAGGTGCATTCAATAGGAAACTTGACTTCTCAAAACATAATGAAAAATTAGGCCAAACTTCTAACTGTGTATTCCTTTCTTGTTGTTTGGTTAGTTTTACTGAGACAAAATTATTCTATCTGGTCCAGGGAAGGTATCATTATGTAATTCCACTCTCTTATCTCTTGTCTGAGTGCTAGAATTCCAGGCTTGTATCACATTGCCCTGGCATAGTTTGTTTATTTAATCTAGAAACAGAGTAGAAATTCTGAACTTCTCCTATGATTTTATCCACTAGACTGACTGCTCAGACTGTTTATGTACTATTTTCAAAGGTGTTTTAACATTTGACACAGGATATGAACATTTTTTGATGCACCTGCAGGCTTCCCTGATTCATTCCACTATGTATCCTATCCCGTTAAGAATGATTGCTTGACTCTCTTACTATCTCTGGTCCCTACCTATGTAATATTCTCAACTTCTGGGGGAAAGTTCACTTGAGGGCTTTCTAATATTAAAAATTATCACTTGATTCTAGTCTTACTCAGGACTAATTTTCTATTGTTTTCTAACTTTTCTACATATTCTGAGAGTTGTTTCATTTGTGTATTTTTGTGTGCACCTATAAGTGCCTTTGTGTGTATGTGTATGTTTGTATGTATACATGTATGCAAAAACTTAAAGCTGTAATTCAGCAATCTTGCTCGTGACTGGTATCCCAGCTTTGGCTGGTTAATTATAGGTAGTGTCTCAAATCCTATACTGTCCAAGCTGGATGCAAATTGAACCTCCCAGACTCCTTTACATTCTTAGGTTTTAATTTTCTAGGAGTATCAACTTTTAAACTTCAAACACTTTTGTGAGTGTAAAGTCTAACTGTAGCCCAGATTTTTAACTCAAGAATTCATATAAAGTTAGATGAGCATATACAATACATATCCTGGGTGTACACTGTTAGAAATGTGATCATAAACCAAGTTGTTGTGAAATCTGAGGATTGGGTTTTAATGTCAGCACGGGTAGGAAAGTCCTGGAGACTCTTTTTCTCCAATAATTACCAGAAAACTGGAAGCGGCACTGCAGCTCAAGTGGAAGAGCACTAGCCTTGAGCTGCATTTCAGAGGGACAGTGCCCAGTCCCATATTTCAAGTGCCACGAAAAACAACAATAAAAAGGAATATAAGAAAAGGAAAGAACAAGAAATGTGATCTTAGCCACCAGGTTCATTGCTAGTATAATTCCTGTTCCCTCAAGATAGACTCTTTTTTTCCAGTTAAGTCTGTTCTCACATATGTGACTTGCATTGGAAAAAGAATCATTCTTCCATTCTCCTTTTTGCACATTTACATGATTAGCAAGCGTGATTTAGAAAGGGAGTGGCCTCATGCTTCACGTTCCACTTAGGGGTAATGCTTTCTCTATATCACTCCCATAAATCTACATATGGGACTTGGCTTTATTGTTTCAATTTTTTATTTGTAGAGTCTTGTATATTGTATTGAACACTTATACATAAACACAGAACTTCTTTTTCTCCTATAATTGCTATTGTTTCTTTTATGGTTAACTCATGTACAGTTGGGAAATTAATGCACAGCATATAGACTCACAAAAAATTATCTGAGAACCTTCTTACCATTTAAAATTCACCTTAATTTACAGAGCACATGAGAAGTTTGAACAAAATATTCTCATGGATAATGTATTTATAAGCAATTTAAATTGCATTTGTCTTTACTAAGTTGTCTCTGAAACACGTGTTACCTCATGTCCAAAAGTGTCTTTGTGCTATTTCAATGAAGCCAGAAAACATTCATTTTTTTCTGGAGCAGCACCATAAATTGTTACTGGAAGTAAGTGGAAGTAACTGTTACTGGATGTGGAAACTGATCCCAGGAGAGGAATTTAACATAGAGAAATGACAAAGTTCAAGTTAACTATTGCTTTCCTTTGTACTGTACAAGAAAAGAATCCAAGGCTGGAAGGAAATTCTGTCCCTGACTTTTGTGAGTGTGTCCTTTACTCATATAAAACTTGTCTGTAAACTTCTGGTTGAGAGTTTTGCAAAAGGAAACAATATGCCATTTGAAGGCAGGCATAGAACAAAAGGAAATAACTTTGTTTTAAAAGTGTTCTACTGCAAAGAAGCAAAGACCTGGAGGTTTTAAAGTGTCTTATGGATGGATGTTTCACTCCTGAGATGATTCTCTTGTTGCAGGAATCAGTTTTCAATTCCTTTAGTCTGATCTTGAGTTTTCCATAGCAATAAGAATTCCAAAAAAGCAGGATCCAGTGAGTATGATCAGCAAAAGCAGCCTCTTCTCAGACCACCACTATTTTAAGGAGAGTCCCAAAGAAATACCCAGGGTTTGTTCGGTTTGCTTGTTTGTTTAGTTTGTGCTGGTTCTGGGGCTTGAACTTAGAGACTGGCCCCTGTCCCTGAACAGTTGTCTTTCTTTCCTACCTGGCCCAAACCTAGTACTCCACTGCTTGAGCCAAAACTCCACTTCTGGCTTTTTTGGTGTTTAATTACAGATAAGTGTTTGACAGACTCTCTTGCCTGGGTTGGCTTTGAACTAAGACACTAAGAAAGCTAAGTGACATCAACTCTATGGACTTCTCTTTTGAACCTAGAAATATTAGATGAAGTTTATTATAAAGCTAATATTTGACAATTTTTAAAGAAGAGAATATGTTTAGCAAAGAAGCCATAACAAATAACTCAGTAAAAGTAGGTGCACTACTAAATCATTTGGGAAGATTACAATTGATTTCATCATTCCTTTGGGGGAAACTTAAACCTATATTTGCACTTTTTTGTTGGTTGTGGGGATTGAACCTTAACCCTGGGCACTGTCTCTCAGCTCTTCAGCACAACTTGAGCACTCTACCACTTTAGCTACAGCACAACTTCCGGGTTTCTGGGGTTAATTGAAGATAAGGGTTTCATGGACTTTCCTGACCAGGCTGGCTTTGAACCACAATCCTCTGGACTCAACATCCTGAGTAGCTAGGATTACAGGCATGAGCCACCAGCACCCCACTCATAATTGCATTTATGTGCACTTAATGTCACTATGTAGACAAAGAATGGAAATATGAACCATATGATGTGACATTGCAGCTTTTCAGAATAATTAAGGTAGCAATAAATATGTCCTCCTTTTCCATTTTGTTACATAAATGACTCATGAGCTATGGGACTCTTACATTAGCATCCTCTTTCATCTTTGTAGGTGTATTTAATATTAGGAAATGTTCATAGATAAATACAGCAAGACAGATTTTTAGAAAGCAAAGGAGATCAGGTATGAAAGATCAGCATAGAAGGAGATACATTCATCACACAGAGATTAAGAACTAGCCTAGGAGATTTTGAATGCCAAAGGCAATGAGGAATAAGCCTAGTTGATAACTAGTTCTTTAATAAGCAAAAATGGTTCCCTAGAACGGTTTCTACTATACTTTAGTTACTATCATTTATTCTTTCCATCTGGCGTTATTCCTTCTCTTCTGTCACAACTGTTAATTAGCCTCTGCCTGTTTGTAAGATGACTGGCCAAAATAGTTTCTGAATCTCACTTACACTATATCCTTCTCATTGTGATTAGCAGTGACCCCACTAAAAAGCCTGGAATATTTGAATTTCCAGAATTAATCTTCACCTGACATCTAAGCACATTCCTAGCATTAATTGGTATGACTCATGAACAAAACATTTTTTTCAACACAGTATCCTTACATAGATAAAGTACATGTATTAGGAACTATTGTCAGGTATCAGTATGGAAGGAGCAATTATATATTCCAAGTATGGGTTCTTTATTTCGCATTTACTAACTAAATGTTCATTGTTGTTGTTGCTGTTGTTTTGGCAGTCCTGGGGCTGAAACTCGGTGCTTGGGAATTATTCTTCAGCGTTTTTTTTCCCTCAAGGCTAACCCTCCACCACTTGAGGCACAGGACCACTTCCAGTGTTTCCTTTTCAATTTATGTGGTACTGAGGAATTGAACCCAGGGTTTTATGCATGCTAGGCAATCACCATACCATGAAGCCACATTCCCAGAACCCTAAATGACTTTCTTAAGATGGCATTACATTTTCATTCTATAACTCTGTATCATAATTATAGCCAGGAATTTTTGCTAGAAAAGAGCATTGAACACAGTACTTGAGTCCAGTAAGTCTAGATGGACAATGGATAACTGTCACAGTGTAGCCAGGGCACAGAGGGACTTACCTCATGGAGCTGGTACAACAGACTGAGCGAGACAGCTCCTGACCCACAGCCTACCTCGAGAATGAGAGGACCACCTTGGTTCCAGCCACATGGGGTTGCTGGACCACCTCCTCCAGCACCCATTGAATCAGTTCCTGAGAGAGAAAGTGAAAAAAAGAAGGTCAAAATTACACTTAAGCCAGGTGCTGGTGGCTCAGGCCTATAATCCTATGTACAATGGAAGCTGAGATATGAAGAATGTGGTTTATAGCCAGCCTGGGCAGGAACACCTGTGAGACTCTTATCTCCAAAGAACCACCAAAAAACTGGAAGTGGTGCTGTGACTCAAGTGGTAGAGTGGTAGCTTTGAGCTGAGGAGCTCAGGGAGCTGCCCTAGGCCCAAAGTTCAAGTCTCATGACTGAAAAGAAGTGGACTTCCCACCACAAGAAGTGGACTGAATAGCACCCATTGTCCTAGCGAGCATGGCAGAGAAGTCAGGCTGAGCTTCCTGTCAGCTGGGAGTCATTAGTAGGTCACCCGGCTTCTCTATGCCTCAGTTTCCCCAGCTTCAAAACTGAACAAAGTGAATGATCCCGTTACTCATGGGGATAGAGTAATAAAGAAAGAGAGCCATGTTTTGTTTCATAATCCCATAACTGTTGCACTGTTAATAACACACACCATTTGAGATCTTTCCGGGTATCTTCCTATCATATGCTCACAGAATTGCCAAGAACAGTATCAGATGGCCCCTCCCTCTGTGCCTGTCCCTGCTCCAGAGATCCCTCTGTATCAATCCCTTGTTTCCTCACAACTGTCCCATGAAGAGATTGAAGTCCAATGGTTGAGGCCCAACCCAGAGATTCACCTCTGGTCAAGAATTGGCTGCCGTGGACTGAGTTTGGAACAATCCATCTAAACCAATGACTGAGCATGTCGCTACATATCTACCATCCCAACTACAGAAGAACAGGCCTCGTGGCTCAGGCCTGTCACAGATCGGAGGACCATGATCCAGCCCAGAATGAGCATATATTAATTCTCCATCTCAGAAATGCCCAAGACAGAAAAGCTTGACTCGCATGGTAGAAGACTTGACTGGCAAGCCTAAGGCTATGAGGTCAAACCCTAATATACCAAAAAGAACCAGAGTCCCAGTGCCAGAGGCTCATGCCTATAATACTAGGTACTCAGGATGCTGAGATCTGAAGATCACAGCTCAAGATTTAAAATAGGGTTGGCCTTGCCCATCAGACATCATTATGAGAAGACCCAGAGACTGACCTATGCTGTTGCGCTCCATACTAGCAGAACTCATATCCGTACTAAGAGTTGGCCATGCTCTCTGTCCTCCTGGGAAGCCATCACCTGCAGGCCACACTCCCAGATCCTCCCAAGCTCCCACTGCCACCAACCAGGCCCAAGGGAGTACACAGCTCCATTGCACACAGATCCCTTGTTCTTGTAATTTAACTGTGCTGTGTCCACTTCAAGCCTCTCACCCTTCCAGGCCCCCAGACCTCAGCTGTGAAGCCCATACATGCCCCAAAGATAACAGGTAGAAGTTACCAAAGCATTCGGCCTCCTTGTTACAACCCAATTCTACACACACACACACACACACACACACACACATCCAGACAGGTGACAGAAGACTCCTGCATGCAGTACCTGCAATTTGCCAATGGATCACTCACCTGAGCACAGTCAGGCTGTACAAGGAAAAAGATTATCTCTCTGTCTCTGTCTCTGTCTGTCTCTGTCTCTCTGTCTCTCTGTCTCTGTCTCTCTGTCTCTGTCTCTGTTTCTGTCTCTGTCTCTGTCTCTGTCTCTGTCTCTGTCTCTCTCTCTCTCTCTCTCTGTCTCTCTGTCTTCAGGTGAAAGTTTGACTGAGCACAGAAGACAAGGGCTCACACAGCAAGGGTGTCTATCTTCTGCATCCAACACCTCCCATCCCAAGAAAAAAAGGAAAAAAACCCAGAAGGCAGGTGTAGACATGCTGCTCCCCACCTCTGACTAAAGCCACTGGGCTCCCACCAGGGAGTGGAAGGGCGCAGATGTGCTGCTGTGTGGCTCCCACTGCTCCAGGCCAGGGGATCTTTGGCGCCCACTCCTCACCCAACCTGCATCTCCCCGTATCCTGGACACTAGTCGCTGGGGATGGGGGTGGCATCCTCGGGTCAACCCCCACCCCCACCCCTGGGGCACATTTGTGGCAGGGCGTGGGCCAGACTATGGGGCACAGGGGAGGCGAGGTCAGGGTGGGAGGGGAGGTAGTGGTGTCAACAAACAGAGAATCAAGATGCTACTGGGCAGCAAGGAATGTGGGCGTGGCCACCATTCTTGTATCCCATTGGTCAGAAAGAACCATGAAACAATAGAGGTGTGGCTGGAATCTTCTGATGCAGGCAGAATGGGTGGAGTCAAAATGACGGCAGCCCCTTTCCCAGGGAACTCTGTCCAATCCAGTTGAGGACAAGAGAGTGACCCACTTTAGCCGGATGGCTGCACAGATTGTTGTGTATGTCTGTTTGTTCCCAGACCTTGAACTCAGGATCAGGGCACAATCTGTGAGTTGTTTTTGATCAAGGCTAGCTCTCTACCACTTGAGCCACACGGCTTTACTTCTGTCTTTGATGGCACAAGTTGGACAGGAGTCTCAAGGACTGTCCTGCCTAGGGTGACTTTGACCATGATCTTCCTTTCACAGCCTTGTAAGTTTTAAGGAGGACTGCTGAGAGCCACTGATGCCTGGTTTTGCTGATGATCTTAGACAGACCTGTGAGTTCCCTATCCTCAGGTTTAAGTGGTAGGAGCTGGAGCCCACAGCTTGAATCCTGGGCTGCCACCAACAAATGGCAGGAGATCCTATGAAATTCATTCCTATTCATATGATTACCAAAGGAATGTGATATATGTCATGATTAAATGGGCAGTACTTGAATGATTCGAGGATAAAATTATACACAATTACATAATAGGATACTGGTCGATATTAATTAATACTTTATGAAGCATTTAAACAATCACCTTCATTAAATGGAGGCCATTATGTAGTGCTCAAAAAGCACTTTGGGGTTAAGGGATGTATGTCTGAACAGCTGTACAAAATTCTATACTGATTTTTTTTCAGTGTTCATTATGTAACTGAATAAACATAACTGTTTCTGTTACAAATATTAAGTCACTGTCTGGGAACTGGGGCCAGTATTTCTGCCATTGCTGGGATTTGAGCTCACTGTCCATGTAACTCTTTTGCACCTTGGGTGAAGGCTAAGATCCCTGTCCTTGAGGAAAAAATTTTCAAGCTAGAGTTCCCAGGGCCTGAATTAAGACCCTGCAATAGAAAAAATATTTGTGTACATGTGTAATATAAGATATATAGGTAAAAGCCGGGCGCTGTTGGCTCACGCCTATAATCCTAGCTACTCAGGAGGCTGAGATCTGAGGATCGCGGTTCAAAGCCAGCCCGGGCAGGAGAGACCGTGAGACTCCTATCTCCAATAAACCACCAGAAAAACGGAAGTGGCACTGTAGCTCAAGTGGTAGAGCGCTCGCCTTGAGCTGAAGAGCTGAGGGACAGCGCTCAGGCCCAGAGTTCAAGCCCCACGACCGACAAAAAAAAAAAGATATATAGGTAAATATGTATGTATATTTCATATTATGATTATTATTATTAATTTTGTATTTAATTTTCATTTTACTCATTTTATTGTTTATTGTATTTAGTATTATTATACACATAATATTTATTATGTTGTGTATATATATTATAAAATTATACACAATAATTCAGTACATTGACTAATTTTCATTAATACTTTATTAAGTTTTGAAATATAATAATTAAATGGAGGCATTTGTCAAGTCATCACATGGTTAGAGTCTGTCCCCAGTATGAGTTTTATCTTATTTATCTTTGGACAACTTCCTATACGGATTTGTTTAGATGATTTATACTCAGAAGCCTTTTCTGGTGGACAGGCAAGTTGAGGGATAAAATCGTAAGGTTGGGTCTGGAAATGTGGCTTAGTGGTAGAGATCTTGCTCAGCATGCATGAATGCCAGGGTTTGAATCCTCAGTGCTACATACTCAGAAAAAGCCAGAAGCTGTGGTGTGGCTCAAGTGATAGAGTGCTAGCCTTGAGAAAACGAAGCTCAAAGACAGTATCCAGGCCCTAATTTCAAGCTCCAGGTCTGGCAAAAACATTACTCCAGATTCCAGTGGCTCTGGAAACCTACTTTCTCAGGAGGCTGAGATCTGAAGATCACAGTTTGAAGACAGCCTAGGGAAGGAAAGCCTGTTAGATTCTTACCTCCAATGAACCATCAAAAAAACCCATGTGGCACTGTGGCTCAAGTGGTAGAGTGTTTGCCTTGAGCTGAAGCGCTCAGAGACAGCACCCAGGCTTCAGTTTGAGACACACAACTGGAAAAAGATTGAGGGATAATCAAAATAATTTTCCTATTTGCTACTTATGAAAATAGTTTTAGGAAAATGAATGCTGATGTACACCAGAATTGGAGTCAGACCTCAAGGTTCAAGTGTAGAACATCCATAAGCCCAGCCTCTCAGACTCTAGCATTATAAACTTATGTCCTACAGGGTTCTGAAAGGCACATTGTTGAAAGTCTTAATATGCTCCCCAAGCACTTTGTGATAAGCAGTTGACTTGTATTTTCAATGTCATTACAGTTCTGACCCTAGCAGAGAACCAATACCTCACGCCCATCAAGCTTGCTCAGGAGGCTGAGGTCTCTCATAGGGTGAAACCAGCCAAGGCAGGGAAGTCTAGGACATTCTGATTTCCTGTTCTGAAAGGTCAGATGCTTAAGAAATTCCTGTTTCACTTGGTGATGAGAAGTTACTTGCACTCTAAATGTTCTTGGAGTTCTTGAGCTACAGAAGAAGGAAAGAAATATTATTGACCCAATCAGGGTTCAAATGAAGTTCTCAGGATCCAAGCCCTAACTCTGATAGCAGGAAGAACTCCAGTGTAACACTGTATTTGAAGGACAGAAAACAGTTTCAAAAGCCAGGCTAGGTACAGAGAACTAGGCCTCCAGGATTAGGAGGCAGAATATACACATTCATCACGGAAGTGAGCTGCAAAACCACTTCATTCATTCCAGGCACAGCCAGCAATGGGGGCAACCTGAAACATTTGTTAGAGTTACAGCAGGATCAGGCTTTTCTCACTCTATTCAAACAATGACTAATTAACCTTCCTTCCTCATGTGAAGGGAGCCTCAGGCTATCTTTAGATTACCAATAGAGAGCCAGTCTAGGGCTGGAGAGGGGAGGAACAGAGTAGAAAACCCTGCTCTCTGGTCTTAGGTAGTAGGTTTTTGACTCTCAATTTGTCAAGTTTGAAGGCCCTTCTATCTCTCCCAGTCCATTCTCCTTACTTCATTCTCTACATCATTAATGCAAATCCCCAGTCCAAGGAGGGGCAGGGCCATTTATCTTCTGTCTCCAAGCACCTGAGTTAGAACCTGTCTCTGCCCTCTTGACTCTGGGGCTCTTGGATGCCTGAGAAGTCGGACAGAGACAGTCATCCTACTCTGCATTTGTGTGAAGACGATACTGGTGTCCTGGCGCACTGCAGAAAGCCTTATGACTGGGAATGTTCCCTTCTTTCCTTCTGACGTCAAAAACAGATTCATCTATCAGCTTTCTTTCCTTCCTTCCTTCCTTCCTTCCTTCCTTCCTTCCTTCCTTCCTTCCTTCCTTCCTTCCTTTCTTTCCTTCTTTCTTTCTTTCTTTCTTTCTTTCTTTCTTTCTTTCTTTCTTTCTTTCTTTCTTTCTTTCTTTCTTTCTTTCTTTCTTTCTTTCTTTCTTTCTTTCTTTCTCTTCTTTCTTTCTTTCTTTCTTTCTTTCTTTCTTTCTTTCTTCTTCTTTCTTTCTTTCTTTCTTTCTTTCTCTCTCTCTCTCTCTCTCTCTCTCTCTCTCTCTCTCTCTCTCTCTCTCTCTCTCTCTCTCTCTCTTTTTCTCTCTCTATTTCTTTTTATCTATCTACCTACCATCCTACCTAGGTAGTTATCTCTTTGCCAGTTATTGGGATGAATTCAAGGCCTGGGAATTGTCTCTAGCACTCTGGTACTTGAGCCACAGCATATATTCTGGCTTTGTCTGTGTACAGGTGCCTGAGGAATTAAACCCAGGGCTTCTTGCATGCTAGGCAAGCACTCTCTCATTAATCCATATTCCCAGCTCCTTCATTTTTTTCTTAATGGTAGTTTTTACATAAGTATGCTACCATTTTATGTTCTCAAGTTTAATTTTCTGAATACCGGTTACTTCTAAGAAACCTGATCTCTTCCCTTGCCATATTTGTGATTTTTCCTGGATTGCCCTCATAATAAAATGTAAATAAAGGCTGTTGAGAGCTTCAGTGTGCATCATATAAAGACACAGGCCTAGAACCCTGGAAGAGAAAAGCAATGGGCCTGAAATGAAGAGAATGATGCAGTATGTACAACTAGCATATCTGAAAAATAAACCAGTAAATAAAAGCAGAGTTTGCACTATGGGAGGTAATATATATATACACACATATGTAAGTAGGGCACTGATACATAAACTTGGTCTTCTCTTTTTGAATGTTTTTGTGGCCATCCCAGGATTTAAACTCAGGGCCCGATGTGTTCCTGAGCTGTTTTGCTCAAGGCTGAGTCTCTACCACCACCACAGCTCCACTTCCCGCCAGCTGGTAGTTAATTGGACCTAAGCAATTCCCAGGCTTTCCTGCCTGGTATGGATTGTATCTCCTACTCAGTTTTCTCTCTTAAAGCTGGAGCTCTACCCTCTGGGCCATTGCTTCACTTCTGGTTCTCTGGTGGTTTATTGGAGAAAATAGTCTCAGAGACTCTCCTGCTCTGCTGGCTTGAGTGGCGTTCTCCTGAGAAGGCTTCAAATGGTTTCCTCAGGAATTCACTGAGGAGCCACTCCACACAAACCCTTAGTCTAAATCTCGAGGAGTACTAGAGAAAAATGGAAACATTGTTATACCCCAGTCGCAGGATCCCCACCAAAAAGACCACCGAGTGTCAGACTTTACAGCTGTTTTAAGGTTTTATTTAAACGGTCTGCAGCTCGGGTCTCATCCTACACTCCAACACAGCAGCACCTAGGAGAAGAGCCCAAAGGTAAAGATTTGCAGAGTTTATAAAGGCACACAACCAACCAGGTGTTCTAGACACTTAACGTTGGAGACAAAAAACATTCATAATTATTAGATCATTTTATAGGTAAAAGGAGCAATGCAGACTGTATGAGGATCACTCCAGCTTTCAGTCCTCATATCCTGAGACAGTAAATTCACAGCAGCTCAATGCTAAGTGACAGAACTGGCATGTACTGTGGATATTTGCTTCCAAATCCTGTGACACTCATTTCCCACTTTTGGCCTCAAACCTGTGACCAGAGGGGAAGATGACGAGAGAAAATCCTTCTAAGGAAAGCAGCTATAAATAACATTGGATAGTTTGCTTATAAATTAAAACCTTGGGAATGACCCTGTTAAGAAGTCAGATTGTCCAGATTAAAAAATGAAGAAGAGAAGAAATAAGGTGCCAGTGGCTGCTGTCTGTAATCCCAGGTTCTCAGGAGGCTGAGATGTAGAGAAACTGAGTTTGTAGGAAAGTCCATGACACAGTTATTTCTAAGAGATCACAGAAATACCCAGAAGTGGTGCTGTAACTCAAGCTTAAGCAAAAGGAGCCCAGGGACCATGAATAGGATCATACTTCCACCCCAGGACCTGCCCCCTCAAAAAGAGCCTGTACTTACTTGTCTTTGTATTCTTATAGGTGAAATTCCCGAGTAGCTATACTGAATGGCACCAAACTAGGAAATTTGTATTCAGTACAATGAGTTCATAACAGAGAGACTTCTTTCAAGATAGTGCATGTTCCAGGGCTCCCCTCACTGTTCACAGTGTAACCTGAGGGTTTCTCTGCAACACAGGCCTGCTGGAGGAAGTCTCTCTCATTGTCTGGACAGGCACACAAAAGTCCTCACTCCTGTACAGCTGGGTAACAAACAACTCCATCTGGGCCAATTAGTGAGGATGAGTGTGAGTTGGCTCTGAAGGTCAGGAAAAAATGGCCTCTTTGTACCCTTAGGTATCTCTCTCCGCAGTGCTCTGTTTTAACAGGAGACCTTCATTTGTGCCACCTCTCATGGCAGGCCAAGTTCTGTGGACTTATCCTGCCTTTGTGAGACTATATTCTGTTGTTCAGTTACAGTGCTCAATATAATTCAAGAGTCATTCAGGCAGACAACTAAGGCACTGAACATAATGAAATGATTCATTGCAAGCAATGTTGGGTCTATGATGCCTTTCCTATATTTCCGGAAGCTTGGGAAATCCAAGCACATGTTGGATATCACAAAGCTTCCTGTCATCTAGGACTGGTGAAGCTCATCAGGTTTTGAAACCTTTGACTTCTCCTAGCTGGTCCCTGGGTGGCCAGGTTTTGGGGTTGAACATAGGGCCTGAGTGCTGACCATGAGCTCAGTACAGAAGCCCAGTGCTTTCCCATTTTGTGTAACAACATCTCTTCTGGTCTGTGAGTGTATGTGTGGGTGTGTATGTGTGTACACCACGGTGTGTGTGTGCGTGGGTGGGTGTGTGCATGCACACATATACATGAGTCCTGAAGCTTGACCTCAGGACCTGAGGACTGTACCTAGTTTCTCTTGTACAATGATATCCCTCTCCCACTTGAGCCACAGAGCCACTTCAGGCTTTGTCCTTGTCATATGGTCCTGAGAAATGAAGCCCACGATTTTATATATGCAAAGTATTCTACCACTAAGGCACATTCCCAGCCCTCTATTTCAGCTTTGTTAGTTTAGTTCTGTCTTTTTTATTGTTGTTGTTGTCAATTGAAGGAGTTGAAGTCTTGGTGTGGGTGCTGTCCCTGACCCCTTCAGCTCAAGTCTTGTGCTCTACCACTTGAGCCACACAGCTACTTCCGGTTTTCTTGTGGTTCATTGGTGCTAAGTTTCTCAAGGGCTTTCCTGCCTAGGCTAGCTTTGAACCATGATCCTCAGCTCTCATCCTCCTGAGTAGGTAGGATAACCAACATGAGCTCCAGCACCCAGTTTCCCCTTCAGGTTTTTAGTAGTGAATTGGAGATAATAGTCTCATAGTACCTTTTGTGTCTGAGATAGTTTGGAACCCAGATCTTTAGAACTCAGCTTCCCGAGAAGGCAGGATGACAGACTTCAGCTACTGACCCCTTGGCCATAGCCTTTGCTGCAAGGGGGTCCATGGCTCCACGTGGTGGAGTGCGAGCCATGAGCCCAAGAGATAAGGGTCAGTGCCTCAGCCCTGAGTTCAAGGTTCATGACCTAGAAAAAACAAACCAAACCATTATCTGCTGCAGACAACTCACAAGTCTTCAGTAATACATAATTTTGTCCCTGACATGGGGGCCTATCTGAGCCTCAATATTCTTGTCTATATAAACATCTAAGTTGTGGAGCTCTTACATAGACAAGATGTAAGAATGCACCCGGTTAAGGACATAGCACATGGCACTCTTTGCACCACTCAGCACACAACATCCTGTGAAAGATTCAGCACCCAGCACCCAACGCAGGACTCAGTACACTGCATCCTGTGAAAGACTCAGCACATAGCACCCTGTGCAGGACTCAGAATGGAGCACCCAATGGAGGACTCAGCACATAGCTCCATTCCACAAGCTGTCATTAGAATTAGGGTGCTTTCATCAGTATCACCATTCTTTGAGGAAAATTTACAAACCATAAAAGTTCACATTTAATGGTTTAGTGAGGTGTTTTTCTGGGGAGAGGGTGTTAGCCATGGGGCTTGAACTCAAAGCTCCACCACTTGGAGCCGCATTTGAGGTGTCTCTCAGACTTCCTGCCAGGACTGGGTTTTAAAGCCCCTGAGCAGCTAGTATAATGGGCATAAGCCAGGATGACATGGGTAACCCGTGGAGCAGGGTTGCAGCAGTTTACATGTGACTAAGTCAGGTTAGGTGGCAGCTGTCAGCACCAGACTCCTAGCTTGCTCTGTAATGAAGTATTTGAAGTTCTGTCCTTCTATAGAATATCCTACCCTTTTTTGGCATCATACCTGGGGCTTGAGTAAGAGCTTAGACACTGTCCCTAAACGTTTGTGCTCAAGGCTAGCACTCGATTGAAAGACAGCAGAACTTCTGAGTTTTCTGTTTTGTGGCACTGAGGAATCAAACCCAGGGCTTCGTGCTTACTATGAAAGCACTCAACCACCGAGCCTCAGGAGTGAACGAGGTATAAATAGAGAGAGACTGCTGTATATAAATATTATATACACAAAAAGAGATTTCTGCATAATATGAAATTATAGATAATATTGCTACCAATACTTAGGTATTAAATTATGTCTCCATTTAATGATGTGTCCCAGTTAACAATTAATAAAGCATTAATTAATAATTACTCAATATCCCATAACTGTTTATCATATATATACATATATCCATACATATAATTTGATATTTCATAGAATGAGAACAATGTCTATATATTATTAAATTATGCATCATGTGTTACTCCCAATTATTAGTTGTTTAATTATGTCACCTTGTAATTTTTATTTTGTTAATGCTTAATAAAATATTAATTAAACTTAGTGCACATCCTACACTTATTGCATGTAATGTTATCCTAGAAAAATTCACTACTAATTCAATCTGTTTATCATTTACTGTAGTGGTAACTCTTCTACCTATGATGTTTTCTACCTTTATTACATCCTATTACATAGCATATAGATTTGCATCCAAATTATACATCCTACCTGACACTGAGCACTTTCAAAGAAAAGGAAAACATGTGTCGTGCTCAGCTTCTAACTCCAAGATTACATTTTTGGGAATGCTGGGATCTAAAATCAGGGCAAAGAAGGCTCAGTTCATGAATGGGTGACTGCCAGCACAGCAGCCCCTAGCCAATTCAGCTGCCTGGCAGTGCCCAGGCCCTGAGATTGAGCCCTGTACGTTGACTCAAAATTGTGCTTAGAGTAGTTATTTTTATTTTTTTATTCATTTACCATTAATTTTATTGACTGCTATAACACATGGAATATTTACTACATTTATTACATAGGATATAGAATTGCCTATGTATGAAACTTTACACCTGACACCCAGGACTTTCACAGAAAAAGAACACATGTGTCACCCTGTGATTCAATTTTTGTTAGTGCTGGCATCTGAACTCACAGCCTACAAGGCCCAATTCATGAATGGGTGAGTGTCAGCATGCCAGCCTGGGGCATATTGAACCGACAAGCAGTTCCCAGCACCTGAGATTTAGCACCAGGGGTTGACAAAACAAGAACAGATGGACCTGCAGATGGTAGTACACAAATAAATATAGATCTTTATAGAGTACCAGAGATGTCTATATATTATTTAGTTATATAGGCTACATTCCTACCAATCCTTGGGTATTTATTTTGCCTCCATGTAATTAATATTACTGTTTTCATCCTTAATGAATTATTAATTATATCGACCACTGTCCAGATACTGTTGTGTCCATGTAATTAATAGTATTCTTTTAATGTGTTAAAAATATTCATTAAAATCCATCAGCCTCCTAAAATCACTCTGTAATTTTATGATAGTATCATTCAGGAACAAGTAATACAACCTTGACATTCATAACTTTCCATCGGTATTCCTATGAATAGGAATGGGAATCTTAGGATCTCCCTTCATTGGTAGGGGTCAGGACCCAGCTTCAAACACAGGGCCTATGTTGTCATGTTGGCCCATGGTTTCTCTGGAAGAACGACAGCATTCAGCAATGCCAGGTTACCAACACTTTTCAGCCCTGTCATTTAGACCCAGGATGGTCACCTTGAAAATAAAACAAATGTAAAACTGGCAGCCATCTGCAAGTTACTGGGTTTTTTTTTCTGTGTCTTTTCATTTATTTATTTTTCCTGTCAGCCTTTGAGGCCCAGGAACCTAGGTTCGGCTGTGGGTCCAGTGGCTGCAACCCAGGCTAGAGTGATCAAAGCTGAGAAGAGTTGCCATGCCCTGAGTTCAAGCCCTGTGCTTGGCAAAATGAAAATACGTAATACATACATGCATACGTACATATATACAATAAAAATATTTAGCAATTATTAGGCTACTTGGAGTTGTATTCACGCCATTTTTTCTGCCGGGCCTGGGATTTGAACTCAGCGTCTGGGTAAATCTGCAGTACTGTGGGGTAAGGGAAAGCTCACAGTGCTGGAAGATAAGAAAGACAGGCCTGTTCCTAGCACTCATAAAAATAATATTTGTATACATTTTAAATACATGATTTATACCTACATATACATATTTACTGCATATTGCAGTTAGTGTAGTTATTCATTTTATTTTGTTTTTTTTTATTCATTCATTATATATTTTAGAGAGTATGATTACATGTATAACATTTTTTACATCCTATTACACAGAACATAGATTTGCCTATGTATTATACATCATTCCTGAGACCCAGGACATTCACTGATAAGGAAAACAAGTGGGACACTTGCCTTCTTCCACCAGGATTAAGCTTTTGGCAGTTCTGTGATTTGAACTCTGGGCCTAGAAGGCACACTTCATGAATGGGTCAATGTTAGCCCACCAGTCTAACGCAAGTGAAGTTGTTGAGCAAATTTGAGGACCTGAGATGAAGCCCTAGGTGTGGCCAATATATAAACAGATATGTGTAGATTGAAGCGTGTGTGTGTGTGTATTTACATATGTATATGAATCTATAAATAAAGTTATATAGAGAGACAGATAGACATTTATGTAGATTCTAGTGTATAACTCTATACAAAGAATGATGACCTATATCTTATTTTTATATATTCTATTAATATGAATTATTTGGTCTAAAATTATGCCTCCATTAATTAATCACGGTAGGAGACTTAATAAAGTATTAATTAAATTAATCAATGACCTATATTTATTGTGTACAATCTTAGACTACAATGACTAGCTAATTAGTAGTTCAATTGGTACATTACAAAGATTCTATCATTGTTCTTATAGATAGGAACGAGTAGGTGAAAGTCCCAGGATCAAACTGAGGGCCTAGGTGTCTTGGTTGGGCTCAGGCTTCACTGACAGCCCACCAGCCTTCGGCCATGCAAGGACATGTACAATTTTCAAGCCGAGGCATTGAGAGCCAGGGTGGTCACCGTGCAAAGGAAACAAAGGTAAAACTATTGTCTAAAACTTCCTGGTTTTTCCTCCTTCATCTTGGTTGCTTCATTTTTTTTGCCAGAGCTGGGAGTTGAACTCAGGTCATAGGATCCCTGGATCATCTGTAGGTGTAAAAGCTGCAACCCAGCCTAGGGTAATCAAGGCTAAGGCAGAGTTGTGGTGACCTGAGTTCAAGCCCCGTGCCTGCCCTCCCAAAAAAGTTAAGGTCCTGGTTAGGAGTTTGGGCCATTTTATCTGCCATACCTGGAATTTGAATTCAGGGACTGGGTAACACTATCGTGTTCTGAGTGAAATGCAAGCTAACCTCCTAGAAGAAAAAAAAATCCGGAGCATTTCCCAGTGTGTGAATTCCAGCCCTAGAAATGGCAAAAAATATAATATTTATACACATGTATAATATCTATCATATATATGTATTTGCATAGATATTACATATTGTATCTAGGGCACAATATTTCCACAGAAAGGAAATCAGGTGAACATTGGCTTCTTACTCCACCTATTGACTTCAGCACTCCTGGGATTTGAACTCAGGGCCTGGAATGTCTAAATCATCAAGGGGTCAGTTTAAGGACAGCAGCCTCAAATAAATTCAATGCCAGGCAGTTCTCAGGACCTGAGTTCTAGCCACATGAGTGTCCAATATATAAATAGATAGATGTGTAAATTGCTGCAAATACGTGTATATAAGTATATATAGTGAGAGAGAGAGATGTATATGTATATTCCACTGTACATTTAAATATAAATATATTTATAGAATGTGAGATGTCTATATATTATTAAATTACAAGTAATATATTACTAATAATTATTAGGTATTAAATTATGCCTCCATTTAATGAAGTATCATGGATTAAGGCACAATAAAATGCCTCCTTGTGTAAATGGAGCTCTGGGACAATTTCTAGGCTCATAGTTCAAGCCTCAGGATCTGCACTAAAAAAAAAGCCAGTAATTGCATGTGTCTGTGTATATATGCATGTATTTCTATCAGTGAACATCCATAGTCGTTATGAACAATAGCACCCAGCTAACAAATTTGCTTTGAATAGAATGATTTCATAGCACAGAGAGTGCTTTCAAGACAGTGCATGTTCCTAGTCAAAAAAAATTTAAGACCGTGGCTTGGAATTTGCACCATTTTCCTGACAGGCCTGGGATGTCAACTCAGGGTCTGATTATCTCTCTGGCACTGTGGGGGAGGGGAAACCCACCATCGTTGAAGACAAGAATTTCAGACCAGTTTTCAGGGACTGAATTCAAGCCCCAGTACTGGAAAAAACAATATTCATACATGAGATCTATTTACATACATGTGTTTACTCCACATGACATTTATAACCCTTATTTATTTTTTATTTATTTTATTTAGTATTATTACATATATGGCATTTATTTCATTTATTACATCTTATGACATGGATTTATTTGCATACAGATTATACATCATACAGAGACCCAGGACTTTCACAGAGAAGGAAAAAAATGGGTCAAAATTGGCTTCTGACTCCACATATAAACTTTTGGCCATGCTGGGATTTGAACTCACAGCCCACAATACACAAATCATGAATGGGCCAGTTGTAAAACAAAAGCCTTTGGCAAACTGAACTGCCAGCCACTTCTGAGATCAAGCGATAGTAGTGGCGGATAGATAGATAGATAGATAGATAGATAGATAGATAGATAGATAGATAGATAGATAGATAGATAGATAGATAGATAGATAGATAGATATGTAGTTTGCTATGAATATGAGAGAGAATGTGAGGATATTAAATTATATATATTATGGATTATTAGTTATTAAATTATGCCTCCTTTGAATGAAATGAAGTATCATGGTTGAATACTTATTAAAGCATTAATGTAAAAGTAGTCAGTATTCCTTAATTGGGAGAATCATACCATGGTGCTAGAATGGAAGACAATACTTTTTGTGTGGCATTATATAAGAGAATCATGAACTAACTGCAAATTTAATTGTTACTTTTATAACATTCCATTAGGCATTCCCATGGATAGGAATGATTTCTCAAGATTTCCCTCCATTTGTAGGTGGCAGTCCAGGCACTTCAACTCCAGGCCTGGGTATTTTACTTCAAAATGCAAACCATTGGAATGACACTGTGAAGATTTCAGATTGTCAGGATGAAAGAAAAGAATGAGAAGAAATGAAAGCAAAGTGTCAGTGAATCCTACCTGTAATCCTAGCTGTTCAGGAGACTAAGAGGTAGAGAATGCCAGTTTGAATTCAGCCAGGACAGGAAATCCCACCACACTCTTATTTCTGAGGGATTACAGGAATAAAAATTCCCATGAATGGGGCTATGACTCAAGGGCAAAGCACTACCCTTGAGCAAATGGAGCTCAGGAACATTGCCTAGGCTCATAGTAAAACCCCCGGACATTCCAATAAAAAAAAGCCAGTAACAACATGTCACCCCTTGTAAGTATGCATGTATTTCTATTGGTGAAGGTCTAGAGTTCCTATGATAAAAGGTATCCAGCTAGGAAATTTACTTTGAATAGAATGATTTCATAGAACAGAGAGAGTTTTCAAGACAGTGCATCTTCCAGGGCTCCTCTCACTGTTCCCATTGTAGCCTGAGGTTTTCTCCATATCAGGGACTGCTGGAAGAAGTCTTCCTCATTGTTGGAACAGGCCTCACTCCTGTACAGCTGAGTGATTTAAAAAAAACTCCTTCTAGGCCAATTAGTGAGGAGTGTGGGTGGGCTCTGAAGGCCAGGAGAAAAAGGCCTCTATGTACCTCAAACTATCTCTCTGCCGAGAGCTCTGTTGTGACAGGAAGACTTCATTTGTGCACCTCCCATGGCCAAGTTCCCTGCAATTATCCTGTCTTTGTTAGACTATGTTCCAGTGTTGAAATAACCTGCTACAATTAATTCAAGGGTCCTTCTGGCAGACAACTAGGGAGCTGAACCTAATGAAATGATTCATTATTGGCAATGATCCTCCCTGCATTTTCAGAAGCTTGCTAAATCAAAGTACATGTGTAATATCACTATGCTTCCTGTCATCTAGGGCTGGTAAAACTCATCAGATTTTGAAATTTTGACCTCTCCTAGTTGGACCCTGGATGGCTGTGTTTCAGGGTTGAACACAGGACCTGGGTACTGACTATGAACTCATTGCAGAAGCTCAGATCTTTATCATTTGGTGTCACAGCTTTACTTCTGGTATCTGTGTGTGTATGTTTGTGTGCATGTATGTGTGTTCATATACTTGTCCTGGAGCTTCAACTCAGGACCTGAACACTGTACCTGAGTTTCTCCTGTACAAGGATAGCACTCTACCACTTGAGGCACACAGCCACTTCACACTATTTTCTAGAGATATAGTACTAAGGAATCAAACCCAGGGATTCACACATGCAAAGCACTGTACTCTTAAGACACATTCCCAGCACTTTACTTCAGGTTTCTTTCTTTTGTTGGAAATTGGAGGAATTTAAATCTAGGCCTGGGTGTTATCCTTGAACTCTTTAGCGAAAGCCAATCGCTCTACCACTTGAGCAACAGCACACCTTCACGTTTTTGGTGGGTCACTGGAGAGAAGCGTCTCAAGGAATTTCCTGCCCAGGCTGGCTTTGGACCGTGACCCTCAGCTCTCAGCATCCTGAGTACCTAGGATGACAGGCACGAGTCAACAGCGACTAGCTTCCACTTCAAGTTTCTAAGTGGTGAATAGGAGATAATAGTCTCATGGGACGGACCTTTTGTGTCTGGGAAAGTTTTGAACCCAGATCATCAGATCTCAGTTTCCTGAGTAGGCAGGATGACAGACTTCAGCTACTACATGACTAGACTGTAACACTCTGTTGCAAGGGGTTCCTTTGCTCCACATGGTAGGGCGCTAACCATGATCCCCACTGGTAAGTGTCAGTGGCTAGGCCCTGAGTTCAAGGATCATGATCAAGAAACATAAACCAAAACAATTGTCTGCAGGAGACAACTCACTAGAGTTAGGTACATACATAATTTTGGCCCTGACATGAGGACATATCTGAGACACAAATTTCTCATCTGCACAATCATCTTACTTGTGTAGCTCTTAAAAGAACGAGATGAAAAAATGAAAAATTGCACCCCATGAAGGAGTCAGCACACAACTCATGAAAGACTCATCACATAGCTGTAACCCACATAATGTCATTAGAAATAGGGGGCTTTCATCAGTATCACCATTCTTTCAGAAACACGCCACATACAGTCCAAATGTAAATTTTAGAGGGGTGAGATTTTTTTGGGGGGGAGTCAGCACGGGGATTGCACTGAAATGTTGGGGGTATTGTCCTAAGATCTTTTGATCAGACTAGAACTCTAACACTTTAAGCCACAGCTCAGTGTTTTACAGACTTCCTGCCAGGTCTGGGTTTTTAACCCACCAGTGTCAGATCTCAGCCCCCGAGTATCTTGGATGACAGGATGAGCAAGCCAGCAGCATCTGGTTCATGGAACTGGGTTGCAGCGGTTTACCTCTGGCTAATTCAGGTTAGATGGAAAATGTCAGTACTAGACTCCCAGCTTGCTCTGTGATGAGGTATTTGCAGCCCTATCCTTATATAGTTGCAGTCAGAACATTCTCTTTTCCTTTTTTTTTTGTTTTGTTTTGGTGCCAGTCCTCGGTCTTGAGTAAGGGTCTAGACACAGTCCCTAAGCCTTTATGCTCAAAGCTAGTCCTCGAATGTTTGAGCTACAGCAAAACTTCTGGATTTTTCTATGCACATGCTAGTGAGAAATCGAATCAAGGGCTATGTACTTACTAGGTGAGCACTCTACCACTGAGCCCCAGTAGTGACAAGTGTATAAACAGATAAATGTGTAGATTGGTAGATAGACAGACAGACAGACAGAAAGATAAATAGATAGATAGATAGATAGATAGATAGATACATACATACATACATACATACATACATACATACATACATAGATGTAGATATATTTAACGAGAGATGTCTGTAAATTATGAAATTGCATATTTGATATTTTTAACAAATATTGCCAATTAAATTATTCCTTCCTTTTTAAAGTATCAGGATTAAATGCATAATAAAGTATTAATTGAAAATTAGTCAATGTAGTATAATTGTTGTGAATAATTTTATAATATAATCGTACACTACTAATGTAATTGTTACTTTTACAACATTCTATTTGTACAGATGCCTATTGGAAAGCATTTCTTTTTTTAATTTTAATTTTAATTTGTTTTAATTTTTTTGGTGGGTCCGGTCGTGGGGCCTGAATTCTGAGCCTAGTCGCTGTCTCTCAGCTCTTCAGCTCAAGGCTAGCGCTCTACCACTTGAGCCACAGCGCCACTTGTGGCTTTTTTCTTTTTGCATATGTTGTGCTGAGTAATCGAACCCAGGGCCTCTAGCATGCAACACAAGCACTCTACCACTGAGCCACCTTCACAGCCATGGAAAGCGTTTCTTAGAATCTCCCGCCAGCCGTTCATTATTGGGAGTCCCGGGATTCAACCTTCAGGCCTAAGTTGCTGATTTCGGCTTGGCTTAACTAATATCCCGCCAAACATCAGCAAGGTAAGGTCATGTACATTGTCTGGGCATTGTTATTTAGCCCCAGGATGGTATAATACAAAGGGGAAAAAAAGTAAAACCACCTTATTGAACTTCTCAGTTTTATCCTTTTCCTTTTTATTTATTTTTTTTTGCCAGTCCTGAGATTTGAACTAAGGACCTAAGATCCCAGGATCGTCTTTGGCAGAGATGCCAAGACTTGAGTTCAAGCCCGGTACTTGGACTCTGTAAAACCATCTGGTCCTGGACTTTTATTAGCTAGAAGGTTTTTTATTGCAGTTTCTGTTTCAATGCTTGATATGGGCCTGTTAAGATGGTTTAACTCATCTTGGTTTAGTTTTGGCATGTCAGTATTTGCTAGAAAAATGTCCATTTCTGTCAAGTTCTCAAACTTATTAGCATAAAGTTTTGAGAAGTATTCCCTTATAATGTTCTGAATCTTGTTTGTTTCCATGGTGATGTTTCCATTCTCATCTCTGAGTTTATTTATTTGGGTGCATTCTCTTCTTTATCTGATAAGATTTGCTAAGGTTCTGTCAATTTTGTTAATTTTTTCGAAGAAACAACTCTTTGTTTTGTTGATTCTTTCTATAGTTTTTTTGGATTCTAATTCATTTAATTCTGATAAGTCACAATTAATAAATGAATTAATTTCCATCTACTGGATTAGAGTTTATCTTGCTGCTCTTTTTCAAGGAGGTTTAGATGTGTCATTAAATTGTTGGTTTCAGATCTCCCCAATTTGTTGATGTAGGAGCTCAGAGCTACAAACTTGGCTCTGAGTACTGCCTTTGCTGTGTCCCAGAGGAGCTGGATAATTTTGTGCTCATTTTTGTTGAATACCATGAACATTTGAATTTCCTTTCTAATCTCTTCCACTCGTGATTTAGCAGTGTGTTGTTCACCCTCCATGTGTTACTGGGCTTTTTTGGTGGCTTTTGGTGTTGAGTTCTAATTTTGTTCCCTTGTGTTCCGAGAGAATGCAAGGTATAACTTCAATGTTTCTGAATTTAGACAAGTTTGCTTCGTGGCCTAAAATGTGGTCTATTTTAGAAAACGTTCCATGTGCTGCTGAGAAAAACGTGTATTCTGATGCTGCTGGGTAAAATATTCGGTAGATGTCTGTTAAATCTAGTTGATCTATGCAGTTGTTTAGATCTGAGGTTTCTCAGTTGAGTTTTTGCTGAGTTGATCTCTCTAGTGGGAAGAGTGGTGTTTTAAAATACCCAACAATTAATGTCTTTGGATCTATGTGGGATTTGAGGGAAAGTAGTGTTTCTTGGATAAATTTGAGTGCTCCATTGTTTGGGGAATAGATATTTAGAATGTTAATATCCTGCTGAAGGAGAGATCCCTTAATTAGTATGCTCCTGAAGGCAGCAGATAGAAGGAACTTGTTTTTTAATCCACTAGACAGTCTATTTGGCTTAATTGGAGAGTTAATTCCGTTAATGTTGATAGATAGGATTGAGTGGTATTTGGGAGTTCCTGCCATGTTATCCACCTTCTTGGGGGTTTTGAAAACTGGGACCTTCCTATGGTTCTTGGATTCTCAGTTTGGGTGCAGTTTCTTGGTCTTTATTGTGATCTTGTTGGTTTTCTATATGCAGGACATCTTTAAGAATCTTTTGTAGGGCTGGTTTGGCGGACATGTATTGTTTCAATGTTTCTTTGCTATGGAAGTTTTTTATTTGGCCTTCAGTTATGTAGGAGAGTTTAGCTGGGTACAGTATTTTTGCTTGATAGCTGTTTGATTTTAGGGCATGGCATACATCATATCAGACTCTTGTTAGTTTGTCTCTGCTGAGAAATGTGAGGTGATTCTAATTGGTTTCCCTTTATTGGTGATTAATCTTTTCTCCTTCACAGCTTTAATGATCTTTTCCTTGGTCTGAATTGATCCTGTGTGGATTATAATGTGATGGTAGGATGTCCTATTCTAGTCTTGTCTATTTGAAGTTCTAAATGCTTCTTGTATCTGAATAGGCCTATCTTTTTGCATGTTTGGGAAGTTCTCTTCTAGGATCTTGTTAAACAAGTTTCCTAGACCATTCACTTCTGTTTCTAGGTTCTCCTCTGCAACCATTATACTTAGATTAGGCCTTCGGATGGTGTCTTCCAAGTTTTGGATAGATCTATCATATTTCTTGGACTTGTCTTGGATGGTTGTATGTTCTTTCTCTATAATATCTAGGCTGTGTTCAATCCCTGAGATTCGATCTTCTGCATGGTCTAACCTGCTGTCAAAACTTTCTACTTTGTTTTTTATTTTTTTCCTTCTAATTGGGCAGCTTTGATGGCTTTAAATTCTTTGTTGAAGCATTGTTTTAGATCTTGTATGAACTTCTTTACTTCCTTAATTTGGTGTTCAGTGTTTATTCTCAAATCACTTAGTTGATGGACTATGCTTTCCTTGGGCTCCGATTCCTTCTGTTGGTTTCCATTCCGTTTGTGGTCTCCCTGACTTCTTTCAACTCTTTGTTAATGGATCCCATGAATGCCTTTAGTGATCTTTGTGTATTCTCATCCTGCACTCTCAATTCCTGTATTACTCTTTCCTTAGGTTCCTCCCACTCCCATTCATGCCATTCCTGTAGTTCTCTTTGAGTGTTCTCAGCCTGTTCACGCCATTCCTGCCTTTCTGTTTGAGTATTCTCAAGCTGCTCATACAAATCCTGTATCAGTTTTTGAGTAGCTTCCTCACACTCATGATATTCTTGTATAAACCTTTGGATTGCCTTCTCTCTCTCCCTATCACGCTCATACAGAGTCCTTTGTATGTTTTCAATCTTTTCCTGCATTGACCTTTTGTTTGCCCCCTCTCTCTCCCTATCACGCTCATACAGGGTCCTTTGTATGTTTTCAAACTTTTCATTTATCATGCTTGCCAGCAGTGTTTGTAGAGCTATTTGGGAACTGTCCTCTGGATTATTAATTATCTGTTCTGTCCCCTGCTTATCATGAGTGGGAGTTGAGATACCCGGACTTGCCATTTTTCTTCTGTTTTTCCGGCTTACTCTGCCCATTTGTGATAAAAATAGCACCAGTTTTGTGCTAGAACACTAACTTAAGGCAAGCATCAACCAAAATCTGAATTTGCACAGTTAATAGTCTGCAGATACAATCTAGTTCAACAGATACATCTATTCAACATCAAACAACTATATATCAATGGGCTATGAACCACAAAGATGAATTTGGAAAACCAGAAATTATTAGGGTTAGGGAGAAATGTGGGTTAAAATAGGAATAGAGTGATGTGGGAAGGCACAGGTAGAGTTAACTAAGTCCTTATATCAAAGCAGGAAATAGGTTGGATAAGATGAAAGTAGAGAGAGAGAAAAAAGAAGAAAGAGAAAGGAAAAAGAAAAGAGACCAGAAAAATGGAAAATAATAATTAATAATATTATGTATATCAAAAACAAACTATTCAGAAGAGAACATGAATATAATGGGAGAAGGGAAGGGATATAAAGGAGAATGTGAAAAAATTAAAAATAAAAATGCTTAAAATATTATATAGGTCAAGCGGAAAAGGTCAGATAATGTGATGTTAGGAAAATGAACCCTTAAATATGTATTTTAATGTTTTCGTTTCTTTCATGCATGTGTTTCTAATGCATTTATAAGATTATTTCTTTGTTGCTTTGTATGTCCCTCCCCCACAGTCTAACCCCCGCTTTTACTATATTTGATGTCAGTATAACATGTGGAGGAGATGGGGACAAACAAGTCGTTTAAGGATTCAGGTGGACCTGTTGCAACAATGAGAAGTACAAAATGTCATGTCAAAACCAACTTTACAATGTCGGTGTGGGGGGGGAGGGGGGTATAATTGGGTGGGGGGAGGGGGGAAGCTGGGAAGGGAGGTGAAGGGTAAACAAAGGAGGAGGCTGCAATGTTTGGTAAGAAATGTATGCATTATCCTGCCCATGTAATTGTAGCCCCTCTGTACAGTATGTTCTCAAATAAAATTAAATTAAATTAAAAAAATATTATATAGGTATAAAAAGTTAGTACTGCTATTAAGCAATTTAAGTCTCAGAGGTTTTGAATTGGGTAATAAATTTGTGTATTAAGTGTGTACCCAATGGGGGATAGTGGCTAATAATCAACTACGGGTTTATCTGAGCATGTTCAGGACAACAATTAAGTCATATAAAGAAGAATGAACTAGAAGAAAAGGTGAAAAGGATAAGAAAGGAAGAAAAAAACAGAAGTCCAGTAGAGCTAAACAAAAAACAAAAAGAAAATTTAAAAAAAAAAGAAAGAAAAAAAAAGAAAGAAAAACACAAACACATATGTATCCCTGAAATAAAAATTATAAGGGGAAAATAAAGTTACTAGAAAACAATATTTTTCAAAAAATGTAAAAATTATAGATTAAAAAAAGTTTTAGAAAAGAAAAAAAATTTATAAAAGCTACCAAAAGAAGAAGAAGAAGAAGAAGAAGAAGAAGAAGAAGAAGAAGAAGAAGAAGAAGAAGAAGAAGAAGAAGAAGAAGAAGAAGAAGAAGAAGAAGAAGAAGAAGAAGAAGAAGAAGAAGAAATAGTTCTTTAATTTTTTGGGGAGGGGTGGGGAAAATCTTGTATCTCCCTTGTGTCCGTAATCAGCCTCTTGTTGTAGTCTCTGGTCTGCTATTGGTCCTGTGGCTTGGTTGGTTTCTTAATTCAGTTTGTTCGAACAGGCAGAAAAATGCTCTGCTTTAACCAGGGTTTTGCGATCGTCCTCCCAGGGTAGTTCAATGGGAGTAGGATCTGCTTTGAGTATGACAAAAGAGGGAAATGACTTTTTCCTCAAGTTTGGAGATACTGTGATGAGGCTAGGATCTGAGTAGAGTTGAGGCACTTCAACAAAAAGTAGCTTTGCCGGGGGATAGTAGTTTGTGAGAAGCTCACAGAGCCCAGCATAGAGCCATTCTCAGGGTTTCTGTTTACTTAATTTCAATTGATTGTCGAGGCTGCTAAAGGGAGGGGCAGCTTCTGGATTTGATAACCCAGTGAAGAAAGCCACTCCTAGCTCTGGCACCCGAGCTGGGTGACTTTTCCCTGGGTGTAGCTGAATCTGGCAGGTCAGGTTAAGTTCTTGTGACCTGCTAAATGACTCTAGTTTTATTCAAAGGCCTGAGTTGGAGCTAGCAGCTCCGCCGAGCTTTGTCGGTATCCAAGATGGAGATCTCCGGTACTGGGGGGTGGGAGGGGTAGCCTTCCCTTCTCTGCTCCCTGTGAAAGATTGAGGACGTCAGGCTTTTACTTATGCCGAGTCTTGGTTCCTGGGTTGTCTCTGGTCTGCAAACTGCAGGATGAAGATGTCCCAAGGAACTCATTTTTATCCATATGAATACCAATGGAATGTGATATATGTCATGATTGAATTGGCAATTCTTGAATGATTCTATGATAAAATTATATACAATTATATTCTAGGATACTGATTGATATTAATCAATACTTTATGAAGCGTTTAAAAAATTACATTCATTAAAAGGAGAAATAATGAAATACCTAAGAATTGTTTGTCACAAAGCATAGAGATGCCATGTTTTTCTGCCAGGACTGGGATTGCAACTCATGGTCTGGGTAACTCTGTTGCACTGTGTAGGAAGGGGAAGCTTGCTTTCTTGAAGTCAAGAAATTTAAGTCTGTTCCTTATGCCTGAAATCGATCCCCACCACTAGCAAACATCCTATTTGTGTACATTTTAAATATATGATTTATATTTACATACATATATTGACTCCATATTGCATTCAGTGTAGTTATTCATTTTACCTTTTTTTTGTTCATGTAGTAACCAGTTATTTTATTGACTATTATGGCACATAGAATATTGATTACATTGATTACATAGGATATAGGTCTGCATATGTATTCCACTTCATACCTGACACGCAGGATGTTCACAGAAAAGGAAAACATGTGTCACCATTTGTTTTATACTCCACAATTCATTGTTTGGGAGTGCAGGCATATGAACTCATGTCCTACAGGGCCAAATTCATGAATGATTGAGTGTCAACATGCCATCCTGGGACAAACTGAGCTGACAGGCATTTACCAGGACCTGAGATTGAGCCCCTTATGTTGACAAAATAAGAACAGATTGGCATGCACATCGTAGTATGCTAATAAAAATATATATTTATAGTGTGCCAGAGATGTCTATCCATTATTCAGTAATATAGACTAAATTCCTAACAATTCTTGGGTATTTATTATGCTTCCATATAATTAATATTATTGTTTTCATCCTTAATAAACTATTAATTAAATCAATGTCCTGAAATTATTGTGTCCCTGTAAGAAATACAAACAAGACCACACTAAAGCTCCCATCACGCCTTTGTTTATTACATCATTATTTACCATAGCTAAGATATGGAACCAACCCAGATGCCCCTCAGTAGATGAATAGATCAAGAAAATGTGGTATATGTACATAATGGAATTCTATTCCTCCATCAGAAAGAATGACATTGCCCCATTTGTTCGGAAATGGAAAGACTTGGAAAAAATATAGTAAGTGAAATAAGCCAGACTCAAAGAAACATAGCTCCCATGGTCTCCTTTATTTGCACTAACTAGAATATGTCTGAGTTAAGCAGAATAGGTCAGATAAGTTGATGTTAGGGAAATGAACCCTAAGATATGTATTCAAATGTTTTTTTTTTCTTTCATGCGCTTGTTTCTAATACATTTATAAGATTATTTCTTTGTTGCTTTGTATGTCCCTCCCCCATGGTATAACCCCTGCTTTAACTGTATTGATATCGGTATAATTTCTGGAGGGGAAGGGCAAAAACAAATCGTTTTAATAGGGATACAGGTGGACTCATTGCAACAATAAGATGTACAAGTCATTATGTCGAAATCGAACTTTGCAACTTTGGTGGGGGGAGGAGGATTGGGTGGAGGCGCCGGGGGAGGATAGGAAGGGATGGATAGGAGAAAGAAAGTAGGAGGATACAATGCTTGACAAGAAATGTACTCATTGTCTTGCACAGGTAATTTTAACCCCTCTGTACAGTATTTTCAGAAGAAAAAATAATAAATTTTAAAAAAGAAAAAAATCATGAAGATGATATTATCTTGTATTTAATGGACTCCATGGACTCCACTCCCAAGTTACTTGAGCTGATATGAAACTTTGGCTAAGTAGCAGAATATAACTTTGCCTCAATAAAACCAACCAAGAAAGGAATAAAAAATAAACAAGAAAGGAAGACACAGTTGGAAATTTGGGCTAATTTTGTCATTATGTTTTGAGAATTCAAGTTTCCTATAGAAATGCAACTCATATATAATCCTCAGTTGTGTTTTAAATGTTGTCTTAATTACATAACATTTCTAGATGCAAAAGAGCTCATGATTCCCAACCAAAAATTTGAAAAAGTAAGCATCATTCTGTTAGATTCCAAAGAAATGATGAAGAATTACAAAAGTTTAAGCCTGGAGAAATAGGAAAGTTCATTTAATATAGGACTTTGTAGACTTGCCTAAATTAGAATTAGATTTAAAATAGATAATTTTTGTTTGTAATTTAATATTCTATAGGATACTGCAAAATTCTTTTCAAATAAAATATTTAATTTACAAATTCACAAATGATTCTGGCATTCTAATTGACTAGAGTAGTCTTTCAAGTGAGGTATAATAAGAACTTAGTTAATAGATAATTCCAACAGTTCATGTGTAAAATGATAATGTGAATAATCTAGACAAATTGTCAACAAATTGATGATATTAATTTATAAATATAGGAAAAGAGCAATCTTTTGAGGCTTTGGTGTAACATGGTATGTAGAGAGTAATTGTGTAACATCTTTTTTTCTACCTTTACATAACACAGAAAGTAATTTCTTAATTATGTACATCTGTATACAATGAGAAAAATGCTAGGTTTGAGGGGTTTTTAAATTTTGTTTTTGTTGTTTGGTTTGTCCTAGGGCTTAACCCCTGGGCTTGGGCACTGTCCCTGAGCCTGTTTTTGATCAAGGCTACTGCTCTACCACTTGAACCTCAGTGCCACTTTGGTCTGGCTTTTCCTTATGAGTTTATTGGAGATAAGAATCCAAGGAACTTTCCTGCCTGGGTGGGCTTTCAACCATAATCTTCAAATCTTAATATTAAGATATACAGATCTCCTAAATATCTATGATAGATAATATATATATATATATATATATAGTAAAATAAATATAAAATAAAAATAAAAATAAATTCTATTTGCAAGTGTTCTGATCTCAAGAATACCACTGTTGGGAAAATGATGTAGCAAAGTTAAGTGTATTATTCTTTCCACAATAGGAAGGGCATCACATTAGCAAAAGTGTAGTATTTTTTCACAATATTGATAAACTAGTCATGATGTGAATTTAGGGAATCTTAACGTGCACCTTACAAGTTGGAAACTGTTGGGCTAGGATGACTTTACGGCATAAAAACTTGGGATTGATTGTCATAGAAATAATAGTTAATCTGATGAACAAAAGTTTACTCTTACGGAATTTTTATTGGAAGTGGCACTGTGGCTCAAGTGCTAGAGCGTTCACCTTGAGCTGCAGAGTGCAGGGACAGTGCCCAAGCCCAGATTTCAAGCCCCACGACTTACCAAAAAAAATTAATTATTATAGTTACTTCATAGTTTTATCCTCTACAAGAACGTGTCTATTTTTTCTGTTGACTTTTAAATATGTAATGCCTCATTGAAAACTGCATCTATTGCAGAATTAAATAAAATACAAACAGGTATTGTTTTGAATGTCTCTGGTATGGCATGTTCAGAATTTGAAAATGAGTAGTTAGTAGTCATAGGAATGTTGAGGAACACATATATTCTCTCCTCTTTACAATTAGTAAATTTTCAAAGTTAGGAGTTTCCATAGAATTGAACGGTTTTCTGTTTTAGTATAATACAACACTAAAAATAATGTTTTTTTCCAAACAATGCCAAGTATATTCTGAAAATATTGTATAGTTTGATAACATTCCAGTTGATGTCTGATAAAGAAAGAGGTAATTCAAATTAGCAACCAAAATGTTCATTTTTTAAAGGTAATACACATAGAATAATATTTACTATACCAATACAGTGATATTATATTTTATGTAGCTCATTTTTAACTTAATTTTATTGTCAAGGTGATATATAGAAGGGGTTGCAGTAATTGTAAGGTATTGAGTAAATAACATGTCAAAATTTTTACCCCCTCCCTCATTTTTCTCACACTTTTCCTTCACCCCAATACCACTCACAAATTGTAATGTAAATTTCCAACATATTGTCCTGTGACTATTGCTATTGCATTGGTTTGCCTTTTGTCCTTTGTCTCGCCATTTTATTGTTCTGCTTCGCTTGCCAAATGAAGATAAATGTATATACAATACACAGGATACTGAATCCAAATACAACAATGGACAAACCATATGGGAAAACACAAAAGAAAAAAGAAATCACATAGTACATTAAAAACAACAACCACAAAGAAAAACCTCTCTTTCCATATCTAGGAGTTTATTTTGCTCAGCATCATTTTATATGGTCATTTATACATAGCTACTGATTCATTCTGCTCATCTGCTAAGACTATCAGATATTTCCTAGTTATTACAAATGAGGGAAACCATGAAATCTGTTTCTTTGTGTCTTGCTTATTTTTTTAGTAGGATTTTTCCAAGTCTTTCCATTTCCTTATGAATAGGAAGCATAGAAGTACTCCGTACATATATAAATCACATTTTGTCAATTCATTCATCTACTAAGTGGCATATTGTTTTAAAACATGATTGCATGTAAGTATCACTTAAGGCCATTCAAAAATGACAGATGCTGCCTCAACAGATATACTAATATCATGATTTCTATGTAAGATAGTATTTTGTGGTGGTACAAATGTTGAGATATAGGATGAGTCTAATATATATCTTGCACGAATTAGCCAGGAAGATATCCAATATCATGTAGGATATAAATGGTAGTGACAAAATGTTTCCCTTGAGAAAGATATAGGAGGCTGCCAGAAGTATGAAGTAGTTCAGATAAATTTGAAGAATTTAGAAATGCAAGCTCAATTATGTTTCTTTAAATAATAATTATGTAAGTGGAAGGGCAAAAAATGGTAAGAGAAGAAAATAACTGACAGCAGATCATTATCCCAAGTTAGAGTACAAAAAGACATAATCTAAAACTTCCAAGTTAGAGAGATACCAATATAATACGTCCCACTTAATTTAGGTACATGCAAAATATTTACTTGGCTTTTCCCTACTTAAATGCTCCAAAATAAATGAACACTTACAAGAAAAGTTATGTTATTGCCATTGTTTCAACACTAACTGTGCTCAGCCCTCTTTTTCTCACTTTGCACTTGGTAAATTGATGATGTTGTGGCTGATTAGAGTCAGAATTAGGGGCTTCTACTTGTACAATTAACCCAGAACAGTTTAAGCAGTTTTCCGCCCAAGATATCCAACTATATTGTCTGAACCTGTACTTTGAACACACCCTCACACCTGAGCACATTATTTGAAATTATACTTTAGCTTTTCTTGGCACATTCTACTTTGTGCCTTTGTCTTCTTTGCACATTCCTTTTGAGTTCATAGTTGCTCTATTTCCATTTCATCTTTACAAACTGCTAAGAACATTGTTCAACTACCACTTCTTGTTTGTACACGCCCAGTCTATGTATGAAGGTACTTTGTCCATGTTAAGCAATAGGGTAATACTCAACCCTATGCCCACATTAAAGGATGTAGAATTTAAAGAATTTTGAGACAGTGATATTAGAATTGAAAGGCTCCTTAGGGACATTTTCATGGAGTTCATTAGTTTACCCAGGAGAAATATAAATATCCACAAAATTTGGAGCTAATTAGTAAGTATCCAAATTAACATTAGATCCTAGATGTTGTGTTAATACAAGTCACGATTGTCTTATTGTTAAATCAGAATCCTTCACTACTTGACAATGTGTATGAGAAAGTGAAAGAAAAGCATTAAAGCAAAAGGTCTTATCTTGTTAGGCATTTAATCCTCGTGGTGAGAGTAATGTCTGAATTTTTCCATTCAATAAAAGCTTGAAGTTTATAAGAACATTTTCCTACATATAAGAACTTGTGTCAGGTTGGTTGAAAGTGTTATTTCAGCATGGAGATATACCTAACAAGATTTAGATTTCAATAGTGTATATGGCAGTTATGATGTGTCAATTGCTATTGAGGCATTTTCTATTCTAAAGAGGAATCAATTCCAGGAGTCTTCAGTCACATCATTAAAGTTGTATGTTCAACCTAATACTTGGTGTTACTTGTCCTACATTTATAATGAGTAGGCTGATAAGATATCCAAACATATCTAAATATATTTCAATAAAATCCCAAAATGATATGCATAGATGGGTCACTAATTGGAACTGTAGGACAAATTAGGCTTTTTTGTGCAGTAGTTCAATCTATAATCTCCTAGCTAAATAAAGTTTTCAAAAATATTCACAGAATACCACTAAGAAAAGTTCATGAGAGTTATATCTGTATAATATTTCTAAGGTCAGGATTAAAGCATTTGTTCCCAACATTTAGAATCAACAGGATCTGTTGAATTAATTGATCCAGAATTTTGTCCACACATTCACATCTCAACATTTTATCAATATAAATTTCACCAAAACACTGTTCTTATTGAACTTGTCTATGTCCTTTTACTTTTCAAATCCAAATAGTAGGTTTCCTTCAATATCTTCCTGAAAATTCTTTCCTTCCTTTTCTTCTGTAAATATGTGTTTATTCCTTTTTTGTTTCCTTATTTATCACTTTCCTCCAATCTTGTCCACTCTGGTACTCACATTCTTCACACTTTCGTCAGAACATTCCTTTTCTTCTTCCCTTTAATAATGTCCCTGATTTTATTATTTTTCATATTTATGGTTATGAATATTTTGATAATGTCCAAACAGACCTATCTTTGCATCTGTTTAACATAAATCTTCGAACTATCAGAGAGTTTTTTCCTTTAAATCCATCTTTATCACCAAGATAAATCCCTCTAAATCCATCCTTATCACCAAGAATGTAACTAACACAGTTAGGAGACAGAGATGTGGAAAAACTTTAGATTTCCTCTTACCCCACCTCCATCCATTAGATAAGATGAATGATCAAGATTTTCTCAGTTTCTGTCACTAATGTAATTTCTATGTACTTCTTTTTATGACCCTGACACACCAGCCTATTGCAAATACTCATCACCAGTCACTCAGTCCTAAACCAACTGTTTACTAAGTATGCATTTCTCCCCACTCTTTTCATATTGGTCCTCTCCATCACCCAATGAGTCTCCTTGTAAGCACACAGAGTGAAGAACTCAGACAAAAATTCTAGTACCATTAATTACTCACAACATTGAATGTTGGTCTTACATTTAATGGATGTAATCTGCCAGAAATATTGAAGAATATATTTGTTGACTTCTAGAGCAAGGAAAAAGAAAGTAAACAGTCAATACATTTTCTACCTTAGCTTACAAATAAGGAAAGTGTCAAATTCAGTTTGTTGGTATAAAGTCAGAAATAGTTTCATGCAGAAATAAAAATAAATTTTAACTCCTGGCACTGCAGCTTGTGTCCTTTTATGGTAACTGCAGATATGTAAGTAGTATTATGTAAATTGTGTCATGTATTTACAGCTGTAATGAAGAACATACTCTTAATATATCATTTGTAAACATTATTTATTGAATGGTATCTATATGAGAATGTTATTTGAACTAATCACACTAAGTTGAAACCTACATCTTAGTCCATTAAAATGTGGAAATAAAAGATTTTATTTATAAGAAAATAATACCACCAAGAACAGTGAGTGTATATACATTAGAAAGACTGCTGGAATAACATGAGGGTTTTTACTGCCTGTACCTGTTTATGTGATTGTAATTCTTGATATTCAAACTCTCCTTTTGTTATTCTGTTTTGTTTTGTTTGGTTCGTCATGGGGCAGCCTGGACTCTTGGCCTGGCACTGTCCCTCAGCTCTTCGCTCAATGCACTCTACCACTTGAGCAACAGTGCCACTTCCCGCTTTTTCTGCTTATGTGGTGCTGAGGAATCAAACCCAGAGCCTCATGTAGACAAGGCCAGTACTCTGCCACTGAGCCACCTTCCCAGCCCTCCTCCTCTTATTCTTATTGTATGTAATCCAACGCTGTTTATAACTATGCATTCAATGTGGGAAATCCAGCTTCAAAGATATCTACGTATTTTTTTTTCCTTTTCAATCACAACATCGTCATTATCAGGCTACACTGTGGTCATCATCCTACCCATCAAAATTATTATTAGCAACATAAGTGCTAATTATTGAACATCGGATATGTGTCTATGATTTTATTATTTGTCTTTTGATTAATAATTTTAATGTTACCACTGTGCATGAATTCATATTGAAATTTTGAACAAATAAACAAAAAACCTAAACCATATCAGGTAGTTTGACTATGTGCTTATAACAAATTATGGAATAGATTTTTTGAAGCATTGCAATTTCCTAATCAGTATGAATTAACTTCCTCTCTTCCCCTAACTACAATCAAATATTTGAGAGTTTGGGCAGAACCTTTTCAAGTAATATACTGTAAATGTTACTATAATATCATGTGTATATCTAAAATTCCCTTGAAAGTAATAAACTCTATTTTCTATTGAAATATTAGTTATTTTATTCTGGGAAACTTTTAGAAAAATTGACTGTATCTCTTTGAAATGAAAAAGGTCAAAAATAGTAGCATAAAATTTTTAGAGCGAGTCTGTCTTCTCTCTCTCTCTATATATATATATCTGTCTTCTTTCTATATATATAAATGTTATGTGTAGAATAGTATATTTTTAGAGAATATTTGTCCTCAGAAATATATACATATATCTAAATTTATGTTAGAATGATATACATTATAGTGAAACAAGTATCTTAAAATATAATTAAAATTTAAAAAAACTTCATGAAATCAAGTGCCAGTAACTCACCCTTATAATAAGAGCTAGTCTGGGTGCTGAGATCTTAGAATTGTTTCCGAAACTAGCCCAGACAGAAAAGTACTTGTTAGATTCTTATCTCCAATTAACCACTAAAAACAACACCCACAACCAAAAATGTAGCACATTAATTTCACAAAAGTATCTTTTAACTGCTGTGAACATTTCTTAGAAACATGAATACATACCCCTGGAAAATGTTAAGTAAAAAGGTATAGAACATTTACGTCCATGTTAAAGACATGATTATTTAGATTGTTTAAGACATTTAGGTAATGATTAGAAGTTAAGAATAATGATAGGTACGTCATATATTGGGACTGATTTTTTTATTCTAATTTACAATAGTAATAAAATGATATTTATAATGATTATATAAAATTACTCTTGCTTGGTATTTGAATTATCATAAGTGATAAATATTTTTAAATGATTTCCAAAGCAAAGGAGTATCAATTCTTTTGTAATTTCAAAACAATTAAGAAAATGATTTCAAGGCTGGTTCACTCTAAGTCTATATTTGTTTTCTTGTTCTAGTTTTCCTATGTTAGTAGAAATTAAAATTCCAAAAATGTAATGGATATTGGCATTTAGGAAGATCTTCACATACACTAATATTGGATTCCCTTCAGTGGAATTATTTTATTTCATTTGTTACTTTCACAAATAAATCAAGATGATTGTGTATTTTGTTATTTTCACTACTTTTGTTTCTTATCTTGAGAATACGTTTTTCCTAGAAAACTAGAGATAAGCAATTGGATTGAGCATGTAACATATGACTTTCATAAAATGCAGATGCATAGATTTGTGTCTTTTGTCATTTGCTAAAAGTATCTTCCAGAAAAGTTTCTCAATTACTTAGAAGTTTTACCCCTTCCCCTCCACAATTATACCGACATCAAATACAGTGAAAGCAGGAGTTATACTGTGGGGGAGGGACATACAAAGCAACAAAGAAATAATCATAAATGTGTTAGAAACAATCGCACGAAAGAAAAGAAAACATTTGAATACCTACCTTAGGGTTCATTTCCCTAACATCACCTTATCTGGCCTTTTCTGCTTGACTCAGACATATACTAGATATTGCAAATAAGGGAAACCATGGGAAAACAATAGGGATACAGGTGGACTCATTTCAACAATGAGATGTAAAAGTCGTTATGTCGAAAAATGAACTTTACAACTTTGGGGGGGAACAGGGAGGATTGGGTGGGGACAGGGGTAGGATGGGAAGGGAGAGGAAGGGGAAACAAAGGGGGAGGCTACAATGCTTGATAAGAAATGTACTCATTATCTTGCCCAGGTAATTGTAACCCATCTGTACAGTATTTTCACAATAAAAAATAATAAAAAAATTACGTAGAATTGATGCATAATACCTAGGTATTCCAGTTATCACATATACTTTTGGATTGAGTTATCTCTGTATAAATCCAAAGGCCAAAATACCCTCAAAATAAACAGAAATCACATCTTTGTTTTAAATGCAGTAGTTTACAAAGAGTTTTTAGCCAACACCAAAACTTCTTTTTAGCTATTCTGCATTTTGTGTGAAGAAGTTTTAACAATAGTTTCTTTTCCTAACATGCAATTCACTTACAATATATTATCTCCTTTAATTGTATACATTTTAGTGCTTTGGAAGTGAATTGTGCCTTCATAGGTTTTCAAAGCCCGATTTTCACAAACTTGCATTCCTTCAAATAGAAATGCTGTAAATTTTAGAACAGACATTAAAAATAGATATAAAATTCAGTTACAGGAATTTGCCCAGCATACATCCTCTATAGTGTGTCTTTTCAAAATTTGTTTTTAGCGGATCATTTACAGGGTCTCACACATACTATTCAAGTTCACTGTCAATGAACTACATTCTTTATCCAAAAAAGTTTTTTTACTTCTGTTTAATACATTCATAGAAGTGTAATGCCTGGATCCTATAAAATTCTCTTTCACCTTTTGAAGACTTGAAATCTTATTTGCAAAAATGATTGTAGTATTATACAAATCGATCACTATCAGAAGTATATCAATTTCTCCACAAATGCATTACTATATTTTGTGTCCTCTTTTTATATTATGGACTTATTAGTGAGTTTTTATTATTTCTTAGACACTAAAAAGGAGCTTATTTCATATGCTCCTCCTATTGACTATTAATTTGCATATGTTATTTAACGAAATATACTATTCAGGAAAAAATTTATATAGAATTAGAAGATATAAAAATACTTAAGTTTCAGGGGGTGGGATGGTGGCTCAGTGGTAGAGCGATGCCTTGCATGCCTGAGGCCCTGGGTTCGATTCCTTTGCATCACATAAGCAAAAAAAAAAGCCGGAAGTTGCTCTGTGGCTCAAGTGGTAGAGCGCTAGCCTTGAGCTGAAGAGCTGAAGGACAGGGCACAGGCCCAGAGTTCAGGGCCCACAACCGGACCCCTCCCAAAAAACACTTAAGTTTCAGAATCATTGTAGCATTAACATTGTAGCATTAACAAATATATGCCCTCTATCTGTTGGATATGGTTTCGTTTCTGTTATAGTGTCCTTTGAATTATGAAAGGTTATCACTTGATATAATCCAGTTCTTGCTTCTCTTTAGCTAATAATGTTTTCCATGTCAAATTTTTAGAAACCTTTACTAATCCGATGTCATGAATATTTACATTTATGTTTTACAGGTTTTTACATCTCACATTTAGTTTGATAATCATTCTTTATAAGGTTTCAGGTAGGCCAGGTGCCGGTGGCTCACGCCTGTAATCCTAGCTACTGAGGAGGCTGAGATCTGAGGATGGTGGTTTAAAGCTATCCTGGGCAGGAAAGTCCATGAGACTCTTATCTCCAAAAAACCACTAGAAAACTGGCAGTTTTGCTGTTGCTCAAGCGGTAGAGTACTCACTGTGAGCTGAAGAGCACATGGACAACTCCCAAGCCCAGAGTTCAAACCCCATGACCGACATACATACACACAAAGGATTGAGGTAATATTCTAAGATCATTCTTTAAAACTAGAGAGGCAATAGTGCCAATACAACCATTTAAGATTCTGTTTTTATTTCATAAACTCTCATAGCATGAGAGTTTTTTCATGATCTGTGGAACATAAAAGTAAGAATTTATTTTTGAAAAATCTGTTACCTTCTTCTATGTGTCTGTTCTTATAATAGAACTAGGTTATCTTCACTAAACATGGTAATACGATTCAAAGCTTGTATGAAGGTTCAAGCTACACCATTTTACAAGATTGTTATGAATTCCTTGAATTTACATACGGTATTATTGAGCAGGTGGACCAATATTCTCCAGAGATATCTGGATGTTTGATAGTCACTCATATTTCGCACATTGTGGAAACACAAACCCATGATATTATATATAGATAAATGTCTTTAGAGATTGCTCAAAGCAACTAAAATTAATTTAAGAATGAGTTAAGCTTTAGATAACATTATAGCATAATAAAGCTGAATGATAACGACTTGAGCTGTACTGCAGAAGAGAGAGAGATGGGGAAGAATGGTGGATCACATAGGAGTTGTATGTCATTGGTATTGTTTCAAAAAACAGAAAGACTTCAGAGAAGAGAAGGAGAAAAATAAAGTGTTCTGAATCAAGTTTCTTTTTAATCCACCTGATAGTTTGGACTAAAAGTCAGATAACATGGAAAAAATAAAATAGAAAACAAAGCATTGTATAGAGCTGTTACAATGTAAAAAAGTTGTATTAGGAATATAATTCATTTCCAAAGAAATAAGAGAAAAAATAAAACTAACAGTTGCTAATGTGGATAGAAGATGGATCACATTTTATCATATATAATTTTGAAAAGCATACTAGGAATGAAAATTTTAAAAAGTCATAACTTAAAACACAAATTGTATTATAACTAGACAGTATAGTTCAGTGATAAAACTTTGGCCTAACATATGTGAAGCAATTTTGTGATCTCCCAAGCACTACAAAGTACACACAAAGCACACACACACAAAACCCACATAAACACACACACACATAGCAATACACATATTTGGAATACTGTTATTATCATATTAAACAGAGGAAATTATCACAAACAGTAAAAGCATTTTAATATATGAAATCATAATATTGCTCATACTATTTAAAAGTTTAGTAGAAATAATACAGTCACAAGATACTTGGATTCTTATAGATTAAGTAAATTGAAAAATAAGAAATAAAAGACATGAGAAATTTGCAAACAGGTTTTAAATAATAAACATTTTGAAACATGTATACTTTATTTTGATAAAAGATTGATGTTACTGGTGTTTTAACTCAAGATTTAGTATATGATAACCAGGTGCTCTATATCTTGCTAGGCATGGCTATATCTCTAATCATTTCACTCTGGAAATTTTATGATAAGGTCTCATATTTTCCCAGTCTCTCCCGAGTTGCAAACCCTATTTACACTTCCCACCATAGTTTGAAAATGGAAACTACAAATCACTATGCCCAGCTCAGTTTTTTTTAATTCAAGTATAAATATTTCCAAAAAGTGACCATGTAATGCAGCCTTTTTTATTAAGTATGTGCTTCTTGAAAATACAGTATTCATTACCTGAACAAATATGTTTAGAACTTTAAGAAATTAAATTTATTTAAATTCATCAACCATATAAAATTTAAGAAAATAATTTTTAAATATTCACATGTTAACTATTTTGAAAGCAAAAAATATATCTCTGAATAATTTACATGTGTTAAAATTATGCAAAACTAAATTAACTAATCTTACAACTCTGAAAAAAGAATTACCCTAAAGAAACAAAAGAAAATAATTAAGTTCAAAATTTAGATAATATAATGAAGTGTACTCTTTAGTTGACTTAAATATCTGTAAGCCCTCTGTATATCAATTTTATAATAAAAAATGCATGAAGAAAGAAAAGTACCCATTGGTCAATATCGACAGGAAAAGCATCAGTAGTTTTTTTTTTTTGAGTGTGCAAAAAAATCAATGGAAGCGATAAATATGTTCCTTCCACAATAAATGTACTCATTACTTTATTTAGGTAGCTGTATCCCCTCTGTAAATTACCTTTACAATAAAATTAAATTGAAATTAAAAATAAACTAAATAATATACCAATTAAGAATTCATAGAGAGCTAGGAAGGTGGCTCAGTGGTAGAACTCTTGCTTTGCATGTTTGAGGCCCTGGGTTCAATTCCTCAGCATCACATAAACAGAAAAAAAAACTGGAAGGGGCGCTGTGGATCAAGTGGTCGAGTGCTCGACTTGAACTAGCCTTGAGGAACAGTACCCAGGCCCAGAATTCAGGTCCCACGATCTGACACCCTCCCCCCCCCAAAAAAAACAGAATTACTAGAAACCATTGGTTTAAAACATTTTTAAAAACTGCCCTAAGTACCCAAGTAATAAAATTTGATGATACTATCTAAATACTTCAAATTCCGCAGAGAAGCCAAAAGTTTAAAAACTGTTACAAAGTAAATTAATAAATCTGAATATATTACTATTAATAATAATCGTAAGATGAATTTATAGTGGTAGTCAAATAGGTAAGAAATGAGGCAATTTGCCATTCGTTTGATTTAATATGTGAGAAAGAATTTTCTAGGTTTCTTAAAATATATAATCAGTTTAATGAAGAAACTATTCTGTCACATGATATGTTAATTAGATGCAGCTGATATTAGAGCAAAGAGCAGATTGTACTAAGTTTTTGCATGTTAAAGCATATGCTTATTTTGGTTGTGGGAAATTGTGTTCAACTTGGTGATTGTTTTTGTAGTGTGGTGTCATATCAGTGGTTAATTTTAGGATAGGGGTTCCCTTTCAAAAGAACATGCATCTGATCTGATATTTTAGCCTTCCCATTATCAAGGGCATAAGAGTTGCACACCAAATTGTCTTGCTTCCTAACTTGGCTGGCCTGGATTCGGCAGCCCTTCCAATCTTAACCTGTAGATAGTGAAGGATGGTGGAAATGATCCAATGCACCCAACTATAGATTGAGAAGGAAGTCCACTAAACTTTTGGCCTGGGTTCTGTTCTCAAGCCTCCTCAGTAGTTAAGAGTTCAGACATATATATGACTTAGGCATGTGAACACCTCAGGACAAGAATAAAAAAGCAGTGAAGTATAGAGGACAGGCCGAATTTTAACTAGCTACTTGGGGGCTGAGTAAGATTAGCTAGCTACTCTGGAGGCTGAGATATGAAGACCACTATTCAAAGCCAGTCCAATCATGAAAATACATGCGATTATCTCCAAAAAACCAGAAGTGGAACAATGGCTCAAGTGGTAAGCCACTATCCTTGGACACAGAAGCTTAGGGATGATGAATAAATAAATGAGCACTTGCACATATGCATGCATGTATACACGTGCATGTACACACACACACACACACACACACACACACACACGAGTATTTCAATGCGAAGTTCTTTTTTTACCTTGCTGTACCCTATTTCCCTGTATTAGTTTACAAATTAACAAAATCAACTATGCACCTATTTACATAGAACTCATCATGTTTCTCTAAAGTAAACTCTCTTTTTAGAAGCATGCTTTTATTTGACCCACATGTAAACGATTCAGGAGTTTGATTCTTCTCCCTCAATTCTGTAGAATTAGATGATTGTTTAGCTTCCCCCTAGCAATACAATTTTGTGAAATCTTGCATCAAGCAACGTATTTCTTTCACTAGAACGCAAGCCTCTGTCAAACAATTAATAATAGGTTTTTCTTCTCTTTGCTTGCATCTGTAGTTTTATTATCTTCATAGATTTTATGATGATCTGTCTGTGCATGGCAAAGACTGCTGTGAAAATAAAAAAAACCCGTCACAGCACTTATCATTTATGTACCATCCATAGATACGAAGATGTTTAAATATTACTGAAATTGCTTTGTAATAAATCATGTTCACCTTGACTATCATGAAAAAGAAGAATTGTTTTCTCAGCATTTTAGGTAAGAACTTGATTGAAAGAAACAAAAGGACAAGTGAGGAACAACTCAACACATACATTCAAATGAAACAACACAACCCAAGAAAACAAATTAATTCAGTAGTCAAGAACTTGCAGGAAATTCAAAGACTTAAAAAAAACATCAGCTATCAGAAACTTATGAAAATCCTGACTACATGGGAGTCTACTCTTCAGAGGATAGAGGTTAATGCCCAGACTGGACAAAAAAATCAGTACACAATGCCATGCACCTATTATTCTAAATTCCAGGAAGAATAACATAACATGGACTGAGCCCAAGGTCATACACAAGGATCTGAAAAATAATCAGGATAATTTAGCCCTGGGGACATGACAAAGTGGTAAGAGCACCCATTTAGGGGGCACAAGACACTCAATTCAAACTCTAATATTTGGGTATTAAAGTAAAAAGCTATTATTTTAAATAATTGGAATAATTGTAACATTTGAATATTTGAGTGGAAAAATGCATGAGAGAGATAGAATGAACCCACGTTCCAATGATTTCACCTTAAGTGAAAATATTTTATGGTACTTCAGACAAAACAGAGTTACCTTGCAAATGAGCATGGTTGTGCATTTGGGTGATGGAAATACTTTAATTACACAGGTGTAAATTAAATGGATTTTATTAGGGTAGATTGTACTTCTTAAACTAAGAACCTGGATGATATCCCTGAGATTTTTCTCTCAAGGCTACCACTCTACTATTTGAACCACAGTTCCAATTCTGATTTTCTGTTGATTGTTTGGTGATAAGAAGCTCCTGGACATTCTTGCCCAGGATGGCTTCAAACTATGTTTGTCAGATCTCAGCGTCCCGAGTAACCAGGATGCCAGGCATGAGCCGTCGATAGTTTTAATAATTTAGTAAATTGTACAGTAACTGAAATTATACATTATCATATAACCTGCATAATATATGTGTGTATGTATATATCAATGCATACGGATAGAAATATTTAGTATATTTTCGTATCTACAGTAAATTTATGAAATCATCCATTATAAAATAAAATGGAAAAAAAGTTAATCAGGAGCAAAACAAAGGAAATTATCACATGTTTCTTGTTGTTGAATGGAATAAGAATTCAAGAATCAGGTTGGGAAAATCATCTCTACGTTAACAAAATGGATAAGAGCTATTAATTCCAATCCATTTATTTGCCCATGTTGTGCATCCTCACACATGAGTGTCAAAATCAAACCACACTTTTTGCCTTTGCTTTTAACTCACCTGATATAATTTACGGGTTAGATGAAGTAATCAAATAAAGATTAAAATAATATTATGTGAGGCTATGAATTAGAGCTGAACATGATTTTAAATATGATAATAGCTAATTAAGTTGCATATTTCTTACGTTTACTCTGTCATGTCCCTCATTCCCACATTAGGAAAGTACATAGAAGGTTCTCACTAAATTATATGTACAATTATGAAAAAAATGTTTTGAAAGAATATGGGCACAGTGGTGTTTTAGCTTATTGAGACCTGTAGGGGTAAGTGTAGGGGTAAGTGTGTTTTTGAGGACTTGCAATACATTGTGATGAAGATGAAGGGAAGGATGTTCTTATTATGGAAAACTGGATAGAGTATTGCTCCCACAAAGGAAGTGATGAATTATTCCAAAACGTAACAGTAAAATCACTTTCACAATCATGTTCACTGCTGCACTATTCACTGTAGCCAAGTTATGGAAACAGCCCAGATGCACTTTGGCAGAGTGATGATTAGAGAAAGAATGGCACATATACACAATTGGATTGAACCCATCCATTTTGAAGACTTTTACATTATTTGCAACGAAATGGATAGATCTAAAAATATATTAATGGAACTAAGTCAGAGCCATATTTGGAAGCTAGAAATTTATACAAGTTTACACAAAAATATTAACCAAAGCATGCTATTTGCAGAGGAGTATTTCAAAGGTGTAATTTCTTATAAAATTGAACTTTACTCCAACAAAATGAATACCAGGAAACTATCACTTGGAATATGTGAGTGGAAGTCAAAAGGAAGGAATAAAGAGAGTTATGGAGGAGGAGCCTGAAGGTATAATATTCAATACAGATAGTATGAAACTAGAAAAAATTAAAGTGGGGTGAGGTTTGGAAGGGTGTGGAAAAGTTATATAAAGATCCATTTTACTTTAAAAAACTGATATGTTGAATGAAAATTCCCTTGTACAAGTATTTAAGATAATAAGAATATAATTAAAAACAATGGAGACATCTGATTTTAAATTCTATTTCCATCTCTTTTAAAAAATAAATTTATTTGCTCTATAATTTGATGAGAGGGATGGATTTTGTGGCTAGCTAAATCATTGCACATCTCTCTCTCTCTTCCTCTCTCCCTTTCATGGTTCTTATAAGTAATATGATTGCTCCATAATTATCATAATTTATTTTGCTTTTATATTTTTGGTTGCATCATTTCACTTTCTGCTCTGCCATATCCCAATTCATTTACATAGAAGATATTATTTCCTGTTTTCTCATTCTTAGAATAAGCTGCAAAAGAAGACAACACTGGTCCTCATTTTCAGTCTGTACCTTTAAATACGGAGGAAAATCTTTCCTCTGCTCTCTACCAATTCCCTACTCTCCAGTTAGAATAATTTAGAATAGTAAAAATGAAAAAAGAGAAAATAAATAATAGTGAAAAAAACAGATGCAGCAAATTCACCAGATTTTTCTGACCATTTCATCCAATGTGAACTTTTGGGGAAATACATGGACAGCTCATTCTCACTGGCACTCAAAGTCTCTGGTTAGGCAATTCTGATGAAGTTGAGGAACAAGATGAAAAAGTGAGAAATGGTATCAATTGCAAAAAAAAATGAAATAGTATCCAAGGAAAATTCTTTGTTCTGCTGAAAATAATCGCCTTACTACAGTGCAGAGACTACTTTCCAAAAAGGTCACTCATGTGATTACTAGGGATGACGATGAGTATACCCCTCTTCATCGAGAAGCCTACAGTGGACACTTAGATATTGTCCATGAGTTGGTGGCTCAAGGCAGATATTCATGCAATAACTGTGAATGGCTGGACATCCCTGCACAGTACTTATACATGGAATAATAACAGAGTGGCTTCTTTATTTCATCATCATGCAGATACCAATGGCCAAGTTAAAGGCCTCTTGCCCCCCATGCATCTTGCTGCTGGGAATAGATATAGCAATGATACGCTGGATCTCCTTCTATTGAACCATTATATCAAGTCAGTTCTGAAGCACAACTTGGAAGAAACTGAATTTGATATTGCCAAAAGGATAAGTATGTATCACTACCTCTTTGAAGTTGTGGAAAGCTGTACAAATTGTTCTCCTAAGTCCTAATGGATCAGTTAAGTTTCTTTAATTTCAAAATTGCCAGTCCATCCTATGTGACCATAGAAAATATTTTCACAATACAAAGAAACAGCAATACCTTACTTTAAAAATTCATGTATTCCATGGTATTCTTCCAAGTGAATTGCCTGACTTTGATGTCAAAATATATTTTAGTTGTTTGTATACATCTATAATGATTTCTATAGAGTTTGTGATTTTTTAAATCAGAAAAAAATTTTAATTTATCTGTTGAAATGAGTATTACAGAAACTAAAGATATTTCTGGTGCTTGTCTGAAAAAGTATATTTTAAAATGTTTAGTATTCTGTTTGTATAATGTCCATAATCTGTTTCATTCGCTCCTAGATATAATACTTTGAATTCGACATTGTTTTATAATACATACCTTCATTAATAAATGTGTCCTTTCAGATTGCATTCCATACAGAAACATTTTAAGATTCTTTTAATTCCTAGGTCCTTATAGAATTTTATTTCTTTCGGATAAAATGACAATGTTATTTATTTCAAAAGTTTTATAAAGGTTATGCTATGTAAAGGCCTTTCTAAAATGGTGAAGATTGAATACACTGATGTCAAACTAACTTTTATTTCTATGAATTACATATATTATTACACGTGTATATTTGTAATCAACTTTTGAATAACAGTTTTTCATTTCTTGCATCTGAAGAATGAAAAATATGGAATACTTCACAAATTTTCATATCATCCTTGTGCAAGAGGCATGTAAATCTCTGTATTGTAATTCGGGTAGACCTGCTGCTGAAGCATGTAGTATCCTATAAACTTAAGTAATCAATGATGCAATCTTAAGACAGGTATATATCCTTGGTTGCCTATTTGTAACAAGGAAACCTTATTGTTCCCAAAATTGCTATTCATCTTATTTCTGTAAAATTCTGTGTATGGTGGAAAAAACTTATGTTGTTTGTTCAATTGCTCACATTTGCAAGTTTTTGTAAATGACTATTTTAAGTCTTTTTCATTTGAAATTTGATCATACTTTGAAGCCGTTATAGATAGGTGCAAAGGTAATGGATTTTCAAGTACTTATTTATTAACTGATTTAGCTTTGTGGAGCTAATGGATTCAAAGTTAGCCTTGCTTAAGAGCTACTTCTAAATTTCTGCAGCTTAAAATTTCCCAAATGAGGTCTTGCTGGCACAAATGTCTCCTTGACCTTTTACCCTTGCTTCGTATAGGAACAGCCCAACCAGAATGTCTTACCCTGACAGCATAGATTGTCTTACTGGAGCAAAACTAATCTTAGTTACAAGGGATTATATGGAGACGAACAGTTCAGACAGAACTCTTCGGACTAGAAGGTATTTTTTTTCAAAATATAACTGCTTATTACACCCTACCATTCCAAAAGTAGCTAAAGCCAAGAAGGTGAAAAAATTGTTCATATGCATGATTACCTAATGTCCTGGCCTGACTACCATCCAACCAGGCAGGAAGTTACACCACTGATTTTCTATCACCAAATATATTCCATAGCTCCAGGAGAAGTCCATATGTTTCTCCTCATTATTAGGCCTGAAATTGGTAGTGTTTTAACCACAGTGTTTCCTCTTGCCTCTAAGCTGTACATCCCTGAATGGTTAAGCTTTAGTTCTAATTCTCCCAAACAATGAGGTAGAGGCAATGGAATAATACTTTAAAACAGTTGCCTTTGATTCCCTAACCACAACGGAACAATGCAAAACATTTTCTTATAGATAATTATATATTTTATATTTATATGTGTTGATTTTATATTTCACAAAGTGGATCTTACTGGAATTAATTGATAATTTGACAAATTAATTTATATTATTCCAATAAATAGTTTGGAATATAAATAATCAGGATTAGAATATATATTAGAATATAAAAAGGATCAATGCAATGTTTTCGGTATAAACTTGTGATACTTTCTACGTGTTATTGGTCTTCTGAATTCACATGGTAAAGAAAAAAAACAATGTTGTTTTCCTCTAATCTATAAGGGATTTTACTCTGCTGCTCTGTTTATTGTTTTAACTCGCTGGTCCCAAATTGTTTTTCTCCATATTTCTGAAGCATTCTTCCTGATTATACTCAAATTTTGCTGATATGATGTCTAAAAGGTATTATTCTTCTACAGGATCCATGGGTCCTAGGATCCCAGCTCCCAGTTATCCGCATCATCAGATAACTAGGGCAAAAGTTCCCACCTATGCCCATGCAACATGCCAAGAGAAAGTAATTGAAGACCCATCTCAATTTCTCATTTCTTATGTTTCAGGGCCCCAATTCCTTGAAATGCAGGAATTAGCAGTGAGCAATTGGGAAATGCAAGGCAAGTTAAAATGCAAGATGAAATCACAAAATGTGAAAGTACAGTAATTCAAACCTTCAATTTTCAGATGACCATGCCACATGAGTGGAAAAGACCACAAATGTCACAAGATTATTTGTAGTACCCTTCTCCTAATGGTTAATGAATGATTTCAGTCCAGTATCAGCAGGCTAAAAAATAGTTCCTGAACGATAGATCCATAATTGGTCTACCAATGCTAGGAATACTTGACATAGAGGTCAAATATAATTCAAAAAACATTAATTGAGAATATCCTTAGTGCTTCAAAACACTGGTACTTCAGTAAACTTGGCTCTGTAGTATAAAAATGTTGTCATTCTCAAACAAATGATAACCTACATTTAATCTGCTGAAAGTATATTCCTTTTCAAATAAACTTTTAAAAATCACATTTGCCAAAATAAACTTTACAAGTGATGATATTTAGTGAGGTTACTAGTCTTTCGAGTGTAGGGAGCAAGTTTCAATAGAGTTGATTTATTCATCCAGCACTAATGCCAAACAGGTTCAACCATTCATTAAAGTGTAGGAATAGTACCCCCCACCATTTGTGTTTTTCAGTAGGTGCCTTCAAAAATTTGTTAAATAGTTCAGCCTCCAATATTTCAAACCAAAACATTAGCTAATAAAGTAAATTTCATCACATAAGTACATTTTAAAAAGTCATGAATAGTTGCCTTATCATATGGTGTTTTATGTTTTCCCTATATGTCTAATATAGTAAGAAATATGACTTTAAGTCTTGAATATGGGTACTCATCAGAGATTTGACAAACATACAATCTGTCTTCTATTTCTATCATATTCCTCTACCGTAGTAAATTTTATATTTCTTCTTTTGCCAATAATTATAGGTAGTTGAAAATATTATCCCATGTAAAATAAAATAATCACACACCACTGTACAAAGCCATTTATAAAAACTGGTAGTTAGGAATACATTCTAAGCCATTTTTAAACTTTCTTGTTGACTACAGATTAATCTTCCAAATGGAGGGCAATGAAATCATGTCTAGGTGCTTCATGTCTCCAGTCTTGCAAATTGTTACTTCAGATGAATGAATTATGGAAATATAAGCTGACATCAGTTCAAGTATATGCAGAATTGAAACTCCATGGAATGTATATAAACCTTTCAAAGTACTAACAGACAGTTTAACAGAATGAGTATCAGGAAATTAAATTAATAGTAATAATAGTAAAGGAATAATAATAAAGCCATAGAATGAACGAAGAATGGAACAAGGGGCAAGTACAGCTAGAATATTTAATATACACATGTGAGAAAGAAAGTGGTAAATCGGAAATAAATCTTGTAGAAGGGGTTGGTTGAGAATGATAGAAGGAGTGACTCTGATCCCGGAACATTGGACAATTAGATGGACATTTTTGTAACACACTTTCACAACATTTTGAAATTCAGTGAAAAAACACAACAAAAAACAAAAACACACAAAAACCACAACTAAACAGCAATCTCTATAGAGTACGATTATGACCTCTCAAAATTTTAAATAGTTAATGAAGGACAATCTTGGGAAAAGCCTACAAAGCTGTTCGAAGTGAGCAATTTGGTGTAGAGGAGAAATTTTAACAGATTTAAATAGACTGTTTAAGGTTATAAATCACCTACATCTGCTGCAAATATTTTCCTCTGCCAGTTCTCTTGGTCTGAAAGGATATTCCAGTCCTGAGCCACACTTGATAGCTTGTGAAGATAGAATGGAAGAAACAAGATCAAGAACCCATTACTCCATTGGAGAAGAAACAGTCGTCTACGTTTTCTCTCATTTCTATTGACTACTTTTATTCATAAGTTTAAGTCAAGTGATTTGAATTAAATATTTCCTTCTTTGTTCTGGCAAAGTAATTGGTCAAAATAATTCACTAAATATTATTAGCCATTTTTTTCTATCATGCTGTTTTCTTGTCCAAGCGAGTCCATTAAACTTCCCGCTTGCATTTGGTTGCCACGGAAACCCAGCATCAATGTTAATGAGGACAATCTCTAATGTAAAACTTTGTCTCCAAAATACCAGTCCAAGAAGCTGTGATCACAAATATTTAGCTATACATTTTTCTTTTTTTCTTTTACCTTGAAAGTCTTCTTTGTCTAAAGTGCCCTCAAAAATAAGTACTCTGCCAATTTTTGGATCAATCACTTATAACCTCAAAGATATTTTGCTAACAAGATGCTTAGAGGAAACCGAAGAATACTGCACTTTTATCTTCTCTCTTAAGACTCTCCTTAGATACCATATCAGGAACAGTGAAGTTATTCTTTGCAAAATTATTTCCATAGATTATTTTTTTCTCTTCATCTTGCATTTGCTCAACAAGATGTATGGAGAAGAATAGAGTTGAATCACCCATACCATGGATGACAGTGTCTTTTACAAAAAGACAATGCTCCTATGTCCTATTTCTCTGTCCTCCTCTTAGCTCTTGCCTGATTTCCAACTAATCACAGATTTTTAGCTTCAAGTCAAATGAAGGTGAAGGACTATAAGGCCTCCCCCATTGCTACATTGTAGGGCTAGATCTCTGGCAGGAGGTAAGTGTGAACGACGCACTCAAGGAACACACGTTGGGAGAACAGGTTTAAGCAGTTCTGGTTTATTTCTGCACAAGGGATGGGATTTTATAGCTCCAGCTTTCCCAACCTCCTGAGTCCTTCCCAGCCAATTACTTAGCGGGGAGTTGATGATGGGCACTGCTTGGTGACAGGCACTGATTGGTCCCCCGGAGGCATGTAGGGAGCATGGACAGCTCATGGCTGGAAAGCTAGGCAGACGTGCCTGTGGGTCACGTCTCTATGAGCAGGAAGTGTGCTTCAACTGCTACTCTAGCTGACTCAACCAGATCTGACCGGCTCTACCCACAAATTTTGCCTTTTCTTTTAAAAGGACCATCATTATGGTGAACCGTCATTGGAGGCATTTTTGCCGGTAGTGCAAGCATTTAATAATTCCTAGGAGAGTAAGCCCTACATGTGCATAGCCTCCCCAGATGACCAGAGAGGATGGCGAAAACCATTGAAACTTTTTAAGCACATCTTCTAAAAAGGAGACAGCGGGAATAAGCTGAATGGTGGTCTGGTTTAGGTGGGTAACATCATGCAGCAGGATTTGGTTGAAGTTTAAGTACTTAAGGAACTTAGGGCCTTTGAGGTCGTTACTAAGTTCAGTGAAATTGGGTGCGGGAGTGGTAAGCTGACAGACAGAATTAGTCATAGCATTACATAGTCCTCCTTGTTGTAATCAAAGAAACGTAATCTGTTCTTGGAGCAAGTCTATTTGTTGTTGGAGCACAAGGAGGCCTCCCTTAAGATGATTGGCAACTTGTAAATGTTATAATTCTATGGATGACAGTAGAGGGATGAGCTGGTTTATCTGTTGCACGGTGGACACGCTTTGGGACAGCAATACAGCGGCGGTGGTAGCTGAAGCCACTGTAGCGATGATTGCGGACCCGATTGCAAGGATCAATCCTACTGCTCTTTTAGTGCGCGGATGAATCAATTGAACCTGGGAAAACTGAGAGTCATTAGTAGCCAGAACAATAAATGGGGGAACACGTACCAAACCTGCAAAAGGATATGAGTCATTGGTTTGCCAGTGATTGCTGAGAGTGCAAGTAGCGGAGGAGTTGTCTCCTAGACAAAAAAAGAACGGGGCTCTAACCACTACCATTCCTGACACCTGGTCATATCCAGATCAGTTACAGCGACGAATATTGGCCAATAGGAAAGGGGACAAAATGAGGCAGGAATGTGATGATCAAACGATTGGCATGGGGGGTCCTAGGTCTCCCAATCATCCTCCTGAAGAGTCATAAAACTCCTTTAGATTTTGAGGTTTGGGATCCTTTTCAGATTGGTTGTATATAGCTGGGTCTCTACCCTTAAAAGAGTTTTAAAAGAGAAACTATGAAGATGAAGCAGTGGGTGAGGCTTCAATAGCCAAGAAGCTGTGTTTAATTGGAAATCAGGAAAGAGTTGAGAGGAGGACATAGAAGTAGGACACAGAAGCATTGTCCTTTTGTAACAGACCTGTCTTCCAAGGTATGGGTGATTTACCTCTATTCTTCTCCATACATCTTGGTGAGCAAATGCCAGAACAAGAGAAAAATAATATATTGAAATAATTTTGCAAAGAAAAACTTCACTGTTCCTGATATGTTATCTAAGGTGAGTCTTAAGTGAGAAGATAAAAATGGAGTATTTTTTGGTTTCCTCTAAGCATCTTGTTAGCAAAATATATCCTTGAGGTTAGAATTGATTGAAACAAAAAGTGATGGAGCACCTATTTTTCTGGGCAATTTAGACACAAGAAGACTTTCAAGGTAAAGGAAAAAGAAAAAAGTTAGCCAAGTATTTGTAATCACAGTTTCTTGGACTGGTTTTCTGGAGACAATTTTTACATTAGATTTGTCCTCATTAACATAGATGTTGTTTCATGGCAACCAAATACAAGAGGAAAGTTTAATGGACTCGCTTAGTCAATTAAACAGCATAATCAAAAAAAATGGCAAATAACTTTTAGTGAATTATTTGACCAATTACTTTGCCAGAATAAAGAAGGAAAATGTAATTCAAAATGAATTGACCTAAAAGTATGAATAAAATGTAGTGAAGAGGGATGAGAGGAAAAAATAAAAGATTGTTTTCTCTACAGTGGAGTAATGGGTTCTTCATTTTGTTTCTTCCATTCCATTTTTCCAAGCTATCAATTGTGGCTCAGGACTGGATTATCAAGTTCAGACAAAGAGAACTCATAGAAGAAAGATAATATTTGCAGCAGATATATGTGATTTATAACCTTAGATAATCTATTTAAATCTGTTCAGAATCCTCCTCTACGCCAAACTGCCCTCTTTGAACATCTTTGTTTGCTTTTACTAAGACTTCTCTCCATTAACTGCTTAAAATTTTTGAGAGGTCATATTCATACTCCCTACAGATTGCTGTTTGGTTGTGATTTTTATGTGTTTTTGTGTTTTTTTAACTGAATTTCCAAAGGTTGTGAAAGTGTCTTACAATTAAATATGTCCACCTAATTATCCATTGCTCCTGGATCACAGTGACACCTTCTATCATTCTCAACCACCACATTCTCCAAGATTTATTTCCGATTTACCACTTCCTTTCTCAAATGTGTACATTGAGTATTCTAGCTGTACTTGCCCCTTGTTCCATTTTTCATTCATTCTATGTCTTTACTATTATGGCTCTCTGGTTTCAACTTCCTGATAGTCATTCTGATAAACTGTCTGTTAATATTTGAAAGGTTTATATACATTCCATGGAGTTTCAGTCCTGCACATACTTGAACTGATGTCAGCTTATATTTCCATAATTCATTCATCTGCAATAACAATTTGCAAGACTGGAGACTTGAAACACCTAGACATGATTATATTCTCATCCATTTGAAAATTAATCTTTAGTCAACAAGAAAGTTTAAAAATGGCTTTGAATGTATTCTTAACTACCAGTTTTTATAAATGGTTTTGTACAATGATGTGTGATTATTTTATATTACATGGAATAAAACTTTCTACTACCTATAAGTTTTGGAAAAAGAAGAAAAGTAACATATACTACTATAGAAGAATATGATAGAAATAGAAGATAGATTTTGTCACATCTCAGATGAGTACCCATATTCAAGACTTAAAGACATATTTCTTACTGTGTTAGACAGAGGGAAAACAAAACAGCATATGATAAGGCAAGTATTTGTGACTTTTTAAAATGCCCGTTATTAAGTGATGAAATTTACTTTATTAGCTAATGTTTAAGGTTGAAATATGGGAGGCTGATCTATTAAACAAATTTCTGGAAGGCACCTACTGAGCAACACAAATGGTGCGTGGTATTACTTTTAGACTTTAATGAATGGTTGAACCTGTCTGACATTAGTGCTGGGTAAATGAATCAACTCTATTGTAACTTGCTCCCTACACTTGAAAAACTTGTAGTGTCACTAAGTGTCATCTACTTATCAAATGTTATTTTGGTAAGTGTGATTTCAAAAAGTTTATTTGAAAAGGAATACACTTTCAGGAGATTAAATGTAGGTTGGTTTGAGAATGACAACATTTTTATACCACAGAACCAAGTTGTACTAAAGTACCAGTGTTTTGAAGCACAAACGATCTTCTCAATTAATGTTTTGCTGAATTAACTTTAACCTCTAAGTCATTTTCCTGACCATGGTATATCAATCACGGATCTGTCCTTCCAGGAACTATTTTTGGGCCCACTTATGCTGGACTGAAATATTACATTAGTCATTAGGGGAGGGGTATTAAAAATAATCTTGTGACACTTTCTGATTTGTTCACTTATATGGGCTGGTCATCTGTCAATTCAGGTTGAAATAGAGTAATTTCTCTCGATTTTGTGACTTCATCTTTCATTTTAAGTTGCCTTACATTACACAATTGCTTGCTGCTAATTCTTGTTTCTCAAGGAATTGGAGCCCTGAAATATAAGAAATGAGAAATTGAGATGGATTTTCAGTTACTGTCTGCTGGCATGTTGCGTAGGCCTAGGTGAGAAGTATTGCCCCTGTTATCTGATGATGCAGGTAACTCAGCCATAAGATATTAGGACCCATGGGTCTATAGAAGAATAATGTCTTTTAGATATCATATTAGCAAAATTGGAGTATAATATGTAGGAGGAATGCATCAGAAATATGGAGAAAAACAGTTTGGGACCAGTGAGTTAAAACAATAAACAGAGCATCAGAGTAAAATCTCTTATAGATTAGAGGAAAACAACATTGATTTTTAACAATGTGAATTCAGAAGACCATGAACACTTAGAAGGTATCACAAGTTTATACCGAAGACATTGCATTGATACTTTTTATATTCTAATATATATTCTAAACCTAATTATTTACATTCCAATTCTATTTATTGGAATAAATAAATATCAATTTATTTGTCAAATTATCAATTGATTCTAGTAAGTTTCACTGTGTGAAATATAAAATCAGCACATAAAAATATAAAATATATAACTATATATAATATAATAAAATGGCACATGTTTTGTATTGTTCTGTTTTGGTTAGGGTATCCAAAGCAACTCTGCTTTAAAGTATTTTTCCATTATCTCTACCTCAGTGTTTGATAGAGTTAGATTTAAACCTTTACCTTTTGTAGATTTACAGATTGGAGGCAAGAGGAAACATTACCAATTTAAGGCCTAATAACAAGGAGAAACAAATGGACTTCTCCTAGAGCTATGAAAATATTTGGTGATAGAAAGGCAGTAGTCTAAGTTCCTGCCTGGTTGGAAGGTAGACAGGCCAGGACATTAGGTAATCATGCATATGAACAATTTTTTCACCTTCTTGGCTTTAGCTACTTTTGAAATGGTAGGTATAATAAACCATTATATTTTGATAAAAAAAAACCTTCTAGTCTGAAAAGTTCTGTCTGAAATATTCATTTTTCTATGATCCCTTGGAACTAAGATTTATTTTGTTCAAGTAAGACAATTTACGCCATCAGGGTAAGATATTCTGTTTGGTCTGATCCTACATGGAAGAAGGGTAAAGAATCAGGTAGACATTTGTGCCAATGAGACCGCATTTGGGAAAATTTCAGCTGCAGAAGTTTAGAAGTAGCTCTTAAGCAAGGCTTACTTTGAATCCGTTAGCTACACAGAGCAAACTCAGTTGAATAAATAAGTATTTGAAAAAGCCATCCCCTTTGGACCTAGTTAAAAATGCTTCAAAGTATGATTAAACTAAAATGAAAAAGATTTAAAATAGTCATTGACAAAAAAATTACAAACGTGAGCAATCAACTGAACAATATAATTATTTTTCATTATACACAGAATTTTAGGGAAATAAGATCAGTAGCATTGTTAGAAACAATAAGGTTTCCTTGTTACAAACAGGCACCCAAGGATATAATCCTGTATAAATATTGCATCATTAACTACCTAAATTTAGAGGACATTACATGCTTCAGCAGCACATGAACCCAAATTACACCAATACAGAGATTAACATGGCAATTACAAAGGATGATATGAAAATCTGTGAATTATTCCAGATTTTTCATTCTTCAGATGCAAGAAATGAAAAACAATTATTAAAAAGTTGATTACAAAATTACTAGTGTAACAATACATGTAATCCATATAAATAAAAGTTAGTTTGATATCAGTGTATTAAATCTTAACCTTAGAAAGGCCTTTACATAGCATAATCGTTATAAAACTTTTAAAATTAGGCAACATTGTTATTTTATTCCAAAGAAATATACTATAAGGACCTAGTAAAAAAGGAATCTTAAACTGTTTTGGTATGGAATGCAATCTGAAAGGACACATTTATTAATGAACCTATATATTATAAAACAATGTAGAATTCAAAGTCTTATATCTAGGAAAGAATAAAATAGATTATGGGCATTATACAAACAGAATACAGAATATTTTAAGGTATAATTTTTCACATAAGCACCAGAAATATCTTTAGTTTCTTTAGTACTCATTTCAACAGATAAATTAAAATTATTTCTGAATAAAAAAAAGCAAAAACTCGAGGGGGTCCAAGATGGTGACGGGGAACTAGGAGAACGCCACAGCTCTCCCCAACCAAAAAGAGAGTTTGAGTTCCAACGTTTAATCTCCCCAAGAAACCGACAACAACAAAAAAATCAACATCCAGAGAAAAACAGGAGTTGAAAAGAAGAATTTCACAACAGAGGAGCTTGAAGACGCCTCCCCCAACGTCTATTGGCCACAAAGCAGCGTGCCAAGCCATGGCCAGCCTGGCCTGGTGGGAGCTACCGGTGACCCAGATACACAGGGAGTTGTCTGCAGATCACCAGCACCAAAGACCCCTGAGGTATCAGTGTCAGACCCGCTGATCCTGACGAATGAAGAAACCTCCGAGCAGGGAACTTACACAAAGATCCCACCCCTTCCCCTCACTCTCCATTGGAGCAGAGAGGCTCCATCCCACCAAAGCCACTCAGCCCCATGGCAGGAACCTCAGAGATACATGAGATGCCCACAGAACACCAGAGCAGAAGAACTGAAAGGAAGTGGTGCTGATCCAGAGAGCACAAACAAAGACAAACCCCAGCAATCAGAACCTGAACAGAGTCCCCTCCCCACCCCTCGGGTGAAGGTCAGAGGCCAATCCCGTGGAGCGGACCCAAACAGTGTCAATGGAGGCAGTGACAGAAAAGAAACACACAGAGCCACCACCTCTCAGCCTAGCCCACAACCACCTCAATTGAACTCTGACTGCAATGGCAACCAACAACAACCTACATCACACGGAAACAAATAGCTCCAGGGTGAGTACCCCACAGGGGACAGTGTATTCCTCAAGGGAGACCAGAGCTGGTGCGAATCCCCAGACCCCCTACCCCAAAACCTGCACCACAGGACCCACTAAAACTAGAAACTGTTCAAGAGCTCCACCAGCCCATGAATCAGACTCAGCTGGCCAGGCTAGAATAAGAGAGACCCTGGAAGGAAGCTTAAAAGCCCAAGCCTGGTACAGCGCCACTGGGTCAAGAAACCAACGGTGGAAGAAATATAGGTGGGATACACAGCAGCACAGGTCCAACAGGTGTGCCCAGGCTGGGGTCTGGGACCAGGCCTGGGGATCTGGTGCCTGAGCAACATAACCAAATCCTCCCAACTGAAATCAGAAGCTGTGCATACGCCTCAGTAGAGGGGAGAAAAACAGGGAACTACACTCCTGGTAATCATGCCTGTGACAGCAAAAGATGCGGGGGGTACAGGACAAGAGAAGCCCAAACTCCACAAGAACCTGACCCATATATTCTAGGCTAAGAATTGAACAACACAGGCCTCCAGCACCCGATAATAGTCAGGAGCTCAGACTGGTAAGGTCCTCAACAGTACAGTGCTTGTCTTAGGTGCAAGAGGCCCTGGATCTGATTCTTCAGCAAAACATAAGCTGAAAGGGCAAGATGTGGTGCTATGGGTCAAATGGTAGGGTGCCAGCCTTGAATTGAAGAGCTGAGGGACAGCACCCAAGACCAGAGTTCAAGCCCACAAATAGCCAAAAAAGTAAAACAAAACAAAACATCAGGAGACCATAGCAGACTCCAGCATCTGGGAGAATACATCCAGCACATCCAAACTAGCCAAGAGCACCTGTAGGAACAAACAGGAGCAGTCTAGGTTGCTCAACCCCTCTAACGGCGGGAACTGCCAGTGATCTACAGCAGAGAGCTGAGAATCCTGTGTGGGTCAGACCAGCAGCTGGAGGTCGGCCCCCAACAGAACCGAGATCAGGTACAGACTCCCTCTACCAGCACAGAAACAGTAACCAAGCAAAGACAGACACCTATTGACCAAAACAAAATTTCAGATTAGTCTGCAATAATCCCTGAATAACCATGAGAAAATCACAGAGAAATATTATAAGGTTTATCAACAGCTAGGATAGCAAGCTATCTCTAAAAGCCAGCAGCAACCCAGGGGAGAGCCCCACTGGGAGCAAAGCAGGAATGGAAGACAAACACTACATCCAAGACATGCTGGAGGCAATGACTCAAGAAATAAAGTGAGAAATAGACCAGAATTTGAAAGAACACCAGGTCAAAATACCAAAAGAGGTGCAGGACATCGAACAGGAGATGCATGCAAAAATAGAGGTAGCACACACCTCACTAAGCCATGAGATAAGTGACAAAATAGAGGCAGTACACACCTCATTAAGAGGTGAGATTAGTATTTTGAAAACCAACATTGAATCCATTGAAATCAACAATGAGTCCATTTCCTCCATGCAAAACACAATGGAAGCCACAGTTAACAGAGTGAACAAAATGGAATTCAGAAGACAGAATACATCAACTGGAACAAAAAATGACAGATATGGAAAATTCACTTAAATTATACCAAAGGGAAATTCAAGGGCAAGCAGATAGTGCCAAGAAAATTAACCTTCATATACGAAGGTGAGGAATATCAAAGCAAGGGAATGCAACACCTATTCCACAAGATAATCGGTGAAAATTTTCCCCATCTCAAAAAAGAACATCTTACCCACATAACAGAAGCATATAGAACACCTAACAAGCAGGATCCCAGGAGAAACACTTCTAGACACATTATAGAATAAATGATAGATCTGAATGATAAGGAAACAATCTTGCATGCAGCAAAAATGAAGAAGGAGCTATACTACTATAGGAAAAATATTAGAATCACTACAGATCTCTCCACACAAACACTGAATGCAAGAAAGGCCTGGGAAAGTACCACATGAGCCCTGAGAGCCAATAACTGCCAATCCAGACTGATATACTCAGAAAAGCTAGCATTCACATGCGATGGAGAACTGAAAATTTTCAATAGCAAAGAAAAACTAAATTAATACATAAACATTAAGCCAGCGTTACAAAGACTACTAAGAAGTGGAACACAACCTGAGAAAAGCAACCAGAAACAGAGACCTGCACCCAGACAGGCATTAATAGAAGTCTATCTGAAACCATGGGACCTATGCTTCTTTGGGCCTGGCTTACTTCACTTAATATAATTTTTTCCAAACCTTTCCATTTCCTAACAAATGGGGAAATGTCATTCTTTCTGATATCGTTTAAGGATTCAGGTGGACCTGTTGCAACAATGAGAAGTACAAAATGTCATGTCAAAACCAGCTTTACAATTTCGGTGTGGGGGGGAGAGGGGGGTATAATTGGGTGGGGGGAGGGGGGTAAAATTGGGTGGGGGGAGGGGGGAGGCAGGGAAGGGAAGTGAAGGGTAAACAAAGGAGGAGGCTGCAATGCTTCGTAAGAAATGTATGCATTATCCTGCCCATGTAATTGTAGCCCCTCTGTACAGTATGTTCTCAAATAAAATAAAATACAATTAAAAAAAAAAAAAAAAGAAGTCTATCTGAGCAAGGACAGAGGAAAGGAAAGAAGAAAAACAGTGACCATAATGCATCTCTCTATACTATCTCTTAAGATTAACGGGCTTACTTCACCAATCAAAAGAAAAAGAACTGCAGTTTGGATCCTAAAACATGACCCATCCATCTGTTGCCTTCAGGAGACCCACCTCTAAGCCAAACATGCAAACAAACTCAGAGTGAAGGGTTAGAAAAGGATCTACCAATCAAATGCCCCTAGTAAGAAAGCAGTCGTAGCAATCCTTATATCTGACAAAATAAACTTGTCATTAAAATCATTACAATGTCAAACCATCCCTGCATCTCTGGGATGAAGCCTACCTGGTCATAGTGTATGATTTTTTTAATGTGTTTCTGGATTCTTTTAGCTAGAATCTTAAGGATCTTTGCACCTGTGTTCATCAAGGAAATTGGCCTGTAATTCTCCTTTTTGGTTGGGTCTTTGCCTGGTTTGGGGATGAGTGTGATATTGGCTTCATAGAATGAGTTTGGGATAGCTCCCTCCTTCTCTGTTTCTCTGAAGAGCTTGAGGAGTGTGGGTATTAGTTCTTCTTTAAAGGTCTTATAGAATTTTGCTATGAATCTATCTGGTCCTGGGCTTTTTTGGTTGGAAGACTTTTGATAGCTTCCTGTATCTCATGGTAGGATATTGGCTTATTTAAGTGGTTTCTTCTTTGCTCAGTTTGGGCTACTTGGATTTCTCTAAAAATGCATCAGTATCTGCCAGGTTTTCTTCCTTTAGAGATTATAACTTTTGAAAATAGTCCATTAGGATTGTTTGTATATCTTGGGTATGTGTTATGATTTTTCCCGTGGCATCCCTAATCCTGTTACAATGGCTTTCCTCTCTTCCTTTTTTAATTAATCTTGCAAATGGGCCATCAATTTTGTTTATTTTTTCAAAGAACCAGCTTTTTGTTTGGTTAATTTTGGCTGTAATTTTTTAATTTTCTAATTGGTTAATCTCTGCTCTTAATTTGGTTATCTGGCTCCGTCTAGTAACTTTAGGTTCCATTTTTTCTTGTTTTTCTAGCTGTTTTAATTGCAACATGAGATTATTTACTTGGTCTGTCTCGATTTTCTTGATGTGGGCAATGAGGGCAATAAATTTGCCCCTCAGAACTGCTTTTGCTGTGTCCTACAAGTTTCTTTGTGAGATTTTTTTTCATTTTCATTGAGTTGTAGGAAAAGTTTTATTTCTTCGCTGATCTCTTCCATTACCCAGGCATTTGCTATGGAGTGTGCTGTTCAATTTGCATGTATTAGAGAAATTTCTGCGGTATGCTTTGTTATTGAGAACTGGCTTGATTCCACTATGGTGAGATAGGATACAGGGGATTATGTCTTCCCTTTGTATTTGCTTAAGTTCCTTGCATGAACTATGATATGGTCTATTTTGGAGAAAGTTCCATGAGCTGCTGAAAAGAATGTGTACTGTGTTGTTTTACAGTGAAATACTCGGTAGATGTCAGTTAATTCCTCTTGAAGTATGGCCTCACTTAATTTGGTAGCTTCTTTGCCGATCCTCTGGTGGGTAGGCCTGTCCTTTGGTGAGAGCGGTGTGTTGAAGTCTCCTAGTATTATCGTATTGGGATCTATTTTATTCTGTAAGTCAATAAATATAATCCAACCCATCAATAGAGCCAAAGTCAAGAATCACATGATTTTCACCACAGATGCAGAAAAGGCCTTTAATAAAATTCAACATTCATTCATGCTAAAGGCTCTGGAGAAAACAGAAATAGCAGGAACATTTCTTAAAACAATAAAACCATTTATGACAGACCAATAGACAATATTATACTTAATGGGGAAAAGCTACAACCAATTCTCCTAAAATCAGGAAGAAGGCAAGGATGCCAACTGTCTCCACTGCTCTTCAATATAGTCCTGGAACCCTTAGCCAGGTCAGTAAGGCAAGAAAAATACATGAAAGGGATCCGCATAGGGAAAGAAGAGGTTAAACTATTCCTTTTTTCAGACAACATGATACTATACTTTCATGATCCCAAAAATTCCATCCCCAAACTCTTAGAAATCATAAATCACTTAGGCAAAGTAGCAGGATACAAAATAAATCCACAAAAATCAGCTGCCTTCCTGTATACTGACAATGTACAAGAAGAGAGGGAAATAAAGGGAGTAACCCTATTCACAATAACCTCCCCAAAAATACAATATTTTGGAATTAACCTAACCAAAGATGTAAAAGAACTATTTAATGAAGACTATAAAAAGATAAAGAAAGAATTTCAGAAGACACTAGGAAATGGAAAGACCTCCCATGCTCTTGGATAGGCCAACTTAATATAGTGAAGATGGCAATATTGCCAAACTTAATATACAAATTCAATGCAATTCCTATTAAAATCCTAATGACTTACATCACTAAAATACAGAAAACAGTCCAAAAATTCATATGGATCAAAAAAAGACCTAGAATAGCCAAACCAATTCTAGGGAACAAAGACAAAATGGGAGGGATATCCATGCTGCACTTCAAACTATACTACAGAGCTATAATAATAAAGACAGTATGGTACTAGCACAAAAACAGATCAGAAGACCAATGGAACAGAATAGAAGATCCAGAAATAAATCACAGGCCTACAGCCAGCTGATATTAGACAAAGGAGCCCAAGACATACAATGGAAGAAACACAGCCTCTTCAACCACTAGTGCTGGGAAAATTGCGCTGCCACATGCAGAAAACTAAAAATGGACCCCAGGCTATCACCATGCACCAATATCAACTCAAAATAGATTAAATATATTAACATTAAAACTGAATCTCTGAAACTACTGCTGGACGGAGTAGGAGAGACACTTGAACTAATAGGCACAGAGTCCCAGGATCACAACAAATTGGAGAGAGACTCAACAAATGGGACTACTTTAAAATAAAAAGCTCCTACACAGCTAAATCTATTGCAACCAAGCTAGAAAGACAAATAACTAATTGGGAAAAATATTTACCAGCAATATATCAGACAAAGAGTTAACATCCAGTATATACAGGGAACTCAAGAAACCAATCCCTCCTAAACCTAACAAATCAATTACTAAATGGGCAAGGGAGGTAAAGAGGGACTTCTCAGAGGAAGAAATAAAAATGGTAAAGAAACACATGAGGAAATGTTCATCATCCCTGGTGGTGAAGGAAATGCAAATAAAGACAACCATGAGATACCACCTTACCCCAGTCAGAATGTCACACATCCACAAATCAACCAACAACAATTGCTGGAGGGGATATGGAGAAAGAGGAACCCCATTACACTGCTGGTGGGAATGTACACTTATACAACCACTTTGGAAAGAACTCTGGAAGGTCCTTAGAAAGATAAAGATTGATCTCCCTTATAACCCAGTCATACCACTTTCAGGCATCTAACTGAACAACAGGAACCAATATACAATGACACGTGCACCTTAATGTTTATTGCAGCACTGTTCACAGTAGCTAGGATATGGAAACAACCCAGATGCCCCACCACAGATGAATGTATCCAAAAATTGTGGTATCTACAAACAATGGAATATTATGCAGCCATTAGAAATGTCAAAATAATGGCATTTGCAGGGAAATGGATGGAGCTAGTGTACTTGTGTTAGTGTTAGTATTGACATATAATTTGGATTAACTTTTAGGGTCAGTATTTTGTTCTGAGTATGTATAGTGTTATGAATAGGAAAGTTTTTAGTGTAATATTCAGTTTTCACTAACAAGTGGAAGCAAAAATATGAGATTGAACAGTAACTCGACCATTATCATTATATTTATTTCTCAGTGATCATTCTTGTAATGATTAATGAGAGTTTTCCAGCCAGGTTTAGGTTGAGAGTTAGAGTTAATTAATGGACTAGATGGTAAGTAAATCTGATATTGTTTTAGGGCACAGGGGTTCAGGAAAAGGTAGGATCATTGGAAACTACAGTATTTTTCCTGATAAGAGAATGTGAGGACAAATAATATAATGGTTCATGTTAGGGAACAAGATATCTTCAGAGGAAGAGTCAGAAAATTTGTGGGAATTAGGGCAAACAAACTCATTTCCAGAGTGCAAACTGGAGTATTCATTAGAATGAATAAAAACTAGAGTATTTTTCTTAAATATTTGAATTGGACTATCATTAGTATGAAAGTTAGGTTTCAGTTCCAGCTGGGCTTAGTGTTAGCACTGGGGAAATGGAAAGTTTAGGGTCCAACTGAAAGTAAATCTTCAAATAACAAGTCTAGTTAGAATTAGGATGAATGTGAAATAAGAAACTGCTAATAATATTAATATTAGGGTATGGTTAGTGTGAGCGTTAGCCTCAATATTCCAGTTAGGGTTAGGGTTACAAAAATGGCAAGATAATGAGTAAAACTACAAAGTATTTTTAGAAGGATGAGTTAAATCAAAGTTAGGATGAATAAAAAGTAATGGATTTTTATGACCTTTAGAATCCAAAGGCTATTAGTTCTAGGGCTAGGGTTGCGTTTCTAGTTCAGGTTAGGCTTAGGCTTAGGGAAGGGTAAGCTTTCAGGTAAAACTGAGTTTTCTGCTAACACTTTCAAGTAAAATAAGTGTGAAATTTAACAAAAACTACAGAGTTTTCTTAATTTTCTTATTCAGGGTTCAATAGGGTTAAATTTAGAGTTAGGTTTCTAGTAAGGTTTAGATATATAGTTAGGGTTAAGAACTAGAGTAGATTTTAAGTAAACCTGAAACTTCTTTTTGGAGATAGAGGAGTTCAGTAAAAGTTAAGATCAGTGGAAACTACAGAAGTTTTCATGATATGAAGATTTTAGATTAATGATTCATAATAGGGAATGATTTCAGAGTCCAAGTCAGGAAATCTGTAGTATTTGGAGCAAAGTGCAAATCATTTCAAAGACAATGATTATCTGTTAGGATATATTTTCCATTAATTTTAATATTGGGTTACTATTATCATCAAGGTTACTCTTAGGGTTCTGTCCAATATTTGAGTTAGGATTAGGGAAAAGGAAGATTGAGAACTTGAGTGACTTACTTCCCCTTTGTATGTATATGCATACAAAGGTTCTGCCTCTGAGCTTTTTGCTGTAGGCTAGCATTCTACCACTTGAACCATGAGTCCACTTCCAGCTTTCTTTGGCAGTGAGTTGGAGATATGAAATTCACAGACATTCCTATCTAAGCTGACATTGAACTGAGATCCCCAGATCTCTGCCTTCTGATTAAAGGTAGGATTAAAGGCATGAGCTACCAGTGCCCAGGAAAGTGCCTGAATTTTACTGATTGTTTGTACTTTTGTTCGAGATTGAGACTTGAATTCATTATCTGACACCTTTGCTCACTAAGTAGCATTTTGCCACTTGAGCCATATCTCCAAAATGATTACTTTAAATAACTGAAAATCATTAAATTTTCTTCAGGTGATATGTATCATTAGTGTTGTTCTAAAACTTATCGTAACAAAAAAGACTTATAGACCCTGGAGTTGATCTGAGCAAATTCTCATTCTTTGCTTCTAATTGCATAGCAGTTTAGGGACATGATTTTTTAATTATTATTTTAAGTAGCATAGAAATTATCATTAAACGAAGCATTTTATGCGTACAATATACGTTGATCAATGCCAACCCTTTCAATGTTCTCATCCATCCCTCCTCTATACACTTCTTCCTTCACTCTTCTTAATATTGTAGGATGTTTATTGGATTCCTCTCTGCATTTCCCCTCTTTTCTCCTGTTCATTCTTCTACCTTTTAACCCTTCACCCCTCATTTGACTACCCACTTCCATATGATCCAGCAACTCATCTCTAGGCATTTACCCGAAAGATTACAAACCAGGATATAGTAAAGGTTTCAGCCAGACCATTCTTATTGAATCTGCCCAGATAACCTTCAAGAGAAAAAATAATCAAGAAAATGTAATACACACACACACACAGAGAGAGAGAGAGAGAGAGAGAGAGAGAGAGAGAGAGAGAGAGAGAGAGAGAGAGAGAGAGAGAGGAAATTCCACTTACCCATCAGAAAGAATATTTTAACATTTGTATCTCTCATTTCTCATTTCATCTGCCTCGTATCCCACTGTCGTCCTACTGTCCCTGTACTGCAGTAACTGAAACATGCAAACTGATGTAAAAGATTTTCAGGGTTATGGGCTAGCCATAATTTCCTGAATATGAGTTCTTTGCTCAGTCTCTTTGTCTATTCATGCATTTGAATAGTGATTATACAGATTCATTTGTACCATTTGCTACACAGAATAGAGATGAACTACTTGTATGTATGTATGTATATATACATACATATATATATATACATATACATATATGTATGTATATATACATATATATACATACATACTTGGACATATGCACACATATGGATATATATTAAATACTTGAGTACATTTCATGTTTTCAAGAATTACAGAGCTAACAAAAATCACATGTATTTTCCTTTTCAATTTTTTCAAAATCTAAATAATTTTGTCTCTTTTGAATACCTAATTTTAAAGAGAATGTCATCATCTCTGATCTGTCAGGCTCCTTGAAATTAGATGTTCAAATAGGCTAAAATTATTTAGGCTTTTTGGTGCAAGGGTTCTATTCAGGGGTTCCCTGCTTGCTAGATAGGACTCTGGTTGTATAGCATCAACAAGCTCACTACTTTTTACCGTAATTCTAGTCCATTTAATTACTTGAGGTGTTCAACTTTTTGCCAGGGTGTGATCTTAGATTGACTGAGAATTTGCTACCTATACCTCCCACATAATTAGCTAGGAATACAGATGTGAACCACTATGGAAAGCTTTCTTTGAGATGGCTGTCTTGGCAGTTTTTTCTCTGGCCTGGCCTCAGACCATGATCCTTGTCATCTCTGCTTCCCAATCAGCTGGAATTACATATGTGGGCTGCTATAGTTGGTGTACATGACACCTTCTGTTTTATAAAAGAGGTTTTTACTGTAAAAATATGGTATAGATGGGTTATAGTTACATGAGCAAGGTAATGAGTACATTGTTACCTCCTCCTTTGTTTTTCCCCTACCCTTTCTTCCCTCCCACCTCCACAACTACACACCCCCCTGTCCTCCCTTCCCTGCTTCCCCACCCATATTGTAAAGATTCTTTTTCAACATAGTATCTTGTGTATCTCATTGTTACAACGGGTTAGCCTGACCTATTTAAACATTTTGTTTTTTCCCTTGCCCTCCCCTAGCTAGAGAAATGGTGTATACAAGATGCAGGGCACCGACATTAAATATAGTGAAAACAGGAGTTATACCTTGGTGGGGGAAAATACAAAAACAAAAACAAAAATAAATCACATGGTAAATTATAAACCCTATCTTGGTATTCACTTCGCTTAACATCATCTTATCTGGTGGTATGTACATAGCATTTGAACTCTTATGCTTGTCCTACATATACACTAGTTATTCCAAATAAGGGAAAACATAGGACCTATATTTCTTTTGTCTGACTTACTTTACTTAATATAATATTTTCCAAGACTCCACTTAGAGCTCCCCTATAACCCAGCAATCCCACTTTTGGGCATTTACCAAATGATAACACACAAGACCATACTAAGCTACCGGCACAACTATGTTTATTGCAGCATTATTTACCATAGCTAAAAATGGAACCAACCCAGATGCCTCTCAGTAGATGAATGGATCAAGAAAATGTGATACACACACACACACACACACACACACACACACACTGGAATTCTATGCCTCCATCAGAGAGAATGAAATCGCCCCATTTGCTAGGAAATGGAAAGACGGGGAAACAATTTTATTAAGTGAAATAAGCGAGGCTCAAATAACTATAGGTCCCATGGTTAACCTCACTTTCAGAAAGTAGTACATGGTACCATATAACCTTATAACAGAATGTTACGTGAAATGAACCCCAAGATAGGGACACAAATGATATTTTTTATTCCATGAGATTCTTATCTCTATATTATCCCCCAAATAAAATTTGAAGGAGAGCTGTGGTTGAAATACAGAGCACCACCCATGAGGGAAAAAGCTTAAGTGAGAAGGTAAGGTCCTGAGTTTAAACCATAATATCAGCACTAAAAAATGTGATTTCTTTTCCTGGAGGTTTTTATTAAATTTCTCAGAATATAATCAACGTTGTATTTATGTTTAGCATTATTATTGAAATCATGTTATAATTATTGATGTAATTTTCTTAAATTTTACTTACACATTAATATCCAATACTGATAATAGATGATTACTGTTTCACAAGTTTTTATGTCAGTTGAATATATGGATGAGAGGTGTATACAAGGAATTTGGGCTGAAAATAGATGTTTGAAAGTTCTTCACATAAATAAATGATGGCTGAAGAAGCTGTGGACAATTATGAAATAAACCAAAGAAACCATCAAGGAAAGATAAGGTATGATTCTGGAAAGCACACAATTTTGGAAGAAAAAAACACAAGGAAAATATGTAACTTTTGGTAAGACCATTGTAACCCACCTACTCATTTGATTCCTTATTTCTAGTGGAAGGCATTTCAGTCAACTTCATTTTACAAAGTTAAAAATGATTGACATTTAATATTAACTGGCCTCTGTCTCAGGTAAGCAAAAAGCCATGTGCCAGGGGCTCATGCCTATAAGCCTAGCTACTCAGTGGGCTGAGATCTCTAGATCCTAGTTCAAAGCCAGGTTGGAGAGGAAAGTTGGTGAGACTTTTCTGTGCAACTAATCACGAGAAAACTGGAAATGGCACTGTGGCTCAAAGTGGCAACCCAATCTTGAGTAGTAAATCTCAGAGACAGAACCCAGGCCCTGAGTTCAAGCTCTCTGAAATTATTCTTAAAATACTAGTTATCAGGATTTCTTTAACTTGTTTAGAAGAATGTTTTAAACTTAGGGATTTTTTATTTCATGTTGTCAGCATTGATTTTTAAGATGTGCAGAGAAAAAATTATTTATAGTCAGAAATGGTTTGTATTGGTTTGTACTGCTTTGTATTACACATTGCCTCCACACCCAGAGATGAGCTGGAAAGCAGATGGCTAATTCCTGGCTGTTGGCAATGAAGATGGATATGTATTTCTTTTAGCAAAGAAAAAAACTTATGAATTGGTAGCCTTTATATATAACACCTTAATAGTAACAATAAAATTAATATTATTACTATTACTATTTTTTGTCAGTTGTGGGGCTTGATCTCTAGGTCTGAGCATTGTATCTCAACTCTTCAGCTCAAGACTAGCACTCTACCACTTAAGCAACAGTGCCACTTCACATTTTCTGAACCTTTAGTTGGATATAAAGGTCTCACAGACTTTCCTGCCCAGGCTGGATTCGAACAGTTCTCAGTCTCCTTAGTAGCTAGGCCCGGCAGTAAAATTATTTTGAAAAAGAACAAACCCACGATTGTATACTTTAAAAAATCACAATCTGGCAAGTGTATCTGTAACATTGTTGTATCAATTAACCATAGGCACCAATCATTTTTACATCTCACTATGTCCTTTCCAATGCCAGATAATATTTCATTAATTTATTTTAATTTTTCCTAACAAAGTTCATTATGAATTCCCAACAGCACAATTTTCTAGTGAGTATAAAAATTCTTCAACATATTTATTTCAACAAACAGCATTTTGCACTTGTTTTTTTTTTTAATTTTGCCAGAGCTGGGGCTTGAAATCAGGGCCTGTGCACTCTTCCTGAATTTCTTTTGCTCAAGGAAATTGAGCCACAGCACCACTTCCAGTTTTTCTGCTTACAACATACTGAGGAATCAAATCAAGTGCTTGTTGCATGTAAGGCCAGCACTCTACCACTAAACACATTCCCAGTCACTGGGTCTTTTGTTGTTGTTGTTTTAAGATAGCATTTTACTATATGTCCTTCTGATTGCCTAAAACTTAGGCTGGCCTCAAGTTAACTTCTAAATCAGCCTCCCAAGTTCAGAGATTACAAACATTGACCACCATATTCAGCTCATGATTCTTTGTGCGAGAATACTCTTCAGATATAGAAAGAGTTATTCTGTCTTCCTTTAACTGGATGGTTTTTGCATTCAGCAATTTTAATCACATTTCTTGTCCTGGTATGTTTCCTCTTCTCGATGAATAGAAATATTTCAGGTTCTTAACTTGAAGCTGATCCCTACCATCCAACAACATCACATTCTTGTGAATAGCACCAGCTGGCCTCATGAGCATAGCAGCCAGCTGGAGCTCAGCTATCTGATGGCCTTGGGCTCCAATAATGTAATTATTTCTGTGCACAGACTGAAAACTGTCATAGGTAATTTTGATTTATTCCATTTGGTTCTCAGCTACTTACCATTCTCAGCTTTGTATGTTTTAAATTCTGTTAAACGTTAATGAATATTTCCAGTCACTCTCAAAAGTAACATATATGTCTTACTTTAAAATTCATTCAAACATGCAAAAATGTTAACGTAGTTGCTTTCCACCAGTGGCTCATATTTTAAAACCTATCTACTTTAGAGGTCAAAAACTGAGGATTCAGGTTTAAAGCAGCCCATGCAGAAAATCTGAGATATTTCTCCAATTAAGAAACCAAAATCCAGAAGTGGAGATGTGGCTCAAGTGGTAGAGTGTCAGCTTTGAGCAAAAAGACCAACAAGAATAATACGTTTAATTCTAACTCCAATATTTCTCATGGAAAACACACTGACACAGAGAGACAGACAGACAGACAGACAGACACACACACACACACACACACACACACACACACACACACACATACACACACACACATACAATCTACATTTTCCTAGACTCCCCTTCCTGAGCAGTATACAATGCCATTAACTTAATGTATGTTTTCTCCAAATTATTTTGGTAGGGATTAAACTACATTTGTATTTATGATAATATTTGTTTTGTACTTTTTGTTTTACAATTTTGTGTACTTATGTGAGAGAACAGTGTTTTGTGAAGACTAAACAGAAATCAATGTGTCAGTAAATAAGTAGGTGACAGGTAGACTGAAAGATGCAGATAAAAGCACTTGAAATTTTATTTCTACAAGTTTAAATATATATGCATATGTATGTATTTAAAATGTCTGCCAAGATTTTATTTTTATTAACAATGATCTATTTGTTACATTATATAAATTTAACATATTGTATGTTTCATAGTAGATTAGTATTTATAGAATTTCTTTCCTTTGGAGACCAGGTTTTGCAGCGTAGACCACGCTTTCCTCACCTGCTTATTCTCCTGTGTCAGGTTCCTGAGTATTCGCTGGTATTACCATGCGGTAGGATAGTACCATATCCAGTTATATTATTTACATTTTGTACAGTAGAATATTACTGTGAACAGCTTTAAGCCAAATATCTTCATGAGTATGAATGAATTTCTTGCTAATATGTTATAAATAGAGTTACTGAGTGAAGGCAATTATAGTAGGCATGCCTGTACTACCAGTACCCAGGAGGATTGTAAGTTTAGGAGCAGCCTGTGTTACACAGGAAGTCCCTTTAAAAAAAAATCAGGTGAGCTTGCAAGAGGAAATATATTGTTAAGCATGGTGATAAGAACACAAAAAATTTAGTGTGTGTGTGTGCTTGTGCATGTGTGTGTGCTTGTGCTGGTCCTAGGGCTTGAACTCAGTGCCTGGGCAATGTTCCTGAGGCTTATGCTCCAGTCTAGCACTCTACCACTTGAACCAAACTCCACCTGAAGCTTTTTTAGAGATCATTGGAGATGAATCTGATCCAGTTTCCTGTCCAGACTTAAAACCTGGATCCTCTTTTCTCAGCCTCTTTTGTAAGTAGGATTACAGGCATGTTGTATTACTGTTAAGTAATATAGTAAACATCATGCCAGTTTATACTCCTTCCAGCAGTGTTTGAGTGTTGCACACACACCAAAGATAAAACCACTCCATGTTTGATGACAACCAGATCTCATAATGCTGTGAGATACGTATTGTTATTCTCATTTTACCTGTAAAGAATTTGAGATCCAGAGAGTTTCATTAATTTTGAGTCCCCATCTAGTATACAGTGGAGCATGTATTCAAGTCCAAATAGTTCTGTTTATTTCAGAAAACATGGAGTCATCAAGTGGTCTAGTAAACATGTGTTCTAGTGAGTACTGCTCTTTGCAAGTACAGTTCTGTGCCTGACAATTTACCTTTCTCTTTCTTTAACTGCACCCCTTTTCATAAGCTAGGGAAAGCACAAGTGATGAGAAGAGCCATTTTTGAAGGAGAAATTGATAAGGGGGTTGACCTTGGTATCACATACATATTAGTCTGACCTCCCATTTGAGTTATGGCTCCAGCACTACATTTCTGTTTTTTCTTTTGTATTGTTATTATAAATGTGAATTACACAGAGGTTACAGTCATATAAGTCAGGTATGGATATATTTCTTTTTGAAAGGTCAGTCCTTTCCTTGCTCTCTCAATTTTTCTCACTGGTTTGGTTTTTTTAACTTCCTTCTTCTTCTTCTTCATTATCATCTTCTTCTTTATCATTATTATTTTTATTATTGTGCTGTAGAGGTTTTAGGTACAATCGTGTGGTAATGATTACATTTCTTTATTCTTGTTTTTGTTTTAGTCAGTAATGAGGCTTGAATCCAGGGCCTGGACACTCTCTCTGAGCTCTTTTGCTGAATAATGGCACTCATATTAAGCCACAGCTCTAATTCCCTGAGTGCATTTTTTTTGGACAATTTTACCCTTTCACTTTATCTCTTTTTCTGTTTTCCCGTTCTTCCCCCAAAACAAATTGCATAGGTCATTTTCAACATAGTACCAATTAAATACCAGTGTTGCACATGTTCATTCTTTGTCCTTCCTTTCCTATGACCCCTTTAACTTCTGAAAAAAATGACAAAAATGAAAGAAAATATATATCATCTTGTTTCTGTTTCCTGGTCACTGGTTATTTTTGAGAATGTGTGTGTGTGTGTGTGTGTGTGTGTGTGTGTGTGTGTGTGTGTGTGTGTGTGTGTGAATACTGGTGCTTGAATTCAGGGAGCTGACCTTTAGCTGTTTTAATCAAGGGTGACAGTCTACGACTTGAACCAAACTTCCATGTCTTGATTTTGAATGGTTAATTAGAGATCAAAGTTTCACTGGTTTTTCCTAACTAGTCTAACTTCAATTCACTTTCCTCAGATCTCAGGTTTCTAACTAGCTAGAATTACAGGCGTGAGACACCGGTGGTGCTTGGCCTACCTTCTTTTTGTTAAGTATTTGAAATGTAAAAGACAGTTGCAACCATAGTACAAAAAGAAATCAATTTAACTTTCCCAGCTTCATTAACTTTTAATATTTTGTCACATTTGATACATACAGAAAAACATTTTTTTGTAAATGCTCCTGCAATTTGGTTTTCATATCAGATTTTTCCTCATGATGAACTTGATTTTATAGCTTTTTACTTACTAAATGTTGATGAAAATATGTTCAGAGGGCATTGATGACCTTTTGTTGGCTTTTATGCAGAACTGTTGCAAGCTAACACTTAACAAATTTGTGTGCAAGAACCCGATGATATATCCACATTCTTAGCCTGAATACAGTAGTGCCTGTTACAAATCATCTAGATCTGACAAAACCCTGACTCAGGCCTTGTTACCACCTTCATGAATGTCCTCTTAGTGTGCAATACTGACTCTCCAATGACCATGACAGAGCCCTGCTGCACGTTCTCATGACACAGCCAAGGTCACCAGTCAGGCGTGGCACCTACAGTGTGATGGGAGACTGGTGACTGTTCCTATGGTGGAACGACACAGGAAATGTTAGGTCCTTAAGCTGTCATCAGTCCCCAGGGCTCCTCATGAGTATTCGATCCTAAGATTTAAGGAGACATCAAACTTTCTCTTCCTTGTGCAAGTTGTGGACAGGTTTTTCTTCTGGGGCTGTCATCTTCTGTGGAAAGATATGATCTGAGCTCTATAAGCCATTTTGCTTATTCTAGGCCCTTAGGGTAAGTCTGGCATTTATACTTAGACAAAAAGAAATGTAGTGATAAAAAATAGGAGACAACATTTTTCCTAGTCTATTTATTACTCAAATAGATTTTCAGATTCTACCAATAATTCTTATTAGTAAGAAGCACTATCTCAAAAATAATCAGTGACCAGGAAACAGAAACAAGATGATATTTATTTTCTTTCATTTTTTTTCATTTTTTTTACATTTATCTCTCTTTCAGAAGTTTAAGGGGGGGCTGGGAAGGTGGCTCAGTGGTAGAGCACTTGTCTTGCCTGCCTGAGGACCTGGGTTCCATTCTTCAGCATCACATAAGCAAAAAGAAAAAAGCCGGAAGTGGTGCTGTGGCTCAAGCGGTAGAGCGCTAACCTTGAGTTGAAGAGCTGAGGGACAGCGCCCAGGCCCAGAGTTCAGGCCCCATGACCGGACCCCCCAAAAAAAAAAAGAAGTTAAAGGTGTCATTGAAAAGGAGGGACAAAGAATGAACATGTGCAACACTGAAACTTTGATCTCTAATTAACCATTCAAAATCAAGACATGGAAATTTGGTTCAAGTCGTAGACTGTTACCCTTGGTTAAAAAAAGCTAAAGGTCATCTCCCTGAGTTCAAGCCCCAGTATTCACACACACACACACACACACACACACACACACACACACACACACACACACACACACACACACACACACAATAGTCCTTAGTGCTCAGGAGCCTTACATGGAGATCAGCCTTTTCCAGCTCAATTTATCCTAGTTCTGGTAAGGACAGCTCTTTAAGCTGAAGTTTGGTGGATAATAGTCACTCCTTCTCATTCTTTGTGCCTGTTGGTGTTGTTGAGTCCATTTCAGGGCAAAATCAGTGCCTGACACCTACTTGCTGCCATGGCAAAGCTGGCTGTGACATCCTAGATATTATGGCCATTTTATTGTGAAGCCGTGTGAGGACACCCAACCCCACACAATTTCCCCCAAGGTATGTGTCTCCTTTGCCCAGAAGTGCATTCAACAATTCAGCAACCAAAATATCACTCAGTTCCTAATAAACTCAGAGTATATTTCTATTACCTTTAAAAAAATTTGACATGCCTTTGATAATTTGTCATTGAGCTCTTGTCATATTTCTATGTGTTTGCAGCTTGCGAAGGGAAAAAAGATTTAATTCAATATAGTCAGACTATCGTTCAGAAGGATCTTTTTAGAACCTTTTGGAGGGAATGCCAACTTTCCATCTGGTGTTGTAAAGATGGCCTTCTTGGTACAGGAACTGAGTACACAGTCAAGATAAGAAGCTTGTCCTGATTTCTACTGACTTTCCTCTCGGGTCAGGGAGTGTGATCCCATGGCATATGTTTCTGTTTGCTACACTGGAGGGCCCATGCCTCCTCTGAAAAAATCTAAGGCTTGGGGATAAGAGATACTAAAACTCAAAACCCAGCTTCCTACATCAGTAGGATTACAGGTCTGAGTCTCATGTACTCAACTTTTTTATACATACTATACTCAGTTTCATTATATTCACTTTCATTATATTCACTTCATAGACAGATATATACAAATATATGTATAAAATATTTATTTATAATCAGTGTTATATCTAGAAACACACAAATATATATTCATATAATTATAATAAAATTATATCACTACTTTCTCCAATAACATTTACACTAATGTTTTGTGCAAAAAACACTCAATTCTAAAACTTTAAATGCCTTTTTAGTTTGAAAAATCATATTGAATCTTATATATAATATAATATACTATATATAACATAAAGAATATAACATGTATTTACATATAACTGATTTAATTGTGGAAATTTTTTTTGGTTTTGTGTTTGTTCATCTATGAAAGCCTTCTTTCTTCTATTGATGATGGCTTTTACTTTCCAGTATACATATCTCCTATATATTTTGTCAAATATTTTCAGCCCAAAGTAGACTTTTTATAATATTGGAGTCAAAATTTCCTTCCATATTTGCTCAACGCAAATGAATGCAATGAAAATGTATACAGATTTGAACTCATTATTGGAAGAGAGTCCCACTTAACACTGTAAGTATTGTGGTATTTGTCCCAATTTACAGAATAGCTTTCTAGGATATCTGATCTGCTATGTCCTAGACCTTTTGTAGCCACCTTATCACCCCATACAGGCATGGCCTGGCTTCCTAGTCACTCTTTTTGCATTTAACAGCTCCCATTATATCCAGTAGGCTCTCTTCTACAGCCCCCTATCACTCTGCTTCCCCCGCTCCAGAACAGGTGTGCACGATTCTTCAGTTTGCAGGTTTAAAAAGAAATATATTTAGGATTCATGAATTCTAGAATATGTCAAAAACATTGTCATTTTAATAAAGTTAGAAAAATAAATAGAATGAACCTTTTACAAAAATCAGAAAAAAAAGAAAAATAAGGATTTTCTTAGGAAGGGGAGAAGGAATCTCAAAATCTAGATTGGCCTCTAAGTTGCCTTCAGGCAGAAATTCTGCCTCAGAGTCTTCAAAGGGATCTACTTCCTCATTAAAGACAGGATTTTCTTCCTGAGTCCAGGGAGGGACAGATTCTAATTTATCAACTGGAAATTGGATCCCTTGCAAGAGGAGAGATTGGTCTTGGTATTCTGTGAGGAAAGATTCCCTTTCCTCAAATGAATCTAGATTTTGGACCTCACTTATTGGTTTTCCTAAACATAGACTGGGGTCATTTTCCATTAGCACACATTTAACCATCATATCAAGAAGTGTTTTTATTTTTTGACTGATTTAGAGCTGATCTAGCTGGATTGTGAACATCAATGGAAGACATTCTGTATCGTCTTCTTCCTTGGTGGTATGTGTAGACACACCTGCATCACATGTGGGGTTCAGAATCAGTGGGATGTCCACAGGACTCAAAACCTACTTGGGCCTTTCTACAAATTGAAAAATAACCTCTACCTTCACAGGATTTCTGGAGATCAGCGATGGCTTGCAATCTCCATCAGTCACCATAGACGACATCACTGATGGGTTCTTTATCTGGAGTTCTGCAGAAGCTTCTCTACGGTGATGCAAACCTGAGAATGAAAATAGGTACAGGAGTCTTTGAGTAGACCCTCGTAGTTAAGGTGTCACTAAACTTCCAAGAGGATCCAATGGGAGAAGCAGTAGGATTTGAGTTGGGACTGAACACTGATGAGGAGGTAGGCTTTTTCTAATGAGTGTCTACTTCCAAGTTCTTTCAAAAGGAGAATAGACATTACCTGGCAAAGAATATCCATAAAAGGAAATTTTGCCAAGCTGGGGAGTACTAAGGGCTCTTGGCCAATCAGGCACATCCCTAGAGACTCAGGTTCCATCCCTACTCACAAGCTCTGAGGCATCTAAACAAGGACTTCTTCCTCTTTTTCTTTGTCTCATGGGTTTCTCCAGCTGGTCCAGAAAAATATGTAAGCAGAAGAGCAGGTCTGAAGAGGCCATGTTGAGCTTGACATTCTGTGTAAGTTCTTTCAGGGTGTCATTGTTCTTGGGCTCATAGAAATCATCAGGGTAGAAGTCCATCCACATAGGGAAGATGAAACAAACAAGACTGTGTGCAAATTGATTTTTGGGAAGTGGAAAGAGACTCCTGCAAGCAGGATGCTCCTCACAACCCACTTCTAGTAATTTCTCAAATATAATCCTCTAAAATTCTCCCTGTAATAGGAAGAGAAATTTGTTTCCCCACTGGATCTGACTTGCTACACACAGCCCTCCCTGTCATCCATGAGATTCCAAAAGCACAACCACAACCACAACTGTGTAATCTGCTATCCACTGAAGTGCCAAGCCTCAACCCCCTGGTGAAAATCACAACTGGTGTGCAAAGAAGAAAGTTGAGTTTGATTCAGAAACCTCAAAGATACCAAATTTTCAAGGATAGAATTCTTTGTGCCAGCGTCCACTTACTTCTTCACTTGTTCATCTTCTTCCCAGTTATGGTAGAAGGATCTGTACCAATGGGAGGAGAGAAGGAAGTTAACTCTATGCTTCTCCTTTTCTGAACTAACAGGACACACATAGGACTCGCTAAGTCCCACATGGTAATGTAAACATGACAGACAAAATTGTTGATATGTCTATACAACATCATGGTAATTCTGTGAAGATGCTTATGTGCATCTGTCCAAATAAATGCACAATGGCTCATGCCTCTAATCCTACTAATCCGGAGGGTGAGATATGTGAATCACAGTTTGAACCCAGTCTGGTTTGTAAAAATCTAAATATACTTATCTTCAATTAACCAGCCAAAGGCCAGAATTGGACCTGGGGCTAAATTGGTAGTGTGTTAGAAATGGGACAGCACTCAAGTCCCCAATTAAAGTAAAAGTTGCCTCCTTACTTCTGTCTATATTCCTTCAAAGGTCTCAAAGATAGTGATTTCCTAGGTGAGCGTGGACGTTGGGTGCCACTTGCTCCTTCCTTAAATCCTAGTCTCTCAGCAAGCAAATTACTAAGGCTCCACTAGCATATGAGGCACATGAAATATTCTGGCAGCCCAGTCCTAAGGAATTAGACAAGGACTGCACTTCTTTGTCTCAAGCCAATCTCCTTTGAGAAGACCCCAGTGAAACTGTCTCAGAGATATACCTAGTATTCCATTATTCTGCCAGGGGGTCTCATCAGCCCTGGGTTTGAAGGAGGAACACTAACTTTTTTTTGTTTGTCATGGGGCTTGAATTCTGGGCTTGGGTGCTATCCATCAGCCCTTCAGCTCAAAGGGAGCACTCTACTGCTTGAGCCACAGCACCACTTCTGGTTTTCTAGTGTTTTATTGGAGAGGAGTATCATGGACTTTCCTGCCAGGGCTGACCTTGAACCGTGAACCACAGATCTCTGTCTCCTGAGTATCTAGGATTACAGGTGTGAGTTACTGGTGCCTGGCTTAGGAACACTCACTTTTTTTGTTTGTCAGGGCTTGATCTCTGGGCCTGGGCCCTGTCCCTCAGCTCTTCAGCTCAATGCTAGCACTCTACCACTTGAGCCACAGCACCACTTCTGGCTTGTTTTCTGCTTATGTGGTGGTCAGGAATCGAACCCAGGTCCTCATGCATACAAGGCAAGCTCTCTATCACTGAGCCACCTTCCCAGCCCAAGAACACTCACTTTCAGAATATCCAGCAACTGCTCCATTGTCCTACACTCTGTGTAGTGGTGGAGGAAGTTTCCCACATAGAAGGGATCAGCTTTCTGGTAGGCAGGGACAAGGTCCATTACCAGAATTTCCAGAAAGCCTGAGTCCAGGCTCCATAAATTATAAGGCACATTCAGGGTTTGGATGGACTCATTGTCACACTGAGGTGGTAAAAAAGAATGGATCTATGAAACATGGAAATGAGAGTAGACTTCAAACTGAGTAATTGTAGTAGAGTGGATTGAAAAGTGCACAGCAAATATTTTCTGTCTACACATATAAAAGCACATAAGAAGTTTCTAGTGTGGGCTAGGATGAGATTAAATAGGTTTTCTGTCATAATTATACCTGGCCTGAATTTCCTTGTAATTTCCTTGGTTTCTTCTTATAAAAAGTCCTGAGACATTGGATTCGTGGTTGGGCACTGATCGAATGTCTGCAGCATAGAGTGAGGCACTCACACCTCCCATGCTTGAGACCTGAGTCTCTTGACTTTGAAAACAGTACAGGAACATCTTTCTTGTTCCTGAGCCACAGGCCAAGTGAGCTGGCTTGAGCTAACTGTAGGTTACAGTTGCGTGGCTCTCAGAGTTCTATATTCTATTCCATTGTGAGTGAGGTAGTGTCATCTCTCAGAGCCCAATGATCTAAGCTGCTTGCTCACATAAGACCATCCCAAAGACAAACTGGAGGCTGAAATCTCCCCTCCCACATCACTTTATACACATGTGGACATTGTCAAATCCCAATAGTCTCAGCTAGGCCTAGATACAGGCATGTCTCAGCCTCAAAGAGCCCTTCCTAGGTCAGATCCAGGCCTTATTTGTCACTATTCCTCTCATCCTGCACAAATCATTTTGCCTCTCAGGGTCCCCTCGGCCTGCCATGTGCTTCTTGCATCTATTTTTGAAATCAACTTCCTAAGACATTATTAGGTTTTTGTTTCCTAATCTTGCTTGCCTTTGAAGCCCCAGTGTGCTTTCATCTGGAAAAAAAGGCAAGTTCTTAGCGGTGGGAAAATCAAACAAGTATTGGAAAACACATGTATTATTACACATATAGACAGACATTATTACAGGTGTACATTCTTGTAAGATAAAAGAGTATTTTTGAATCTTTTGTCATATTTTATGACAGAGGGGAAGGGGAAAAGGGAAGAGGTGCATTGTCTCATAATTCAATGATTATTTTTTTTAAATAGTATAGTTGAAGGAATGTAAGATTTAAAGATAAAAACCGTGCTTCTGTTCTTTTTATAAGCTAGTCATTTATAAAGTATTCCTCACTAAAGTTTTGTCGTCTGTGTCCCATGAACTATCTTCCTCCATCAAAATAATCAAGGAAAAACCTTCACAAATAAGTAGACTGTTGTCCAATCTCTGGATAAGTATTTATGGTACAACTTTGCCTGGTAATTTGTGCGTGTACAAGTGTGTGGGAGTATGTGTGTGTGTGTGTGTGTGTGTGTGTGTGTGTGTGTGTGTGTGTGTGTGTGTGTGTGTATGAATGTGTGTCTGTGCATATTTGTGTCTTAGGGCTTGAACTCGGGAGCTATATGACAATCCCACGCTTCTTTCCCTTGACCATGTTGCTCTACCAATTGTACTACAGTTCAGCTGCAAGCTTTTTTTTAGTGAACTAGAGAGGAGAGACTCATAAAATTTCCTGCTCAGGCTAAATGTCAAGTATCAACCTCCTGATTAGCTGGAGTTATAATTATGAGCCTCCATAACCTGGTGATAAAGCATTGTTAATGGAGGCAGTGGGATTGCAAGTTTCAGTCCGGCTTCAAGACACTATATCATAAAACAGCAACAGCAAAATCCTATAGCAAAATACAATAATAAGATGTAATTACAATACAATTTAGTCATATAGTCTGCTAGCATAACTTTCAGGAAACCTTGGTTTTAATCATTTAGCAACACAAAACCAAACAAAATGAGCTAATTTTAGGAGACTCTACGATTTTTTAAATTCCATCTTAATAATTTCAAGAAACAAGAAAAAATGCATACTTATGAGAATGAAAAAAGATTAAAAGATGGCAGATTATGAAATGAAAATTTCTACACTGCAGGAAAATTATTGTCATGGTGAATATATGGTGGTATTGTTATGGTGAACATATGATAATGTTCTTCAGAGCAGCAAGAGATAAATATATATTTACTACACATAGTCTAACTTGTCTATATCTATCAACATCCAATCTTCTAGTGCACATTATTAATGTATTCATGTTTATGGTATATTCGAAAAAGTGACTAGCAGAGTCAGGAAGTTACCAAAATACATTAGCTGCAATGTTTTAGGAGATAAACTTGCTAATTATATTGACTATTCTATATATTAAACATGTAATGTGTTACCATTTTATCTCTAAGTATGTACAAACACTACTTTAAAGTGAAACGGATTACAACAAGGTTTTGAAGGCATATGCCTGTAAAGCCAGCTAGTGGGGACATCATTTCAAGACCAATGAAGTTTTACCTGCAATGATCCCCAACCCCTGGCTGTGCATGATGGAATACTTCTATCACCCTGGTCCATGGGGAGGTGAAAGCAGGAGGATTTCAGTTACATGCCATACAAGGCAAGAACTTCCACATGGCTCCCTCTCAACCAAAGAAGGTTCAACACTGGCTAGCACCTATCTTCCCCACCTAGGTAAAAATAAAAATAAGAGCATTGTAGTATAAGAAACAAACAATATTAAATCATGCCAATGCAAAGCATCATGAACAACACACACTCAGTGTTTGTTTCTCATACCTTTATTCCTAACTATAGCTTGGATTATATATGTGAGCCAGAGACACTAAGCAGTTCATCATTATAAAATGACTGAGTGTCTGCTTTGACTCCAAGGTCTTTGATCCATTTGGAGTTGATTGGGGTGCAGGGTGATATATAAGGGTCTAGCTTTATTTTTCTACAAGTAGTAACCTAATTTTGGCAGCACCATTTACTAAAGAGGCTGTCTTTCTTCCATTCTTTTTTAAGCTACCTTATCAAAGTTTAAATGGCTATATGTCTGTAGGTTCATTTCGGGGATTTCAGTTCTATTCCATTGGTCCTGCGGTCTGTTCTTTTGCCAGTACCAAGCTGTTTGGATTACTATGGCTTTGTAGTAGAGTTTGAAATTTGGTATTGATATTCCTCCAGCACTGTTCTTTCCGTTAAGGATAATTTTTGCTATTTGAGGTCTTTTATGTTCCATATGAATTTTTGGATTACTTCATCTATTTCCCTGAAGAATGAGGTTGGAATATTGATTGGTACCGCTTTGAAGTTATAGATAGTCGTGGGAAGTATTGCCATTTTCATGATGTTGATCCTTCCAATTCAGGAGAATGGGAGGTTTTTCCATTTTTACATTGTTTTGATTTCCATTAACAGGTTTTTAAAGTTTTCAACATAGAGGTCCTTTACATCTTTGGTTAACTTAATTCCCAGGTATTTTTTGTGGTGCTATTACAAATGGAGTTGCTATCCTAATTTCAGCTACGCTTTTCTCATTGTTGGAATACAGAAAAGCCATTGATTTTTGAGGGTTAATTTTATACCCTGCTGCTTTGCCAAAGGTTTGAATCACCGTGAGTAGTTTAGGAGTGGAGTCCGTGAATAAGAGACTACCTAGGTCTCCTTGGCACACGCCGAAACTTTCTTAAGACACCCAGAAACACAATGAATCAAAGAAAGGTTAGACAAATAGGATTGCATGAAATTGCAGAGCTTCTGCATGGCAAAGGACATAGCTAGCAAGATCAATAGATCAACCACAGATTAGGAGAATATCTTCACTAACCACACAAAGGACAAGGGTCTCATATCTAAAATATGCCTGGAACTCAAAAAATTAAAACCCCCAACAACAAACCCTCAAGGAAACAACTGCCCAATAAATAAGTGGGCTAAAGCCTTAAAGACATACTTCTCTGAAGAGCAAAGAAGGATGGCCAATAAACATATGAAGAAATTCTCAACCTCCCTGGCCATGAAAGAAATGCAAATCAAAACAACATTGAGGTACCACCTCACCCCAGATAGAATGGCTATAATCAAGAACTCTAATAACAACAGATGCTGGAGGGGATATGGACAGAAGGGAATCCTACTGCATTGTTGGTGGGTCTGTAAACTTGTATTACGGATGTTCATCAAAAGACAACACATAGAGCTCCCCTATGATCCAGCAATCCCAGTTTTGGGGTTTTACCCAAATGATCACAAGACCATACCAAAGCTACCAGCACAACTATGTTTATTACAACATTATTTACCATAGCTAAATGTGGAACCAACCCAGATGCCCCTTAGTAGATGAAAGAATAAGGGAAAATGTGGTCTATATACACAATGGAATTCTATGCCTCTATCAGAAAGAATGACATTGCCCCATTTGTTAGGAAATGGAAAGACTTGGAAAAAATTATATTAAGTGAAGTAATCCAGGCCCAAAGAAACATAAGTCCCTTGTTTTCCCTTATTTGCAATAACTAGTATATTTCTGAGACATGCAGAAAAGGTCAGATAAGTTGATGTTGGATGAGATATACCCCAAGTGAAAGATTCAAATATTTTTTTTCTTGCGATTGTTTCAAAGATATTCATAAGATGATTTCTTTGTTGTTTTGTATGTCCCTTCCCCACAGTACATCCACTGCTTTCACTGTATTTGATGTTGGTATAATTTGTGGAGGGGAAGGAAAAAACATATTTTTAAAAAAGGATACAGTTGGACATATTGCAGCAATGAAATGTACAAGCCAATATTTTGAAAAACGAACTTTACAACTTTGGCCAGGAGGGGTGAGAAGTGGGGGTGGGCTGAGGAGGTGTGTGGTGGAGATAAGAAGGTATGGGAAGGGGAAACAAAGGACAGGGCACAATGCTTGATAAGAAATGTATTCAATAACGTGTCCATTTAATTGTAACTTCTCTGTATGTTATTTTCACAATAAAAAAAAAAGGCTATGTGAAGCCAGGTGCCAGTGGCTCATGCGTGTAATCCCGGCTACTCATGAGCCTGAGACCTGAGTATAGCGTTCAAAGCCAGCCCAGGAAGAAAAGTTCCCATAAGACTCTTATCTACAATTAACAACTCAAAAGCTTGAAGTGGCTCCATGGCTCAATTGACCCAGTGCTAACTAACTTGAGCACAGAGTCTCAGAGTCAGTGCCCAGGCTAGGAATTCAAGCGCCACAACTGACAAAAAAAAAAAAAAAAAAAAACATATAAATGTCTTATGAATTAAAATGACAGCTCTGGTATACAATTCTACAGTCTACTACAGATTTCATTATATTTATGGTTAGAAAAAGTAGCAGCACTTGAATAAAGGACATTTTTTCATAAACTAGGGCAGATTGGTCTCTAATTAGAGGAAATTGCTGGGCTCATACATAGTACTTTTGGTTGGTTTTTGTTTTGTTTTTAGGACAGGATGAGAAATCTTATTTCTACCAATGGCTATTTGGATATGTATGACATCATTCACAGGCCATGCAGAATTAATAGTAAAGACAGGACACAGTAAACTTTCAGTAAACTTATTTGTCTTTATGCAATATTCTGAATGATTTGTTTAGCTTATATTTCCCTATGGCCTATAGTTTCCTATTCCTGCCTTCCTCAAATACAAGCATGTTCCACCAATTCAGATTTGAGCCAGGCAATATGTAGTATTAGTTGCAAGAGGTAAGGAAAATTGTAAACACAACCAGGAAAGCATGAAACCAACTCTATATTAGCTGGACACTGGGGACTCAGGCCTAATCCTAGCTACTCAGGAGGCTGATGATCACTGTTCAAAGCCAACTGGAGTGAGAAAATCTGTGAGACTCTTCTTTCCAATTAACAACCAACAACCATAAATGGAGCTGGGGCTCCAGAGGTAGAGTAGCCTTGCTTACAAAAAGTCAGAGGCAGGGGCTGGGAAGATGGCTCAGTGGTAGAGTGCTTGCCATGCATGCATGATGCCCTTTGTTCAATTCCTCAGCACGTCATAAGCAAAAAGAAAAAAACATAAGTGGTGCTGTGACTCAAGTGATAGAGCACTAGCTTTGAGCTGAAGAGCGAGGGACAGTGCCCACGCACAGAGTTCAGGACCCATGAACAGACCCCCCCCCAAAAAAAAATCAGAGGCAGCACCCAATCTTGAGTTCAAGCAGAAGGTCAGGCACAAAAACAAAAACATTCAACACACAAAAAAACCCAGAAACTGGAGAAAGCTCAGGAAAGGATGGCCTTGTCTACAAGACAAATGTAAACATTACATGAATTGTGAAATGGTAACCTCACTGTACAATTAGTAACAATTACATTTTTAAAAAATCTGAGAAATCCTGTAGCCATTGGCCTTTATGATGTGCATCTACTTTCTAGGATTTCAAAGTACCATCATCTGAGCTGGCAGCACACAGGTTGTAGCCCGGGGTGATTAGAAAATATGAAACCAGAGATCCTTTCATATTGTCCCGACAACTCTTATTATTTTAAGCAAAAAAAAAAAAAAGGAAAGTAAAGAAAATAGATGTTATGGTTAATTAAGCTGTTATTAAAGATTCCTGGCAGAATTATAATGTTAAATGATGAGTTAATGCATGTGTTTTCTAGATACTGAACTCACATGTGTCACTGAAATATCCATGGTTTCAGAACAAGAAATTCTGAAGTGTAAAGCATACTAATTAGTTGAATTTCATTAGGTAACCAATGAAGAGAACACAACACGGTATTAAGCCAGGTAAAGTTGTTTATTTACTGAACTGCTGCCCATGCCATACATGGTGGAAAGGCATGTACAAAAAATAGGGCGACCCAACCTCCGGCCTGGATGTATCTAGGCAAAGGATCAGATGAGGTGTGGCCAGGTAGGTGGAAAGACTAGCAATACTGGATCTGCATGTGACTTCAGGGCCTGGGATTCACCTCCAGTCAGATGGAAAGTGTGATCAGAGGCTGACCAGGTCGTGACTTAGTGGGAGGAGGAGGTGGCTGCCTCCAGGTGTGCCAGATACTTAGATAACACATAAAGGGTGGAAACTTAGCCAAGAAGTGAAAAGGCATCTGCATAGGGTCTGCATGGCCTGGGGCAGACCTAATATAAAATACACGTAGTACTGCCATGTGACTCCAGACTCTAAAAAATTCATTCTCAAACATTTTCTTTCTCTCTTTCTTTTTCTTTCTTTTTTCTTTTTTCTTTCTTCCTTCCTTCTTCCCTTCCTTCCTTCCTTCCTTCTTCCTTCCTTCCCTCCTTCCTTCCCTCTCTGTCTCTCTGTCTCTCTGTCTCTCTGTCTCTCTGTCTCTCTGTCTCTCTGTCTCTCTATCTCTCTGTCTCTCTGTCTCTCTGTCTCTGTCTCTCTCTGTCTCTCTGTCTCTCTGTCTCTCTGTCTCTCTATCTCTCTGTCTCTCTGTCTCTCTGTCTCTGTCTCTCTCTGTCTCTCTGTCTCTCTGTCTCTCTGTCTCTGTCTCTGTCTCTCTCTCTCTCTCTCTCTCTCTCTCTCTCTCTCTCTCTCTCTCTCTCTCCTTTCTTTCACTCACCCTCTCTCTCTCTCCTACTTCAGTATTCTCAACTCTCAAATAATGAACACTTGCTGAGTTGAACTCACAGGCTGGGAAGAGTAGCTCAGTTAGTGAATGTGAACTTTAATTTAATGTTCCCTTATACCTCTACCACAGATCACTGGAATCAAATCATGAACACTCAGCAGCATGGCATATTAAGGCATTTAGGGGAGTAAAGCAAGCAAGCTCACTGCATTCTGTGAGGTCCAACCTAGGAAAGTGTGGCAGACTCCTCCCTCCTCTTGAACAATCTCAGCAAAGTTTCTGCATCAGGAGAGTTGACTGGCTCCATGTGAGCCAGTTACCTAAGTGGCACAGGTACTTGGCAGAGACTTAGTCTCTTGTTGAGCTTAAATTAATGTCATGTTTCAACATGATCCACTAATTTGTTGAGATTGGGACTTCCTAATTTTTTGGTTAGCCTATGTTCAAATGATGATCTATTTATTTCTGATTTCTAACCACGATTATAGATGTGAACTAACACATCAGACCACTCAAAGTCCTTTATCACACATGGAAGACATGAAGTTGATTTTCCAAAATGACATACAAGTTGACAGACAGCAAAAGTAAGTCCTTAATTTTGGTCGAGATGTGTTTTTAATGGGAAACAAAATTACTTAGCAAAATATCTGACTACTGTGATTATACTTGCAAACTTACCCTACATTTTTATATCAAGTCACCTATATTAATCAATGATTAACTCAAATTACCTGTAATCATTTATTTCTGTCATATCTTTTAGAAGTAGGCAGAACTGGAGCTCACATCATAAAATAAAGTGGTAGAATTTGAGAGGATCACAGTTCTGAATCAGTCAAGGAAGGAAAAGAAACCCTCATATCAACCTACTAGGTAGGGATATTGGAATGCAATCATAATCCTTGCTTTGTGGGATGGGTGCAAAAATTGCTACTCTAGGAATAAAGTAACTTAAATGAGAAAGGATTGATGGAGTGGCTCCAGTGGTGGAGTACCTGTCTGGCAAACAGAACATTAAAACTCAAATCAACTTCCTAAAGATAAAATAAGAAAAGGAAAGAAAAAACAATACTGACCATGTGTTCAATGTAAAGATTTACACTAAATTATCATAGTAATAAATGTCATCATTTATTTCTAGGGCCAAACATATTTTCTGTTAAGCCTACATGAAAAAATAGCACACTATATATAAAGCTTTGGTAAAACACAGGTCTAGCTTACAATGATGAACACTTAAGTTTGCATGTGCAGTGGTGTTGCAGGGTTGTTAAGGTTTATGGAAGTCCATCCTTTTGATGAACTTGACATGATGAAATTACCTAACCATACATAACCAGACAGTTTACTGGACAGATACTGCTGATACACACACACACACACACACACACACACACACACACACGCACACACGCACACACACACACACACACACACACACACACACTTGTATGTATTTATATATTAACATGTAAATAAAAATAAAAAATTTGTAATGAATAAATTAATTGAACAGATACCTTTCTCAAAGAATTATTTTATCTGAACCAATTCATGTCTTCAAGTCTCCAATGCTATATCACATTTACATGGTTGCTGATCGCTTTCAGCTTTTTTAGGATATTGTTTTTTCTTTGTTTTTCAGATGAAAAAAGCCTGCCAATAAACATACTTGTATGACATTCCTTTCTTTAGAAAATGAAAAGCACGTTGTGTTATGTGGCTCTTTATGTCAAAATATTTTTTTATAATTTCAAGTACATATTGTCTTAGACTTTAATCTCATTCATTCTCTTCCAATAGTATTTATGGGAATGAGAAAATGAAAGATCACACTGTTACGTTGGGAGCTTCGGTTATTAATCACTGGAATAAATATTATGAAAATGAAAAAAATTATTTACAGAGATGACTTGAAAGTTATCTTTCTACACACTCATGCTACTCCCTCAACTATATCATAGAACTTAAAATAAGTACCATTTTAGCTGTGTGCCATTGGCTCATTCTTGTAATCCTAGCTACTCAGGAGCTGAAATTTGAGGATGGTAGTTCAAAGCTTTCCCTGGCAGGAAATCTATGACACTCTTACATGCAATTAACCACCAGAAAACCGGAAGTGGCACTGAGCCCAGGGACAACGCCCAGACCCAGAATTCAAGCCCTATGACCAAGAAAAGTTAAAAAAAGGAAAAAAGGAGGAAAAAGTAACATTTTTACAATTAATGTGGACATATAACATATACACAAAAAATTTCTAGAAATAAAACTATAACAGTCCCTGGACTGGCAAAGAAAAAGATATTCAAGTGAAATTGCCTTTAATCATTCATTTAGACAATCTATACTGAGGGCAGGCTACTGGAACTCACATCACTAATTGAAGAGTTAAAACTTGAGAGCATCACAGTTCAGAACCTGTGTGCAAGGAAAGTAATAGTCTCATATCATCCTAAATGCTGGCATGTTGGAATGAATTTGTAATCCCAGCTACTTGGCAGACAGAAATGAGGAACTTAGCCTCTGTTTGGCCCTCAGCATTATTGATAACCTATGAGCAAAGTAACTAAATCAAAAAAGAATATTCTAATGGTAGAATACTTGTTCAGCAAACACAATATCAAAATTCATACTCATTTCCTAAAAGAGGAAAGAAAAATGAAGAAAGAAAGAAAGGAATAAATAAAAGAAAGAAGGAGGAAGAAAGAAAGGGAAAAAGAGAAGTATAAACAAAAACCTCACCATGCATTAGATGTTAATAATGACTTTAAGTAATTTTAGCTATAATTGTCATCATTTAATCCTGGGCAGAGACATTTTGTATCAAGTCTGGATAAGCCATTGCATGCCACATACAAAGCTTTGGTAAAATACTGGTCTGGCTTACACTGTTGGACCAATAGGAATGTAAGTCTAGTGGGTGGGGTCTTCATAATAATTGTGTTATGATCTCAAAATGTGTCTTTATTTCTGGCATTTTACCTGAGTAATCTCACTTCAGTCTTTTCCAAAGGGCACTTTAGTGGAAGGAGGAAAATCATTGATTCTGGTAGACAATTTCTGTTACTAAAAACTCCAGTATATAGTAAGGGAAGCAACTCCAAAATTATTCATTAGAGAGATGAGTTGAAAGTCATCTTTATACACACTAACACTTTCCTCAACAAAGCCAGATGATTTAAAATAACTAATATTTTTTAAGTTAATGGGCACAAATGTGCATGAATTTTCCAGAAATAAAATGATCACTCATGAAACCTTACTAATACTTCAAAGGATGTTTTCCAATTAGAGGAATCATCTTCATACATTTTCACAAAATGTGTATCTGCTTGATAACAGAACCTCCAACTAGACTAAGGCTTCTAATAAAATTTATGAGATGGTGTAGGGTTACTGTCTGATTCAAAGGAAGAGTTAGTATTGGCACAGTCCCTGTGGTGGAGCAGGGCAGGGCTTTGAGGATGAAGGCCAGTCTGTGTAGGACTTTGAGATAGTAGGGAGGGGACAGGAAGGACTAGACTTGTGGAATAGGTGGGGCTTTAGGATGGAGGCTGGGAGGTAGACGGGTTTTCAGTGGATGAAGACTGGGTCACTGGGGAGGAGGCTGTTTGGGGAAGAGCTTTGAGAAGGAAGAACAAGGCTACAAAGGAGGAGGTTACTTACAGGAAGGGTTCTGGTGGAGCACTGTGAGCTCTAGTAGGATATGTAGGGTGAGGTTTCCCATAAGGCAGGGAATGGAATGGAGGCAAGAGGCTGACAGAAGGTGTGGTTTCTGGTGCAGGAATATGGATCTATGAGGGAGAGGCTTTTCAGGGTCTGGCTTTAAGAGGGCAGGGCAGTGCTAGGAAGAAGTGGGTTAGTAAGAGGCATGGTTTCTGGTGGAGAATGGCAGGGCTTTGGGAAGTGTGTTAGGGAGGAGGTGGGGTTTCTAGCAGAGCAGGATGTATTCACAATGTATAGAGAAGCTTTTCAGGACCAGGGCTTTGTTAAAGCAGGGATAGGATCCAATGGACTAGATTAGTTAAGATGGCTTTCTGGTGTAGCCAGTCACCACTTCAAAAAGAGGAGTAAGGTTGGGTGGGGATTACAGTGTTACAAGGCAGGACAAGGACTTTGGACAGGGTTTCCAGTAGTGCAAGGCAACCTTCAAAAAGAGACTACCGAGGGACAGGGATTTACAGTTGAGCATGGTGAGGCTTCCAGAAGGGGGCCAACTGGTGCAATGTTTTCCAGTTAAGCAATGTGGGTGTCGAGAGATGGGATAGTGTGGTGGGAGATTTTTAGTGGGGGTCTTGTAGAGCAGGTCAGGGCTTCGAGCCATGGGGCTAATTGGAGGAGGGGCTTTGAGAAAGAGTGGAAAGTCTACAAAGGTGTAGTATAATTATGGGTAGGGTATCTGTTGGAGTAGAGTGTGGATCTGAGGGAGCATCCAATAGGGTTGGATTTACCTGGGGAGCAATCCAAGGCATTGAGAGAGTAGGTATGGGAGGTGGAGAGACTTGTTTTGAAGCAGAGCTGGCTTTCCAAGCAGGAGATGGGCTATGTGAGAAGCTTCTGGCCAACCAAAGCTGGGCTTCAAGGGCAGTTATACAGAGGGGGAGGGTTTTTGTGTAGCATGATTGGCTTTGTGGGAAGAGGTAGGTTCGGGGCTGTGTTTGACAAGTTAGGCCACTTAGAAGCAGACAGAGAGGGACAGAGTTTCTGATGAAACCAGAAGGGACTGGAGGGAGAAGTCTGGTTGTGGGGTGGGTATGAAAGAGAAGGGAGGAGCTTGGAGGTACTAAGATATGGGATTAATGGGTTTATGAGGAAATAGTGTAGTTAGGCGCTGGGTATCTGGTGGATGAAGTGAGGATTCGAGGGAGAAGCCCGATGTAGGCTGGGTTCTTGGTGAAGCAAGGAGAGACATAGAAGGAGGAGATATGGATATGGCCTGGTTTCTGGTGGTACAGAGCAAGGATTCCAGGAAAGGGTGGAGTTGAAGAAGGCTTTCCCTGTAACAGAGGAGGGCTTTCAGGAAGTAGTCTGGTTGCAGTCAGGCTTTGAAAGTGTACAGCAGGACTACAAGTGGGTAGGTTAGTTAAGGTTGGACTTTTGAATGAGGAGGCTGACTGGAAGTGTGTTTCCAGTGGATCCAGTCATGTTTTATGGGAAGGGGGATAGGAAAGTGGCAAGACTTAGTGAAGAGTTGGGTGACAAAAAATATACAGTTACTCCAAATAGGAACACCATTTTCTGTCAGTATAGAATTGTATTACTTTTATGTATGCGAGAGATATTGAAGAAAGAAACCAAGTAATAATTCCTTTCTAGTGAAAATTTTCTTTATTCCAGTTGAGTGAAAATAAAACCACTGGTCACATCAGGCTCAGAGGCACACAGTAGACTAAGACACATGAAGCACTGGACTTGATTCCCCATCACAACTTTTAAGAACCACAAATAAAAATTTTTAAATGTCTCACTTAGTAATAATGGACACTCTATTGTCTTAAAATTGTGAATGAATGAAACCTTTACTCTGACCATTTTAGAAATCCTAAAACTATGTAAGCAGTAATAATGTTTTAACTTTTTATAATATTGGAAGGTATACTAAAATTAATTAGGAAAATATAAAATGTACACAGATTGTTCATTCTCCAGCATCAACTTTAATCTAAAAGGATTTAAAACAATAAAATTGCCATATAGTGGGATTGCAGCATGGTTTTTTTTCCAGTCATCAAAATGGTGACTTAAACAATGTGTATTTATCTTTGGATGCATCGCTGTTAAAATGTATCTAAGAATGTAAAGCACTTCTATAGAGACCATGAAGAGACTCAGAAGGATCTGTGAAATGATGTTGGAATAAAATTAATGACTAATTACAGTAGGAATTGATTTTCTCTAGGCCCACAAATAATGTCCAGAAGAAAAGGCTGCATTGAAAAATAAACAAAACAAGGAAAAGGAAGCAGGCAGGCAGACCTTGAAGTAAACATTATCCAATGAACAATATCTATTGAGGCATGATTGCAATCTTCTTTTATTTAAATTACAATTACTGACCTATGTTCTTCCCTAATGCCAAATAATAAAGCCATGAAAACGCAATAATCATTTTTAAGGCCTTATATTTACAAAAAAATATTCGATGAATGTATTGCTAGAAAGTAAAGATAGATGTCTGAGATAAAGTGTGAAGAACATATCCCCAATTTCTGGCTCTTCAAGATGAGAGGGGTACAAACCAAAGCACAAGGGGAATGGACAGAAGTACATTAGTGCATACCTGTAGTTCCCAAGATGCAATAATTAATATAACAGGGGAGAAAATCAACATGACCATCACAGGATTTAACAATGGAGAGAAAAGAGAAGAACAGTTAAAATGAATGGAAAATTACTAAGGATGCCCTTGCATATTTGGCCGAAGAGTGCGTGGCATTGAGGTCTAAACTATGTGGAGGTGTTATAGGAAACTACCTGTGGTCATATGGTGCCACAAGCAGTGAAGAACTTACGATTTTTCAAGACATTGAATAATCATAAATGTCTTGCTTCAGTAGTACAGAGTTAAACCTTGATAAATTCTGTTTGGAAACACCTAACAAACTATAAAACCAAGACCAGAAGATTCAAATTGTATATAAGTAACTTGACTGTTCGCAACAATAGAGTTCAAAAAATCAAATCATATAATGTGGATGCAAAAGCATAACATTATTAAGGTAACCATTACACCTCACACATTTTATGGGAGTAGTCCTTATTATAAAAGATTTGTTTTGCTTACACATTTTGGATGTACAAAACCAACAAAAAACAAAAGCAAAACAAAGAAAAGACAATTGGCAATAGAGCTGGAAGCCAGTGCTTCCTCCCTATTCCCAGATAGTCATGAGCCTGAGATTGGAATATCATGGTTCACAGATGGCTGGTGTAGCAATTCATGAGACATTTATGTTCAATTATTCAATCAACGACAGAGTTAAACCTTGGTTCAAATACTACAAACTCAGTCAATCATGAGTGAAAAAAACGAAGCAAGAGTTTGAGGCTCTGAGTCAAGTTTCATTATTGTACGTATGTGTGCGTGTGTGTGTGCACACACACAAATGGAATGAGAGAGGAAGAGGGAGAGAAAACAGGGAATATTAAGAGTTTAAGGACTATCCTAAGCATATATTAATTAATAAAAATGAGGGAAACCATGGAAGCTATGTTTCTTTGAGTCTGGCTTCTTCACGTAATATGTTTGGCTTCTAAGTCTTTCCATTTTATTATGAAAGGGGCTGTGTCATTATTTCTGATAGATGCATAAAATTATATTGTTTATATATACCACATTTTCCTGATCCATTCATCTCTTGAGGGGCATCTTGATTGGTTCAAATAATGCTCCCAAAAACATAGTTGTAGATTTAATGGGTTTTAGCTTGAGATCATTTCAACAAATGCCCAGGAGTGGGATTACTGGCTCCAGAGCTACGTATATTTGACCTTACAAAATGAAGCTAATTGAAATGAACTCCAAAACATGGAAAAAACCGTCTTTTTTCAGATGTCAACCTTGCTGTCTGTAGAGTATCTAGATCTTATTTTATTTCATTTTTCTTTTGCCATTGGTTTATCCCTGGCAATCTCTGTCTTGATTCTGGTTCCTTCCATCTTGTATATACATTTATCTGATTTGGAGAAGGAAAGGGAAAAAATATAATGATGAAAGATGTAAAAAGAATAACTCATTGCAACAATGATATTCACAAGATACTATATAACGGAAATGCACTTTACAACTTTGGAGTGGGTGGGAGGTATATGTGGTGGGAAGGGATAGGAGAACAACAATGGAGTGGGTAACAATATTCAACAAGGAATGCAACTTACTCATGTAACTGTAACTACCCTGTATAGTATTTTTGAAATAAAATAAAATTTTAAAATTGAGCCTATCCTAGAAAAAATATTGTTTTCAAAATAATACATCTGTCACAGACCTTGTGAGTGGTCCTAAAGTCAAGCTATTAGACTTGGAAAAGGATAGATTGGGAAGACATCTCAAACAGCAATCGAAAGGCTGAGAGCTGTGCTCTGTAAAGGCCAAGCAGTCAAGGGAAGACAGGGGTATGATTTATTACCTCAAGAGTATTTAATTTCGAGCTGTTGGACACTAAAAGTTTAAGACTTCGGAGACACAATGGATGTCTGTGTTATGGTTGGAATGACTATTGTTCCCTTCTGCTCCCTAACAATAAGGGATTCAATTGTCACTATATCTACAAACAATACTTCATGTTAATAGTTGTAACCACAAGCTATATTGATGTCTTTGCGGACATACCTGCAGCCACTGACCACCCCCCCCCGGTAGTAGAATGAATATAAAGCATGTCAAGCAGGATTTAGGGATCCAGAATTTGGCAATGACGCTTTGGGTCCTCTGGTGTCTTCTTTCCTATCACTTCCTGTGATTTCTTAGTTCTTTGTCCAGGTTTCCCATCATCTTGGTTGTCCCATGGTTGCAGTTAGTGACAGTACTGGTATTCTGAACACCTCAAAACAAACTATGACAAACAATTCCTCACAGAACATTGACAAATGTATAGGAGCACCTGGAAAGATACCAAACATTAGCAGTCAACCTATGATCCTCTAGCAAGAAAGTACAATTCAGGAGTATCTTTACTTCTGATAATATGAGATAGATAATTGTCCCTAGGTATTTGGTATTGCATACATTTTCAGAAACACATATACATTGTGAAATAATGTCATTTATTTCATAGGTCACAGACCATGTGACTGGAGTGATTACCCTAATATCTTATCTCAGTTTCCTGATTCAGAATTAGATGAGTGTGAATTGCCTAATTATGAGGATTTCTCCAAGAAACTCAAGAACACAAAATGAAGTGTCAGGGGCAGGCCGTTACATACCTGTAAGGATTTTACATATATTACAGTAATATACGCCTACACTGATCAGCATTCATGGCACATTGGTGTGTTATAATGGTCTTCAGATCAGAAATATGCTAAAGCTTAAAGTAGGATGATGGGCAATACATTTTCAACGCAAGAGTGATGATCACCCCCTGCAATTATTCTCAGTGGAGAATCCTTCCTATAAATTTTACTGACTTAGCATCTATTCTGGGCTTTACCATTATCAGGCAGGGTCACACTGTATTGAGCTACAATACTGCAGCAACCTTAGCTGCCTTTTAATTTTATCTCCAACATTGATACCAAGGTCAACTCTGCAACTCTAATCACATAGTTAGTGAACTCCTGGACTTTTCAAGCATGGTTAAATATTCAGCTATCACTGCTCATTGCCATTGTTAAAGATCTCACTCCTTTAGATTTATTGTGTATTTTCTTGTATTTCCAGCACTGCCTTAGATGTTGGATTTTGAAATAGAACTTTTAGTTTGCATTTGATTTATGGAGGTGCTAGTGGTGCCAGTTGAACTGCATATATTATAATGTAAGTAATTTGATGTTTTTTTTAATTTAATTTAATTTTATTAGTGAACATACTGTACAGAGGAGTTACAATTACATGGGCAGGATAATGTGTACATTTCTTACCAAGCATTGCAGCCTCCTCCTTTGTTTACCCTTCACATCCCTTCCCAGGCTCCCCACTCCCCCCCATCCCAATCCTATTCCTTCCCCCCCTCCCCTGCACCCCCCCCCCGCACCGAAGTTGTAAAGCTCGTTTTGGACATGACAACTTGTGCTTCTCATTGTAGCAACAGGTCCACCTGTATCCTTATAGAACTGGTTTTTCCCCATCTCCTCCACTAGTGATACTGACATCAAATATAGTGAAAGCAGGGGTTATACTGTGGGGGAGGGACATACAAAGCAACAAAGAGATAATCTTATAAATGTGTTAGAAACACATGCATGAAAGAAAAAAACATTAAAATACACACCTAAGGGTTCATTTTCCTGACATCACATTATCTGACCTTTTGCCCTTGACTAATACATATACTAGATATTACAAATAAGGGAAACCATTGGACCTATGTTTCTTTGGGCCTGGCTTACTTCACTTAATATAATTTTTTCCAAGTTTTTCCATTTCTTAACAAACGGGGCAATGTCATTCTTTCTGATGGAGGCATAGAATTCCATTGTGTATATATACATTTTCTTGATCCATTCATCTACTGAGGGGCTTCTGGGTTGGTTACATATCTTAGCTATGGTAAATAATGCTGCAATAAACATAGATGTGCTGGTAGCTTTAGTGTGGTCTTATTTGTAAACATTTGAGTAAATGCCCAAAAGTGGGATTGCTGGGTCATAGGGGAGTTCTATGTGAAGTCTTTTGAGGAACCTCCATACTGCTTTCCAAAGTGGTTGAACAAGTTTACATTCCCACAAACAATGAAGTAAAGTTCCTTTCTGTCCACATCCCCTCCAGCATCTGATGTTGTTAGAGTTCTTGATTTTTGCCATTCTAACTGGAGTGAGGTGATATCTCAATGTTGTTTTGATTTGCATTTCTTTTATGGCTAGGGATGTTGAACATTTCTTCATGTGTATATTGGCCATCCTTCTTTCTTCTTCAGAGAAGTTTCTCTTTAAATCTTTCGCCCAGTTATGTATTGGGCAGTTGTTTCTTTGAGGATTTGTTGTTGGGGGGTTTAATTTTTTGAGTTCCAAATATATTTTAGATATGAGACCCTAGTCCGTTGTATGGCTAATAAAGATCTTCTCCCAATCCATGGGCTTTCTATTGATCTTGCTAGCTATGTCATTTGCCCTGCAGAAGCTATGCAACTTTAGGCAATCCCATTTGTCCAACCTTTTTTGATTTGTTGTGTTTCCAGGTCTCTATTCAGAAAATTTTGACCTGAGCCAAGGAGACCTAGGGTTTCTCCTATTCCATCCTGTAATGTTTTCAGAGTGTCTGCTTTGAGTTCAAGGTCTTTGATCCATTTGGAGTTGATTCTGGTGCAGGGTGATATATAAGGATCTAGCTTAAGTTTTCTACATGTAGTTAACCAATTTTGCCAGCACCATTTACTGAAGAGGCTGTCTTTCTTCCATTCTATTGTTTTAGCTCCCTTATCGAATATTAGATGGCTATAGGTCTGTAGGTTCATTTCTGGGTTTTCAATTCTATTCCATTGGTCCTGAGGTCTGTTCTTATGCCAATACCAAGCTGTTTTGATTACTATGGCTTTATAGTAGAGTTTGAAGTTTGGTATTGATTTTCCTCCAGCAGTGTTCTTTCCATTGAGGAGCGTTTTTGCTATTCGGGGTCTTTTATTGTTCCATATGAATTTTTGGATTGCCTCTTCTATTTCCTTGAAGAATGAGGTTGGAATTTTGATAGGTATTGCGTTGAATTTGTAGATAACCTTGGGAAGAGTTGCCATTTTCACAATGGTAATCTTTCCAATCCAGGAGCATGGGAGGTTTTGCCATTTTTTAAGTTCTGTGTTGATTTCCTTTTTTAAGATTTTAAAGTTTTCATCATAGAGGTCCTTCACTTCTTTAGTTAAGTTAATTCCTAGGTATTTTATTTTTTGTGGGGCTATTACAAATGGAGTTGCTTTCCTAATTTGAGCCACACTTTTCTCATTGTTGGCATACAGAAAAGCCATTGATTTTGGGGGGTTAATTTTATAACCTGCTACTTTGCCAAAATTTTGAATCAGCTTTAGTAATTGGGGAGTGGAGTCTATGGGATTCTTTAAATACAATATCATGTCATCTGCAAAGAGGGAGAGTTTTATTTCTTCTTTCCCTATTTGGATCCACTTTATGTCTGCATCTTGTCTCATTGCTGTAGCTAGGCATTCTAATACTAGATTGAAGAGAAGTGGAGAGAGTGGGCATCCTTGTCTTGTTCCTGAGTTAAGAGGAAATGGCTTTAGTTTTTCACCATTGAGTATAATGCTGGCTGTAGGTTTGTCATATAAAGCCTTTATTATATTGAGGAATGTTCCATGGATTCCTACTTTTTCCAAAACCTTCATCATAAAGGGGTGTTGGATCTTGTCAAATGCTTTTTCTGCATCTATTGAAATAACCATGTGGTTCTTATTCTTACTCCTGTTTATGTGATGAATAATATTAATTGATTTGCGTACATTGAACCAGCTTTGCATCCCTGAAATGAACCTTGTTTGATCATGGTGTATGATTTTTTGGATGAATTGTTGAAGTCGATTGGCCAAAATTTTGTTGAGAAGTTTTGTATCAATGTTCATCAAAGAAATGGGTCTATAGTTCTCTTTCTTTGATGAGTCCCTGCCTGGTTTTGGGATGACGGTTATGATGGCTTCATAGAATGTGTTCGGTAGTGAGCTTTCTCTTTCAATTTCATTGAAGAGTTGGCGGAGTATTGGTGTGAGCTCTGCTTTGAAGGCCTTGTACAATTCCGCTGTAAAACCATCTGGTCCTGGACTTTTCTTAGCTGGGAGATCTCTTATTGCTGTTTCTATTTCAATGCTTGATATGGGCCTGTTGAGCTTGTTTAACTCATCTTGGTTTAGTTTTGGCTTGTCAATATTTGCTAGGAAAAGGTCCATTTCTGTCAAATACTCAAACATATTAGCATAAAGTTTTGAGATGTATTCCCTTGTAATGTTTTGAATCCTGGTTGTATCCGTGGTGATGTTTCCATTCTCATCTCTGAGTTTATTAATTTGTGTGTGTTCTCTCCTTTTTCTGATAAGATTTGCTAAGGGTCTGTCAATTTTGTTAAGTTTTTCGAAGAAACAACTCTTTGTTTTGTTGATTCTTTCTATAGTTTTTTTGGATTCTAATTAATTTAATTCTGATTTAATTGCGATTATTTATTTCCGGCTAGTGGATTGGGTTTTATCTTGTTGATCTTTTTCAAGGAGGTTTAGATTTGTCATTAAATTGCTAGTTTCAGATCTCTCCAATTAGTTGATGTAGGAACTCAGAACTATAAACTTGCCTCTGATTACTACCTTTGTTGTGTCCCAGAGGAGCTGGTAATTTGTGTGTTCATTTCTGTTGAAAAGCATGAATTTTTGAATTTCCTTTCTAATCTCTTCCATGACCCACTCTTGATTCAGCAGTGTGTTTTTCAGCCTAGATGTGATACCGGACTTTCTTTGGTGGCCTTTGGTGTTGAGTTCTAATTTTATTCCCTTTTGCTCAGAGAGAATGCAAGATACAAATTCAATGTTTCTGAATTTAGACAAGTTTGCTTTGTGGCCTAAAATGTGGTCTATTTTAGAAAACGTTCCATGTGCTGCTGAGAAAAAATTGTATTCTGATTCTGCTGGATGAAATGTTCGGTAGATGTCTGTTAAGTCTAGTTGATCTATGCAGCTGTTTAGATCTGTGGTTTCTCTGTTGCGTTTTTGCCGAATTCATCTATCTAGTGGGGAGAGTGGTGTGTTAAAATCCCCAACAATTAATGTCTTTGGATCTATATGGGATTTGAGGGAAAGTAGTGTTTCTTTGATAAATTTGGGTGCTCCATTGTTTGGCGAATAGATATTTAGAATTGTAATATCCTCCTGAAGGAGAGATGCTTTAATTAGTATGTAGCGACCTTCTTTATCTCTTCTCACGATTTTTAATTTGAAGTCTATTTTATCTGATATTAGGATTGCAACTCCCGCCAGTTTATGGGGGCCGTTTGCTTGGTAGATTTTGTTCCATCCTTTAACCTTGAAAATGTGTTTGTTTTTACGGGCAAGATGTGACTCCTGCAGGCAGCAGATAGAAGGGTCTTGTTTTTTAATCCAACTAGACAGTCTATGTCGCTTAATTGGAGAGTTCAGTCCGTTAACGTTAAGAGATAGGACTGAGAGGTATTTGGGAGTTCATGCCATGTTATCCACCTTCTTGGGGGCTGTGAAAACTGGGTTCTTCCTATGGTTCTTGGATTCTCAGTTTCTTGGCCTTTGTTGCGGTCTTGTTGGTTTTCTATGTGTAGGACATCTTTAAGAAACGTTTGTAGGGCTGGTTTGGTGGAGATGTATTGTTTCAATTTTTCGTTGCTATGGAAGTTTTTTATTTGGCCTTCAGTTATGAAGGAGAGTTTAGCTGGGTACAGTATTCTTGGTTGATAGTTGTTTGTTTTTAGGGCATGGCATACGTCATTCCAGGCTCTTCTTGCTTTGATTGTCTCTGCTGAGAAATCTGAGGTGATACTAATTGGTTTCCCTTTATAGGTGATTAACCTTTTCTCCTTGACAGCTTTAAGGATCTTTTCCTTGTTCTGAGTTGATCCTGTGTGGATTATAATGTGATGGTGGGATGTCCTATTCTGGTCTGGTCTATTTGGGGTTCTAAAAGCTTCTTGTATCTGAATAGGCTTATCGTTTTGTATGTTTGGGAAGTTCTCTGCTAGGATCCTGTTAAATTTCCTAGATCATTAACTTCTGTTTCTAGGTGCTCCTCTACACCCATTATCCTTAGATTAGGCCTTCTGATGGTGTCTTCCAGGTGTTGGATAGATCTATCATATTTCTTGGACTTGTCTTGGATGGTTGTATGTTCTTTCTCTATAATATCTAGGCTGTCTTCAATCCGTGAGATTCGATCTTCTGCATGGTCTAACCTGCTGTCAAGACTCTCTACTTTGTTTTTTATCTCTTTTCCTTCTAATTGGTCAGCTTTGATGGCTTCAAGTTCTTTGTTGAAGCTCTGTTTTAGGTCTTGTATGAATTTCTTTACTTCCTTAATTTGGTGTTCAGTGTTTGTTCTCAAATCACTTAGTTGATTGGTTATGGTTTCTTTGGACTCCCATTCCTTCTGTTGGTTTCCATTCAGCATTCCCTTTGTGGTCTCCCTGACTTCCTTCAGCTCTTTGTTAATGGATTCCATGAATGCCTTTAGTGATCTTTGTGTATTCTCTACCTGGTCTCTCAATTCCTGAATTACTCTTTTATTAGCTTCCTCCCATCTGTAGGATTCCTGCAGTTCTCTCTCCTCCCGTTCGTGGGATTCCTGCAGTTCTCTTTGAGTGTTCTCAGCCTGCTTACGCCATTCCTCCCTTTCTCTTTGAGTATTCTCAAGTTGTTCACCCAAATCCTGTATCAGTTTTTGAGTAGCTTCCTCACGCTTATGATATTCCTGTATAAACTTTTGGGATGCCTCCTCTCTCTCCTTATCACGCACATACAGAGACCTTTGTACGTTGTCAAACTTCTCATTTATCATGTTTGCCACCAGTGTTTGTAAGGCTATTTGGGAACTCTCCTCTGGGTTGTTCATTATCTGATCTGACCCCTGATTATCAAGATTGTGAATTGAGATACCCGGATTTGCCATTTTTCTTGTGTTTTTCCGGCTTACTCTGCCCATTTGAGAGGAAAATAGCACCAGTTTTGTGCTAGAACACTATCTTAACGCAACCATCAACCAACGTTTGCATTTATACAGTCAATAGTCTACAGATACAATCTAGTTCAATAGATACATCTATTCAACATCAAACAAGTATATGTTAATGGGTTTCGAACCGCAGAAAAGAATTTGGAAAACCAGAAATTTTTAGGGTTAGGGAGAGATGTGGGTAAAAAATAGGAATAGATTGGTGTGGGGAGGCACAGGGAGAGTTAACTATGTCCTAATCTCAATGCAGGAAATAGGTTGGGTAGGATGCAAGTAGAGAGAGAGAAAAGGAAGAAAGGGAAAGGGAAATGAAAAGAGACCAGAAAAAATAGAAACGAAAAAATTAATATTATTATGGAGATTAAAAGACCATCTATTTAGAGAGGAATGTGAGTATATTAATATAATGGTAGGAACATAGAGAAGAAGTGAAAAACTTAAGAAAATGCTTAAAATATCATATAGGTATAAAGAGGTATTACTGCTATTAAGGAATTAAAGTCTCAGAGGTTTTGAATTGAGTAATAAATTTGTGGATTAAGTGTGTACACAATGGGGGATAGGGTCTACTAGTTAACTACGGGTTTATCTGAGGATGTGCAGGACAAGAGTTAAGTCACATACAGAATATCAAAAGAGAGGAAAAGGTGAAATGGATTATAAAGGGAGAGAAAAAGATCAGAAGTTTCGTAGAGCTAGACAAAAAAACAAAAAGATAGTTATGAAAGAACGAAAAAGAGAAAGAAGACAAGAAAAGAAAGGAAAACGCACATTCATGTATTCCTAAAATAAAAATTATAAGAGGAAAAAAAGTTACTGGAAAACAATTATTTTTTCAAAAAAGGCAAAAGTTAAAGATTAATAAAATTTTTAGAAAAGGAAAAAAATTATATATATATATATATAAGGTACCAAAAAAAAAAAAGAAAAAAAAAAGAGAAAAAAAAAAGAGGAAGAGAAGAATAAAAAAAGTTCTTTGATTTTTTTTTTGATTTTTTGGGAGGGGTGGGAAGAATCCTGTATCTCCCTTTTGTCTGTAAACAGCCTCTTGTTGGAGTCTCTGGTCAGGTTGAGGTCTTGTGGCTTGATTGGTTTCTTAAGTCAGTTTGTTCGAACAGGCAGAAAAATGCTCTGCTTTATCCAAGATTTTGAGATCCCCCTCCCAGATTAGTTTACTGGGAGGGTGATCTGCTTTGAGAATCACAAAAGAGGGGGATGCAGTGGTAAGGCTAAGTTCTGGGTAGAGTTGAGGCCTTTCAACAATCAGTAGCTGCTTACTGGGGCTATTTTGTGAAAAACAAACAAACAAACAAACAAACTCACAGAGCCCAGCCTGGAGCCATTCTCAGGGTTTTTGTTTTTCAATTGATTGTTGAGGCTGCTAGAGGGAGGGGCAGCCTCTGGCTCTGGTTAGCCAGTGAGGAAAGCCAGTCCAATGGCTGGTGCCTGAACTGGGTGACTTTTCCCTGGATGGAGCCTATTCTGGCAGGTCACTTTGCCGCCGTTAAGTTCTTGTGACCTGCTAAATGACTCGTTTTATTCCAAGGCCTGGGTTGGAGCTGGCAGCTCCTCCGAGCTTTGTCGGTATCCAAGATGGAGATCACCGGTGCTGGGGGGGGAGGGATGGCCTTCCCTCCTCTGCTCCCTGAGAAGGAGTGAGGACGTCGGGCTTCTACTCACGTCGAGTCTTGGATCCTGGGTCGTCTCTGGTCTGCGAACTGCAGGATGAAGATGTCTGCTCCTTCTCGGTTCTTGCTGGTGTTGGGTAGAATCCTCTCGCCCGCTGCGCCTGGCTCCTTCGTCCTGGACTCTCTGTGTGAGTGCTCAGGTATGGCCGGCTGCGTTCTCCGCAGTGATCCTGCCGCCGCTGCTGTGGCGGCTGCTGGAAGGCGCTCAGATGTGTCTTTTTGCCTTGGCTTCCCCTCTCTTGTCTAACTCTCTGTCCTGTGATGGCACACTTGGTGTTATTCTCTGGCTTAGGACTGTTCACTGGAACTCTAAAACTGCTTTCTATGCGAGAGCTTGTTCAGATTCCAGCTTCTCCTCCGCCATCTTCCCCTCTCTCCTAATTTGATGTTTTGACATATAAATTTAATTTTGCAAATTGAGGAGGGGAATATACATGACTCACGCAAGTTTTTTAGGTGTATTCGTATTGCTATATTGTGAACTTCCTAAAAGCCATCCATGGGAGCACATGTCCCTAATCCCATCACTTCTGTCACTGAGACAAGGCTTGAAAGGTCCAGACTACTTGGCGCTTCATAGTGAGAACCTTTCTACAAAGAAGGGGGAGAGAACAGCGAAAAGAGAAAATGAATCTTCCAACTGTTTTCTTACATATTCTTTACACTTAACCATTGAGACCACCATAATAGTATTGTTTATGACTTCTTTCCTACACTTTTACTGTTCTTTGCTGTTTTATTTATGGGTCTCTAAAAATCATATAAGAAACACATAAGAAATGTATATAAATCATATAAGAAATCATAAAAAATAGTTTGTTAGGGATATATAATCCAAAAAATAATTTTAGGAAAGTAGTAAGCACATAAAATGTAATGCATTGACATTGTTGAAAACTTCAGCAGTTGTATTTTATTTACTCTCATAACAAAGTTTATAAACTAAGTTACAATAGTATTCCAAATGGAAAACAGAACTAGAAACATGAAGGGTAGCACTAAAGAATGCTACTGCTACCACTAATAGAGTAAGAATGAAATTTAGGCAAAATTCCTTCAGAGTAAAAGACACAGGATAGCCGCAACATTACTTTCATTGTTCATATGAAGAAAAGAACTTTTTTGGTAGTAAAGACAAATTTTCACAGATATTAATATCAATTGGGTATATATTTCTTAAGGCTTTCAGGAAGGATGCTGTGACCATTTTGGTGGAAACTGACTTCTTTGAGACCTACTTCACAATGTGCAGACACCATTCCAAGCACTGCACTTGCTTTAGGGTAATTTTAGTGCTCATGTCTGTTCTTCAAGTTAGGAAATGAATTAAGTATTTTATTAAAAACAGAAGTAGGCAAGAAGGCCAAACAAATTTCCCAAGTACCTAAGACTGATCAGTTGTCGACCTGTAATTCAAATCCAGATTTCCACCAGGCATATCTGAGGCTATTCTCTGTAACATTCATTACCTTTAAAGAGTTATGGAGCGGATGAACTCACATTATCTTCCTAATTATGGTTATAAGGGCAATAACAATGCTACAGAATATAAGCATTTTTAAATGAAAAGGGTGTGGATAATGAGAGTGTAAGTGATCTTTATACCAAATAAAGATCGGTTTAATTTCTACAAAAATACCTGATGAACATCACTCACCATCCACTGTTTATTATTCCTGGAGTAATTCCTTAAGGAGAACAAATCCCCTTTTTCTGATGAACACAGGCTTTTATCATTAAGTACCTTGAATACACAGGGAATAGTTTTTATGGATATATAATACAAAAGAAATAATTTTTGTGACTAGTTACTTTCTTGTTGTACTAAAGTAAATCTATTCCCTATTCTAAAACTTATATCAATTTAATGGATATTAGTTTTATCAGTATAAATTAGGTGTGCATAATATATGTAATGTATTCTTTTACATAACATATAAATGATATATTTATAATACATGTATCATTATTGATATTCTATAAATGATATTCTATAAATATTATAAATAATATATGTATAAAACTGATTTTAGTATTATACTGTGAAGGATACAAGGAATGACAACTTTATTTAAATAAATATATTTGTATGTTTTAGTCACATAATTTATTTTTCTGCCAGTATTGATACTTGAACTATGGTCTGGGTCTTGTCCCTGAGCCATTTCACTTAGACTGGCTTCATATAGCTATCTTCAGATCTCAGCCCCTAAGTAGCTGGGATTACAGATATGAATCATGTTATATATTTTTTATTGTGAAAATACTGTACAGAGGGGTTACAATTACATGGGCAAGATAGTGAGTACATTTGTTATCAAGCATTGTAGCCTCCTCCTTTGTTTACCCTTCCGATCCCTTCCCATCCTCCCTCCCCCCATTCCCAATCCTCCCCCCAAAGTTGTAAAGTTCGTTTTTGACATGACAACTTGTACTTCTCATTGTTGCAACAGGTCCTCGTGTTATATTTTTTGAATTCCGTCCTTGGCATGTTCCTACATAATTATTTCTGAATGTTCAATTATGTTATGATATTCCATTTCTAAACCAATTCTGAATAAATAACTACTTATTGGGTAAAACGCTATGTTGCAATCAAACTTGTAAGGACCCTACTTTACTATCAATTTTCAAAGACATTTCTAATTTAATTCCTGGACAGATGAGCAGAGAAATTAAATTATGTATGCATAATATACGTAAAATACTATATTACATAAAATATAAATGTTATATTTTTAATAGATGCATAATTAGGGATATTCTATAATTACTATAAATAATATATTATAAAACTGGTTTTAATATTATACTGTTAAGGATACAAGGAATGTCAACAACCCTATCTTAACTGTCTCATTTTCAACAGAATATAAACTATGCCATGAACATATAACTCAAGAAAGCACACCTCTGTAATCACCTATTCACCTTCAAATATTCTCCTCATCATTATGAGGACAAGAAGTGGCACTGTGGTTCAAGTGGTAGAAGGCTCCCCTTGAGCTGAAGAACTCAGTGATATGTTAACACCCAGGTCCTGAAATTAAACCCCAGGACCGACAAAAATAAAATTTGAAGAATTAAAGCATTAGGGCTGGGAAGGAAACTCAGTGGTAGAGTGCTTGTCTTGCATTCATGAAGTCCTGGGTTCAATTCCTCAGCACCACATAAGAAGAAAAAGTGGAAATGGCTTTGTGGCTCAAGTGGTAGAGCACTAGCTTTGAGATGAAAAGCTCATCAAGGACAGTGCCCAGACCCAGAGTTCGGGCCCTCCTACCATCACCACCATCAACTACAAATTAAAGCATCAAACAACCTGAAGTTGTTATCCAGAATAATGAGGGCAGCATTATCCATTTACATGACTTAGTGACTTTAGGCCTAGTTTACCAGGGGAGGTAGTGGACAATTGTGTGTTTACCAAAACCTGCAAAATTATTTTGTACTTTCCCAAGGAGAGAGAAAGGAGGGAATGTGGGGAGGAGGGGAGGTGTTTAGTGACCTTGCCTTTTGGTGCAGTGACTGTTTTCTGGAGTAAATTCAGAGAAATTCTGCTTGCAATCCTAGTTGCATGGGGAATGAAGAAGCCATGCCCTGGAAGTGTTTTTATCCTGTCCTTGGCCTGGTTCCAACCACCACTGTATAATCCAAGTACCACTTCAGGACCAAGAAGCTGTGAAGACTACTGATCCACTGGACAGGTGGACCTAACCACAGCCAGAAAAGGCAAAATTGCAATGCCCAGGGCAGCACTGGAAATCTACAACAGGGAAAGATTTTTTTATATTTTTTATTGTAAAAATGCTATACAGAGGGTTTACAGTTACATGAGTAAGGTAATGATTACATTTCCTATTGAGCATTGTTACCTCCTTCTGTGTTTTTCCCCTACTACTTCCCTCCCCACCTCTCCAACTCCTTCTTCCTTGACTCCTGCCCGACATTATAAATTCATTTTGGACACAGTGTCCTGTATAACTCATTGTCACAATGCATCCACATTTCAGCATTCTGCTATAACCTTTCTACTCCCCAAATTACAAAAATATATATAAAAGATGCAGTACACTAGAATCAAATACAGTGAAAACAGGAATTATACCATGGGGGTATGAACCTACAAAAGAATCACATAGTGCATTATAAGTATATTAAAAACAAAAGGCAAGAAAGATAAAACCAATTGTGTCTCTGACTTGGGGTATATTTCGCTTAACATCATCTTATATGGTCATATGTACATAGTCTTTGATCTTTTGTGCTTGTACTAGAAGTGTACTAGTCCTTGCAAACAAGGGAAAACATGGGACCTATGTTTCTTTGGGCCTAGCCTTACTTCACTTAATATAATACTTACCAAGTCTTTCTATTTCCTAAAAATGGGGCAATTTCATTCTTTCTAATGGAGGCATAGAATTCAATTGTGTGTGTGTGTGTGTGTGTGTGTGTGTGTGTGTGTGTGTGTGTGTGTGTGTGTGTGTGTATCACTTTTTTTGATCAACTCATGTACTGAGGAGCATCAAGGTTGGGTCCATATCATAGTTTTGGTGAATAATGCTGCAATAAACATCGTGGTGCTTGCAACTTTGGTATGATCTTGTTTGTGATCATTTGGGTAAATGCCTAAATGCCCAAAAGTGGGATTGCTGGGTCATAGGGGAGCTTTACCTGGAGTCTTTTCAAGAACTTCCATACTGCTTTACAAAGTGTTTAAACAAGTTTACACTCCCACCAACAATGCAATAGGAGTCCTTTTAGACACATCCCCTCCAACATCTGTTGCTATTATATTTCTTGATTATACCCATTCTAACTAGGGTAAGGTGCAATCTCAATGTTGTCTTGATTTGCATTCTTTTGTAGCTAGAATAGTTGAGCATTTCTTCATGTGCTTAATGGCCATTTTTATTTCTTCTTCAGAGAACTCTCTAAGTCTTTAGCCCACTTAGTTATCGAGCAGTTGTTTCTTTGAGGATTTGCTGTTGGAGAATTTAAGTTTTTGAGTCCTAAATATATCTTAGATGTGAGACCTTGTCCATTTTATGTCTCATGAAATCTTCTACCAGAACGTGGGCTTTCTATTGATCTTGCTAACTATGACCTTTGCTTTGCAGAAGCTCTGATGTTTCATGTAATCCCATTTGTCCAAATTTTCTTTGATTTCTGTTTTTTGACTATTATAATATGTTTATTGTATACAGACTCCATTAGCACTTGGATTTATAATTCCATCGTATCTTGTAATAGCAAATTACTAGTTTCATAAAGAGATGAATTAAAAAATTAATTTCTTAACTTATCTTTCTTTACTCTTTGTTTCTGGCTCTCTATAAAGAAATTTTCAGCCTGTACTAAAAAGCTCTCGAGTTTATCCTATTCCTTTATTCAATGTTTTCATGGTGTCTTCTTTTATTTTGAGGTCTTTGATCCATTTGGAGTTGATTCTCATGCAGGGTGATATATACGGATCTAGCTTTAGTTTTCTACAGGTGTTTAACCAATTGTGCCAACATCATTTACTCAAAATGCTGTCTTTCTTCCATTCTATTTTTTTGCTCCCTTATCAAACATTCGGTGGCTATAGGTCAGGGGATTCATTTCTGAGTCTTCAGTCCTATTCGGTTGCTCCTCAGGTCTGTTCTTGTGCCAGAACCAAGCTGTTCTTATTACTATGGCTTTTTAGTAGAGTTTGAAATTTGGAACTGATATTGCTCCAGTGCTGTTCTTTCTGCTAAGGATTGACAAACCTAAAGCCATCATTATACTTAATGGTGAAAAGTTAAGGACATTTCTTATAAATTCAGGAATGAGATAAGGATGTCTGCTCTCTCCACTACTCTTCAATTTAGTATTAGAATGCTAGATGGGGCAATAAGACAAGATGCTAACTTACATGGGATCCAAATAGAGAAAGATGAAGTAAAACTATCCATCTTTGCAGATGAGCTGGTCTTGTATTCAAAGAACCCCATGTACTCCACTCCCAAGTTACTTGAGCTGATCAGAAACTTTGGCAAACTAGCCGAGTATAAAATTCACCCTCAGAAATAAATGGCTTTCCTGTATTCCAATAACGATATGAGTGTGGCTGAAATTGGGAAAGCAACCCCGTTTTAATACCCACACAAAAAATAAAATACCTAGGAGTTAACTTAAGAGGTGAAGGACCTTTATGATGGAAATTTAAAAACCTGAAAAAGAAAATGAAAGCATAACTCAGGAAGTGGGCAACCTCACACGCTCATGGATTGGAGGATTAACATCATGAAAATGGCAATACTGCCAAAGGCTATATCCAAATTCAATATGATACTTATCAATATCCCAATCTCACTCTTCAATGAAATAGAAGAAGCAATCCAAAAAGTCACATGGAACAATAAAAGACCCCGAATAGCAAAGAGGTCTTTGTGATAACCCTGCCTGTAGCTCACAAAACACTTAATTCTTAGGTCTGGACAATTGTTCCTAGATAGTGAATTACTTAAGTGTAATTTGAACGCATAAAACATGCATATAAAAATAGCACATTTTCATCTCATGGGAAAACAACCTTTTTTCCATCCCAAATTTATTTCCTGAAAGGCATTTTTAGAGAGAATCTATTTTCATTTTTAGATGAAAGGCTTGTAGGAAACTATATTCATAATCTGGCTCCTCCTCCCTCACCTCAACACCTAAAACACAAATTTCACAACGCATTTACAAGAAACAATAAAAAAAAAAACCCTGGGAATGCTCAGATGCTGAACGTTTTTACAAAACCCAGAATAAAACTCTGCTGTCTGAGGGAGGGGCTCTCTGAATAAATTAACAAACAAACTAAAAAAAGCAGCCAGGAGTACAAGATGTGAGTGTCCCTGGCTGCTGCTCCATGGACAAGGAGCATGGAAGGGCTTCCTGAGCCTACTGGAGAGAGCATGGAAGAAGTTTCCTTGCCAGCCTGAGTACAAAAGTTGGCATCACCTCTCCTGGGCCTGTCTTTCTTGTCTTCTCCCCACAACAGAGCAGAATAGTCCTGTGCTCCATGAAGGATAAATATTGTACAAGCTGATCCACAGACTGGCTTCTGTTTAATCTGTACTCTTTCAAAGGTGGGCAGCCCCTGCCCTGTAGTGTATGTGTGCTCCCAGGGGCTGATCCTCAGGGCCCAGGCCCACGGAGCAGGCATGTGCTAGATGTGAGTCAGTGACATTGTGTCATTCACGCAGCAGCTGCTGGGTTGCTTCCCTAGCCCAACAGCAGGTGCACCCTGATCTCCTCCCACCATCCCAGGAGAGGTGCCCACAAGGGTCCGATATGGTCATGCTGCCACTAGGATCCTACTTCACCAGACAGACCAGCATGCCAGATGAAGTGGCTGCCGCCTGAATTACTAATTATTTTATAGAGCAGTATTAAACAAAGTGATAGACATTACTGTATGATTTGTAATGCTCTATCCTTGAGTCTCTAGTCAAAAATCACTGAACTTTATACTAGCAAGAATGGGTTTTATTGTTTGTATTCATAAGGCCATAATGTAAAATTGAAATAAAAGTACAACAAAACTCTTAACCGTAAACATGTGATTAAATATCAGAATTTGAAAAAAATTGTATGTAAGTAGTACAAATAAAGTTATACTAGAATAGTAAAATACACACAAAATATATTACATTAGTTGTATTCAAGTGTAAAATAAGTAATTACAGACAGAATTCCTACTGGATAAAAATATTACAATGGTTTAACAAGTTGAAGTGATGTAGTTTATATATTTTGTTTTTATAAAACTTATTTATATCTCCCAGTTCTGTTTATCTCAATGAAGGGAACTGTTAGAAAGTAGATATTATATGTGGCACCTCTTGCTTCCAGTACCATCAAGGGGAGTGGCACTTGCTCATGGGAGTCCTGGGATGAAACCCACACCCGGCCCATGTAGACCCATCAGTGGTCCATGTGGTGACCCTAAGGGGGCCCAGGACACTGCATTGCTGCTGCAGCAAGTATAGCACTTGTTGCTGTGGGCTGAAGCCAACAAGGCTCCATTAGTGACCAAACCACGCAACCCAGACTCAGATGTCAAGCCAGGGGGTAAGACAGGGCAGACGCCAAGTCCTGCCTTCCATCAGTGCAGCCTACACTGCCAAGACCAGGCCCATTCCCCTGCTTTGTAGAACAACGAGGGTAGGGGGTGAGCCCATTGCCTCCAAATGGAGTATCCCTGGAATGGTACCCAGAGCTGGCCCCATATGGGCCAGAAGGGTGATGGAGGAGACTACACAGCAATGTCAATGGGGCTTCAGGCCCTCGGTGCTGCAGCTGGTGTGCTGCAAGTCCAGGCTCCTCTGGCACGGATGGGCATATGTTGGGTTGGCCCTGTACCTGACTCCACAGGGTCCAGAAAATGGAAGTCCACAGAGATGCTGAAGGGGCTCCAGGTTGCTGAGCTGCTGCAGCTGTCACAAGCCAGCTGGCAGAAGGGCCAGCACATGGCTCCACTCCCCCGCCCCCCTTAAAGCCTGATGAAGTGAACCAAGGCTAGGCTACCTACCCCCAAGGAGGCAGACTGCATGCTCAGCCTTCCTTTACCCATGGACTGTGCAGTGTACAAACATGGTGTCCCCCACCCCCCACTCATGGGGACAGGCAGTGACCCAAGAACAGAGTCTCCCTAGGATGGGCCACAAACTCAGGAGCACAGAAGACAAGTACCAGCACAGCTGGAGGAGGAGAGGGCAGCAGTGGCCTCAACTCCAGCCCCATGGTTGCCAGCTGCTGGGTGAAATGGAGCAACTGAGACTGGGAAGTTAGGTGGGATGAGTGGGCGGGCTTCATCTAGCAATTCTGAGGAGCATGCACACACATCCACTCACTGCACATCCACCGTAAGGGAGTTGACCCCACATCTCAACAGGTGACCTAAGAAGACACCCACACCCACAGGGACTACAGAAATGGAGTTTCACATAATGACTTGGAAAGGGCTCCAGGGCAGAGCCTTGGAGCAATGAACAATTGGCAAAAAAGAAAAACGAAAAATGTCCACGAAAACTATTCATCAATGATAACCTATTACACTTTAAAAACAGTTTTGCTTTCCTCTTGTCCTATATTTTTGCATGGGGACTTCTGAATTAACCAGAAATCCCCAGGATTTCTTCATGCATAGTAACACTAGTATATATAGCTTCTATTTTTTTTTTAATTAAGGGAAGCTGCATTTAGTCCTTTCCCATGTTTGATTCATGAAAAGAAATCCTGAACTGTATATGTAAAACACCAAACTCAGCATTTCTTCTGAACACCTCACTGAAGAAAGAGAATAAAATGACCACGCAACAGGTATCACCCATATTGTCACTGTGCTAGCTATTTCTCTGATTAGAAAATAATCCTGCCTGCACATGCAGATCGCTTATGTAAAATGTTTTCCAAAAGCTCTTGTTGTTATCTTACATTTATCTTCCTCTTCCTACCTCTTCTTCTGCTCCTCTTCCCTACTGTCCTGTTTCCGTCTTCCTTCTCTCCTACCTCTGCTTTCTCCCTGTCCCATCCTCTTCTCTCTCGTGCTATGACCTTTCTTCACTCTTACCCCTTCCTCCTCCTTTCCTTTCCTCTTTCTTCTACGCTTTCACTTTCTTCAACATCTTTATGGTCCTGGGGGTTGGACACGCACTAAGCAAATTCTCTGCTGCTCGCTACAGGCCTCCAGTCTGGACTTCATTTCAATGACACTCTATTTCTTTGCTACAAACCCAACAAAGTCTTTTGATTCAGGATTTAATTCATTGTACATATTCTACATCATGAATATGTGCTACTTCATACAGTGTGACTAATAGGTTTGGATTATGCTTTGGGCTTCAGTTAAACTCATCAGAAACAATGTCTTTGAAGGCAAACTAATGTGATCCTGTTACTCCCACATTAATGAACTGGTTACTTTGTATCTTGCACAAGTACTTCCATATTGCTCCCAGTTTAAGGAACTGTCACTTTGTGGTAGCACCCACAGTAATACTAACCCAAGGATTGCTGGGGATCAGAAGATTAAGTCCAGACAGGAAAATCCATGAGATATGCATCTCAAATTAACTATTAAAAAGCCAGAAGAAAACTTGTGACTCCGTGGTTTAGTGCCATACTTCCACAGAATAAGCTGACGACAGGACCCAGGCCTGAGTTGAAGACCTGTGGTGGGTGCACACACCCCACACTCACACACACACGCACGAACGCACACACAATTTCCCAGCTAGAGCAAGTACAATATCTGTTTTCCCAATGACATATCTGAGTTCCAATACTATGTGTTTGGATGTTTTTGAAAGCTGTATCATCAACTTACCTAATTTTAATAAATGACACCCTGCTCACTATTATTTAATCCTGGTTGGAAAATATTTTAAGACACATTTTCATGTAGAAAATTGAGTTTTTTCCCCAAATCGTGACTGTCTTGGTTTATAAGAAAGAAAGAGTTGTGCCTTTAATTCATTAGTTCATAAATTAAAAAAGTAACCCTAACCCTAGAACCAGTTGCCTCTGCATTCAAAAAGCCACACAATATATATTAAATTTATACATCCTATCTTTGATTCAACTCATCTTTCATAAAATAATTTCTAGTTTTACTCAATATCTTGTCATTTTTCTAACACGAACCCTAACTGAAATATTCAGGCTAATCCTTACACTAATCATATCCCAATCCTAATATTATTAGCAGTTTCCTATTTCATATTCATCCTAATTCTATCTTGACTTGTTATTCGAAGATTAACTTTCAGTTTGACCCTAAATTTTCCATTTCCCTAATGCTAACACTAAGCCCAGCTGGAACTGAAACCTAACTGTCAACCTAATCATAGTCCAAAATTAATATTAAAAATACTCTAGTTTTTATTCATTGGAATGAATATTCCAGTTTTCACTCTGGAAATGAGTTTCAATATGCCCTAATTCCAACAAATTTCCTGACTCTACCTCTGAAGTTATCTTGTTCCCTAACATGAACCATTATATTACTTGTCATCAGATTCTCTTATCAGGGAAAACACTGTAGTTTCCATTGATACTACCTTTTCCTGAACCACTGTATTCTAAAACAATTTCATATTTACTTATCATCTAGTCCATTACTCAATGTTAACTCTCAACCTAAACCTGGCTAGAAAACTCTCATTAATCATTATAAGAATGATCACTGAGAAATATATATATATATATATATATATATATATATATATATATATATATATATCATGGTAATGCTCTAGTTACTATTCATTCTCACATTTTTGCTTCTACTTGTTAGTGAAAACTCAATTTTATACTAAAACTTTCCTATTCATAACACTAATCATAATCAGAACAAAATACTGACAATGATTTTAATCCAAATTATACGCCAATACTAACACTTACTAGTTAGTGTTACAATAGTTTTCATTCATCCTAACTTGATTCAAATATGCCTTGCAAACATAGGTTTCTATTTTTTTCCAATATCTTAGTCATTTTCTTACCCTAAACTTAATCTTAACTGGAATATTGAGAATAAATATAAGCCTAATTGCAAGTAGATTCTAATATTAATAGCAGTACTCTAGTTCACATTCATTCTAATTCTTACCAGACTTATTCCAAAATTCACCATCAATTTGAGCCTCATTTTTTTTTTCTCCTTCACTCTAACCCTAAACGTGGCTGGAATCCTAACCCTAACCTTAACACTAATGGTATCGCAATTCTAAAATTTATGAAAAATGCTGGTTTTGTGCAATCCTAACTGAAATTCCACTTGTAATTCTTGAAATAAATTGGAAGTTTTCCTAAACCCTACAGATTTTCTCATTCTTATTTCTGAACCTATCCTGTTCCATAAAAGTAATCATTAAACCAATTGATCTCAAATCCTGATATTATGAAATACATTTTACTTCCATTATCCCAGCTTTTCCTGAATTCCTAGAACATAAAATAAGTTCAGATTTAATTAACATTTATCCTATTCCTTTTTTTTTCTTTTGGTTGGTTGTGGGATTTCATCTCTGGGCCTGGGCATAATCCCTGAGTTCTAGGCATAGGCATGATCCCTGAGTTCTTTAGCTCAAGGTTTGCACTTTACCACTTGAGCCACAGCACCACTTTCTGATTTTCTGATAGTTAATTGGAGATAAAATTCTCACAGACTTTCCTGCCTGGGATGGCTTTGAACTGCCATCCTCAGAAATTAGCTTCCTGAATAGATAGGATAATAGGCACGAGCCACCAGTTTAATATATTTCTTTACTCAATTCTCAACCCCCTTTAACCAGAAACCTAATCCTAATCACAACCTGAATTAACAACAAATGGTTAATGTAAGGGAAATTGTCTGGATTCTATTCAATTACACATTTTTTTGCTTCTACTTCTTAGTGGAAAACTAAATTTTACCCTAAAGCTTATCCTTCCCTAATCCTAACAAGAACTGTATGAATGTTTAAGATAACATGCACACTTGTTTTCATTCATTCTAACTTTGATGTCATTCATTCTTCTTAAAATATGTGGCAATTTTACACAATATCTTACCTCTTTTTCTTATCCTAACCCCAGCTCTAACTGGAACACCTTGCCTAATCCTAAACCTACATATAACCGAATCATAATGTTAATAGCAAGCCTCTATTTCACAATTATCCTATCTCAGCGTGTAGGTCTAAATTTCACTTGCACTTTGAACCTAAATTTTTAAAAATGTTTTTTTTTATTTCCTGTCGTTTTATTTTTCATTTTTTAAATTTTATTTTATTGTAATGAGGCTTACATAGGGATAACAGTTACATATGTAAGGTAATGAGTACGTATCTTGTTGAGCATTGTTACCCCCTTCTTTGTTGTTGTCCCACTATCCCTTCCCTCTCCCACCTCCATCACTCTTCTCTCCCCATGGTGTAAAATTCATTTTCAGTACAGTTTTTTTTTGTATTTTTTTTGTTCATGATGATAATCCACTGTATGTCTTGAATTAAGTTGCAGTTTAGCTTAAATCTTCCAAATTACTTTATATGTGCATATATAAAAATATAATTTTATGTGAAAAACAGAAGATCTTCGGAGAAAGGAGTAACAAAAAATAGAGGGAGTAAAATCAAATATTTTTAATAGATTATGGAAAGAGCATAATTAAACTGCCACTTCTGAAAATTAATAACCATTAACAAAATAACTAAAAATAAATAAATAGCACACTGCCTTCCAGTGTTCTTGAAGAGAACCATGATATGTCTTGTGAAAGAAATAATTGTGTTAGATAAAATTTGTTCATGCATAATTTAAATTGTTATTGGCCAATTATTTAACTTAGTGAATAAAAATTTATCAAATAAGATTTCATGACAAAAATATAAATCAGTTGCTTAATAAATGTTTGAGAAAATGTTATAATCATGAGTTTTAAGAAACTAAATTTCTATTTCCCTACAAAGCAATGATTTAGGTTTACTAATCTAGTATTGCTAGTAAGTTTAGAGAACATAATTGGCATGCCCACCTTGTTATTTTAGAAAGAATTGACATCATGAAAAAGAAGAATATTAATCAGGTACTGAGGTAAGAGAATGGAAGTATGTGGGAAAATGTAGAATACTGTATGTGTGTTAGAGATAGAGAGTAATAGGCTCATTTATTGAAAACTTGTCATCCTATATTGAAACTTCAATTTATGTATACAGTTTTCCAGGTACTTTGCTTACCTATCACTTCTGATCACAAATCTTCTTATGAATGTTTATAGTATCTTTGAATAAATCACACAATTTGCAGGTACTTATCATCTTAAGGAAAGACAGTCTGCTTCTGCATTTTTCATTATATGTGACAAACCCTTATTTTTTGTTTCCCTGTTTGCTGAATAAATGTATTACTGGAAACAGAATATTGACAGCAAATCTGAGTGTAATTTTCATTTTGTAAATTTCAAATATAATATAAACTTTGTATTGACTAGTTATTTTTTTAAATGAGTGTTATTTATGAACACAATATTTTGGTGCCTTTAAGTCAATTCAGAATTGCTGTGGTAGTTCTTGTGTCTTTTGACTTAACCATTATGTTATTCATGTATAAACATTACATTGCACTTTTTTATTTTTATATATAAAATAATCCCCAAGGGTTTACTTTAAAGTGATAATGGAGGGAGGTTGTCTTCTTGTTCCAAACTTTATATTTACGTCATTACAATACTAGAAACACATGATGTTTACTGGAGCAATATAAAAGATAAGGACATATTTCTAAAGCGAATGGATTTATTGATTAAAACATAGAATAGAGTAAAATAGTCAGGTTTCTTGTTTGAGACTGCATAAATTTTATATGAATGTAGCTCAAGATAACTTTCAAAGATAAATTCATATTTATATTACTGAGATTTACATCACAATATAAGAAATATAGGTATTTTAAGAAATTGGTCATTCAAAGCCCTAGATACCTAATGGATGAAAAATGGACTTGATAAAAAGCAGAGGAAAACAATTCAACATGCATCTATTATGATTTTATAATACTAATATTAAAGCAATGGAGCTTTTCCCTTTCTGAAGAAGAACGTTTAGGCAGTAATTTTAATGTAAGTTATAAATTGTAATGAGTCTATAGTCTTTTCCTCCAAGATGTCCAAGAGTACTATACTCATCCTTTGAAGAATAAATTAGTAATTATTTTCATTAGCTTTGCTTAATATGAATTTATTTGTAGTAAATAGGTTAAAATATCTTCTTTCTCCTAAATTTAATAACAAACATTCTGTCTCTTTCTGTTTCTTCATACAAGCCTGAAATCACTACTTCAACGTAATATAAGCAGAAAAACAAAAATAACCTGATACAACAATCGCAAATCCTAAATTATGTGAAAACATCCACAATATAAAAATAAATCTGAGGAAGAGGAAAAACAATAACATAATAACAACAGAAAATTACCCTAGTAATCTCTAATGAACAGAGGTATATAGTCCTAGCAGATACTCCACTTATAGAGGGTCACATTAAATCAGATATAATTATAGATATGCTATAAATATGTCTATAGATATGTCTATAAATATAGACATAATTATAAACATATCATTCATAAGAAGATTTTATACTGTCTTCACAAGAAAATAGAATTCTATGAAAAGGTGCCAGCCAGGTAGTTGAATGCTATGACTGTGTTGACCAACACATTCAAAAGCACATCTGCAGTGTGAAAATAAATGGGCAACATAGAAAAAAGCAGGAACAGAAGCGTACATCAGAGAAAGCCACATCCATACACATAGACAATTCACCATACTACTGGACAATCCAAACTGTCACTGGAACCACAAATATTAACATCACAACATCTCACCACAACTGTTTTCTATACCTACACTTAATGGACCTGACAAAAATGCAATTGCAGAAAAACAAATCATAACAGGAGACCAAACAAAGACCTGGCAAATCAACCAAAAACATAGAGAGTCACCTATTAAGATCATAGATTCCCCCAAAAGAAAACCTCCAAATGAACAAAACAAATCAGAAAAATACAAGAAAAGTTATGTCAAGGTAGTATAATTCACACAGTAAATAACCAGGCATTAGAACAGACAATCAAGGACCTAGAAGAGAGTTATTGAAACTTATTACAGATACTGCTGAAAAATGTAATTAATGGAAAGATAGAAAACCTCTACAAGGAAATTTGTGAAAAAATGAGGCCAACCAAAGATTGAAAAATAATTCATGGAGACTACAAACAGAAAAATAAATGAATTCTGAGAAGTCAAGGGAGTTCAAGAAAAACTGGATGCCTAGTTAAAAGATATGAGAGAAGACACAGCTAAGAAAACAACCCTTGCAAATCTCCCACCCAAAGAAAAAAATGTACGGAGGGCTGAGAAGGTGGCTCAGTGGTAGAGCACTTGTCTTGCCTGCCTGAGGACCTGGGTTCGATTCATCAGCACCACATAAGCAAAAAAAAAAAAAAAAAAAAAAAAAAAGAGAGAGAAAGAAAGAAAAATCCAGGAAGTGGTGCTGTGGCTCAAGTGGTAGAGCGCTAGCCTTGAGCTGAAGAACTGAGGGTCAGTACCCAGGCCCAGAGTTCAGGCCCCACGACCGGACCCCAAAAAATGTACAGAAAGTCCATAACAGATCTAAAACAAAGCTTTAATAGAGAGATAGAACTCCTAAAAAATTACCAACTAGAAGACAGGGAAATAAAAAACAAAGTAGAAAGCCTCCACAGCAAATAGATGACATAGAAGATAATCTCAGGGCCAAATACAGAATAGATCTAATAGGAAAGAGGAAAAAATCACTTAGAACAAATCCACGAAATAAGAAATGATCTTGCCAGAAAGTCAAGACTCAGAAGATCAAATTTCGGGGAGATAGGTATCAAGGAGAAGAGCAGGAAACTAAATGGATGGGAAACATATTACAGAATTCTAGCAGAGAACATGCCAAACATCCAAAGAGATAGGCTCATTCAGAGAAGAGAAGCCTTTAGAACAAACACAGAATTCTAGAACTGAACAATCCACTATGACATCATAATCCATTAGAGGATCATTAAGGATCAAGGAAAGGATTCTTAAAGCTGCCATAGAGAAAAGATTATTTATAAAGGATATACAGTCAGAAGAAAAACAGATTTCTTAGCTGATATGGTGAAAAGGAGAGCCTGGAATGATATATGACAAACACTAAAGGTAAACAATACCAACCGTGAATAAGGTCCCACGCCAAACTTTCCTTTACATTTAAAGGATAAATAAACATATTTCATGACAAAGACAACTTGAAACAACGTATCTCCACCAAATCAGCATGATAGAATTTAATCAAATATATTGTACATAGAGAAGATCAAGAAGAAGAGGAACTGGTTATATAAATGTTCCCTACCAGAGTTCAAGGTAAATTTATTAAGAGTAGATCAGGCACAGCTCTTAACAACTGGTGTATAACATATCAGGACTTATCAGATATTTCTGTCAACTCTCAATATCAATGGACTTAAATTTCCAAATAGAAGACATAGATTAGGTTGCATTTAAAAACAAGATGCATCCTTCTAGTATCTATGAGAGACACATTATCAAACACATTCTATGAAGCTAGAATTAGACTCTTCGCCAAATCACATAGGGACTCACCAAAGAAAAAGAACTATGAATTCAACTCTTTGATAAGCATTAAAGAAGAACTTCTTAATAAAATTCTCACTAACCAATTTCAGCAACTACCAAAGAAAAATCATATGGTATGATCAAACAGGATTCATCTTAGACACAAGTGGATTTAATATTCTTGTGAATAAACATAAAACACACTATCAGCAGAAGCAGGGACAAGAAACACATGATCGTCTATAGGGATGTAGAAATAGCTTTTAACAAGCTCCAATACAGCTTTATGATTAAAAGGTCTGAGAAGCTAGGAATGCATGGAACATTCCTCAATATAATACTGAGTATGTATATTACACAGATAATTAGCATTTACCTCACGGTGGAAGCCTAAATACATTAACATCAGGAATGAGACAAGGATGTCCACTCTCTCTACCACTCTTCAATATGGTAGTGGAATTTCTTGCAAGAACATTAGACAAGAAAAAAACATAAAGCAGATCCAAATATGGAAGAAGTAAAACTATCCCCTTTTACAGATGAAATGAACCTGTATTTAAAGGACCCTGCGGCTTCCTCCCTCAAGTTAATTCAGGTGATGCTATCCTTCAGCAATGTAGCAGGGTATAAAACCCACAAGAATCATTAGTTTTTCTGTTACCAACAATGGGAAGATGCACGCTGAAATCCAAAATACAACCTCATATGTATTAGCCTCAAAAACAAATCAAATCTAAACAAAACAAAACAACAACAACAAAACTAGGAATTAATTTAGCTAAAATTGTGAAGGACCTATATGTGAAAACTTAAAAAAATATAAAAAGGGAAATTGAAGGAGATTCAAGGAAATAGAAAGCCTTTCAATGTTCCTGGTTGGAAGAATTAACATTTTAAAAATTGCAATACTTCCCCCAAACAATTGGCAATACAATACTCATCAAAATCCCAACAATATTCTTCAGTGCAGTAGAGAAAGCAATCCAACTTTAATATGGAATTACAAAATTACAGATGACACAAAATGCTTAGAAATGAATTCATGGGCCTATAGTCATCTTACACACATACACACACAAACACACACACACACACACACACACACACACACACACACACACAATGGGATTACATTCAACCATCAGAAAGATGACTTTTCACCAGTGGTAAGGAAAATGAAAGGTTTGGGAAAATTATATTAAGAGAAAAGAGAAAGGAATGCAGAAAAAGAGCAATATAGGTTTCATGGATTCATTCATTTATTGAAACTAGAAGGTGCATACAAATCTATAAATAAACAAGACAGATTCTACTTCATCCCAGTTAATATGGCCATTACTAAGAAAACTAACAATAGCAAACGCTGGCCAATTTGGAACTCTATTACACTGTTGGAGGGAAATTAAACTGGTTCAACTATTGTGGAATGCAGTACGGAGTTTCCTGAAATGACTAAACCTATATCTCCCTTAAGCCCCAGTAATTTTCCTCATGGGCAGTAATCCAATCAATAACAAACAGCCTCACATGAAAGCTACCAGTATATCCATGTTCAGGGCCCAGGCCCAGAGTTGAAGGACTGGAAAAAATTTACCACTGCTGGTATTTGTTTCTGCAAATATGAACCGTTTGATATAAGATAACAAATGAATCTATTTTCAATAGTTTAGGACTTAAAGGTAGTGGGTGATAAAATGGCTCCTTTGTTGAGTGTTAGGAGAAGATGTAGGCAGTCCATGAAATGGGGATATGTTGTTGTTGTTCGAGGTGCTTGAAGTCTGGGCTTGGGCACTGTTCCTGAGCTCTTCAACTCAAGGTGACTGCTCTACCTCTTGAGCAACAGTGCCTCTTCTGGTATTCTGGGGGTTAAATGGAAATAAGAGTCTCAGGGACTTTCTTGCCCAGGATGTCTTTGAATTGAAGTCCTCAGATCTCAGCTTCTTGAGTAGCTAGGATTACAGATGTGAACCACTGGCACCAGGTAAAAATGGGGAATTTTTAGAAAAGAAAATCACCCTCTTCACCTGAGTCTAAATCTCAGATATTACTATTAGAACACTTCACATTTTACTCATTTCATCAGATATTTGTAAATTTTCTCTTTTCCTTCATGTTGGAATACTGCAGTCAATATCAATTGAGCTGGGGGACTGGATCAATTGTATGGTAATTGCTAGCACCTAATTTAAGAACTTTTACATAAAAAGAAATAAAACCCTCATTTGGAATAATTGTGTTTTCTTTTTATTACAAATCTGTGCTGGATTACTTCCTTATGTGATATTGGACCTTCTAAGAGAATGATGACATTTTCTTTCTCTTCAGCCTCCTCCCACATATGGCCAAATATTTAAGAATTCAAAGATTTGAATTGATAATTGATTAAGCTGACTTCTAAGAAAATGTGAATTTCTGGAATTTGGTCTGCTGTATTTTCTTACATGCACAGGCTTTCCATGATTTATTTGTTCTACAAGGAATTCTACTTTCCAATCTTTGTGTGACCAATTTTAGTCTCTCTGATCAGTCTTTCTGACCCTCTCTCTGGAGTCTCATTTGAGTTTGCCTCATAAAAAATATTTTAGTTATCGGCTAAATGACTCTCAGCTTCAGTTTTTTGCCTGACTTCATGTAGGCTGTAATAGCAACCCTGCCTGGCTGTGCTTACTGGAGTGCTTTTTGTGTGTTTGTGTGTGTGTGTGTGTGTGTTTATGTGTGTGTGTGTGTTTTGTTTTAGAGGTCTAGGATTATTATTCAAGTTAGTAGTTTCTCTTGGCCTCTGTGATCCCCTGGCCTAGAGTCAATGGGTTTTTCTAAAACTACAAAGAACAGCTTACTAAATTCCTGTTTTAATTGTCCCACATTGAGGCAATCAGGCATCATTGCAAAGCCATCAATAGTGCTTTGTAACCACTTACAGAAGTTGTCTATCAAGATGGCTTTCCAAGGTTGACTTTGAAAATTGTTCATTTCCAACTAGGCACCATAAAGCACATCACATTCCTGGGATCAAACTTTTGGAAGGAAGATTCCTCTTCCTTCCTTCTCTTATGATAGATCAAACCATAATATTATTCAGTTGTGGAGACTGGAGCACATTTTCTCAAGAATATTCTGTAGTGTAAAAAAGGACCAACTTTCAAAATAAAGGTGAAAATACTTGACTACTACAGACTGATTTATCTTGTTTATATCTGTTGATATTTTCATTACTTCAAACACATGGATAATTTATATTGATATTAGACAAGTGGCAAAGGATTAATGGAATAAGCATTCAGTTTACTTTTGTATATCCAATATAATACATTAGCCCATTATGGAAAATTAACTACAACTGTAGAAAAAATGTCAGGAATATAAAATAAGCCTCAAGTTAAGGTGAGGAAGATGGCGGGGGAGAAGCTGGAGGCTAAACAAACTTTAGCATAAAAAGCAGTTTTAGTGTTCCAGTGAACAGTACTAGGCCAGAGAATTACACCAAGTGTCCCATCACAGTACAGAGAGTTTGGCCAGAGAGGGAAAATCAAGGCCAAGAGACAGATCTGAGCACTTGCCAGGAGCTGTGGCAGCGGCAGCAGCTGTCACACCTGCAACAGAGAGGGTCTGGGACAAACGCACCAGATGCAGCAGGCAAGCTGATTCTACACAACACCAGCAAGAACTGACAAGGAGCAGATATCTGCACACTGCAGATAGCAGATCAGAGATAACCCAGGAACCAAGACTCTGGCATCATGAGTAGAAGCCTGACATCCTCAATCCTTCTCATGGATCAGAGGAGGGAAGGCATTCATCCCCCACCCCACTACTGGAGAGCTACATCTTTGATACTGAGAAAGGCTCTGCTGAGCTGCCAGTTCCAATTCAGGCCTTGGGAGATAACAAGACAGCTATTTCGCAGGTCACAGGAACCTGCCCAGACCTGCCAGGCTCAACTCCACCCAGGAAAATGTCACCCACCCCAGGCAGAGGAAATCTGCCACCTGGGAGTGGCTTTCTTCATTGGGTAAACAGAGCCAGAGGCTGCCCCTCCCTACAGCAGCCTAGTCAATTGAAATTCATTAAATATAAACTCTGAGAAAGGCTCCAGGCTGTGCTCTGTGAGCGTCTCAGAAGCTAGCCCCTCAGGGAAAAGCTACTGTTTGCTGAAAGGCCTCAACTCAACCCAGAACCTAGCCTCATCAAAGCATCGCCAAACAAGAGAAAACAGACATCTCCCTCTTTTGCAATACTCAAAACAGATCCCTCTCCCACTGAACTAGCCTAAGAGGAGGATCACAAAATCCTCGGTAAAGCAGAGCATTTTCTGCTTGCCCAAACAAACTGCCTTAAGTAACCAATCAAACCGCAGGAAAACCAAACACCACAAGCAGACCAGGGACTCCACCAAGAGGCTGGTTACTGACACAAGGGAAATACAGAATCTTCCCATGTCCCAGCCCACAAAAAAAATCAAAGTACTTTCTTTTTGTTTTTGTACCTTATTTTTATTATTTTTATTTTTTGGTTTTTTAAAATTTTTGTTTTTATTGTTTATTGTTTTCTTCCTCATATAATTTTTATTTTAGGTGAATATATGTGTGTGCTTATTTTTTAATCTCTACTGAACTTTTGATCCTTTTCTTTCTTTCTTTCTTTCTTTCTTTCTTTCTTTCTTTCTTTCTTTCTTTCTTTCTTTCTTTCTTTCTATCTTTTCTCATTCTTTTCACTTCTTCTCTTTCATTCTTTTCTGCATGACTTAATTGCTGTTCTGCTCAACCTCAAATATACCCGTTGTCGATTATTAGATCTTATACTCTATTGTGTACACACTTAATCCAGAAATTTATTACTCAATTCAAAACCTCTTAGACTTAAATTCTTTAATAGCAGTATTACTTCTTTATACCCATATAACATTTTAAAACATTTTGATTTTTCTAGTTTTTCATGTTTCCTTTCTATGCCTCACCTCCTCTAATCCCATCCCCATTCTTCTCTGAATACTGCTTCTTCAAACTTGCAGATTTTAAGGGTTTCAATTTTTAATATAAAATTTTTGTTTTTCCATTTTTTCTTGTGATTTTTTTCCTTTTTCTTCTTTTTTCTTACTCTTTTTTCTCTCACTGCTATCATTCTGTCCAATCAATTTCCCTCTTTGAGATGAGGACATGGTTAAATCTGCTCTTCCTCACCTTCCCACATCCCTCCAATCCTATTGTTCCCCAAATTTTACCTAAACCTAATAATTTCTGGTTGCCAAATTCTCCTTTGCTGTTCTTAGGCCATTAAGACATAGTTGTTTGATGTTCAATAGATTGTATCTCTTGAACCAGATGGTATCTGCAGACTTCTGACTGTGCAACTACGGACTTTGGTTGATGCTTAACTTAAAATAGTGTTCTAGCACAAAACATGTTATTCTCATCCCAAATGGGCAGAACAAGCCTGAAAAACACAAGAAAAATGGCAAGCCTTGGGTTCTCAACTCCCATTCATGACAATCAGGGGAGAGAAGAGATAAAGAATAATCCAGAGGAGAGTTCCCAAAAAGCTCGGCAAACACTACAGGTAAACAGGGTAAATGAAAAGAGTTAAAACCTGCAAAACTCTCAGTGTGAGCATGATAGGGAGAGAGAGGAGGCAAACCAAAGATCAATACAGGAGACTCATGAGCTTGAGGAAACTACTCAAAGATTGATACAGGAATTTCATGAGCAGATTGAGAACACTCAAAGAAAAATAAAGGAATTGTGTGAACAGGATGAGATCAGACAAAGAGATAGACAGGAATTGTGTGAGTAGGTTGAGATCAGTCAAACAGATAGACAGCAATTATGTGAGCTGGCTGAGAACAGACAAAGAGAAAGTCAGGAATGGCGTGAACAGGCTGAGAACACTCAAAGAGAAATACAGGAAATGTGTAAACATGGGGATCTTAATCAAAGAGAAATACAGGAACTGAGAGATCGGGATGAGAAAGGACAAAGATCAATGGAGGCATTAATGGAATACAGGAACAGAGAGCTGAAAGAAATCAGGGAGACTGTAAAGGGAATGCTCAGTGGAGAACAACAGAAGGAATGGGAGTCCTAGGAAACCATAACAAATCAACTAAGTGATTTGAGAATAAACAATGAAGACCAAATTAAGGAAATAAATAACTTCTTACAAGATCTAGAACAAAGGTCCAACAAAGAATTTGAAGTCATCAAAGTCGACCAATTAGAAGGAGAAGAAATAAAAAACGAAGTAGAAAGTTTTGACAGTAGGTTAGACCATGAAGAAGATTGAATCTCAAGGATTCAATACAGCCTAGATACTATAGAGAAAGAACATAAAACCATCCAAGACAAATCCAAGAAATATGATTTATCTATTCCATTCTATTTGGAAAACACCATCAGAAAGCATAATCTGAGGATAATGGGTGTAAAGGAACACCTAGAGTCAGAAGTTAATGGTCTAGGAAATTTTTTTAACAGGATCCTAGCAAAGAACTTCAAACATGCAAAAAAATAGGGCTATTCAAATACAAGAAGCTTTTAGAACTCCAAATAGACCAGACCAGAACAGGACATCCTACTGTCAAATTATTATCCGCACAAGATCAATTCAGACCAAGAAAAAATATCCTTAAAGCTGTCAAGGAGCAAAGATCAATAACCTATAAAGGGAAACCAATTAGAATCACCTCACATTTCTCAGCAGAGACAATTAAAGGAAGAAAAGCCTGGAATGATGTATGCCTTGCCCTAAAGACAAGCAACTATCAACCAAGAATACTGTATCCAGCTAAACTCTCATTCATAACTGAAGGTCAAATAAAAATCTTCCGTAGCAAAGAAAAATTGAAACAATATATCTCCACCAAACCAGCTCTACAAAGATACCTAAAGATGTCCTACACATAGAAAACCTACAAGACCACAATAAACATCAAGAAACCACACCCAAACTGAGAATCCAAGAACCCTGTTGTGGCAGCCGCAAAGAAGGTGAATAAAAGGGCAAGAACTCCCAAATACCTCTAAGTCCTATCTCTTAACATTAATGGACTTAAGGCTCCAATTAAGCGACATATACTGTCTAGTTGGATTAAAAAGGAAGATCTTTCTACCTATTGCCTTCAGGAATCCCACCTTGTCCATTAAAAACTACACATTTTGAATGTAAAAGGCTGGAACAAAATCTATCAAGCAATCGGGTCCAATAAACAGGCAGAAGTTGCAATACTAATATCAGATAAAATAGACTTCAAATTAAAATTATTTACAGGAGATGAAGAAGGTCTCTTAATACTAATTAAGGGATCTCTACTTCAGGAGAGATTACAATTCTAAATCTCTATTCGCCAAACAATGGAGCATCGAAATTTATCCAAGAAACACTACTTTCTTTCAACTCTCATATAGATCCAAATGCATTAATTGTCAGGGGCTTTAATACACCACTATCTCCACTAGATAGATCAACTTGGCAAAAAATCAACAGAGAAACCGCAGATATAAAAAACTGCATAGATCAACTAGATTTAAAAGACACCTACCAAACATTTCACCCAGCAGCATCAGAATACATGTTCTTCTCAGCAGCACATGGAACATTTTCCAAAATAGACTACATTTTAGGTCACAAAGCAAACATTTTCAAATTCAGGAACACTGAAGTAAAATCTTGCATTCTCTCAGATGACAAAGGAAAAAAATTAGAACTCAACACCAAAAGCAACAAAAGAAAGTCCTGTAACATATGGAGGCTGAACAACACACTGTTGAACCACCAGTAGGTCATGGAAGCGATTAGAAACGAAATTCATGTGTTCATGGTATTCAACTAAATTGAGCACACAAACTACTAGCTCCTCTGGGACACAGCAAAGGCTGTACTCAGAGGCAAGTTTATATCTTTGAGTTCTTACATCAACAAATTCGATAGATCTGAAACTAAAAATTTAATGAGACAGCTGAGACTCCTTGAAAAAGAACAAGATAAACCCCAAACCAGTAGATGGAAAGAAATAATTAAAATTAAATCAGAATTAAATGAATTAGAATAAAAAAAGAGAAAGAATCAACAAATCAAAGAGTTGGTTCTTTGAAAAAATCAACAAAATAGACAGACCCCCAGCAAATCTTATCAGAAAAATAAGAAAACACACCCAAATAAACAAACTCAGAGATGAGAATGGAAATATCACCACAGAAACAAACAAGATTCAGAAAATTATAAGGGAATGATTCTCAAACCTTTATGCTAATATGTTTGAGAACTTGGCAGAAATGGAACTTTTCCTAGCAAATATCCACAGGCCAAAACTAAATCAAGATGAGTTAAACCATCTTAACAAGCCCATATCAAGCATTGAAATAGAAATAGCAAAAAGAGACCTGCCATCTAAGAAAAGCCCAGGACCAGATGGTTTTACAGCAGAGTTATACAAGGCCTTCAAAGCAGAACTCACACCAATGCTCCTTCAAATTTTTAATGGAATTGAAAGAGAAAGTTTACTACCGAATTCATCCTATGAATCTATAGTAACCCTCATCCCAAAACCAGGCAGGGACTCATCAAAGAAAGAGAACTATAGACCCATTTCTTTGATGAACATTGATGCAAAACTTTTCAACAACATTTTGGCCAATCGACTTCAACAATTTATCCAAAAAATCATAGGTCACAATCAAACAGGACTCATTTCAGGAATGCAAAGCTGGTTCAATATATGCAAACAAGATAACATAATTCACATCAACAAGAGCAAGAATAAGAACCACATGGATATCTCAATAGATGCAGAGAAAACATTTGACAAGATCCAACACCACTTTATGATGAAGTTTCTGCAAAGACTAGGAATCCATGGAACCTTCCTCAGTACAATAAAAGCTGTATATTAAAACCTCAAGCCAGTATTATGCTCAATGTTGAAAAATTAACTCCATGTCCTCGAAACTCAGGAACGAGACAAGAATGCCCACTCACTCCATTGTTCTTCAATCTAGTATTAAAATGCCTAACTACAGCAATAATACAAGATGCAAACATCAAGGGGTTCCAAATAGGAAAAGAAGAAGTAAAACTCTCCCTTTTTGCAGATGGCATGATCTTGCATTCAAAGAATCCCATGGACTCTGCTCCCAAATTCTTCAAGATGATTCAAAATTTTGGCAAAGTAGCAGGGTATAAAATTAGCCTTCAAAAATCAATGGCTTTTCTATATGCCAACAATGAGAAAAGTGTGACTGAAATCAGGAAAGCAACTCCATTTGTAATAGCCCCACAAAAAATAAAATACCTAAGAATTAACCAAACAAGTGAAGGACATCTATGATGAAAACTTTGAAAACCTGAAAAACAAAATCAAAACAGAACTTAGAATTTGGCAAAAACTCCCATGCTCCTGGATTGGAAAAATCAACATTGTGAAAATGGCCATACTTCCCAAGGCTATCTACAAATTCAATGTGATACCTATCAATATTCCAATCTTATTCTTCAAGGAAATAGAAGAGGCAATCCAAAAATTCATATAGAACAAGAAAAGACCCTGAATAACAAAAACAATCTTTAACAGAAAGAACAGTGTTGCAGGAATATCAATACCAAATTTCAAACTCTACTACAAAGCCATAGTAATCAAAATTGCTTGGTACTGGCACAAGAACAGACCCCAGGACCAATTGAATAGACTTGAAAACCCTGAAATGAACCTAAAGACCTGTAGCCATCTAATCTTCGATAATGGAGCTAAAAAAAAAAAACAGAATGGAAGAAAGACAGCCTCTTCAGTAAATGGTGCTGGTAAAATTAGTTAACTACTTCACTTAATATAATTTTTTCCAAACCTTTCCATTTCCTAACAAATGGGGAAATGTCATTCTTTGTGATGGAGGCATAGAATTCCATTGTGTATATATACCACATTTTCTTGATCCATTCATCTACTGAGGGGCATCTGGGTTGGTTCCATATCTTAGCTATGGTAAATAATGCTGCAATAAACATAGTTGTGCTGGTAGCTTTAGTGTGGTCTTGTTTGTAAACATTTGGGTAAATGCCCAAAAGTGGGATTGCTGGATCATAGGGGAGATCTATGTGAAGTCTTTTGAGGAACCTCCATACTGCTTTCCAAAGTGGTTGAACAAGTTTACATTCCCACCAACAATGAAGTAAGGTTCCTTCCTGTCCACATCCCCTCCAGCATCTGTTGTTGTTAGAGTTCTTGATTTTTGCTGTTCTAACTGGAGTGAGGTGATATCTCAATGTTGTTTTGATTTGCATTTCTTTTATGGCTATGGATGTTGAACATTTCTTCATGTATCTATTGGCCATCCTTCTTTCTTCTTCAGAGAAGCTTCTTTTTAAGTCTTTCGCCCACTTATTTATTGGGCAGTTGTTTCTTTGAGGATTTGTTGTTGGGTGGTTTAATTTTTTGAGTTCCAAGTATATTTCAGTGAAGTAAGCCAGGCCCAAAGAAGCATAGGTCCCATGGTTTCCCTTATTTGCAATATCTAGTATAGGTATGAGTCAAGCGGTAAAGGTCAGATAATGTGATGTTAGGAAAATGAACCCTTAATTATGTATTTTAATGTTTTCGTTTCTTTCAGGCATGTGTTTCTAACGCATTTATAAGATTATTTCTTTGTTGCTTTGTATGTCCCTCCCCCACAGTGTAACCCCCACTTTCACTATATTTGATGTCAGTATAACATGTGGAGGAGATGGGGACAAACAAGTCGTTTAAGGATTCAGGTGGACCTGTTGCAACAATGAGAAGTACAAAATGTCATGTCAAAACCAGCTTTACAATGTCGGTGGGTGGGGGGGAGGGGGGAGGCTTGGAAGGGAGGTGAAGGGTAAACAAAGGAGGAGGCTGCAATGCTTGGTAAGAAATGTATGCATTATCCTGCCCATGTAATTGTAACCCCTCTGTACAGTATGTTCTCAAATAAAATGAAATAAAATTTAAAATTAAAAAAAAATTGGTTAACTACTTATGGAAAACTAAAGCTAGAACATTATATATCACCTTGCACCAGAATCAACTCCACATGGATCAATGATCTCGGAGTCACAGCAGACACTCTGAAAACATTACAGAATGGAGTAGGAGAAACCCTAGGTCTCCTTGGCATAGGCCGAAATTTTCTTATTAGAGCCCCAGAAACACAACAAATGAAAGAAAGGTTGGACAAATGGTATTGCATGAAATTGCAGAGCTTCTGCATGGCAAAGGTCATATAGCTTGGAATATCAATAGAAAGCCCACGCATTGGGAGAAGATTTTCACTAGCCATACAACAGACAAGGGTCTCATATCTAAAATATACCTGGAACTTAAAAAATTAAATCCCTCCAAAACAAATCTTCAAACAACAATTGCCCAATAAATGACTGTGCTAAAGACTTAACGAGAAACTTCTCTGAAGAGGAAAGAAGGATGGCCAATAGACACATGAAAAAATGCTCAAGTTCTAGCCATCAAAGAAATGCAAATCAAAACAACAATGATATACCACCGCATCCCAGTTAGAATGGTTATAATAAAAAATTCTAATAACAACAGCTGCTGGAGGGCATACAGACAGAAGGGAACTTTACTGCATTGTTGGTGGGAGTGTAAACTTGTTCAACCACTTTGGAAAGCAGTATGGAGATTCCTCAAAAGACTCCACATAGAGTTCCTTTATGAGGCAGCAATCCTACTTTTGGGCATTTACCCAAATGATCACAAACAAGACCAAACTAAAGCTACCGGCACGACTATTTTTATTGCAGCATTATTTACCATAGCTAAGTTATGGAACCAACCCAGATGCCCCTCAGTAGATGAATGGATCAAGACAATGTGGTATATATACCCAATGGAATTCTATGCCTCCATCAGAAAGAATGCCATTGCCCCGTTTGTTAGGAAATGAAAAGACTTGGAAAAAATTACATTAAGTGAAGTAAGCCAGGCCCAAAGAAACATAGGTCCCATGGTTTCCCTTATTTGTAATAACTAAGTTCAGATAAGTTGATGTTAATGGAATGAACCCCAAGATAAGTATTTAAATGTTTTTTTTTCCTTTTATGCAATTGTTTCTATCATATGTATAAGATTACGTTTGTCTTGAGCCTCCCTCTCTTTTTCGTGTTCTTTGTTTTGTTGAATGTTGCAGATCTGACGGGAGTATTCTTCCGCTGGTGTTCTCGTAGTAGTTCTTGTCCTCAGCTCTCTCATGGAATCTTGTTGTTTCAGACATCTGAGAGCTGTGATGGGAAAGATGGGCTGGCCACATTCCGAGGCTCTGGGAAATCCTCTATTCTCCCACTCAGTGACTAAGAGTTCAATATCCTAACCTACTCCAAAGTTACCTCGAATCTCTTGCTCACCACTCAGCCACCTCTACTTTCCTCAATCCCTGGTAGTGGTGTCAACCAACAGAGGGAATTCTGGTGCTGCAGGGCAACATGGAATGTGGGCCAGCATTCTTGAATCCCATTGGTCAGAAAGAACCAGGAAAGAATGGGTTTGTGGCCGGAATCCTGTGATGCAGTCAGCATGGGCGGTGTAAAAATGACAGCGGCTTCGCCAGACCCTTTCCCAGAGAACTCTGTCCAATTCAGTTGGGTACAAAAGGGTGACCTGCTTTACTTGGATGGCTGCACAAATTGTTGTGTATGGCTGTTTATTGCCAGTCTCAGACCTTGAACTCAGGATCTGGGCACAGTCTGTGAGCTGCATTGGATCAAGGCTAGCGTGAGCCACATGTCTCTTCTTGTGGCTTTGTTGCCACTTAAGTTGGATAGTGGTCTCAAGGACTTTCCTGCCTAGGGTGACTTTGAACATGACCCTCCTTTCACAGCCTTGTAAGTAAGGAGGACTGCTGAGAGCCACTGGTGCCTGCCTAATCATTGGTCTTGCTGATGTTATTGGACAGACCGGTGAGTTCCCTATCCTCAGGTTTAAGTGGTGGGAGCTGGAACCCACAGTTCGAATCCTGCTCCTCCCACTTTCAAATGGCAGGAGATACTAAGAAACTCATTTATCCATATGAATACCAATGGAATGTGATGTATGTCATGATTGAATGGGCAGTTCTTGAATGATTCCAGTATAAAATTATAAACAATTATATTATAGGACACTGATCGATTTTAGTTAATACTTTATTAAGCATTTCAACAATCACACTCATAAAATGGAGGCCGAATGAAATACCTAAGAATTGGGTGTCATATAGCATAGAGATGCCATTTTTCTTGCCAGGACTGGGATTTGAACTCATGGTCTTGGTAACTCTGTTGCACCGTGTGGGAAGGGGAAGCTTACCTCCTTGAAGTCAAGAAATTCAATCTGTTCCTTAGGCCTGAAATCGATCCTCTGCACTAAATAAAATCCTATTCATGTACATTTTAAGTATATGATTTATATTTACAGACATATGTATGTACATATTGAGTTCAGTATATTTATTCATTTTATTTTTTGTTTTGTTCATGTATTGACTTTATTTTTTTGTCTATTATGGCATAAAGAACAATGATTACATTGATTACATATGATATAAGTGTACATATGTATTCTGCTTCATATCTGACACCCAGGACTTTCACAGAAAAGGAAAACATGTGCCACCATCAGCTTTTTATTCCATGATTCGTTGTTTGGGAGTTCTGACATCTGATCTCATGGCCTACAGGGACAAATTCATGAATGGGTCACTGTCAGCATGCCATCCTGGGGCAAATTGAGCTGACAGGAAGTTCCCAGGGCCTGAGATTGAGCCCCAGCGGTTGACAAAATAAGAACAGATTGACACTCAGATGGTAGTACGCTAATAAATATATATCTTTATAGAGTGCCAGAGATGTCTATCCATTATTCAGTTATATAGACTACATTCCTAACATTCTTGCGTATTATTATACCTCCATGTAATTAATGTTATTGTTTTTATCCTCAATGAGATGTACAAGTCATTATGTTGAAAACTAATTTTACAACTTTGGTGTGGGGGTGTGGTGAGGAAGGGGGGTTGGGGAGGATTGGGTTGGGAGGCGGGGGAAGGATGTTAATGGATGGGAAAGGGAAACAAAAGAGGAAGCTACAATGCTTGATAAGAAATGTACTCATTATTTGCCCATGTAATTGTAACCCCTCTGTACATTATTTTCACAATAAAAAATTAAATAAATAAACTCTTAAGTAAATTGGTGTCCTGAAATCATTGCATCCCTGTAATAAAGAGTATTCTTTTAATGTTTCATATTATATAAAATCAACCAGCCGACTAAAACCATGATGTCTAATTTTATACGAGTATCATTCATGAGCAACTCATTCAACAGTGACATTTATAACATTCCACCGTTATTCTTATAGATTGAAATGAGTCTCTTAGGATCTCCCATCTTCCAGAAGTGACATGACTGGGATTCGAATCTAGTCCTATATTGCCCTGCAGGACTATGGCCCAATAGCCCAATAGCCCACCAGCCTTAAGCAATGCAAGGTGAAGTACCCTTTGGAGCTGTGTCATTCAGACCCAGATGGTCATGGTGCAAAATCTAAAAAGGCCATCCCACCACTTATTTTCTGTGCATTCCCCCCCAGCTTGCAAGGCCTGGAGGTCTAGGATCCCAGGATCGTCTGTGGTTCCAGTGGCTGCACCACAGCCTAGGGTGATGGAAGCTGAGGCAGAGTTGCCATGACCTGAGTTCAAGAACTTGCTTGGCAAAAAAATTTCCCTGGCTTGCAATTGGTGCTGTTTTATCTGCCAGGCTTTGGATTTGAACTTAGGGTCTGGGTAACTCTGCAGCACTGTGGATGAAAGGGAAGCTCACCATGCTTGAGGACAAGAAAGTCAGGCCTGCTCCCTAGGCCTGAATTCATGCCCGAGCCCTGGGAAACACACTATTTATATACATTGTAAAGATAGGATTTGTACCTACCTGTTGATGTTCAGTCCATATCCTATATATCTAGATTTGTAGACATGTTCTCTTTCATGTCTTACACCCAGGACATTCAGAGAAAAGGAAAACAGGTGTTACACTCCACTTCTTACTCCATGATACAAATGTTGGCAGTGCTGGGACCTGAGCTCAGGGCCTACCAGACCCAATTCATGAATGGGTGTGTCAACATGGCAAACTCTAGCCCAGGAAGCTGCCAGGCAGTTCCCAGACCCTGAGATTGAGCCACAGGGGTGGACAAAATAGCCATACATGGATAGGCAGGTGGTAGTATACCAATAAATATGTTTGTATAGAGTGCCAGAGACATCTGCCTAGGATTCAAGTATATCAACTAGGTTCCTACCAACTCTTAGGTAGTTATTATGCCACCATTGAAGAAATAAGATTCTTTTCATGCTTAATAGACTATTCATTAAGATCAATCAGCATCCTAGGATCATTGCATCTAATTTTAGATTAGACTGATTGATGCACTCAGAAACTTCTCATTCAATCATGAGTTTGCTCACATTCCATCGGTATTTCGATGCATAAGAAGGAGTGTATTGGGAATTCCACATATTGGTATGTGTCAGGACCAGGACTCGAAATCAGAGCCTACATTGCTGCATGGGCCTATGGCTTCTCTGATAGCCTGCTATCCTTCACCAATGCAGGGTGAAGTACTCTTTGTAAGCATGTCATTAAGACCCAGGATGGTCACCTTGGAAAGGAACAAAATGTAAAAATCCATCCCGCGGCTTTCCTCTCTCTCTCTCTCTCTCTCTCTCTCTCTCTCTCTCTCTCTCTCTCTCTCTCTCTCTCTCTCTCTTTCTCTCTCTCTCTCTTACTTGGTGTGTGTGTGTGTGTGCATGTGTGTTTTCCTGCAAGACTTCGGGGCCTAGTATCCCAGGATCGGCTATGGGCCCATTGAAGCCCACCACACCTGAGGGGATTGAAGCTGAGGCAGAGTTACCACAAACTGAGTTCAAATCCTTTCCTTGGCAATAATAATAATAATAATAATAATAATAATGCAACCTGGCTCAGAACTCACACCAGTTTTCTGCTACAGCTGGAATTCCAACTCAGGTCTGGGTAAATCTATAACACTGTGGGGGAAAGGGAAGCTCACCATCCTTGAAGACTACAATATCAGGCCAGGTCACAGGTCCTGAACTGAAGCCCCAGCACTGGAAAAAATAATGTACCCACCTATTTTACACATAGGATCTCTATTTACATATATGTATGAGATGCATCATGAGTTCAGTGTAGTTACTCTTTTTATTGTGTGTCTTAGTCATGGATGCATTTGTGTTTTATTGAGTATAATGACAGGCATAACTGTGCCAACGTGGATAACAACCTATTCCTATGGTTACAGAGTTGCCTATATAGAATTCTCTATCCTCCTTGAGACCCAGGACTTTCACAGGACAGGAAAACAGATGGATCAATGGGCTTCTCATATTAGGATTCATCTTTTGGCAGTACTGGGATTTGAACTCAGAGCTTAGCAGGCCCAATTGGCGAAAGGGTCTAGGTGAGGATACCAGCCTGTGAGCAACTAAGGAGCTAGGGGGTTCCCAAGACCTTAGATTGAGCCCCGGGGTTGGGGTGGGGCACAATATTCATCCATTCATAAGCTGAAGCTAGTATGCTAATAAATACCTATTTGGATAGAGTAGGAGATGGGGCTAGCTGTGTTGGAATCCCATCTACCATGTTGTCAGGTTTTCGTTCATCTCACAAAAGACAGACAGAGTCCTAGGAAAGGTAAGTGCAGCCACTCGCCTGTTCCCCAGCCTCCCTTATCCCGGGAGACAATCAGACACAGCAGGGAGTCAACTCAAGCAGGAAAACTCCTTTATTAACACAGAGCAAGCCATTTTTAAAGCAAGAAAGAGTGGGTGGCATGGGAGGGGAGGAAGAGGAACCAATTATTTCAAGGTCACACCCTATCATGCACCTAAGCTTCCAAGGTCTGGTTACATACTGTAAAGCAAATTGGGCTCTGCCCACTCAACTCCCTATCAGCACCATTTTTGCTGCCCATGTGCTCTATAGATTCTCTCTTTTTTGTTTTAATGGCAGACCCACTTCCAAGTTAGTTATCTTTTTCCCTCCTCTGTAAAGGTTATTTTAAAAGGATTCCATTGGTAAGGATAGCATTGGCCATGCAGGGGGTTTGAGGCAAGTCTGGGTGGTGAGATTCGCCAGACAAGGATAGGGTGGGCCCTTGTGCATGATCCAAGAGCCCATCCCAGTTACCTCACATCCCCACCTAGCACAATAATAATCATCACTCCCACCACAGTTAGAAATGTCCGAAGCAGTTCAATTAATTCCTGGGCATATATAAAAGTCAGTATCTCATAAGGTCATCCTCTTCAGAACCTGGGAGCAGCCTGGGTATTGGGAGTTCTACACATGTGGCATGGTGCATCCTCGTGGGCCCCCATACTCAGGCCATTCTACTATAGTCCAGAAAAACAAGGAAATTTTAAAACAAACTGCAGACTTAGCAAAGCAATCCTGGGCACCTGGTGTCTTTTAAGTAATCCAGTTCCTTGTACGTGCCTTTAAGCGAGCACAGGGGTCAAGATGACTTTGAGCTTTACTTTAAGCTCGAAATGGCTCCCAACAGCTCCCCCGTCTTTGTTTAAAGAAGTGAACCTGCCTTTCTTAGGTTGGGTGGATCGTCTTTTCTGCCTGACCCATCATCGGGAACTTCTTCAGAGCAAAGCTGAAGGCCCTGTCTTAGGTTGGCCAGACTGATACCCCCTCTTACCCGTCTCTGGCTGCGATTCCTCTCAGGGAAATTTATTCACTTGGATCTTGATCTTATGTAACTGCCTGGATAAGCTCATAAGCGTTTTGTAGTGCACATATAATGCAAGTAAGGCATAGAAAAACCATCAGCAAAAGCATTTCCATACCAAGCAATGCCATTACTAGTCCTTTAACATTTGTCAAGGATGGAATAGCAGTCTTTGCCACTTCAGAGTCCAGAGGTGGGGCTTGTTCTAATCCAGCTATTTGGCTCTGGGGCTGAAAAAGATCTAAATTGGAAGCATAACAAAAGGTGGTTGTTTAACAATAAGTATGGATTCAATAATGCCGCTATACAAACAACTATTAAAAGAACAATTAGAGCAGGTGACATTAAAATAATTAGCTCCAACATAAATATTAAATGGTCTATACATAATGACATAGGGTGTGATCAAAATGAATGTCAGGCCACCAGGTCAAAGGGACAACTTCTCTTGTGGTGCTATTGATGATTTCTGCATTGCCAGCACTGATCACTGCCCAGGTCACTCGTCGAAGTTGATGCAGGTTCCATAGGGCCATTGTCAGGACTGGGAGGGTCAGGACAGCCAACAGCTGGAGTATCACCATCTGCAATTGTTAGAGAACACAAGAGCTTCTCAAGGGTTGGTTGCCGTTGGGGATGGTTAATAATTATCTTTCGGCTTTTCTCTTTTAAACACAAGCCTAGGCCACCATAGCCATTTTTCTTCCTTGTTGGTTAGCTTATCCTTGGATATCCTCCTGTACAGAGGAGATAGGTAAAAACTTAAGATTCCTGGCAGGAATCCAAATGGGGGCTGTCTCCCCTATGGGAAAAACGCATCCAAATCCCCTGCCCATGGAAACTAGGGGGTCAGGTCCTCTTCATTGTTGTGTCAGGGAGTCCTTCCACCTGACTTTTATTTGGGGCTTAGGGAATAGTTGTCCCCAGTGCTTCTGAAATCTGGATTCAGTTGCCCCTTTTGAAAATTTTAAAACGTTAATGGTAAACAAAGCTATCTGTAACTGTATATGGGGATTAACTCAGAATACAAACTAAAGGGTTTTTGAATGTCCTGAAGGGCCATAATTATGGCCAGCACTTCTTTATATTGTGCTGACCATTGACAAGGTGGGAATCTTTGTTGTCTGGCACTTCAAAGGCTGCATACACAGAGCCTGCTTTACCTCCATCAGTAAAAACATGGAGGACACCAGGAATAGGCGTAGCAGAAAATAGAGATGGCATTTTGAGGGGAAGTCACCATCACATGACAGTCTATTTGAATGGCCCATAATGGCAGTCAATTTGGCCTAGAAACCCCTCTAAGAAGAGAGCAAGATGAGCATTGGCTCGAGTGAGCCATTCAACGTCTGCCATCGGAAAAGGAAAAATAATGGAGTGAGGGTCAAGGCAATAATGCCTTTGGGCTTGGGTCCTTCCCTTGACCATAGCATGTGCAAGTTGGTCTGCTTGAGAGTACACCCAAGGTGTGCCCCCCAGGGGAGTGTGAACCCACTCTAATGGCTCCCCCTTTTGAATTAAAACTGCAGAAATCAATGTAACACCTGCAAACAACCAAAGGAAAATGGGCTCAAAAATAGAATACCCCTTCAGGTAAACTTCATCCAGGGCTTTTTGGAACTGCAAAAATATTGCCCAATGGCTGTCTGAAATTATCGTAACGTCCTGGGGCATTCTGTCTTTTTTTTGTAGAGCAAATAAGGAGGAAGAGGAGCCAATCACTGTCAAGGTCACACCCTCTCATGCACCTAAGTTTCCACGGTTTGGTTACGCACTGAACATAAAGCAAATCAGGCTCTGCCCACTCAACTCCCTATCAGCACCATCATTGCTGCCCATGTGCTCTACAACATGTGAGTACTGATTCTTGGATCTTTCCCATTTCCTCCAATTCCTCAATGTTATTCTAATTGTCACACTTCATGAACTCTTAATTAAAAATTTTTGTTGTGATATACGTCTTGCCTATCATTTCCTATGAGAATCATGCATGAACTAAACTCTTCCCTAGGGCTGAATTCAAGCACCTCATAACATTTATAGACATGTTAAATATACGATTTATACTACATCTATATATTCAGTCTATATTGTGTTTGTTGGAGCGATTCATTATGTTTTATTATTGATTTATTGGTTTAGCATTTATTTTACGGACTGTGAGTGCACCCATAACATTTATTACATTTATTCCAATCTATTCCATAGCATGTAACTTTGCAGACATATTATGAACTTGCACAGAAAAGGAAAACAGATGTCACACTTGAAATCTTACACCAGGAAGAAATTTTTGGCAATGATGGGACCTGATCTGAAAGCCTGAGTGGCCCAATTCTTGAATGGGTGAGTGTCACCACCACAGCCTCTAGCCCATTCAGCTGCCAAGTCAATCCCAAAACCTGGGATCAATCCCCTGTTTGACCAAAATCGCAGTAACTTTCTATGACTATAGTGGTACATAAATAAATATAAATTTAGATATTTAGGTACTGCTAGAGGTGTCTATCTAATATTCAGTGACATATACTACGTTCCTAACAATTCTCATGTATTTAGTGAGGATTCCATTTAATCAATAATAATTTTAATGCATAATAAACTATGAATTAAAATCAATCTGTGTCCTGTGATTATTGGGTCTAATTTTATGCTAGACTCATTTTGAGGGACTACTTATCCAACCATGACATTGATCACATTTCTCTGGTATTCCTATGGACAGGCAATAGTTTCTTAGGCTCTCTAGCCCCTTTTAAGTGGCATGATCTGGATTCGAACTCAGGGTCTAGCGTCTAGGTTGGCCTATGGCTTCACTGACAGCCCGCCAGCCTTCAGCAATGCCAGGTGACCTACAGGTTGCAGCCATGTCATTCAGACCCAGGATGGTCACCGTGCAAGAAAGAAAGATAGAAACTGCTGACCTTCTGCGGTTTGTGGCTTTTTATTGGTGGTGTTTTCATTTTGTTTTCCTGGTAGTCACCGAGGCCTAGGACCCAGGATGGGCTGTGGATGGGGCCTGAACTCTGGTCATGTGAACTCTCCCTCAGCTTTTCAGCTCAGGGCTAGTGCTGTACCATTTGAAATACAGCTCCATTCCCGGCTTTTTCTGATCCTGTGGTGCTGAGGAATAGAACCCAGGGCTCATGCATGCAAGGGTGATGGAAACTGAGGCAGGATTGCCACGACCTGAGTTAAAGCCCCGTGCATGGCAAAAACTAAATTAATTAATTAATAATTTTACTGAAGCTCCCTGTCTTGGATTTTGTGCCATTTTGTTGTTTGCCAGGCAGGGATGCATCTTGAGATCTGGGTAACTCTGATGCACTGAGGGGGATAGAGGAAAAGAAAGCTCTCCTCCCTTGAAGACAAGCAATTCAGGCCTGTTCCCTAGGACTGAATTCAAGCCCCAGCCCTGGAGAACATAACATTTATAGACATGTTTATTATATGATTTATACTTACATCCATATATTCAGTTTATATCGTGTTTGATGGAATGATTCATTATATTTTATTATTTATTTATTTACTTACCATTTATTTATGGACTGACTGTGAGTGCACCTATAATATTTATTACATTCATTCAAATCTATTCCATAGCATGGAGCTTTGCAGAAATATTATATACATAATACTTGACACCCAGCACTTGCACAGAAAAGGAAAACAGGTATCACCCTTGGAATCTTTCTCTAGGAAGACATTTTTAGCAATGCTGGGGCCTGAACTGAGGAACTAGCAGGCACAATTCATGATTGGGTGAATGTCAGCATGGCAGCCTCTAGCACATTCAGATGCCAGGTGGAACCCAGGACCTGGGATCGAGACTCAGGTTTGGCCAAAATAGCAATACTTTCTATGCAGACGGTGGTATAAAAATAAATATATATTTAGAAATTTAGATACTTCCAATGATATCTACCTAGTAGTATTCAATGACATATACTACCTTCCTAGTGATTCACAGGTATGTAGTGAGAATTCTATTTAATCAATAGTATTCTTTTAGGGGCTGGGAAAGTGGCTCACTGAGAGAGTGCTTGTCTTGCATGCATGAGCCCTGGGTTCAATTCCTCAGCACCACAGGATCAGAAAAAGCCGGGAATGGTGCTGTATTTCAAATGGTACAGCACTAGCCCTGAGCTGAAAAGCTGAGGGAGAGTTCCCATGACCAGAGTTCAGGCCCCACTACTGACAAAACACACACACACACACACACACACACACACACACACACACACACACACACACACACACACACACGTATTCTTTTAATGCATAATGCATAATGTGAATTAAATTCAATCCACATCTTGTGAATACTGGGTTTAATTTTATATTAGACTGATTGACAAACTACTCATCCAACCATGACATTGATGACATTCCTCTGGGGTTCTTATGAACAGGCAATAGTTTATTAGGCTCTCCAGCCCTTTCTAAGTGCCATGACTGGGATTCAAACACCTAGGTGTCCAGATTGGCCTATGGGTTCGCTGGCAGCCTGCCAGCCTTCAGCAATGCCAGGTGACCTACAGGTTGTAGCTGTGTCATTTGGACCCGTTATGGTCACCATGCAAGGAAAGAAAACAGAGAAACCACCAACTCTCTGCAATTAATGCCTATTTTTCAGTGCTGTTTTCAATTTGTTTTCCTGTCAGCCCCTGAAGCCTCAGATCCCAGGATGGTCTGTGGGCCCTGAAGCTTCAACATCCCAGCTTAGGGTGATGGAGGCTGAGGCAGAGTTGCTAGGACCTAAGTTCAAGCCCCATGCCTGGCAAAATAAATGAATAAATAAATAAAATATAATAAATTTTAATAAAGTATATAAAAAATAAAATACATCTTTTTAAAATTCAAAAATATCAAAAATACTAAAGGAGATCCCTGGCTTGGAATTTGTGTCCGTTTTTTTCTGCCAGGCCTGGGATTTGAACTCAGAGTCTGGGAATCTCTAATGCACTGTGGAGAATGGGGAAACTCACCCTCTTTGAATACAAGCAATTCAGGCCTGTTCCCTAGGTCTGAATTCAATCCCCAGCCCTGTTAAGTAATATTCATCCACACTTGAAAAAAATGATTAATATCTACATACTTATGTTTACTGTATATTGCTTTGAGGGTATTTAGTTTTGTATTAGTCATTCATTATATTTATTGACTATTACTACACTTATAACACGTATTAAATTTATTACGTATTATTAGAACTATACAGATTTGCATATGTATTATATATCTTACTTCAGACCCAGGACATTCACCGAAATTCTATATTAGATGATCCCATGCTTAGAAAAACAGAAAGAATACACCAAGCAAAGTCTAATTTATTCCTAGGTACCCCATTGGCTCACATCTGTAATCCTAGCTACTCAGGAGGCTGAGAAATGGACGATGAAATTTCAAAGCCAATGAAGGCAGAAAAGCCTGGGAGAAATCATCTCCAATTAACTGGCAAAAACCCCGGCTACAGGTATGGCTGAAGTGGTAGAAAATCAGCAATGAACAACCAAGCCAAGAAAGAGCAAGCTGAGTTCAAGTTCATGGAGTGGGAGAGGGGGATAAAAGGGAGAGAAATCCTCCAAAAACAGAACAAAACAACAATAGAAAAATCCCACATAATTTATGGTACCAACCAAACTGGAAAAAAATAATGAAGCTTGTGCAGTTGCATAACTTTACATGAGCACATATGCTCTTAGGTACACTTCAAATCTACGTTTTTAATAATATATGTATATATATTAATAACAGATATATATATATAAATAAACTTTAAATAAACTAAAAAGCAGCCAATGAATAAATACTTCTGAATTAGTGCCTTAAACATGGCATTATAAATTATTTATACTAAAAGTATATTCCAGGTTTCTTTTCTAAGAATCAATCTTTAAGAAGTTTGTTCACGTGCCTGACACGGTGGCTCATGCCTATAATCCTAGCTAATCAGGAGGCTGAGATTTGAGGATGGTGGTTCAAAGCCAGCCTGGACAGGAAAGTCTGTGAAACTCTTATCTACAATAAACCACTAGAAAACCGGAAGTAGCTTACTTCACTTAATATAATTTTTTCCAAGCCTTTCCATTTCCTAACAAATGGGGAAATGTCATTCTTTGTGATGGAGGCATAGAATTCCATTGTGTATATATACCACATTTTCTTGATCCATTCATCTACTGAGGGGCTTCTGGGTTGGTTACATATCTTAGCTATGGTAAATAATGCTGCAATAAACATAGTTGTGCTGGTAGCTTTAGTGTGGTCTTGTTTGTATACATTTGGGTAAATGCCCAAAAGTGGGATTGCTGGATCATAGGGGAGATCTATGTGAAGTCTTTTGAGGAACCTCCATACTGCTTTCCAAAGTGGTTGAACAAGTTTACATTCCCACCAACAATGAAGTAAGGTTCCTTTCTGTCCACATCCCCTCCAGGATCTGTTGTTGTTAGAGTTCTTGATTTTTGCTGTTCTAACTGGAGTGAGGTGATATCTCAATGTTGTTTTGATTTGCATTTCTTTTATGGCTATGGATGTTGAACATTTCTTCATGTGTCTATTGGCCATCCTTCTTTCTTCTTCAGAGAAGCTTCTCTTTAAGTCTTTTGCCCACTTATTTATTGGGCAGTTGTTTCTTTGAGGATTTGTTGTTGGGTGGTTTAATTTTTTGAGTTCCAAGTATATTTCAGTGAAGTAAGCCAGGCCCAAAGAAACATAGGTCCCATGGTTTCCCTTATTTGCAATATCTAGTATAGGTATGAGTAAAGCAGAAAAGGTCAGATAATGTGATGTTAGGAAAACGAACCCTCAAATATGTATTTTAATGTTTTCGTTTCTTTCATGCATGTGTTTCTAACGCATTTATAAGATTATTTCTTTGTTGCTTTGTATGTCCCTCCCCCACAGTGTAACCCCCGCTTTCACTTTATTTGATGTCAGTATAACATGTGGAGGAGATGGGGACAACCAAGTCGTTTAAGGATTCAGGTGGACCTGTTACAACAAGGAGAATTACAAAAGCCAGCTTTACAATGTCTGTGTGTGGGGGGGAGGGGGGTATGATTGGGTGGGGGGGGAGGGGGGAGGCTTGGAAGGGAGGTGAAGGGTAAACAAAGGAGGAGGCTGCAATGCTTGGTAAGAAATGTATGCATTATCCTGCCAATGTAATTTTAACCCCTCTGTACAGTATGCTCTCAAATAAAATAAAATTAAATTAAAAAAATACCTCACATTTTTTAGTTATTCACCATAGAACTTGAATTAAATAATAAGAACATTCTGTGGTGTTTAGTTCTTTTTTGAATTGGGGATTATATGTTATAAGGTTATGTACATGTAATATTAGACACTGTAAAAATAAATCTTTGGCACTCAAAAAAAAACCGGTAGTAGCATTGTGACTTAAGCAATAGATTAATCATATTGAGCCGAAGAGTGCAGGGATAACCCCTGAGTTCAGGCTCACGACCAAAAAAAAATTTTTGTTTATACAGATCATAAAATTCTAACACTTTGAGCTTTAGGAAACATTTATTCCAGAGTCTTATGCTCTTCAGGCAAATACTCCACTACTGATTACATCCAACTCCCAATGGTTTTGTTTTTCATTTTACAATCTACTTTATTCCCCAAATGCTTACAAGTACCTGCTGTCCTCACAAAAGTGAGTTTTTATTCAGAAACCCAACTTTTTGTGCTATGACTCCCCTAGTGTATTTTTTTGTAGGCACTGAGGCAAACTAAAATTACACAAATGTAGAGAGTTTATAATTATAGAAATAACTCTAAATATAAATAAAATCAACTGTCCCAACCTTCTAGGGAGAAATGGTGTTCTTATTTTCATGTTCACTCTTCATGGAAGATGGTCAAAATAGAAACACCAATGTGCTATGCTGAAATGTAAAAGTTTAAACCCCTTTTTTGAAAAAGTCTAGTGTTATAAAATCAAAATGTATCAAATAAAGGCGAAGTGAACTTAAAAAATATTTAAAATGAGAATGAAGCTCCCTTGCTTGGAATGTGTGGCATTTTTTTTGTCTGCAAGGCCTGGGATTTGAACACCGGGTCTGGGTAACTCTGTTGCACTCTGAGGGAAGGGGAAGCTCATCGTGCTTGAAGACCAGAAAGTCAGGCCTGTTCCATAGGCCTGAATTCAAGGCCTATCCCGGGAAAGCATACTTCTTACATACATTTTAAAGATAGGATTGAACTTCCATACAGATGTCAGATTATATTATGTTTGGGGTGGTTATTCATTGAATTTTTTTGTTTTATTCATTTATTTACCGTTTATTTTATTGACTGTGATGACACCTAACAATGTATTATATTGTTTGCATGCTATCACATCGCATGTAGATTTGTAGATGTCTTCTCAATCATGCCTGACACCCAGGACTCTCCCGGAAATGGAAAACAGATTGCCTTCTTAATCCAAGATTAAATTTTTGGCAGTGCTAGGATCTGTACTCAGGGACATGCAGTCCCAATTCATGAATGGGTGAGTGTGAGCACGGCAGCCTCTAGCCAATGAAGCTGTCAAGTGCTTCCCAGGTGATGAGATCTTGCCCCAGGATTGTACAAAACAGCTATACATGGATAGGCAGACAGTGGTTTACAAATAAATATATAATGGTAAAAAGATCCATAGCTGCCTATCTATGATTGAATGACATATACTACGTTCCTACTAACTCTTAGGTATTTATTATACCACAATTAAGGGAATAGCATTCTTTTTCATGATTAATAAAGTATTAATTGAGATCGATCAGTGTCCTGGGATTATTGCATCCAATTTTAGACTCGACCGATGCACAAACTTCTCTTTCAATAGGTATTCCTATCATAGGAATGAGTCTCTTTTTTTTTTTTTTTTTTTTTTTTCTTTGGTCAGTCGTGGGGCCTGAAGTCTGGGCTTGGGCGCTTTCCCTAAGCTCTTCAGCTCACTTGAGCTACAGCACCACTTCCGGTTTTCTGGTGGTCTATTGGAGATAGGAGTCTCATGGTCTCTCTTGCCCGGGCTGGCTTTGAACCGAGATCCTCAGATCTCAGCCTCCTGAGCAGCTAAGATTACAGGTGTCAGCCACCAGCACGCGGCAGGAATGAGTCTCTTGTGATCTCCTGCCATTGGTAGGTGTCATGACCGTGATTTGAAGCCAGGGCCTATGTTGACAGGTTGTCCTATGGTTTCCTTGATAGCACGCCAGCCTTCAGATATGGCAGGTCAGATCCATTTTGCAGCCGTCTGATTCAGACCCAGGATGGTCACTGTGCAAAGAGAAAAACATAAAACCCCCTAGCCCTCTGCATCTCCCCAATTTTCGTTCTATCCCACTTTATTTTCCTCATGCAAGCCTTCTGGGCCTAGGATTCCAGGATTGGGTATGGGTCCCGAGCAGCACCTAGCCTAGGGTGATCGAAGCTGAGGCAGAGTTGCCAAGACCTCAGTTCAAGCCCCATGGTTGGCCAAAAAAAAAAAAAAAAAAAAAAAAGGATAGAAAATAATTAATTAATTAATTAACTAACTAAATTTTAAAAAAAAAAAAGCTCCCTGATTTGGAATTTCTGTCAGTTTTCTTTCCTAGCCCGGGATTTGACCTCAGGATCTTGGTAAATCTGTAGCAATGTGAGGGAAAGTGCAGATTTGCCACTACTGGAATTCAAACCCCATGCCAAGCCAAAACTAAAAATAAGTCACTCAGCTTGGCAGGGGGAGTAGTTTTGGAGATGGGAGGGAAGGGATGGTAGGGGGAAAACAAAGGAGGAGGCAACAATGCTCAATAGGAAATATACTGATGACCTTGCTCAAGTAACTGTGACCCCTCCATACAACATTTTTACAATAAAAAAACATACAAAAAAGAGAAACAATGTAGTTTTCAGAGAAGCACTTTGGGAGTAAGGGAAGGACATCTGAATAGCTGTACAAAATTCTACACTGCTTTTTTTAATGTTCAGTATGTAACTGAATAAACATAACTGCTTTCCTTAAAAAATTAAGTCACTATCTTGGAACTGGGCCAATATTTTTACCATTGGTGGGATTTGATCTCACCGTCCAAGTAACTCTTTTGTACCATGGGTGAAGGCTAAGCTTACTGTCCTTGACAAAATGAAATTCAGGCTAGAGTTCCCATGGCCTGAATGGAGGCCCTGTAATGGAAAAGATATTTCTACCCATATGTAATATAGGATATATACTTACAGAATTATGTTTGTTACATATTATGATTTTCATTATTGATTTTGTATTTATTTTATTTTTGATTCATTCATTTATTGTGTATTTTATTTAGAGTTATCATACACATATTTATTACATTTCGCACATCTATTATAAAATTACACAATAATTTAGGACATTGACTCATTTTTCATTAAAACTTTTTGTGCTGAAACATGATACATAATTAAATGGAGGCATTTGTAATAGTCTTCACAAGTTTAGAGTCTCTCTCAAGTATGAACTTTGTCTTATTTATCTTTGAACACCTTCCTATAGGGATTTCTTCAATGATTTATACTCAGAAGCCTTTTTTTTTGGACAGACAAGTTGTGGGATAAGATTGTAAGCACGAGCCTAGAAATGTGGCTTAGTGGTAAAGAGCTGGCTCAACATGCATGATTACCAGAGTTTGCATATTCAGTGCCACATACTCAGAAAAAGCCAGAAGCAGTGGAGTGGCTCAAATGGCAGAGTGCTAGCCTTGAAAAAAATAAGCCCCAGGACTGTCATAAACAATTGGCCAGATGTGGGTGGCTCACACCTGGAACCCCAGCTTCTCCTAAATCTTGTGGCTATAAACCCTAAATTACTCAACTATTAATTTCATTTATTTTTTTTCAATATGATTGTTGTTCTGTACAAATCTGAGCTTATATTCACCTCTTGCATCTACCTCTTGGCATGAGCAAAGCCTGGGCCAATTCTACCTTAAATGCAAGAGGTTAGCCAAAGAATAGCCTGCAGTATTCCTCCCGAGGAGTCAGGACAAGTAGTTGAGTGCCTGAAAGAAGCAATGCATTCCTGACATGAGAAGGGGTGAGAGAGATAACAGCCTAGAGAGTAAACTGGCAGTCACAACATTTAACAACTTCTCCTTTGGGGAAAATGAACTCCTGCAAAGTGGCAGTGAGATAACTTACCTAGTCAATATTCTTATGTGAAGGAAGTTGTCATGTCTCACTACACTACTCCCTTGTAGTCAAAGAGAGGGTCATTCTTTTATGTCCTCGTTAGGCCCAGGCTCAGTTTATGTCCATCTTAGATTTTGCTCAGACTCTATTCCTACCAGAAAGTCCCTGAAGAGGAGGAAAGTGTGATCTCTTGGCTTCTGACTGGTCCTTTGGGACCTGAGGCCACTTTTAGTTTTCAACCTGTTCCTTCTGACAATGGGAAAGCTCATTCTCTGAATTGCGCCCTAGTATCAAATCTCTTCAGAGAAAGTCAAGGAATGACCGATTCTACCTGAGGGAGTTAGTTTCTCCATTTCCCAAGAGACCAAATGATATCTGATTCTGAGACCCAGGTGGAAGTCCTTCACCAGATCCTCCAAGTTGGGGAGGATGTTAGCTCAGACTCCAAGCCATCCTCATATTTCTCCAGCTCTTTCTCATGAACCAAAAGGTTACAAGAGTTTAGTTCAGAACCAAGGAGAAATGAGAGTAGCAGAAGGACCATTGGCAGGGTGAGGAATTAGAAACTTTGTATGAAAAAAAGGGCTCAGAAAATCTAGGATCACTCACATCATTTCGGAATCACATCATAAGATTTGGGAATAAAAGTAATAAATTACTACCTAAATTAGTAACTCCACTACTCTACATTACAAGTGTTCTGTCAAAAGTTACCTGTCCTAGCTCTATTTTAATCAGAAAAATGGAGCACATTCTTTCCTCACTAAGTTCTACTGAGTATCTTTTTTTTTTTTATTTAACTTTATTTTATTTGAGAACATACCGTGCAGAGGGGCTACAATTACATGGGCAAGATAATGCATACATTTCTTACCAAGCATTGCAGCCTCCTCCTTTGTTTACCCTGCACCTCCCTTCCCAGCCTCCCCCCTCCCCCCACCCAATTATACCCCCCTCCCCCGCCCACACCGACATTGTAAAGTTGGTTTTGACATGACATTTTGTACTTCTCATTGTTGCAACAGATGGGGACAAACAAGTCGTCTACTGAGTATCTTTATCCATACCCCAGGTTGTTCTTACTCTCTACTTCTCTGTTACTTTTCTTTGTTGGATTCAATCAATGACACTTGAAAGTGTTAGCATATTCAGACATGTAATTACACTGCCTTCTAATCCATTTGTTATAAAGTAAAACAAATTATGGGGAAACGTATAACTATGGTACATTTTCTTCCAAGGCATATTTATTTGATTTTTTAAAGTATTATTTTAATAGTTTCATTGATAAAACTTGAGGAAAATGTTTTACTATTAGCAGTAATTAGTTGCGATTTTTTGTATTTTTCCATGTCTGTGTATTTGTTAAGCTTCTAACATCGAATTTTCCCCCAACTGTTGCCTTCTTAAAATTGCTTCAAATTATATAATATATATGATGGTATTCTATGTGTTCATTGATATATTTAAATTTTGATCTAATATCCACATATTATAGGATATCTTCAACCTATTGTAACTGGTCTGAAAATCAATATGGACGTTCCTCATTAAAGCAAAAACACAATGCCACAAAATCCAGTGAAATTAGGATTAGTTATATATTCAAAATATTTAACAATGATACAGTAGAAACATTCACTTCTCATATACCAGAGCATGTTTATAGCTATGAAGAGCACATTTTCTTCATTCGCTCTTTCTGGTGCATCTAGGTTGATTACACAGCTTGGTTCATGTTGATTTATATTCCTTCATTATGTATCCAATTGTGGTAAAGGTCATCAACATATCTGACTTTTCGGTATTGTATAAACTTCCATTAAGATATTCCAATGGGTTGCACTAGTTTACAATGCCACAAAACCAAATATAGTTCCTGATTTATTTCAACCTATCCAGCAGTTTATTTATTTGAGTGGTAATAGCTATTCTGCTATGTAAGATAGGATCTCATCGACTTTCCTCTTTATTTTACTTCGTCTTCGCTATGTGGATATGAATTTCAAACATTTCTTTTATTTATAAAACACTTATGTTTGTACTTCATTCCTGATCAGTGTCTTTCTTTTTCTTTTGGTATTTCATCAATTTTTAAGATTTATAATTTTTAATTTTTTCCCATTACAAATACTCACTTTAGTTAGGAAAAAGATTTTCTTTCATTACAGTGGTGCACAATTAACTAAAAACAAGAGATTGTACATTTATATCACTGGATGTTTTTGTTTGTATTTAAAACCAGGAAATTGTTTCAATAAAGAAGCTGAACTTCTTTCACTGATATTCTGAAAGTATAGTATCTCATATTGGCCTAAACTAATCTCTGAATTAACAGTCACAGCATGGACCACCACAGTCTGGGCTAAGTAAAAACACTAACACAGCAAAAACTGGATTTAAAGAGAGCAAAAGGCTTCAAAAAAGTTAGAAACAAGGCATCACCTTCATGAAGCAAATGTGGAAGTTCACAAGAAGACCTTAGGAATCTGAATATCAAGAAGATCAAAGGATAAAAATTATTTAGAAGGACAACTTTAGAACTCCAGATTTGGGAGGTGGGACAAACAATAGATACCCAAACTCAATGCTGAAGGGAAGGAGTGTTTTACTCCAAAGCTCATCTGTGTCTGACTCTCTCACACCACACACACACACACACACACACACACACACACACACACACACACACACACACACACACACACACACACATCTAGTGAGAGGCCTTTGCTAAAGTACAGGCATTCTGGACTTAGACTCCGAATAATCAGAAAGTATCCCTTGTGAAGACCTTTATTGAAAGTACCCATTGTAAGTAGATTTTACTGAAAGTTAGAACTCAGGTTCCTGGAAAAACTGTGAAATATCATAATAATGTTCTGCCCATAACTCCCCTAGCAATAGCCATCAGCGGATGAAGGGAAGTACCTAAAGTTACAGATTTTTTTAAATTTTTAATTTTTTTTAACTTTTAATTGTGAAAATACTGTACAGAGGGGTTACAATTACATGGGCAAATAATGATTACATTTCCTATCAAACATTGTAGCGTCCTCCTTTGTTTCCCCCTCCCATCTCTTCCCATCCTCCCCCCGCCCCCCCATTGAATCCTCCTCCCCCTCGCCCCCACCAAAGTTGTAAAGTTCATTTTTCTCCATAAGAACTTGTACATCTCATTGTTGCAATGTGTCCACCTGTATCCCTATTTAAATGATTTGTTTTTTCCCTTCTCCTCCACAAATTATTGCTTATTGCTTAGCCTGCACTTGCTAACCAATAAGATTGTTATAAGATTACCCATTTAACTGAAGGGTCGGGGCTCTCAACTCTGACACACTGCAATGGTGACAGTTGTGATTCCAGGCTCAAGCTTGCAATAAATGACTCTAATGTGGTCGCATGAGAACTGGCTCCTTGGTGGTCTTGGGGATCCTTATCTAAGCACAAGACTAGTGTACACAGAGAACCCCAGGGGCAGCTGTATCTGGGACATTGAAGCTTTTTTTCCTCTTCTTTTTAGATAATCAAACATGATGTTGCAGTTGGCTCCACAGCTGCTCCACACCTGAGCAAGAGGAAGGAAAGGGTGCCTTAGACTGCAGGATGGCCTTGTGTACCCCTAGTTTTCTGTGCAAGAATGCAATTCGTGGTCCCCTAGGCAAGGGTGGCCAAGCTGAAATGGGGGTATGCTTTGCCTAGAGGATGGCACCCTGTGAGCCCTGCATGCATGGTGAAGCAGCCTGGAAAGCCCTGTGAGCATCTCCGGGATGGCCTCTCAGTGGCTTGGAGAAGTTGACTCCTGTAGTTGGACAAGGCAGGAAGCAGGAGGAGAGCAAGAATCCAGAAGATGGGAGAGGCACAGAAGCAAATGCACCTCTTCCTTGAGACTCCTCGGCCATTCTAAGGAGGTTCACAACCCACACGTGGCGGCCACTGCACAAGTCCCTAGAGGCCCTACTTGTTTAGGGAGCAATGCCTGGTCCTGATGGTCCTGATCCAGAGCTGGAACTTTCCAAGTGGCCCTGAGCTTGGCTGGGCTGGAGCAGAGCCTACCAAATATGCTTCCTCTGTCCTGCAGTGTATAGCCTCCTAGCAGCTGCCCAGGCTACAGCACCCACAACAGGCCACCTCCTTTGGGCAGGCTGAGGCTGTGCTGACAATTCCTGGTGCCTGCTTCAAGGCAAGAGCCAGGCCTAGCCCACAGCAGAGCTGGCCCTCACTTCCAAGGGCATTGAGAGAAGCATGACAACCACAGGCCCAGCCTTGCTGTCCTCACTGCCCCTAGAGGTTACCTATAAGTCCCTGCCTTTGTTCTTGAAATTCTTCAGCCATTGGTTGTCTCATTTTTTACTATCTGTTTGGGTGGGACTCGAGACTTCTTCCTCTCCTCACCAAGCAAACAGGCCCTAGCAAATCCACCCCAAATTCCACACCTCACAGACACTCCCCAGAACCCAGCTGCCTTTAGGGCTGCTGCATGAGCTGTTGGCCAACTGCCTCTTCCTCCCTTCATAGCCTCCTTCAGGGCCTCCCCACCATCCTCTCCTCACCACCCTCAGCCTCAACCAAAGCTTGGCTTCTCCTGTGGCCTCCTTCCTCTCCACACAGCCCCCATCCCCAACCCCAGCAGGGCTACTGCTGTAGGGAAGAGAACTCTGGGCCTGGCACAGCAGAATCAAAGATGTCACAGTGTGCAGCCTGCTGGGAATTGGAGTCAGCATAGGTCTCTGATCACTGTCTTTCACTTCATCTACACATGTATTAATTGTATGAATTTGGTATTTAATATTATATCTCATAATTTCTTATTAAGCCTTTGCAGAATAGCTGGTAGAAATATAGTCCCAAATTTGTATTTTCTCTTGTTTAATTCTTTCGAGACTGAGAGATATTTTAAGTAGACATAACCATCATAAATTCTCATTTACATAACAGAGTTTTATTCAGAAAATATTTGCTTATGCATCTGTTATCAATTATTTACAAGACTAGAAACATTTAAAGTTCCAAATATTATAGGAAGATCTTTGATACATGTAGGTTGAGCTGTTTCATACATTCGTGTGTGTGTGTGTGTGTGTGTGTGTGTGTGTGTGTGTGTGTGTGTGCGTGTGCGTGTGTGCGTGTGTGTGTGTGTGTGTGTGTGTGTGTGTATGTGCTTTTGTGTGCAGGGGTGTTATATGTATCATTGAAATCAAGGACAAGTAATTTTTTCCTTTTACTGAGATATGAATTATGGTGTTTCTTTGTTGGTGGTAGGCTCTGATTTCTTGCTTTTGTTTGATGTGCACATTCCAGCTCAATTTTTCAATTAAACCTTCTTATTTAATATTGAGCATATAATGCTCTGATATTGCTTTGTCTTTAGTTTGTCATCTAGGATCTTCTTTTCCTCTTTAACTATTAACATTCAATATAAATTTTACCTCCTGACTGTTTTTCCCCTTTAATTTGCATTTTCAAATAAGAATAATAAGACCTTTGATCTCTGTATTCATGAAGAAAAACTATTTTGAATTGTCTGTTTAATGTAATAATACCTGGACACATTTGTGAGCAACAAGATCTTAAAATTTCTTTTGTAGTTTTAGTTTAAAATACCCTCCTCTATGTGTTTAGTATGGGGAGACAAACACTTCCTAGTATCAATGATAACAGTTTTATTTATTCAAATATCAGTTAATTCATAATTTTGAATATGTCTAGTGGCAAATGTATACATTTGCTGAATAGATTTGGTTTATAGACCCGTGCACAAACATACCACTCATAGGGGCTGAGAAAGTGGATCAGTTGTAGACACTCATAAGGGCTGAGAAGGTGCATCAGTTGTAGACAGCTTGCCTTAAATGCACGAGATCCTGGGTTTGATTCCTCAGCACCACCTAAGCAGAAAAAGATAGAAGTGGTACTGTGGCTCAAGTGGTAGAGCACTAGTCTTGAGCTGAGGAGCTGAGGAATGGCATCAAGGCCCAGAGTTCACCACCGCCGACAAATTAAATCAATAAATAAAACTCATACTCAAGGACATTAATTTCAAAGATTAATTACCATTTTAGTTAAGGGCAGAGTGCCAAGATATAGCAAAGCTTTAAGAAGAATTCAACACCTGACAAGTAAAAATTTAGCTATTACAACAACATATATAATCACCACTCAAAGAGAAAGAGGCACTAAGAATGAAATACTTTTTATAACATTTCTTAAGAGATTCAGGCTCTACATTAATTATCATATAATGTGACCTTCAAAAACTCCAGGTGAGCCTGAGTCTTAAGGGCCTCTCCCAAAAATTGGAAGAGAGAATAATCAGCCTGGATTTTTCAAAGGGTTTTTGTTAAGGTAGTGTACATACAAATCACCATTTTATAAGTCGCTAAAGAGTTCACTTCTTGTTCGACAATCTCATCACTTTGTTCTCTCTCTGATTTTCCCTCCTGTCCCTGTCCACAAGAGGTATAGCTCATTATGAATATAATATCTACAGAGTACAACTGCTGCATTTATTTCTCTGTTCTCCTTGAATTTCTGTGGCTCCTTCACTGTCCATAAAAAGATAAACAAGAACAGAAAAATCCCTCTTGTTTCTAATTCCTGGAATTCATTTAAATATAAATACCAGTAGTTTTATGAGAGTGTCAGACTCTGTCCACACATCCTGAACACTTATACTTCCTGCACCCAGTCATAACTCCAACTGGATTCTTAGGTCCACAAAGTAATTCTTTTCACTTTCCACACAGGAAGAACCTGAGTGTCAGAAAGATTAAGTAATTTACTGGAAATACTGAGCTGAGCATAGTGGCTCAGATCTGAAGATCATAGTTTGAAACTAACTCATTTTGACATATCCATTACATGTTTATCTCCAGTTTAAGGCCACCTGGACATCAAAGTAACCCATCTTAGCTACAAGAGTCTGGCTATCCTGAGCCACAGAGAGAAGTTGGAAGAGCATCAGCAAATGCTCTTGCCCAATTTCTAGGGAGTGGCTTGGTGCCAGCTTAGTAAGGTATAGCTACACCAGTGAAGGGGAGTAAAACAGAAGTGTTTATAAATAAAAGCACAGGTCTGAAGCCTCAAAATAAGAACCCCAGTCTGTGTGGACCAAAAAGTCTCTAGCATGAGGTTCTTTTTAAATTAACAAGCACAATTTTAGATTTTTTCAGAGTGGGATGGTGTATAGTTACAGGCAATGTCTGCTATGTCAGGTAATCCAGTCTGCTCTTTCACATGTTACCCAATAGCCAGATTTCAACACAAATGACTTCAATGAGATTGTTCAAATTATACTGTGACTTTTACCTCTCATGAATCAAAATTCTGTCAAATGATTTCTGAATTCCAGATGTTCACACACGTTTCTCATGATATTTTCTACTATATTGTCTTTATTATTGATGTTCATATCACTTTTTTGTTGTTGTCTTTTGTGTACTTGCTATTTTTAGGGCTTGAACTCAATGTTTAATGGTCTCTGTTGTATTCTTTGCTAATGGCTTATGACACGCTATTCCTTGAGCCACATCCTCAACTTCTGCTTCCTGCTAGATAATTAGAGATAAGTTTTCACATTTTTGTCTGTTTGGACTGATATTGAATTAAAATATTCAGGTCTTAGCCTCCTAAGTTTCTATGATTCTACACATGAACAGCTAACACCAAACTTTCCTATACTGTTATTTTAATTATGTGTTAGAAGAAAGTGGAAGTATATTTGTGTTAAGTGTACAATTTTTAAATACAAGTTTGAATCAACTAGATATGATGTAATTGCTATCAATTTTAAGTTAAATCAATGAATATTACACATTCCAAAGAAATATAATTGAAAAAAATGCATTATCATTTTCTTTAAATAAGTAATGAAACTATGAATTTCTTTCACTTTACAATTCATGTTTTATATAACTTTAATTAGGAGACTTCTGTGACTAAAAGTAAATATATTAATTTTATACTACAAGAGGCAAAGTGATTATAGTTAAGGATAGATATTTCATCATCCAGAAGTTTTTGAGCATTCTCACTGTAAAGAAATGTTACATGCAGAAATTAATGGATATGATGTAGCTTGATCATTAAGCAACATATAACTGAATGGGATTGCCACTTCATACTTCATAAATGTGTAAAAAAAAATTATGTAGCTAGGGGCCAATGGCTCATGCTTGTAACCCTAACTACTAAGGAGGCTGACAGGTGAGAATCATATTTCAAATCCAGCATAGGCAGGAACGTCCATGAGACATATCTGGACTATGACTTCTCATGTTGGAGAAGAGGAAAGGTCTGAAAAAATTCAAGATTGTTGACTATTCCCCAAGATCATTCTTCTTTATCAGCTATAGCAATGCAAGTAGCTTTGGTTACTCTTAGTATCATGCTTGTTTATATTTAAAAACATTATTTGTTGCTGGGTTATAAGCTGCAAACACTTGAGTATTAATAAAGAATCATTTCCTAGAGAGTAAAGTTGCTGTGTAAACAAACCTAAAATATAAAGACTTAGCATTGTAGAAACTATTTTCAAGCTATATCACAATGTGTAGGTGTAGATTTTGTTTCCCATTGTTCCAGGGGACCCATTCTTGTTACCTTTTTTTCACCATCTAGTGATCCTATAACATCCTGTATCATCCTGGGATTGCTGTATCTTTACTGGATTCTCTAATTTCTGTTGGAAAGTTAGGAAAGATATAAAATTGACTTACTGTTTCTGTTTTACCTTATTTTTTTATTACCTTACAACTGTAAATCAAAGTGACATAAATCATCTTTATAACATTAGAAGACAGATTTCATTTCTATATTCTTACCCTAGCTTTCTACAAAACTTTGGTACTTAGTGATTCCCAAATGTGAAAATGAAGAAAAGGACCTGCTTATTTAAATATTATTTAGAATTTCAAGAATTCATTAATTCAAGGCTCTTAGTAGTATGTATATCTTACATGTGTACAAACCTGGTGGCAACTTTTTCTTATTCTCAGAAACTAGGACATGTGGTAACCTTGCGGTTGCATTAGGAGAGGCTGTAGTTGAGTTAGTTTACTAAATCAAATCTTCTGTAAAATATTTCTACAAGTTAATTGGCTTGAACAATCCGTATTTATCATTTTACAGTTCTAATGGACAAAAATCTAAAATAATTCTCACTAGATGAAAATTGAGCCCCCTATAGAACTGAAATATTTTTCAGATGATTCTAGTGGAAAACGCATTTACTTCCTGTTTCGCTTTCCAGAAACTTCAGAATCTGGATTGTTGTCTTCTAATGTAGCATATTTACATCTTTCTGATGGTTCTTACCTAATAATGTCCCTCTCGAACTACAGCTGGGACTTTTGAGTATACTTTCCCCATCTGATAATTATTCAAATTTGTGTTCCTTAGGTAATCAAAGGTGATTAGTTTACAAACATATATAAAATATAAATCTACATTTGATGGATTAGATATTTCGGGACTATAGATATTTTGGGAAGGTATTTTACTGCCTACCACAATGAGTGTGTAAGCATTCTTTCTACTAAAACCTGCTATCTTTTCATTAATTTTGAAAAGGTATTTCTTCAATGAAATATAACTAAAAAAAAATTAGTTCCTGAAAGCCTTTAATCCTGATTAAAACATTGTCATGTACTAGAAATCTTAAATGTCAGAGAGCAGTTCCTGAAGCAGTTCTGGCACTATCACTCTTCGTATATTATGCTTACAATCTCCTCTTTTCAAGAGCATTTGTGTGTTATTATTTTGGAATTATGGTTAATAGTTATTTGACTGATATTTTTAAAGAATGCACCACCAATCCTGGTTCTCTTCTTCTAACTTTTTTATGTCTAATCTATTTCTGAAATAAACACAGCTATTTGAATTACATGAACTGCTTATTGAAATGTGGAGAGGAAAAGAAGAAAAAAATGTCCCTGTGTGTATGTCATGTAGAAAATGTACCTAAACGCTACTTATCTTAACATCATATATTTTTCATTTTGTTTAGATTCAGATAAAATTTAGCCTTTCAACTCACACAATGTTAATGCAGTCTTATTTCATGCCTACCAAAAGCAAACAACAAATTACTATATATTTAATTTTTTTTATTTTTAAAATTATTTATTTTAAAACACTATATTTTTAAAAATTAGCCAAAGCAAATGGTTTATTAAATATTTAGAGTTGTGTTCAGACTCTATTGTTGAAACTAGTAAGGGGAAAAAAATCATGTTTTCCTTCTTCCTTGAGCCATTCTGATTTACTTCATCTATTTCTGAAAGAATAAAATTCTGGCTTTGAAGCCTTTTGCTTGATATGCACAATGTCTCATTCTTCCTTTATTAATAGGAGAATTTGGATAAAGGATGAGAATTCTCACTAGAAAAAGGAGCAGAGGAAAAGAGAAGTGAGAAATCTAGATATTTTGTTCTTCCTCATCTCAATCACTAGGTCTGGATAATGATTGTGGGTGTGAGATATAGTGCTCTAGAGTGATTATACACATTTATAGAAAAAGTTATCGCCTCAAGTGACCACATATAGAATGCTTATTTATTTAAAAAATAAATGTAATAAATATAGCATCAAACAGGAAGTGTTATCTGTTTAGTACTTGTTTAGTATTTCTAAAATACTGAAGTGCTGTAGGAAACTATCATAAAGGTATACAAGAATGGTAAGAAACTAATATCTTAGTATCATATTCTAATATTAGCTTAGTTCTTCCTGTGTTTGAGTTTTACCTCAATTTCACATGCTATATTCTTTCAGTATATAAGTTGAAAAAAGATTCTCTCTGGAAATATGCTATTTTTATAGCTAAGGGAAAAGAAGTTAACTCTTAAACCCAGACAATGGGATAGAAATCTTCCCCCAGAAATAGCCTTTCACCACTTCTGGTTCATTTTTGTAAGCTGAAGTAAGTCACATGCTCCATCTTGACATTGCAGAGTAGAGGTAAATCTCACCTACAGGAAGCTGATGCAGGACAGATTAATATGCCAAAATATGCAACATGAGATGAAGAGGAAAAAAAATATAATTACAATACGATCAGTCATACATGCCATCACACGCCTCTGCATGAAGGAAGCTACTATGTACCTTTGTTTCTAAAACTACTGAGATATTCAAATCAGATCTTTTATGCTTGTATATTACTGGAATTAGAGAACATCTTGATACTGAGACAGCAGAAAATCTCAAAGAAAGCTGGACTAATCATTTCAATACTGTATTTTGTTCTGCTAGGACAAGAAACCATTTTATAGTCAATACGTTATACTAGTAATTTTTTTTGCAGAACTGGATTTTGTTAATATATGTGACGATCCACCAGAATCAATGTCTTCCTTTATCTGCATTTTGTGCAGACAGCATAGTTAAGAAGATGTAGGAGTTCATCAGTAATACTTTTTAAAAATGCAAAAAATGTGGACTGGGAGCCAATATAAATATTTTTCCAACATCACCTTCCACATCCTCATTCTTCTTTCCTAGGAAACACATCTAATCAATAAAAAGGCTTAAATTTTTGGCTCTTGAACTTGAAAGTGGAAACAGAATGTTATAGATGTTGGAGATGACTGTTAATGTTTTTTACATAATAATGTAAAATATTATGTAATAATGTAAACTAATAATGTCACATGCAAGAGCCCTATGAGTCCTAAAGGTCTTAACACTGTACTTCCTTAGGGATGTGACAGTAATGTCAGCCTTACTGGGTTTAGTATTGTTTTCCACTTCCTTTTCTACCACCTAACCTAAATTATAATACATAGTAATGGAATGAAAAAGCAAAGTCATCTTAAGAAAGTCACTTAAGGCTCTGGGAATGTGGCTTCATGGTACAGTGATTGCTTAGCATGCATGATACCCTGGGTGCAATTCCTCAGTACCACATAAACAGAAAAAGAAGTGGTGCTATGCCTCAAGTGGTAGAGTGCTAGCCTTAAGCCAACAAGAAAAATCTCAGGAAGAGTTCCCTGGCCCTGAGTTCAAGCCCCAGGACTGGCAAAAAAATTCATTTAACTAGTAAATGCCAAATAAAGAAACTATACTTGGAATATATTATTGCTCCTTCCAACTATGACCTAACAATAGTTCTTAATTCATGTACTTTACCTATATTAGAAGACTGCATTGAGAGAAAAAAAACATTTTGTTGGTAGGTCATGGCAATTAATGTCAAGAATGTGCTTAGATATCAGGTGAGGATTAATCTAAGTCTAAGTGAGATTTGGAAAATTTTTGGTCAGTTTTGGCACCAAAAATGCACCAGCTAATTAATAGTTGTGATAGAAGTGAAGGAATAAATCCAGATGCAAGAAATAAATGATAATAATAACTAAATTATACCGGAAACTGTCCTAGGGAACCATATTTGGTTATTAAAGAACTAGTTATCAAGTAGGCTTATTCCTCATTCCTTTAGCATTCTAAATCACTTAGGGTAGTTCTTAATCTCTGTGAGATAAGTTTTATCCCATTCTATGTTGTTGTTTCATATCTGATCTCCTTTGCTTTCTAAAAATCTCAGTCTTTCTCTATTTTTCTACTAAAAATTAATTATACTAAGTCCACCGATGCAGACCTCAGAGGATGCTAAATTAAGAGTCCAATGGCTCATGAGTCTTTAATGTAACAACATGGAAAAGGATGACATATTTATTGCTACCTCAAATTTTCTGAAAAGCTGCAAGGTCATCACTTGATTCAAATTTGCATTATTTGTCTACAGTGTCATTAAGTGCACATACATGCAAATATGAGATGGGTGCTGGTGGCTCACACTTGTCATCCTAGGTACTCAGGAGGTTCAGACCAGAGGACTGTGGTTCAAAGCTAGCCTGATCAGGAAAGTCCATGAGACACATCTTCAATTAGCTTCCAGAAACCCGGAAGTGATGCTATAACTAAAGTGGCAGAGCACCCAACTTGATCTGAAGAGCTGAGGCACATGCCCAGGATCAGAGTTCATGCCCCACGACCAATGAAAATGTGAAATGTACTTGAAGTTTCCCCAAAAGAAACTACGAAGTTAATAGTAATCTTCCAAAGCAGAAAAAATTTTCCAATATGACTCAGTGCACCTACATTTGCTGAGTTATTTAAGTTATGGCTTCTTTGCTGCATATATTCTCTTCTTTTAAAAATTGTCAAATATTACCTTTATAATAAACTTCATCTAATATTTCTTGTTTCAAGAGAGAAGTCCATACAGTTTATGTGACTTGATTTTCTTACTGTCTTAGTTCAAAGCCAACTCAGGAAGGAGAGTCTTCAAACTCTTATCTGTAATTAAACACCAAAAATCCAGAAGTGGAGTTTTGGCTCAAGCAGTAGAGTAATAGCTTTGGGGGCAGGTGGGCAGGAAAGACAAAAGACAACTGTTCAGGGACAGGGTCCAGCCTCTGAGTTCAAGCCCCAGAAGCGGCACAAACTAAACTAACAAAGAAGAAACAAAAAAACCCACATATTTCTTTGGGACCATCCTTAAAACACTGCGTTGAAAAGAGGCTCCTTTTGCTGATCATACTCACTGGATCCTGCTTTTTGGAATCCTTATTGATATGGTGAACTCAGGACCAGAATAAAGGAATGGATATCTGACTTTTGCAACAAGAGAATCATTTCAGGAGTTAAATATTCATGCATAAGAAATTTTAAAATCTCCATGTCTTTGTTTCTTTGTAGTAGAACACTGTAAAACAATGTTATTTCCTTTTTTTCCATGCTGGCCTTCAAATGGCATATTGTTTTCTTTTGTAATACTGTCAACTAGAAGTTTACAGACAAGTTTTATGTCTAAAGTGCACACTCGAAAAAGATAGGGACAGAGTTCCCTTCAAGCCTTGGATTATATTCTTATACAGTAAAAATGAGAGCACAAATTAACTTGAACTTTGTCATTTCTCTATGTTCAATTTCTCTCCTGGATTCAGTTTCTACTTCCTGTAAAAGTTCATTCCACTTACTTCCGGTAACAATCTATGGTATTGCTCCAGGAAAATGAATTTTTTCTGGCTTCATTGAGATAGCACAAAGGCATCTTTAGACACGAGGTAACACGTGTTTCAGAGACAACTTAGTAATGAGAAAATATGGAATTTACATGGCTTATAAAACATTATCCACGTACATATGGCTGTATAAGACGATGTTAAGTGAAATGAACCCCAAATACGGACACAACTTGTTTTTCCTTTCTTACTATTGTTTTTAATGTATCTACCATGTATTATGTGATTTTTTTGTTTCTCTTGTATTTTCTTCCTCCATGGTATAACCCGTTTCCACTGTATTTGAGGTCGGTGAGCTGCAACTTGCATATACATTTTTCTAATGTGGGGAGGGGAAGGGAAATAAAATGCTGAAAGAAGTATACAGTATGACCCGTTGTTACAATGAGATGAACAAGACACTATGTTGAAAATGAACTTTATTAGTTGGGGATGGGAGGGAAGAGTTGGGGCAGTGTGGAGAAAAGGAATGACAGGGGAATAACAAAAGAGGAAGTAACAATGTTCGGTAGATAATGTACTCATTAACTTACTTATGTAACTCTAACCCCTGTGTCCACCATTTTCACCATAAATAAAAAACATTATCCTGGAGTACATTATGTTCAAATTTCCGAAGTGCTCTCTTAATTAAGACCAATTTTAAGTGGGAAGAAGGTTCTCAGAAACATTTTTTGTCAGTGTTTGTGTTGTGCATTATTACCCAAGTGTACATAAGTTAACAGAAGGAGAAACAATAGGAATAGGAGAAAGAGAAGTTCTGTGTTTAAGTATAATGGTTCAATACTCTATAGAAGACTCTGCAAATAAGACAGCGTTGAAATAATAAAGCCAAGGCTAGTATGTAGATCTATGGGAGTGACATAGAGAAAGCATTATTACTAAGTGGAATATGAAGGTTGAGACCCCTCTCTTTCTTCTACTAGCTCTAAATCATGATAGGTAATCAAGAAAATTTGTAAAAATTAGAATGGAAGAATAATTCTGGTTCCAAGCCAGTTAGTTATAAGACCATGGACTTAACTGGAAAAAAGTCCTTTTCGAGAGAGCAGGAATTATACTAGCAATGAACTAGTGGCTAAGATCACATTTCTTTTTCTTTTTCTTTTCTTTATATTGTAGACATTTCCTACTTATTACAAATGAGGAAAACACGGAATCTGTTTCTTTGTGTCTTGTTTATTTTACTTCGTAGGATTTTTCCAAGTCTTTCCAGTTCCGTATGAATTTGAAGTATAGAATTCCACAGTGCATACATAAACCACATTTTGTCAATTCGTTCATCTACTGAGTGGCATATTGGATTAAAACATGACTGCATATAAGTATCACTTAGTGTCATTCAAAAATGAGAGATGTCACCTCCAGAGATATTCTAAAAGCATGATTTCTAAGTAAGATAGGATTTTATGGTGGTATGAGTTTTGAGATATCTGGATGAGTCTCATGTATGTCTTGCACTGAATTAGGCAGGAAGATATCCAATATCATAGAGGATAAAAATGGTAGTGTCAAAAATATTTCCTTTGAGAAAGATATAGGAGCCTGCCAGAAGTATAAAGTAGTTCAGATAATTTTGAAGTATTTAGAAATGCAAGGTAAGTATGTCTCTTTAAATAATAATTATGTAAGTGGAAGGGCAAAAGAAGGGGAAGAGAAAAAATAAGTGACAGCAGATAATTGTCCCAATAGAATATAAAAAAACATAATCTATAATTTTCAAGTTAAAGAGAGACCAATAGAATTAATGCAAAATATTTACTTGACTTTAGCCTACTTTAATGCTCCAATGGCTTTCATAAAATGCAGATGCATAGTTTTGTGTGTTCTGTCATTTGCTAAGCGTTTCGTCCAGAAAAGGTTATCAATTACTTATAAATGATGCATAATTCCTAGGTATTCCAGTTATCACATACACTCTTGATTGAGATATCTCTGTATAAACTCAAAATAACGGACAAAAAAAAAAACCTTAAAATAAACAGAAATCACACGTTTGTTTTAAACACTGTAGTTTACAGAGTTTTTAGCCAAAACCAAAAACGTCTATTTAGATATTCTTCATTTTGTGTGAAGAATTTTTAACAATAGTTTATTTGCTGACATGTAATTCACTTGCAATATACTATCTCCTTCTATTGTATACACTTTAGTGCTTTGGAAGTGAATTGTAACTTTATAGGTTTTCAAAGCCTAATTTTCACAAACTTGCATTTCTTCAAATAGAAATGTTAAAAATTTTAGAACAGACATTAAAATAGATAAAAAAATTCTGTTAATAGAATTTGTCCAGCATACATGCTCTGTAGTGTGTATTTTCAAAATTTTATTTTGGGGATTTTTCCAGGGTCTCACACATACTATTTAAGTGCACTGTCAATGAACTACAATTCCCTGTCCAAATACTTCTTTTTACTTCTCTTTAATACATTCATAGAAGTATAATGAATTGATCCTATACAATTCTTTTCGACCTTTGAGAATTGAAAACTTGCTTGCTAAAATGATTGCAGTATTATACAAATGGATCACTATAAGTAGTTTATCAATTCCTCCACAATGCATTACTATATTTTGTGTCATCTTTTTATATTAGAGTCATACTAGTGATTTTTCCTTTTCTTTTTTTTCCCGTTTTATTTTTTTAATATTATTTTATTTTATTTGAGAACATACTGTACAGAGGGGCTACAATTACATGGGCAGGATAATGCATACATTTCTTACCATGCATTGCAGCCTCCTCCTTTGTTTACCCTTCACCTCCCTTCCCAGCCTCCCCTCTCCCCCCACCCAATTATACCCCCTCCCCCTCTTTTTCTTTTTTTAATATACTAAAGAGGAACTTATTTCATATGCTCCTCTTATTGACTATTAATTTACACATGTTCTTTAAAGAAATATCCTATTCAGGAAAAATTATATAGAAATAGAAGGTATAAAACTATTTAAGATTAAGAATCATTGTAGCATTCACATTTTAGCATTAACAAATATGTTACCTCTATCTGTTGGATATGTTTTCACTTCGGTTATAGTGTCCTTTGAATTATGAGTATAGTGTCCTTTGAATTATGAAAGGCTATCACTTGATATAATCCAGTATCTTCTTGCTTTTCTTTAGCAACTAATGCTTTCCATTTAGAAACCTTTACTGATACAATGTCATGAATTTTTACGTTTATCTCTTATCGGTTTTTACATCTCATATTTAGTTTGATAATCATTTTTTATTTTAAATTTTTGTATAAGGATTGAGGTAGGCCAGGTGCCTGTAGGTCACACCTGTAATCCTAGTTAATCAGGAGTCTGAAATCTGAGGATCACGGTTTAAAGCCAGCCCGGGCAGGAAAGTCCATGAGACTCGTATTTCTAATAAATCACTAGAAAGCCAGAAGTGGTGCGGTGGCTGAAATGTTAGGGTGCTTGCATTGATCTGCAGATCATATGGACAGCGCCTAATCCCAGAGTTCAAGCTCCATGAGTGACAAAAAACAAAACAAAAGAAACATAAAAAGGGATTGAGGTAGTAGTCTAAGATCATTCTTTAAATCTCGAGAGAAAATAGTGCCAATACACCCATTTAAGATTCTATTTTTTATTTCATAAAGTCATAGGATAGTTTTCAAAATCAATTGACCATAAACTGAGAATTTATTTTTGAAAAATCTGTTACATTCTTCTATGTGTCTGCTCTTGTAGTAGAACTATGTTGTCTTTACTACTCAACATGGTAAAAAGATTCAAAGCTAGTATGAAGGCTGAAGATACACAATTTTACAAGTTTGTTCTAACTGACCTGTATTCCTTGAATTTACATACGAGTTTATTGAGCAGGTGGACCAATATTCTACAGAGATATCTAGATGTTTGAAAGTGACTCATATTTTGTACCTTGTAAAAACACAAGACCCCAGATATTATATATAGAAAAATGCCTTCAGAGAATACTTGAAACAACTAAAATTAATTCAAGAATGAGTTACGATTTAAATAACACTGTAACATAACAAAGCTGAATGATAACAACTTGAGCTGTACAACAGAGGAGAGTGAGAGGGGAAACAATGATGTACCACATAGGAGCTATATGTCATTGCTATTGTGTTTCAAAAAACAGAAAGACTTCAGAGAAGAGAAGGAGAAAAATAACGTTTCCTGAGACAAGTTTCTTTTTAATCCATCTAATAGTTTGTACTAAAAGTCAGTGAAAATGGGAAAAAATAAAATAGAAATTAAAGCATTGTATATACCTGTTACAATGTAAAGAAATTGTAACAGGAATATGATAATTTCCAAAGAAATAAGAGAAAGAATAGTTAAACTCTAAAGGGAAAAATAATGAAGAGACAAAAGAAGCAAAGTAAAACCTTTATCAATAACAAACACAAGAGTTTGGAAGTGGAAAGGCAGTGGAAATATTCTAAATAACAATAAAAATTGCTAACGTGGATAGAATATGTATCACATGTTATCATATATAATTTTGAAAGGGCATACTAGGAATGAAAGTTTGAAAGTCATGGTTTAAAACACTATTTGGATTATAACTAGACAGAGTAGCTCTGTGGTAAACCATTGGCCTTGCATATGTGAAGCAATGGTGTGATCTCGCAAGCATTACAAAGTACACACAAAGCACACACACACACACACACACACACACACACAAACATACACACCACATACACACATTTGGAATATTGATTTTATTATATTAAACGGAGGAAATTTTCACAAACAGTAAAAGTATGTTAATATATGAAATCATAATATTGCTCGTACCATTTAAAAGTTTAGTACAAATAAAATAGTCACAATATACTTGGATTTTAATAGATTAAGTAAATGGAAAATTAATAGAAGACATTAGAACCTTTGCAAATAAGTTTTAAATAATAATCATTTTGAAACAAGTGTCCTTTTATTTTGACAAAAGATTGATGTTACTGGTGTTTTAACTCAAGATTTAGTATGTGATAGCGAGGTGCTCTATATAACACTAGCGATGGCTACATCTCTAATCGGTTCACTCTGAATAGTTTTATAATAAGGTCTCATAGTTTCCCAGTCTCTCCCGAATTACAAACCCTATTTACAATTCCAACCATAGCTAGAAAATGGATACAACAAACCACCATGCCGAGCTCAAACTTTTTTTTAAATTTAAGTACAAATATTTCCAAAAAGTGATCAGGTAATGAAGGCTTTCTTAATAAAGTAAGTGCTTCTTGAAAATGCAGTAAATATTTTTTACCTGGACAAATATGTTTATAAATATAAGAAAATAAATGTATTTAAATTCACTAACCATATAAAAATTAAGAAAATAATTTCAAATAGCCAAATGTTACATATTTTAAAAGCAAAATATATGTGACTGAATAATATACATATGTAGAAGTCATGCAAAATTATATTAACTGATCCTACAACTCTGAAAAAAGAATTACCCTAAAGAAACAAAAGGAAACATTTAAGCTCAAAATTTGAAAATTAGAAAATAAAATGAAGTAGGGGCTGGGACGGTAGCTCAGCGGTAGAGCGATTGCCTTCCATGCATGAAGTCCTGGGTTCGATTCCTCAGCACCATATAAGCAAAAAGGAAAAAGCTGGAAGTGGTGCTGTGGTTCAAGTGGTAGAGCACTAGCCTTGAGCTGTAGAGCTGAGGGACGGGGCCCAGGCCCAGAGTTCAGGCTCCACAACCGAACCCCCCCCCAAAAAAGAAAAGAAAATGAAGTGTACTCTTTAGTTGACTTAATTAAGTGGAAAAGCTCTGTATATCAATTTTATAATAAAAATGCATAAACAAAGTAAGCAAAAGTACCCATTGATCAATAGCAACAGCAAAAGCATCAGTAGTTCTTGTTTTGAGTGTACAAAAATATCGATGGAAGATATCACATTGTTCCTTCCTTAAAAAATGTATTCATTATCTCATTTATGTAACTTTAACCCCTGTGTACCTTACCATTATAATAAATTGAAATTGAAATTAAAAATAAACCTATATATATATATATATACCAATTAAGAATTCTTAGAAGCCATTTGTTAAAATTTTTGTAAAAAACTTCCCTAAATACCCAAGGAATATACTTTGATGATACTATTTAAATACTTCAACCTCAGCAGAAAAGCAAAAATTTTAAAAACTGTTACAAAGTAAAGTATTAAATCAGAATATATTACTATTAATAATAATCATAAGATGATTTTATAGTCGTAGTCAAATATGTAAGAAATGAGGCAATTTGCCATTCATCTGCACTTAATAAGTGAGAAAGAATTTTCTAGGTCTTTTTAAATTATCATAAGTTTAATGAAATTATTCTGTCACATCATATGATAATAAGATAAAGCTGATATTAGAGCAAAGAACAGATTGTATTAAGTTTTTGGATGTTAATGTATATACTTATTTTGGTTGTGGGAAAATGTGTGTATTTCACCTTGGGGTATATTGTTCTTGCAGGCCGGGATTCCCTTTCCACAAGAACATGCATCTCATCTGTCCTTTTAGCCTTCCCATCATCAATGGCATCAGAGTTGCACACCAACTTGTCTAGCTTGCTACCTTGACTGACCTGGATCCACAGTCCTTCCAATCTTAGTCTCTAGATAGTGCAGGTTGGTAGAAATGATCCAATTCACCCAGCTATAGATTGAGAAGTACGTCCACTAAACTTTTGGTTTGCGTTCTGTTCTCAAGCCTCCAAAATAGTTAAGACTACACATTGGATCCCCTGTTGCCAAGCAATAAGAATATTTTAAAGCAACTAGACATATATATGACTTAGGCTTGTGACTACCTCAGGAAAAGTATAAAAGAGCAGTGAAGCATAGAGGACAGCCAGAATTTAACTACCTACTCAGAGGCTGAATAAGCAAAGCTAGATACTCAGGAGTCTGAGATCTGAAGACCACTGTTCAATCATAAAAATACAAGCGATTATCTCAAAAAAAAAAAAAAAACAGAATTGTAGCAGAGGCTGAAGTGGTAGACCACTATCCTTGGGCACAGAAGCTGAGGAATAGTTTCCATGGCACTATCAAGCCTCAAGAATGATGAATGCATGCATGAGCACATGCACATGTGCGTGTGTGTACTCGCACATGCATGCACACATATACAAACACATATGAGTATTTCAATGTGAAGTTTTTATTTTTTTATCTTGCTGTACTTTCTTTCCCTGTATTAGTTCACAAATTAACAAAATCAGCTAAGGACCTATTTACATAAAATTCATCATGTTTCTCTAAAATCTACTCTCTTTTTGAAAGCCTGCTTTTATTTGACCCAAAAGTAAATTATTCAGGAAGTCAATTCATCACTCTCAAGTTTATAGTATTAGATGATTGTTTAGGTTCCTCGTAGCAATATGATTTTGTGAAATCCTGCATCAAGTAATATATTTCTTTCACTAGAAGAGAAACCTCTGTCAAACAATTAATAATAGCTTATTCTCCTCCTGGCATTCATCTGTAGTTTTATTTTCTTCATATATTTCATGATCTGTCTGTATATGCCAAAGACTGCCATGAAAATAAAATACCCTTCTCAGCGCTTAGCATGTGTATACCATTCGTAGATATGGAAATTGCTTTGGAATAAATAATGTTCACCCTATCTTGAGAAAGAAGAATTGGTTTCTCAGCACTTTAGGTAAGAACTTGAGGGAAAGAAACAAAAGGAAAAGTGAGGAACAAACAACTCAACACATAGATTCAAATGAAACAAACAACCCAAGAAAACACAAATTAATTCAGTACTCAAGAACCTGCAGGAAATGAAAGATTTAAAAAAATCAGCTATGACAAGCTTATGAAATTCGTGACTACATGGGATTGCAATTTTGTGAGGATAGTGGCAAAAGCCCAGACTGAACAGAAAGTTCTGTACACAATGCCATACAGCTGTTGTTCTAAATTCCAGGAAGAATAACATCAAGTGGACGGAGGCCAAGTTCATACACAAGTAGGAAGCCAGTTTCTAGCTGAAAAATAATCAGGATAACTTGGGGCTGGGGGCATGACAAAGTGGTAAGAACACACATTTAAGGGGACAAAACACTCAATTCAAACTCTAATATTAGGAGTATGAAAGAAAAAAGCTATGATTTTAAATAATTAGAACAATTGTAACACTTGAGTATTCTAGTGGAGAAAAATCCATTAGAGAGATAGAATGAACCCACGTTGCAATGCTCCTTTAGTGATAATGTTTAGTCGTACTTCAGACAAAACAGAGTTACCTTGCAAATGAGCATGGATGTGCATTTGGGTGATGGAAATACTCTACTTACACAGGTGTAAATTAAATAGATTTTTGGGGGTAGATTGTAGTTCTTGAACTAAGAGCCTTGGTGTTGTCCATGAGCTTTTTCTCTCAAGGCTACCACTCTAATACTTGGAGCCACAGTTCCAATTCTGATTTTCTGTTGGTTGTTTGGAGATAAGAGGCTCATGGACTTTCCTGCACAGGATGGCTTCAAACCAAGATCGTCAGATCTCAGCCTCCTGAGTAATCTTGATTCCAGGCATGAGTCGTCGATGTTTTTAATAATTTAGTAAATTGTATAGTTACAGAAATTATAAATTATGATTGTAACCTGTGTAATATATGTGTGTATGTATAGATCAATGCATACACTTAGAAATATATTAAAATATTTTTGCATCTAAAGTAGATTTATGAAATCATCCTTCATTAAAAATATAATGGAAACAAAAGTTAATAAGGAGCAAAACAAAGGTAATTGTTACACGTTTCTTTTTGTTTAATGGAATATGAATTGTGAGAATCAGTTTGGGAAAACAATCTCTACTTTAACAAAATGGATAATTGCTATTAATTCCAATCCATCTCTTTGCCCATATTGTGCATCCTCACACATGAGTGTCAAAATCAAACCACACTTTTTGCCTTTGTATTTAACTCACCTGTTATAATTTAGGGGCTAGATGAAGTAATCAAATAATGATTAAAATAATAGTAAGTGAGGCTATTAGTGAGAGCTGAAAAACATTTTAAATATGATAACTAATTAAATTACATATTTCTTGCTTTTACTCTGTTGTTATGTCCCTCATTCCCACATTAGGAAAGTACATAGAAGGTTCTCACTAAATTATATGTAATTATTAAAAATTTATTGAAAGAATATGGGCAAAGTGTGGTTTTAGCTTTTTGTAACCTGTATGGGGTAGTGTGTTTTTGAGGACTTGCAATACGTTGTGATGGTGATGAAGGGAGGGATGTCTTTATTCTGGAAAACTGGCTAGAGGATTGCTCCCAGAAAGATAGTGATGAATTCTTCTAAAAGGACAGTAAAATCACTTTCACAACCATGTTCACTACTGCACTCTTCACTGTAGCCAAGTTATGGAAACAGCCCAGATGCCCTTTGGCGAAGAGATGGTTGGCAAAAGGGTGTCATATATAAATAAGTGGAATGTATTTATCCATTATGAAGAATGTTAGGTTATTTGCAAAGAAATGGATAGATATAAAAATATGTTAAATAAATGAAGTCAAAGCCAGACACACAAAGGACCCATGTTCTGTCTCATATTTGGAAGCTAGAACTTTATACAATTTTACACAGCAATATTAACCAAATCATGCTATTTGTAGAGGAGTATTTAAAAGGTGTAATTTTTTATAAACTTGAACTTTTAATCCAACAAAATAAACACCAGGAAACTATCACTTTGAAGATGTGAGGGGAAGTCAAAGGGAAAGAATAAAAAGAGTTATGGAGGAAGAAAGTGAAGACATGATATTCAATGCAGATAGTATGAAAGTAGAAAAAATTAAAGTGTGGTGAGGTTTAGAAAGGCAGGGAAAAGTTATATAAGGATCCATTATACGTAAAAGCATTATTTATTGAATGTAAATTCCCTTGTACAACTAGTTATGATAATAAAAATATAATTAAAAACAATGGAGCCATCTGATCTTAAACTGTGTTCTCTTAAACCATGAGTCAATATAATAGTTTCCTACTCAGAAATTTTCTTTGCAGGTATTTTCCCTTTAGTGACAGAAAAATGATCAATGCAATGAATATCAATACATCACATTGCACATCATAAAGAGACACAATAAAAATCACAGTACAACATTACTAGTACAACATTGCACACATGGTAAGTGTTAGCCTGAGGTTCATCTCCCACTGTATCAATTAACCTCATTCTATTTTATGACTAAAATACCAGCACTTAGTCTACAAATTCTTGGAAAATTTCCCAGAATTATTGTGTACACTCATAATATTTCACTTTATCTTTGTTAGAAAATAGGGAACTGTAATATGAATACTCAAAGTTCATAATCAGTACATACCTCCCTGGTGAAAGGAAGTGCTAAAGTATAACATTCTTGATTTCTAGGTCAAAATAGCAAAAATCATATTCTATCCCTTCACTGAACACTGCACTGCCTCGGGACCCTATCTCTGTTTAAAACTGTCTTACTGAAAGAATGACCTCCCCAATTCCTGATGGAAACAGACTGCAGGTCTTATGGACCAATCATTTCCACATTGTAGCTCAACTAAGTTGTTTACCATTAGAAGTATTTTGATTGCTTTTTATACCCAACATTTTGAGAGAAAGGTACTACTTTAAAATGCTATTAAAGTAAGACATATAAAAATCACCTTTGACCCTAGATAAATATTTTACCTTTCATGTACCCAAAAATGCAGTCTGACCCATCATTAATGAATTAAAGCCTCTCCAACTTGTGAATACAATTGGTTTAAAAAGACCTAAAGGGCTGGGAAGGTGGCTCAGTGGTAGAGCGCTTGCCTTGCATGCGTCAAGCCCAGGATTTGATTCCTCAGCACCACATAAAAAAAAAAAAAAAGAAAAAAGCCGCAAGTGGCGCTGTGGCTCAAGTAGAAGAGCGCTATCCTTGAGCTGAAGAGCTGAAGGAAAGCGCCCAGGCACAGAGTTCAGGCCCCACTACCAGACTCCCCCACCCCTGAAGAAAAGATATCAATACTACAATATTTGTGCAAAATTTCGTATGATACTGAAGATTCAATTGAAAACTGTTAACACTTGAAAATAACTCTTTTTCTTAGGAGTAGGAAACAAAACACAAGATTAATCCTAATCATTTCAAAGACATTTATTTATACTACAAATTCACTCTTATAACTACAAAGATTCCAAAAATAACTGAAGCATAGTGTCACAAAGGGCATAATTTAACTTCATCATGTACATTCAAAGGACTGTGCTAATAGAAAACAAAGTTATGCTAAAAATTACCTCACGCAATTCACTTCCATTCTTTTATTCTATATATTTTAGTTTCATAAAAACTGTCTTTTGATAAAATGATGCATAAAAAGCCTATATACCCACTTACATTTTCAGATTTTAACAATGTTTATTTCAGAAATGTCTTTAGCTGTATAGTCAATGAACTGAAATAACACTAAAGTATTCAAAGGGTTTTCAGAAATTGCAAGACTGACTCTTGGATGATATTTATATTGGAAAAGATCTTCAAAAAGCCTCATTTGTTAAAGTTGTGATAGTTACTCCCACAAAAGAACTATTAATGAAGAAACCTTTGTATGTAAAATACAACTTAAAATGCATCCACAATCTGGAAGTGACACATGCTTTTTTTGTTTGTTTTTGCAATGTATATCTAACAAACATATCCACAATACTGTTTTTCAGTCAATATGATCGGATATTCAAACCTAAAAAATACGGGATTTATTCTTAGTGTGAATAGATACTATCTTATAAAGAAAGTTATTTTCAACAGAAATCCGGAAAGAGTTTATCCACCTTGAGTTTCACAGGAATAACCAGAGTGTAATACCTGTTTGGTCAAGTCAGATAAACTCACTCCATGAGTATATCTTAAAAGTATAGCCAATTTAAGAGGTCAAATACATATTTTGTACTGACAGTCATCTTACAACAATAACTTACTACTTAAATATATGTGTATCTTCTTCCCTAACATATACAAAGAGCTGAAAGTGATCTCTTTTATCTAACTTAATGTTGTAAATGCTTTAATTATGATGATGTTATTATTTGACGAATAAAATGTACAGAAGGGTGGTTCCACTGAAATGACAGTACGGAACAATGATAAATAACAACATTGCAACACAGTTCTTTTCAGACTCTCTCTGTCCTCATTGGCAAGCAACATGGCAACAGCACACACACACACACACACACACACACATTTGGGCACATTTACACACACATTTAGATGCAAGGCAAATTCAGGGTCTATTGTACAATAAAGTTCAAATAAAATATTAGTGATAAGTCTAAGGATAATGGGTGTAGAGGAGCACCTAGAAACGGAAGTAATTGGTCTAGAAAATTTGTTTAACAGGATCCTAACAGAGAACTTCCCAAACATGCAAAAAGACAGGCCTATTCAGATACAAGAAGCTTTTAGAATTCCAAATAGACGAGAAAAGAATAGGACATCCCACCGTCACATTACAATCCACACAGGATCAACTCAGACCAAGGAAAGATCCTTAAAGCTGTGAAGGAGAAAAGATTAACCACTTATAAAGGAAAACCAATTAGAATCACCTCAGATTTCTCAGCAGAGACAATCAAACAAGAAGAGCCTGGAATGATGTATCCCATGCCCTAAAAACAAATAACTATCAACTAAGAATACTCTACCCAGCTAAACTCTCCTTCATAACTGAAGGCCAAACAAAAACCTTCCATAGGAAAGAAAAATTGAAACAATACATCTCCACCAAACTAGCCCTGCAAAAGATTCTTAAAGATGTCCTACACATAGTAAACCAACAAGACCACAATAAAGGCCAAGAAACTGCACCCAAAATGAGAATCCAAGAACCATAGAAAGAACCCAGTTTTCACAGCCCCCGAGAAGGTGGATAACATGGCAGGAAGTCCGAAATACCTCTCAGTCCTTTTTATCAACATTAACGGACTTAACTCTCCAATTAAGCAAGATAGACTGTCTAGTTGGATTAAAAATAATGTTCCTTCTATCTGCTGCCTTCAGGAGTCACACCTTGCCCATAAAAACAAACACATTTTCAATGTTAAAGGCTGGAACAAAATCTGCCAAGCAAATGGCCCCCATAAACATGCAGGAGTTGCAATCCTAATATCAGATAAAATAGACTTCAAATTAAAATTTGTGACAAGAGATAAAGAAGGTCGCTACATACTAATTAAGGGTTCTCTCCTGCAAGAGGATATTACAATTCTAAATATCTATTCGCCAAAAAATGGAGCACCCAAATTTATCCAAGAAACAGTACTTTACCTCAAATCCCACATGGATCCAAATACATTCATAGTTGGGGATTTTAAAACACCACTCTCCCCACTAGGTAGATCAACTCGGCAAAAACTAAACAGAGAAACCACAGATCTAAACAGCTGCAGAGATCAACAAGATTTAACAGACATCTACCGAATATTTCACCCAGCAGCATCAGAATACATGTTTTTCTCAGCAGCACAAAGAACATTTTCTAAAATAGACCACATTTTAGGCCACAAAGCAAACTTGTCTAAATTCAGAAACATTGAAGTTATACCTTGCATTCTCTATGACCACAAGGGAATAAAACTAGAACTCACCACCAAAAGCCACCAAAGAAAGGACGGTAACATATGGAGGCTGAACAACACACTGCTGAATCACGAGTGGGTCATGGAAGATATTAGAAAGGAAATTCAAATGTTCATGCTATTCAACAAAACAGAGAACACAAATTACCAGCTCCTTTGGAACACAGCAAAGGCAGTATTCAGAGGCAAGTTTATAGTTCTGAACTCCTACATCAACAAATTGGGGAGATCTTAAACCAACAATTTAATGACATATCTAAACATCCTTGAAAAGAGCAGCAAAATAAACCCCAATCCAGTAGATGGAATGAAATAATCAAAATTAAATCAGAATTAAAGGAATTAGAATTCAAAAAAACTATAGAAAGGATCAACAAAACAAAGAGTTGGTTCTTCGGAAAAATTAACAAAATTGACAGACCCTTAGCAAATCTTATCAGAAAAAGAATAGAACACACCCAAATTAATAAACTCAGAAATGAGAATGGAAACATCACCACGGAAACAACCAAGATTCAGTACATTATAAGGGAATATTCCTCAAAACTTTATGCTAATAAGTTTGAGAACTTGACAGAAATGGACCTTTTCCTAGCAAATATTGACATTCCAAAACTAAACCAAGATGAGTTAAACCATCTTAACAAACCCATATCAAGCATTGAAATAGAAACAGCAATAAGAGACCTCCCAGGTAAGAAAAGTCCAGGACCAGATGGTTTTACAGCAGAATTCTACAAGGCCTTCAAAGCAGAGCTCACACCAATACTCCTCCAACTCTTCAATGAAATTGAAGGAAAAAGTTCACTACCGAACACATTCTATGCAACCATCGTAATCCTCATCCCAAAAACAGGCAGGGACTCATGAAAGAAAGAAAACTGTAGACCCATTTCTTTGATGAACACTGATGCAAAACTTCTCAACAAAATTTTGGCCAATCGACTTCAACAATTCATCCAAAAATCATAAACAAATATCATACAGGATTCATTTCAGGAATGCAAAGCTGGTTCAATATACGCAAATCAATTAATATAATTCATCACATCAACAGGAGCAAGGATAAGAACCACATGGTTATTTCAATAGATGCAGAAAAAGCATTCAACAAGATTCAACACCCCTTTATGATGAAGGTTTTGGAAAAAGTAGGAATCCATGGAACATTCCTCAATACAATAAAGGCTGTATATGACAAATCTACAGCCAGCATTATACTTAATGGTGAAAAACTAAAGTCATTTCCTCTTAACTCAGGAACAAGACAATGATGTCTACTCTCTCCACGTCTCATCAATCTAGTATTAGAATGCCTAGCTACAGCAATAAGACAAGATCCAAACATAAAAGGGATCCAAATAGGAAAAGAAGAAATAAAACTCTCCTTATTTGCAGATGACATGATCTTGTATTTAAAGAATCCCATCGACTGCACTCCCAAATTACTCAAGCTGATTCAAAACTTTGGCATAGTAGCCTGGTATAAAATTAAGCCCCCAAAATCAATGACTTTTCTGTATGCCAACAATGAGAAAAGTGTGCCTGAAATTTTGAAAGTAACTCCATTTGTAATATCCCCACAAAAAATAAAATACCTAGGAATTAACTTAACTAAAGGAGTGAAGGACATTTACGATGAAAACTTTAAAATCTTGAAAAAGGAAATCAAAACAGAACTTAGAAAATGGCAAAACATTTCATGCACCTGGATTGGAAAGATTAACATCGTGAAAATGGCAATATTTCCCAAGGCTATCTACAAATTCAATGAGATACCTATGAAAATTCCAACCTTGTTCTTCAAGGAAATAGAAGAGGCATTCTAAAAATTCATATGGAACAATAAAAGACCCCGAATAGCAAAAACGATCCTCAATGGAAAGAACACTACTGGAGGAATATCAATACCAAATTTCAAACCGCACTATTAAGCCATAGTAATCAAAACAGCTTGGTACTGGCATAAGAACAGACCTCAGTACCAATGGAATAGAACTGAAAACCCAGAAATGAACCTACAGACCTATAGCCATTTAATATTTGATAAGGGAGCTAAAACAATTGAATGGAAAATAGATAGCCTCTTCAGTAAATGGTGCTGGCAAAACTGGTTAACTACTTGTAGAAAACTAAAGCTAGATCCTTATATATCACCCGGCACACGAATAATTTTCAAATGGATCAAAGACCTCGGAGTCAAACCAGACAATCTGAAAACATTACAGGATGGAATAGGAGTAACCTTATGTCTCCTTGCTCAGGCCGAAATTTTCTTTATAGAGACCCGGAAATACATACAATGGACAAGGGTCTTGGAACTTGAAGAATTAAATCCGCTAAAAACAAATCCTCAAAAAAACAACTGCCCAATAAATAAGTGGGCTAAAGACATAAAGAGAAACTTCTCTGAAGAAGAAAGAAGTATGGCAATAGACACATGAAGAAATGCTCAATCTCCCTAGCCATAAAAGAAATGCAAATCAAAACAACATTGAGATACCACCTCACACTAGTTAGAATGGCAAAAATCAAGAACTCTAACAACAACAGATGCTGGAGGGGATATGGACAGAAGGGAACCTTATTGAATTGTTGGTGTGAGTGTAAACTTGTTCAACCACTTTGGAAAGCAGTATGGAGGTACTTCAAAAGACTTCATATGGAGTTCCCCTATGACCCAGCAATACCACTTTTGGGTATTCACCCAAATCTTTACAAACAAGACCACACTAAAGCTACCAGCATAACTATGTTTATTGCAGCATTATTTACCATAGCTAAGATATGGAAGCAACCCAGATGCCCCTCAGTAGATGAATGGATCAAGAAAAAGTTGTATATATACACAATGGAATTCTATGCCTCCATCAGAAATAATGACATTGCCACATTTGTTAGGAAATGGAAAGACTTGGAAAAATTTATATTAAGTGAAGTAAGCCAAGCCCCAAGAAACATAGGTCCCATGGTTTCCCTTATTTCCAATATCTAGTATATGTATGAGTCAAACAGAAAAGGTCTGATAATGTGATGTTAGGAAAATGAACCCATAGTTATGCATTTTAATGTTTTTTTCTTTCATGCATTTGTTTCTAACACATTTATAAGATTATTTCTTTGTTGCTTTGTATCTCCCCCCCCCCACAGTATAACCCCACTTTCACTATATTTGATGTTGCTACAATTTGTAGAGGAGAGGGGGAAAAACAAGTAGTTTAAGGATACAGTTGGACGCGTTGCAACAATGAGAATTACATGTTGTCATGTCGAAAACGAACTTTACAACTTTGGTGCGGGGGGGGGGGGAAGGGAAGACGTGGGGGGGCCGAGGATTGGGTGGGGGGAAGGAGGGAGGCTGGGAAGGGATGTGAATGGCAACGAAAGGAGGAATCTGCAATGCTTGATAAGAAATGTACTCATTATCTTGCCCATGTAATTGTAAGCCCTCTGTACAGTATGTTCACAAAAATATAAAAAAATAAAGAAAAGAAAAGAAAAGAACCTAAGGGATATGAGGACCAAATTATTATGATATTTCACTAGGTATCCTATGAGAAAGCAAAACAAAATGCACCAGAAGAAAGCCAGAAAATCTGAATATAATACAGGCTATTTTTCCTCACTAACTGTCATAGATGTATATGTTAATTCTAAGGAGACTTAAGTTCTAATAGCATTCGAACTACTGGAAGACATTCATGTTTTACCGATACAAATTATGTCCATACAGGTAGACCCATTGCAACAGTGAAATGTACAAGTCGTTATGTTGAAAACGATCTTTACAACTTTCGTGGAGGGGCTGGGGAGGAGAGAGGAGAAGGGAAGGCGGGAGGATTGGGTGGGGAGGATGGAAAGGTATAGGAAGGGGAAACAACGGAGGAGGCTACTTACTGGTGATTCACTTGTACTTGAAGCATGATTCTGAATTATTGCTTGCTGATTCTGAACTATTGCTTTGATCATTATATTCTCCAAGAAGAAAAAGTGAAATTTAATTGATAGCAAAGGACTACTAATACATTTTTACTTCTCATTAAGCATCTTCAATCATCAAAATCACCTGAAGACAATAGATAGGCCTATTTTTAGATGGAAACAAGTGTCTTTAAAAAAAAAACAAGAATTTAGGTAGTCATACAAAGGACTTCTATTTTATTACTGCATTATACATTTTTTCTAATGTTGGATACCAACATTAGAAAGCTATTAGGAAGCTCTTAAATCACATATGTTGAATAGTGAGTTCTGTTACACTATAACATGGTATTTCCCAAATCATTTACATAGAAGGCATTGTTTCCTATTTTCTCATTCCTAGAATAAGCTGCACATGAAGACACCACTGGTCCTTATTTTCAGTCTGTACCTTTGAATACTGAGGAAAATCTTTCCGCTGCTCCCTATAATTCACTACTCTCCAGTTAGAATAATTTAGAATAGTAAAATTTGAAAAAGAGAAAATAAATCATGGTGAAAAAACATATGCAGAACATTCACCAGTTTTTTCTGACCAGTTCAACCAATGTGAACTATTGGGGAAATACATGGACACCTCATTCCCACTGGTACTCAAAATCACTGGTTAGGCAATTCTGACGAAGACAAGGAACAAGATGAAAAAATGAGGAATGGTATCAATTGCAAGAAAAAAATGGAGTAGGATCCAAGCAAATTTCTTCTTTGGGATGCCGAAATGTATCGGCTTACTGTGTTGTGAACACTGCTTTCCAAAATGGCCACGCAGATGAATACTAGGGATGAGGATGAGTATACCCCTCTTCATCGGGAAGCCTAGAGTGGACACTTAGATTTTGTCCATGAGTTGGCAGCTCAAGGCAGATATTCATGCAATAACTCTGAATGGCTGGACACCCCTGCACAGTACTTATATGTGGAAAAATACCAAAATGGCTTCTTTATTACTTCATCATGATGCAGATACCAATCCCCAACTAAAGGCCTCTTGACCTCCTTGCATCTTGCTGCTGGGAATAGAAATAGCAAAGATACTCTGTATCTCCTTCGGTTGAACCATTATATCAAACCAGGTCTGAAGAACAACTTTGAAGAAACTGCATTTGATATTGCCAAAAGGGTAAGTACGTATCATTACCTCTTTGAAATTGTGGAAGGCTATACAAATTGGTCTCCTAAATCATAATGGTTTGGTTATGTTTCTTAAATTTCAAAAATGCCAGTCCATCTTTTGTGTCCCTACACATTTTTTCACAATACAAAGCAACAGCAATATCTTACTATAAAAATTTATGTATTCCATGGTATTCTTCCAAGTGAATTGCATGACTTTGATATCAAAATGTATTCAAGAGTTGTTTGTATACATCTGTAATGATTTCTGCAGAGTTTGTGATTCTTTAAATCAGAAATAATTTTAACTTATCTGTTGAAATGAATAGTATAGAAACTAAAGATGTTCCGGGTGCTTTTCTGAACAAAGTATATCTATGTTTGTGTAATGTTCATAATCTATTTCATTCTCTCCTAGATATAATACTTTGAATTCTACATTGTTGTATAATGTATAGATTCATTAGTAAATGTGACCTTTCAGATTGCATTCCATATAGAAGAATTTTAAGACTCCTTTTTTTTCTTAGTTTCTTTTATTATTTTATTTCTTTGGGATAAAATGGCAATATTATCTAATTTCAAGTTTTGTAAAGGTTATGCTATGTAAAGGCCTTTCTAAGGTGAAAATTTAATATACTGATGTCAAACTAACCTTTAATTCTATGAATTACATGTATTGTTACACTTATATTTTTGTAATCAACTTTTTAATAACTCTTTTTCATTTCTTGCATCAGAAGAATGAAAAATATGGAATACTTCACAAATTTTCATATCATCCTTGTGCAAGTGCTATGTTAATCTCTGTATTGTTGTAATTTGGGTAGACCTGCTGCTGAAGCATGTAATATCCTCTAAATTTAAGTACTTAATGATACAATCTTTATACAGGCATATATCCATTGTTGCCGATTTGTAACAAGGAACCCTTATTGTTCCTGAAAATGCTATTGATCTTATTTCTCTAAATTTCTGTGTACAGTGGGAAAAACTTATATAGTTTGGTCGATTGCTCACATTTACAATTTTTTGTCAGTGACTATTTCGTCATTTTCATTTTAAATTTGATCATACTTTGAAGCCTTTACAGCTAAGTCCAAAGGTGGTGGCTTTTCAAGTACTTATTTATCAACTGAGTTAGCTTTGTGGAGCTAATGGATTCAAAGTAAGCCTTGCTTAAGAGCTACTTCTAACTTTCTGCAGCTTAAAATTTCCCAAATGAGGTCTTGCTGGGACAAATGTCTACGTGAACTGTGAAGACTCAGGGTCTATGTTGAGGGGGCAGAATGATGCAGGCTTCAGCCTCGGGGTTATCTGAGGACTGTGTTTGGAATTAGGAAAGCTCTTGGAACGCCAGGCTACAGAGGGAAAATGTTCCCTCTCCCTATCTCAAAACATGTCACAGACTCCTGGGAGCTGAGGAAGTGGCTCTTCTCCTTGCTTAAGCATAGATTAACAGCTGGTCAAGCATTTTCCTGAGATTGGAGAAGTGGTTTGATCTTGATCTAAAATAGTTTAGATAATAATATACCTAGACCTTCTCTCATAGGTTAAGTAAAAATGTATCTGTGGAAATTTTTTGTGTGAATGTTTTCTGACCAAATCTTGGCAAATATGATGCTTGCTAGTCTTTAAATACCCACTAACAATAAAGCACAGCATGCAGTGGCAATTGCTGTTTGCACTCTGCATCCCCTGTGTCCTGGTGATTTTGTGACCCTTACCTAGGGACCCCAACGCACTAGACATTGACACTGAACCTTTACCTTTCTTCCATGTAGGAACAGACCAACCAGAATATTTTACGCTGAAAGCATGGATTGTCTTACTGGATCAAAAATAATCTTAGTTACAAGGGATCATAGAGAGATGAACAGTTCAGACAGAATTGTTCAGAATAGAAGGTATTTTATCAAAACATAATAGTTTATTATACGTATCATTTCAAAAGTAGCTAAAGCCAAGAAAGTGAAAAAAATTGTTCATATGCATGATTACCTACTGTCCTGACCTGTCTATCATCCAACCAAGCAGGAACTTACACTACTGACATTCTATCACCAAATATTGCCATAGCTCCTGGAGAAGTCCATATGTTTCTCCTCGATATTAGGCCTTAAATTTGTAATGTTTTAATCACAGTGTTTCCTCTTGCCTCTAGGCTGCATATCTACAAATGGTAGAGCTTTAAGTCTAACTCTACCAAAAACTGAGGTAGAGATAATGGAATAATACTTTAAAACAGAGTTGCCTTTGATTCCCTAAACACAACACAACAATGCAAAACAATTTTTATATTATATGTACTTATATATTTTATATTTATATGTGCTGATTTTAAATTTTATACAGTGAATCTTACTAGAATTGATAATTTGACAAATATATTGACATTTATTCCCATAAATAGATTGGAATATAAATAATTAGGTTCAGAATATATATTAGAATATAAAAAGTATCAATGCAATATCTTCAGTATAAGCTTGTGATACCTTCTAAGTGTTCGTGGTCTTCTGAATAAACATGGTATAATAACAGTATTGTTTTCTGCTAATCTATAAGGGATTTTATTATGATGCTCTGTTTATTGTTTTAACTTGCTGGTCCCAAAGTGTTTTTCTCCATATTTCTAAAGCATTCTTACTGATTATACCCAAATTTTGCTGATATGATGTCTAAAAGCTATTATTCTTCTGCAGGACCCACGGATCCTAGGATAACAGGTCCCAGTTATCTGCATCATCAGATAACAAGGGCATGACTTCTCACATAGGCCCATGCAACATGCCAACAGAAAATAATTAAAGACTCATCTCAATTTCTCATTTCCTATAATATTTCAGGGCCCCAATTGCTTACAAGAATTAGCAGTAATCAATTGTGAAATGCAAGGCAACTTAAAATGAAAGATGAGATCACAAAATCTGAGAGAAAGTACTGTAATTCAAACTTTCAATTTACAGATGACCAGCCCATATGAGTGAACAAAATCACAAATGAACAACGTCATTTTTAATACCTTTCTCCTAATGATGAATGAAAGATTTCAGTGCAGCCAAAAAAATAGTTTCTGGAATGATAGATCATAATTGGTCTACCAAGACTAGGAAAACTTGATTTAGAGATCAAATATAATTTAGAAAAACATTAATTGAGAATACCCTTAGTGCTTCAAAACACTGGTACTTCAGTAAAACTTGGTTCTGTAGTATAAAAATGTCATTCTCAAACCAATGTAACCTACATTTAATCTCCTGAAAGTATATTCCTTTTCAAATAAACTTTTAAAAATCATATTCACCAAAATAACACTTGACAAGTAGATGATAGTGACATTACAAGGTTTTCAAGTGTAGGGAGCAAGTTACAATAGAGTTGATTTACGTACCCAGCACTAATACCAAACAAGTTCAACCATTCATTAAAGTGCAGAAATACTACCCCCCACCATTTGTGTTGTTCAGTAGGGGCCTTCCAGAAATGTGTTTAATGGATCAGCCTCCCATAATTCAAACCCAAATATTAGCTAATAAAGTAAATTTCATCACATAAGAAGGTACATTTTAAAGTCACTAATAGTTGCCTTATCATGTGTTGCCTTATCATATATTTTCCCTATCTGTCTAACATAGTAAGAAATATGACTTTAAGTCTTGAATATGGGTACTGATGAGAGATTTGACAAACAAAAAATCTGTCTTCTATTTCTATCATATTCCTCTAAGTAGTAAACTTTAGTTTTCTTCTTTTTCCAAAACTTATAGGTAGTAGAATATTTACATAGGATAATGTAAAATAAAATAATCACATACCATTGCACAAAGCCATTTATAAAACCTGGTAGGAATAAATTCTAGGCCATTTTTAAACGTTCCTTTTGACTAAAAATTAATCTTCCAAATGAACGAGAATAAAATCATGTCTAAGTGCTTCACATTTCCAGTCTTGCACATTGTTATTGCAGATGAATGAATTATGGAAATATAAGCTGACATCAGTTGCCTATATATTCTCCATGCTGGCTGAGACTTAGAATTTGCACAGCACATGAAAACAGGTGCAATGACTGGCTTCTTACATCAGGGTGAATTTTTGGCATTGCTGGGCTTTGAACTCAGGGCCTAGGAGCCCAACTGCCCAATCGGTCCACGTGATCACACCAGACGTTGAGCCACTAAGGAGATGGGCTTTTCCCAGGGACTGAGATCGAGCCACAGGGAGGCCAAAATAGTGCTCAATGCATCATTTAAACATGGGATGTATGTTCACATCTGTGTGGGGACTGCATCGTGCATTGAGTGTACTTATTGTGTTTATTTTGTATACTATTCATGGATTATTGTGTATTTTCTCATGTATATGATGACAGGTATAACTGGGCTGACATGGATAACAACTTATTCCCATGACCACAGGGTGGCCCATGCATTCTCCATCCTAGCTGAGACCCAAGACTTGCAGAGGAAAGGAAAACATATGCAACCATTGGCGTCTTACATCAAGATGAATCTTTTGGCAGGGCTGGGATCTGAACTCGGGGCCTAGCAGGCCCAATTGGTGAATGAGTCCATATGAGCACAACAGCCTGTGAGCGACAAAGGAGCTAGGCATTCCCAGTACCTGAATTTGAGCCCCCCTGGGGGGAGAGTGGGGAGCACAATAGTCATCCATTCATAAGTAGAAGGTAGAATGCAAATAAGTATATATTTGTATAGAGTAGGATTGATGGTGACTTGTGATGGAAACCAATCTGTGTGTACCTATATTTCGATATTTTCTGATGCATTCATTTCATGTCTGTGATGATTATTGTCATGCTTCATTAACTCTTCTTTACAAATAATCTATACCCCATGAGTCTTGCGTATCATTTCCTACTGCATCATGCACAAACTACTGATTCAAGGATGAGATCGATCACATGCCATGACTCTTCCTAGGTCCAGAAACAAGTATCTCAGGATCTCCCGCCATTCCCTCCTCCTAGGGGGACTGAATTCAAGCCTCAGTCCTGGAAAAGTTACTCCTTATATACATCTTAACAATAAGATTTATACTTCCGTTCAGATGTTCAGTCCATATTGTGTTTGGTGCGTTTATTCATTTTAATTATTTTTTATTAATTTATTTACCACTTATTTTATTGACTCTGATGACACTTAAACCATTTATTACATTGTTTACATCCTATGATATAGAATCTAGATTTTAGATGTATGTGATCTCCATCATGCCTGGCAGTGCTAGAATCGGATCTCAGGGCCTAGCAGGCCCAATTCATGAATGGGTGAGTTTGAGCATGGGAGCCTCTAGTCAATGAAGCTGTCAAGTGATTCCCACGGGCTGAGATTGACCCCCAGTTTTGGCCAAAACAGCAATACATGGATAGGCAGACGGTGATATACAAAGAAATATATATTGTTAAAGAGTGCCAGAGCCGTCTATCTATGATTGAATGACACCTACTACGTTCCTACCAACTCTTAGGTATTTATTATACCACCATTGAAGGAATATTATTCTTTTAATGCTTAATAAACTATACACTAAGATCAATCAGCATTCTTGGACTATTGCATCCAATTTTAGACTAGACGGATGCATGAACTACTCTTTCAATGGATATTCCCATGCATAGGAATGAGTCTCTTGTGATCTCCTGCCATTGGTGTCAGGACTGGGATTTGAACCCAGTGCCTATGTCCACAGGTTGTCCTATGGCTTCACTGATAGCCCACAAGCCATCAGCAATGGCAGGTCATATCTACTTTGCAGCCATGTCATTCAAACCCAGGATGGTCACTGTGCAAAGAAAAAAATAATAAAACCCCAGACCCCTGAAGGTTGCCACTTTTTCTGCTTTCCAGTTTTTTTTCGAGAAAGTCCCCTGGGCCTAGGATCTTAGGATCAGCTATGGTTCTGGAGGCTGCAACCAAGCCGAGAGAGATCTAAGCTGAGACAGAGTTTCCATGACCTGAGTTCAAGCCCCATGGTTGGCCAAAAGAAAAAAATGAAAAAGAATAAAGAAAACATAATTATTTAACTAAATTAAAAAAATAAAGCTACCTAGTTTGGAATTTCTGCTAGTTTTCTTTCCTAGCCTGGGATTTGAACTCAGGGTCTTGGTAAATCTGTAGCAATGTGAGGGAAGATTTGCTACTACTTGAGTTCAAACCTTGTGCCAACCAAAAGTGAAACCTAAGTCACTGACCTAAGCAGGGGGAGGTAGTTGTGGCAATGGGAGGGAAGGTATAGTAGGGGGAAAACAAAGGAGGAGGTAACAATGCTCAATGTGAAATTTACTCATTACCTTGGTCCTGTAAAATATTTTTACAATAAAAAACGAACAAAGACAAACAATGTAGTTCTCATAGAAGCATTTTGGAGGTAAGGGAAGGATGTCTGAGTGAATAGCTGTACAAAATTCTACACTTTTTAAAATGTTCAGTATGGAACTGAATAAACATAACTGCTTCCATTAAAAAATTATGTCAGTGTCTTGGAACTGGGGCCAGTATTTCTGCCATTGTTAGGATTTGAGCTCAACGTCCAGGTAACTATTTTGCATCATGGGTGAAGGCGAAGCTCACTGTCCATGAGGAAAGAAATTCAGGCTAGAGTACCCAGGGCCTGAATGAAGGCCCTGAAATGGAAAAAATATCTCTATACATGTGTAATATATGATATATATATATACTTATATATGTATGTTAATTTCATATTATGATTCAGGTGGATCAGTGGTAGAGCACTTGCCTTGCATGCCTGAGTCCCTGGGTTCGATTCCTCAGCACCACATAAGCAAAAAGAAAAAATCCGGAAGTAGAGCTGTGGTTCAAGTGGTAGAGTGCTAGCCTTGAGCTGAAGATCTGAGGAACAGCACCCAGGCCCAGAGTTCAAGCCACACAACCGGACCCCCACAGAAAAAGAATGATTTTGAATTTTATTTTCCTTTGATTCATTTATTTATTGATTACTGTATTTAGTATTTTTATACACATAATATTTATTACATTTTGCACAACTATTATAAATTTATACCCAATAATTGAGGACATTGACTCATTTTCATTAATATTTTATTAAGTGTTGAAACATAATACATAAGTAAATGGAAGCATTTGTCACAGTCTTTACATGATTAGAGTCTCTCACAAGTATGAGCTTTGTCTTATTTATCTTTGGAAACTTTCTATCGGGTTTTCTTTAGATGATTTATACTCAGAAGCCTTTTCTTGAGGATAGGCAAGTGAGGTATAAAATTGTGAGGGTGGGGCTAGAAATGTGGCTTAGTGGTAAAGTGCTTGCTCAGCATGCATGAATGCCAGGGTTTGAATCCTCAGTGCCACATACTCAGAAAAAGCCAGAAGCTATGGAGTAGCTCAAGTGGCTAGCCTTGAGAAAAAGAAGCTCAGAGAGAGTACCCAGGCCCCAAAATCAAGCCCAGGACTGTCTAAAACCATAGGCCAGATGCCAGTGGCTCATAAGTGGAACCGTAGCTTCTCGGGAGTCTGAGAGCTGAAGACCACAGTCCAAAGGAAAGCCTGTTAGATTCTTATCTCCAGTGAACCACCAAAAGAACCCATCTGGCATTTTGGATTAAGTGCTACAGTGTTCACCTTGAGCTGAAGGGCTCAGGGTCAGTGCCCAGGCTAGAGTTCGAGACACACAACTGGAAAAAGAGTGAGGGTTAATTAAAATACTTTTCCTATTTGCTAATTACAAGAACATTCTTTGGAACATGAACACTGATGCCCACCAGAAATGGACTCAGAGCTCAAGGTTCAAGTGTAGCACATACATATGCCTATCCTCTCAGACTATAGCATTGTAATATTGTTTCCTACAGGGTTCTTAAAGGTCCAAGTTTAAAAGTCTTAATATGCTACACAAGCCCTTTGTGATAAGCAGTTGACTTGTATTGTCAATGTCATTACAGTTCTGAACCTAGCAGAGCACAAGTAGGTCATACCCATCACCCTAGCTCAGGAGGCTGAGGTCTCAGGATCACAGGGTGAAGCCAGCCAGGGCAGGAAATCTATGACAAAATGACTTCCACTTCTGAAAGGTCAGATATTCAAGAGCTTCGTGTGTCTCCCTTGGTGATGAGAAATTACTTGCACATTAAATGTTCTTATAGTACTTGAGCTATAGAAGAAGGAAAGAACCATTATTGACCTATCCTGGATTCAGATGAAGTTCTCAGGATCCAAGCCCTAGCTCTGTTAGCAGGAAGAACTCCAGTGTAACTCTGTAATAGAAGGACAGAAAACAGTTTAAAAAACCAGTCTAGGTGCAGAGACCAGGCCTACAGGATTAGGAGGCAGAACGTACACACTCAACAGGGAAGTGAACTGCAAAACCACTTCATTTATTCCAGGCACAACCAGCATTGGGGAAAACCTGTAAAATTTGTTAAAGTTACACCAGGGTCAGGCTTTACTCGGCCTCTTCAAACAATGACTAATGAACCTTCCTCCCTCATGTGAAGGGAGCCTCAGGCTACCTTTAGGTTACCAATAGAGAGCCAGTTTAGTGGGGGAGAGGGGAGGAGCAGAGTAGAGAAACCCTGCTCTCTGGTCTTAGGGAGTGGGTTTTTGATTCTCCATCTATCAGATTTGAAGACCCATCTACCTCTGCCAGTCCATTCTCCTTCCTTAATTCTCCACATAATTAATGCAAATCCCCAGACTAACTAGAGGCAGGACTGTTTCTATTTTGTCTCCAAGCACATGATTTAGAACCTAGTTCTGCCCTCTTGACTATGGGCCCTTGGTTGCCTGAGAAGTGGGAAAGAGACAGTCTTCCTGCTCTGTGGTTATGTGAAGGCACACTGCAAAAGGCCTCCTGACTGGGAAGTGTTCCCTTCTTTCCTCTTGACGTCCAAAGATTAAACTATCATATTTCTTTCTTTCTTTCTTTCTTTCTTTCTTTCTTTCTTTCTTTCTTTCTTTCTTTCTTTCTTTCTTTCTTTCTTTCTTTCTTTCTTTCTTTCTTTCTTTCTTTCTTTCTTTCTTTCTTTCTTTCTTTCTTTCTTTCTTCCTATCTACCTACCTACCTAGGTATCTCTTTGCCAGGTCTTGGGTTGAACTTAAGGCCTGGGCACTGTCTGTAGCACTCTACTACTTGAACCACAACACCAATTCTGGCCTTTTCTGTGTATGTGCTCCTGAGGAATCGTACCCAGGGCTTCTTGCATGCTAGGAAAGCACTCTCTCACTAATCCACATTCCCAGCCCCCTCATAAGTATGCTACCATTACATAAGTATGCTACCATTTTACTTCCTCAAGTTTAATTTTCTGAAGACTGGTTACTTCTAAGAAACCCTATCTTGTGTACCCCTGCCTGATTTGTGACTGTTCCTGCATTGTCCTCATAATAAAATGTAAATAAATACTGCTGAGATCTTCAGTGTGCATCATATAAGGACACAGGCCTGGAACCCTGGAAGAGAAAGACATGAAGAGGATGATGCAGTAGGCGCAAGGATCATATCTGAAAAATAAATAAATAAATAAATAAAAGCATCATTGCATACAGTGTGTTTGAACTCATGGAGGTAATATACACACATAAGTAAGTAGGGCACTGATTCATAAACTTGGCCTTCTCTTTTTGAAAACGTTTTTGAGGCTATCCCATGGCTTAAACTCAGGGCCTGATGCGTTCCTCAGCTGTTTTTCCCAAGGCTGAGGCTTTACCACCGCCACAGCTCCACGTCCAGCCATCTGGTCGTTAATCGGACATAAGTGCCTCCCAGGCTTTCCAGCCTGGTCTAGCCTGTTTCATCTGCTTGACTTTCTCTCTCAAAGCCCCATTTCTACCTTCTGGTCCACTGCTTCACTTCTGGTTTTCTGGTGGTTTATTGGACATAAGAGTCTCACAGACTTCCTGCTCAGGCTGACTTTGAAGGGTGATCTCTCAAAAAGGTTTCAAGCGGCTTTCCTCAGGGATTCACCAAGGAACACCTCCACACAAACCTGGAGTCTAAATCTCGAGAGACACTAGAAAAGTGATGCATGAAGATGCTTCTAGTATATTCTAGATACTTAAGGTTGGAGAGACACAACACTCCTAATTATTAGATCATTTTATAGGCAAAAGAAGCAACGCAGACAATATAAGGATCGCTCTAGCTTTTGGTCCTCCCATCTTGAGACAGTAAGTTGCTGTAGCTCAATGCTAACTGACAGAGCTGGTATGTCCTGTGGACATTTGCACAGAAATTCTATGACATTCATTTCTCACTTTTGGTTTCAAACCTATGAACAGATGGTAAGATGAGGAAGCAAAATCCTTCTTAGAGAAAGCAAGTATAAAGGACATTGGGTAGTTAACTTATAAATTCATAAGACTGGTATGACCCTGTTAAGAAGTCAGGTTTCCAGATTAAAAAATGAAGAAGAAAAGAAAGAAGGTGCCAGTGGCTTCTCATTGTAATCGGAGCTCCTCAGGAGTCTGAGATGTAGAGAATCAGAGTTTGAATCCAGCCAGCATAGGAAAGTCTATGACAATGTTATTTCTAAGAGATCACAGAAAAACCCAGAAGTGGGGTTTTGACTCAAGGTTAATGCACTACCCTTTAGCAAAAGGATCTCAGGAACAATGCCTAGGCTCATAGTTCAACACCAGGACCTGCCCCCTCAAAAATAACCTGTACCTCCATATCTTTGTATATGTATGTATGCATTCCTATAGGTGAAGCTCCAGAGTAGTTACCATGAATGGCACCAAGCTAGACAATTTGTATCCAATAAAATGATTTCATAACAGAGACTGATTTCATGAAAGTGCATGTTCTGCGGCTGCCCTCACTGTTTCCAGTATAGCCTGAGGGTTTCTCTGCATCCCAGGCCTGCTGGAAGAAGTCTCTCTCATTGTCTGGACAGGCAGACAAAAGGCCTCACTTCTGTACAGCTACGTAACAAACAACTACATCTGTGTCAGATTGTGAGAATGAGTGTGAGTGGGCTCCGAAGGTCAGGATAAAGGTCTAATTTTAGCCCAATCTATTTCTTTCCCCAGTGCTCTGGTTTGACAGGAAGCCATTTGTGCCACCTCCCGTGGCAGGCCAAGTCCTGTGCACTTATCCTGCCATTGTGAGACTATATTCCGGTGTTCAGATACAGTGCTCAATATAATTCAGCAGTCCTTCTGGCAGACAACTGGGGCACTGAAACTCATGAAATGTTTCATTGAGGATGATGATGGGCATATGATGTCTCTCCTAGGTTTCTGGAACCTTGGGAAATCCAAGCACATATCTGATATCACAAAGCTTCCTGTCATCTAGGGCTGTTAAGCTCTTCAGGTTTTGAAACATTTGACCTCTCCAAGTTGGGCCCTGGCTGGCTAGGTTGGGGGTTGAAAGCAGTGCTGGGGTGCTGACCATGAGCTCAGTGTAGAAGCCCGGTGCTTTACCATTTTGTCTAACAGCATCACTTCTAGTCTGTGAGTGTGTGTGTGTGTGTGTGTGTGTGTGTGTGTGTGTGTGTGTGTGTGTGTGTGTGTGTGTGTGTGAGCCCGCGTGTGCACAGGAGGTTGAACTCAGGTCCTGATCACTGTACCTATTTTCTCTTGTACAAGGATACCCCTCTCCCACTTGAGCAACAGAGACACTTCAGGCTTCTTTTTAGTGATATGTTCCTGAGAAATCAAACCCAGGGTTTCATATATGCAAAGCAATCTACACTCTACACATTCCCAGCCCTCTACTTCAGGTTTGTTAGTTTGTTTCTGTCTTTTCTTTATTGTTGTAGGAGTTGAAATCTGGGCCTGGGTACTGTCCTTGAACTCTTCTCCTCAACTCTTGTGCTCTACCACTTGAGCCAAACACCACTTCAGCTTTTTTGGGGGTCCATCGGTGCTAAGTGTCTCAAGGACTTTCCTGCCCAGGCTAGCTTTGAACCATGATCCTCAGATCTCATCCTCCTGTGTAGCTAGCATGACAGACATGAGCAACAAGCACCCAGATTCCACTTCAGGTTTCTTAGTGGTGAATTGGAAATAATAGGCTCATGGAGATGATTGGAGATAATAGGCTTTTGTGTCTGGGATAGTTTGGAACCCAGATCTCAGCTTTCTGAGACGGCAGATGACAGACTTTAGCTATAGACCCCTAGGCTGTGGCCTCTGCTATAAGGGGATCCATGTCTCCACATGGTAGAGCGCTAGTCATAAGCCCAAGAGGTAAGGGCCAGCACCGAGACCATGAGTTCAAGGTTCATGACTGAGAAAAAACAAAACAAAACAATTGTCTGCAGGAGATAACTTACTAGTCTTCAGTAATACATCTTTGTCCCTGCCATGGGGACATAAATGAGCCTCAGTATTCTGGTCTGCATAATCATCTCAGTTGTGGAGATCTTATAAGGACCCGAAGAAAGAATGCACCCTGTGAAGGACACAGCACATTGCACTCTTTGCATGACTCAGCACACAGCATCCTTTGAAAGACTCAGCACACAGCACCCAATGCAGGATGCAGCAAACTGCACCCTGTGAAGGACTCAGCACCTAGCTCTATTCCACAAGCTTTCATTAGAATTAGGGTGATTTTATCAGTATCACCATTCTTTGAGGAACAGTTCACAAACCACAAAAGTTCACATCTAATGGTTTAGTGTGGTGTTTTTTTTTTTTTTTTTTGCGGGGGGGAGGTTAGCCATGGGGCTTGAACTCAAAACATGAGGATACTATTCTAGTAACATTTGATCAAGACTAGAGCTCTACCACTTCAAGCCATATATCAAAGATTCTAGCAGACTTCCTGCCAAGTTTTAAAGGCCCTGAGCAAACAGGATATGGGGATAAGCCAGGGTAACCAGGATGATGGGGATAACCCATGGATCTGGGTTACAGCAGTTTACATCTGGCTAAGTCAGGTTAGGTGGAAGCTGTCAGTCCCAGACTCCTAGATTACCCTGTGATGAGGTATTTGAAGTCCTGTCCTTCTTGCCCTTCTATAGTTGCAGTTAAAACATTCTACTTTTTTTTGGCGGCAGTCCTGGGGCTTGAGTATGCGCTTTAACCCTGTTCCTAAGCGTTTGTGCTCAAGGCTAGCACACAATTGAATGAAAGACAGCAGAACTTCTGGGTTTTCTGTTTATGTGCACTGAGGAATCGAACCCAGTGTTTCATGCTTCCTCGGTGAATATTCAACCACTGAGCCCCAGGAGTGAATGAGATATAAATAGATAGAGATTGTTGTATAAAAATATTATATACACAAAAAGAGAGATGTCTGCATATTATTAAATTATAGATAGTATTACCACCAATTATTAGGTATTAAATTATGTCTCCATTTAATGACGTGTCCCAGTTAACAATTAATAAAGCATTAATTAAAATTACTCAATATCCTGTTATTGTTTATCACATATGTACGTACATTCCTACTATAATTATGTATTTTATAGAATGAGACATATTCCTATATATTATTAAATTATGCATCGTGTGTTACTACCAATTATTAGGTATTTGTGTTTCCATGAAATTTTTATTCTGTTAATGCTTAATAAAATATTAAACTTAATCCACGTCCTATAATTTTTGTGTCTAATTTTATCCTAGAATGATTCCCTACTAATTCAATCTGTTTTTCATTTATTGTAATGACAATTCTTCCACCTACGACATTTTTTACATTTATTACATCCTATTACATAGCATATAGATTTGCATCTGAATTATACATCCCACCTGTCACCGCCACTTTCAAAGAAAAAGAAAACATGTTTCACTCTCGGCTTCTCACATCTGAACTCACAGTCTACAAAGCCCAATTCATTAATGGGTAAGTGTCAGCATGCCAGCCTGGAGCATATTAAGCTGACTAGCATTTCCAGCACCTGAGATTGAGCCCTATGAGTTGACAAAATAAGAACACATTGATATGCAGATTGTAGTACACAAATAAATATAGATCATTATACAGTGCCGGAGATGTCTACACATTATTCAGCTATATGGGCTACATTCCTGCCAATTCTTGGGTGTTTATTATGCCTTCATGTAATTAATATTATTGTTTTCAGCCTTAATGAATTGTTAATTAAATCAACCACTGTCCTGAAACTATAGCATACATGTAATTAATAGTATTCTTTGAATGTGTCAAAAAGCATTCATTAAAATCAATTGGCCTCCTAAAATCACTCTAATTGTATAGAAGTATTCAGAAATAACTAATTCAACCTTGCTATTCATAATCTTCCATCGGTATTCCTATGACTAGGAATGAGACTCTTAGATCTCTTAGGGGTCAGGACCAGGCATCAAACACAGGGCCTATGTTGGTGTGTTGGCCTATGGCTTCCCTGGTAGCCTGCCAGCTTTCAGCAATGCCAGGTTACCAACATTTTTCAACCGTGTCATTCAGACCCAGTATGGTCACCTAGCAAAGAAAAAAATGTAAAATTGGCAGCCATCTGCAAATTGCCAGTGTTTTTTTCTGTTTTGCATTAAATTTTTTTCCTGTCAGCCATTGGGACCCAGGAACCCAGGTTCGGCTATGGGTCCAGTGGCTGCACCCCAGCCTAGAGTGATCAAACCTGAGGCAGAACTGCCACTACCTGAGTTCAAGCTCAGTGCTTGACAAAATAAAAATACATACAGGAGTTCCAGGAAGATGGCAGAGGAGAAGCTGGAAGCTAAACAAGCTCTCGCATAGAAAGCAGTTTTAGTGCTCCAGTGAACAGTCCTAAGCCAGAGAATCACACCAAGTGTGCCATCACAGTACACAGAGTTAGGCCAGAGAGAGAAAATCCAGGCAAGGAAACAGATCTGTGCACTTGTCAGTAGCCACCACTGTGACAGCGTTGGCTGCGGTGGCGGCTGTAGCCGCCATACCTACAACACAAAGAGTCCAGGACAACGACTCCAGATGCAGCAGGCGAGTTGATTCTACTCAACCCAGGAAGAACTGACAAAGAACAGACATCTTCATCCTGCAGATTGCATACCAGAGACGACCCAAGAACCAAGACTCTGGCATGAGAAGAAGCCTGACATCCTCACTCCTTCTCAGGGAGCAGAGGAGGTAAGAACATCCCTCCCCTCCCCACTACCAGAGATCTCCATCTTTGATACTGACAAAGACCTGGCTGAGCAGCTAGCTTCAACTCAGGCCTTGAAAGAAAACAAGGGTCATTTACCAGGTCACAGGAACCTATTCTGACATTCCAGGCTCAGCTACACCCAGCGGAAAGTGACCCAGTACAGTGGAGAAAGCTCCACCAGCCCCAAGAGTGGCTTTCTTCACTGGGTAAACAGAGCCAGAGGCTTCCCCTCCCTATAGTAGCCTTGACAATCAATTGACATTCAGTAAACATAAACCCTGAGAACGGCTCCAGGTTGGGCTCTGTCAGTGTATCAAAAGCTAGCCCCCTAAGGAAAAGCTACTGTTTGCTAAAAGGCTTCCACCCTACCAGAAACTAGCCTAATCATAGCATCTCCAAACTAGAAGAAACAGCCATCTCCCTCTTTTGTGAAACTCAAACCAGATCTTCTCATTGAACTAGCCTGGGAGGATGATCACAAAATTCTGGGTAAAGCAGAGCATTTTTCTGCATGCTCAAACAAATTGATTTAAGAGACCAACCAAGCCGCAGGAAAATCAAACACCACAAGCAAACCAGAGACGCCAACAAGAGACAGTTACAGACACAAGGGAGATATAGGATCTACCCATCCCCACCAAAAAATATCAAAGAATTATTTTTTGTACATTTTATAATTTCTTTAAACTTTTTAAACTTTTAATTTTTATCTTTAAAAATATATTTATTAACAATTTTTTTCTTGCTCTTATACTTTTTATTTTAAGGGTATGTGTGTGTGTGTGTGTGCTTTTTCTTTTTTTTTTCTTTTTATTCATTTTTTTGTTTAGCTCTACATACTTTTGATCCTTTTCTTTCTTTCTTTCTACTTTCTCTTTCTTTCTTGCTTTCTTCCTTCCTTTCTTTCTTTGTTTCTCTTTCTTTTCACTTTTCCTCTCTTTCGTTCGTCTTTGTGTGACTTAATTGCTGTTCTGTTCATCCTCAGATATACCTGTAGTCGATTATTAAACATTATCCCCCATTTTGTACACACTTAATCCAGAAATTTATTACTCAGTTCAAAACCTCTTAGACTTAAATTCCTTAATAGCAGTATTACTTCTATGTACCTATATGACATTTTAAGCATTTTTATTTTTAAGTTTTTCACATCTCATTCTATCCCTCCCCTTCTCTTATCCTATCCTCGTTTTTCTCTGAATATTACTTTGTTAATTTGCATAATTTATTTGTTTCACTTTTAATTTTTAATTTTTGTTCCTATTTTTTCTTGCCCTTTTTTCTTTCTTTCTTTTTTTCTCTCTCTCTACTATCATTCTATCCAACCTATCCAACCTATTTCCCGCTTAGATATTAGTATTTAGTCAAGTTAACTCTCCCTCTACATTTCCACATTCCTTTATTCCTATTTTTACCCACATATCTCCCTTAACCTAATAATGTCTGCTTTGCCAAATTCTTCTTTGCAGTTCGCAGCACACTAATACATAGTTGTTTGATGTTGAATAGCTATATCTGTTGAACTAGATTGTATCTGCAGACTTTTTACTTTGCAACTACACACTTTGGTTGATGCTTGCCTTAAGATAGTGTTCTAGCATAAAACTGGTGTTTCATTCATCCCAAATGGGCAGAACAAACCTGAAAAACACAAGAAAAATGGTAAATCCGGGTATCTCAACTCCCACTCATGGTAATCAGGGGACAGAACAGAAAATGAATAATCCAGAGGAGAGCTCCCAAAAAGCTCTGCAAACGCTACTGGTAAACATGGTAAATGAAAAGATTGAAAACCTGCAAAGACTTCGTGTGAGCGTGATAGGGAGAGAGAAAAGACAAACAAAAGGTCAATACAGGAATATCATGAGCCTGAGGAAGCTACTCAAAGATTGATACAGGAATTGTATGAGCAGCTTGAGAACACTCAAAGAGAAATAAAAGAATGGTGTGAGCAGGCTGAGATCAGTCAAAGAGATAGACAGGAATTGCGGGAGTTGGTGTAGAAGAGACAAAGAGAAAGTCAGGAATGGTGTAAGGAGGCTGAGAACACTCAAAGAGAACTACAGGAATTGAGTGAACATAAGGAAGGTAATCAAAGAGTGATACATGAATTGAGAGAGCAGCATGAGAATACACAAAGATCACTAAAGGCATCCATGGAATCTATAAACAGAGAGCTGAAAGAAGTCAGGAAGTCCACAAAGGGAACGCTGACTGGAACCCAACAGAAGGAATGGGAGTCCAAGGAAATCATAACCAATCAAATAAGTGACTTGAGAATAAACACTGAACATTAAATTAAGGAAGTAAAGAAGTTCATACAAGATCTAAAACAAAGCTCCAACAAAGAATTGGAAGCCATCAAAGCCAACCAACTAGAAGGAAAAGAAATAAATAACAAAGTAGAAAGTCTTGATAGTAGATCGAAACTCGGGAATTGAAGACAGCCTAGATATTATAGAGAACGAACATACAACCATTCAAGAAAAATCCAGGAAATACGATTGATCTATTCAACACATGGAAGACACCATCAGAAAGCCTAATCTGAGGATAATGGGTGTAGAGGAGCACCTAGAAATAGAAGTTAATTGTCTAGGAAATTTGTTTAACAGGATCCTAGCAGAGAATTCCCAAACATGCAAAAAGATAGGCCTACTAAGATACAAGAAGCTTTTAGAAATACAAAGAGACATGGCCAAAACAGGACATCCCACTCTCACAGTACAATCCTCGCAGGATCAATTCAGACCAAGGAAAAGATCCTTAAAGCTGTCAAGGAGAAAATATCAATCACCTATAAAGGGAAACCAATTAGAATCACCTCAGATTTCTCAGCAGAGATAATTCAAGCAGGAAGACCTTGGAATGATGTATGCCATGCCCTAATGACAAACAAGTATCAACCAAGAATACTATACCCAGCTAAACTCTCATTCATAACCCAAGGTCAAAGAAAGTCCATCCATAGCAATGAAAAATTTAAACAGTTTATCTCCACCAAACCAGCTCTACAAAATATTCTTAAAGATGTCCTACACGTAGAAAACCAACAAGACCACAATAAAAGCCAAGAAACTAAATCCAAACAGAATCCAAGAAGCATAGGAAGAACTCAGTTGCCTAAGCCCCCAAGAAGGTGGATAAAATGGCAGGAACTCCCTAATACCTCTCAGTCCTATCTCTCAATATTGATGAACTTAAATCTCCAATTAAGCTACATAGACTGTCTAGTTCAAATAAAAAGCAAGATCCTTCCATCTGCTGCCTTCAGGATTCACGTCTTGCTCATAAAAACAAAAACATTTTCAATATGAAAGTCTGGAACAAAATCTACCAAGCAAACAGCCCCCATTATCAAGTGGGAGTTGCAATACTAATATCAGATAAAATACACTTCAAATTAAAACTAGTGAGAACAGATAAAGAAGGTCACTACACGCTAAATAAGGCATATCTCCTTCCGGAGGATATTCCAATTCTAAATATCTTTTCGCCAAACAACGGAGCACCCAAATTTATCCAAGAAACACTACTTTCCGTCAAATCCCAAATAGATCCAAGGACATTAATTGTTGGGGACGTTAGCACACCACTTTCCCCACTAGATAGATCAACTCGGCAAAAACTCGAAAGAGAAACTGTGGACCTAAACACTGCATAGGTAAATTAGATTTAACAGACACCTACCGAATATTTCAACCAGCAGCATCAGAATACATGGTTTTCACAGCAGCACATGGAACATTTTCCAAAATAGACCACATTTTAGTCCACAAAGCAAACTTGTCCAAATTCAGATACATTGAATTTAAACCTTGCTTTCTCTCAGAACACAAGGGAATAAAATTAGAACTCAACACTAAAAACCACCAAAGAGGGTCCTGTAACAATGCAAGGACCCGGAACAACACACTGCTGAATCATGATTGGTTCATGGAAGAGATTAGAAAGGAAATTCAAGTGTTCGTGTTATTCAACAAAAATGAGCATACAAACTACCAGCTCCTCTGTGAAACAGCAATGGCAGTACTCAGAGGCAAATTTATAGCTCTCAGTTCTTACATCAACAAATTGGAGAGATCTGAAACCAAAAATTTAATGAGACATCTGGGCCTCCTTGCAAAAGAGCAGTAAAATAAACCCCAATGCAGTAGACGAAAACAAATAATTAAAATTAAATCAGAATTAAATGAATTAGAATAAAAAAACACAGAAAGACTCAACACAACAAAGAGTTGTTTCTTTGAAAAAATCAAAGTGATTGACAGACGCTTAGCAAATCTTATCAGAAAAAGAAGAGAACTCACCCATAATATGTATTATAATTTACGTCAGGTGGAAAGAAAGGAAGTGGAAAACAATACTACATCCAATAAAGCTGACATTGCTATTACATCACTAAGGAAGTAGTGTTAAGACCTGCAGGACTCATAGGGTTGTTGCATGTGACATTACTATGTAAAACACTATTAACTATCATCTCAGACATCCATAACATTCTGCTTTCATTTTCAAGATCAAGAGCCAAATATCTATGACTTTTTATTAATTGGGTGTGTTTCTTAGGAAGGAAGAAGGAGGATTTGGTAGTTTATGATGGAAAAAAATATATGTATTATCTCCTTGTCCAAATTTTTTGCAGTTTTATTTATTTATTTTTCTTCTTTATATTATTTTTTATTGTGAAAATACTGTACAGAGGGGTTACAATTACATGGGCAAAATAATGAGTACATTTCTTAGCAAGCATTGTAGCCTCCTCTTTTGATTCCCCTTCCCATCCCTTCCCATCCTCCCCCATCCTTCCACTCAATCCTCCCCGCTACCCTCCCCCACCAAAGTTGTAAAGTTCATTTTTCGACATAACGTCTTCTACATCTCATTGTTGCAATGGGTCCACTTGTATCTCTATTTAAACAAAGTTTTGCAGTTTGAAAAAGTGCTTCTGATGAACTCACACTTACATCTAATTGACTTGCTGTCTGCACAATATGCATAAAAATGAAGGTATTTATTCTGTTGGATAGTCACATATATTAACAAAATCCATTTCTGGAAAATAAAAGATACTAGGTAAGAAATTATAAAGTATTGTCTTTAAAATGGTTTATTTTCTTGGAGAACAAAAGGTAGTATTGAAATGATTAGTCCAGCTTTCTTCGAGATTTTATGCTGTCTCAGTATCAAAATGTTCTCTAATTCCTGTAACATCCAAGCATAAAAGACATGATTTGAAGATCTCAGTAGTTTTAGAAACAAAGGTACATAATACCTTCCTTCCTGCAGAGACCTGTGAGCACAAGTATGATTGATTGTATTATAGTTCTCTTTTTTTCTCTTTATATCAAGTGTTGCATATCTTGGTATATTACTCTATGTGTTGCATCAGCTTCTTTAAGTGAGATTTACCTCTACCTGCAATGTCAAAATGGGTTATGTGAGTTATTTCAGCTTACAAAAGTGAACCAGAATTGGAGAAAGATTATTTCTAGGGGAAGATTTCTATCTCATTGTCTGTGTCTAAAAGCTAACTTGTTTTCCCTTAGCCATGTAAAAATAGCATATTTCAGAGGGAGTCTTCCTTCAATTTATATACAGGAAGAATATAGCATGTGAAATTGAAGCAAAACTCAAATACAGCCTCATACATATAACACAGGCAGAATTAAGCTAATATTAGAATGTGATATTAAGATGTTAGTTTCTTACCATCCTTGTATACCATTATGATAGTTGACTATAGCACACCAGAAATAAACAAATCCTAACCAAGAACTTAACAAATAGATAACATTTTCTGTAGGAAATTATTACAATATTTTATAAATAAGCATTCTCCATGTGATCACTTGTAGGGTTATCTTTTTCTATAGATGGGTTTAATCACTCTAGAGCGTTGTATCTAATATCCGTTATCATTATCCAGACCTTGTGATTGTGATGAGGAAGAATAAAATATCTTGATTTCTTCTTCTCTTTCCCTCTTCTCCTATTTCTAGTGTGAATTCTCATCCTTTCTCCAAATTCTATTAATAATGGAAGAATGACACATTGTGGATATCAAGCAAAAGGCTTCAAATCAAGAATTTCATTCTTTCAGAAACAGATGAAGTAAATCAGAGTGGCACAAGGAAGAATAAAATCAGGATTCTTTCCCCTCTCTGGCTTTCACCTTAGAGTCTGAACATGACTCTCAATATCTAATAAACCATTTCCCTCGACTAATTTTTTAAATATATTTTTAAATAAATGATAATTTAAAAATAAATAGTAATTTGGTGTTTGTTTTGGGGAGGCATGAAATAAGACTGCATTAACAATGTGTGAGTTGAGAGACTAAATTATATCAGAATCTTATATAATGAAAAATAGACGATTTTGAGATAAATAGCTTGTAGATATATTTTTAATGTCATATACCCACAAGGTCATCAATTTTCTTCCTTTCCTCTCCATGCTGATTCAACTTCAATAAGCAGTTCATGTAATTCAAATGGCTGCCTTTCTTTCAAAAATAGATTAGACCCAAAAAAGTTAGAAAAAGAGAACCAGTATTGGGTGATGCATTCTTTAAAAATAGCAGTCAAATAAATATTAACCATAATTCCAAAATAATAACAATCAAATGCTCTTGAAAAGAGAAGATTGTATGCAGAATATATAAAATGTGATAGTGCCCGAACTGCTTCAGGCATTCTTGATTTCTAGTACATGACAATGTTTTAATCAGGATTAATTGCTTTCAGGGATTAAATTTTTTCTAGTTATATTTCATTGAAGTAATTTCTTGTTCAGGTTAATGAAATGATAACAGGTTATAATAGAAAGAATGCTACACACTCATTGTACATAGCAAAATACCTTCACAAAATATCAGTCTTTCCCACATACCTAATCCTTCAAATGTAGATTTGCATTATATATATGTTTGTAAAATAATAACCTCTCATTACCCAAGGAGAACAAATTTGAATAATTATCATATGGGGGAAGTATACTCAAAGGTAGTTAAAAGTCCCAGGTGTAGTTCAAAAGGGACATGATTAGGTAAGAACCATCAGAAAGATATAAAGATGCTACATTAGAAGATAAAGGAAAAAATAACAACCCAGATTCTGAATTTCTGGGAAGCAGTACAGGAGATAAATATCTTTTCCACGAGAATCATTTGAAAAATATTTTAGCTCTGTGGGTGTCTCTATTTTTATCTAGTGAGACTTCTTTTAGATTTCTGTCCTTTAGAACTGTAAAATGGTAAATACAGATTATTTAAGCCAAATAACTTGTAGAAATAATTTACAGAAGATTTGGTTTAATTAATTAATTCAACTACAGCCTTTTCCTAATGAAACTACAGGGACACCATATTTCCTAGTTTCTGAGAATAAGAAAAAGTTGCCACCAGCTTAGTACACATGTATGATGTACATACTACTAAGGGCCTTGAATTAATGAAGTCTTGAAATACTAAATAATATCTAAATAAGAAGCTTCCTACCTTTATTTTCACATTTGGGGATCACTAAGTACCAAAATTATGTAGAAGTCTAAATTAAGAATATGGAAATGAAATCTGTTTGCTAATATTATAAACATAATTTATGTCATGTTGAGTTAGAGTTTCTAAAGTAATTAAAAAAGGTAAAACAGAAACAGAGAAATTAGAGAATCCAGTAAAGTTATAGTCATCAGAGGATGGTATAGAATATTACAGGAACACTAGATGGTGAAAAAGAAGATAACAAAAATGAGTCCCCTGGAACAATGCGAAACAAAATCTACACCACAGATTGCCATATAGCTAGAAAATAGTTTCCACTATGCTGTCTTTGATATTTTAGGTTTGTTTACACAGCAACTTTCACCTCTTAGGAAATGACCTTTACCAATACTCAAGGCTTTGCGGCTTATAACCCAGAAACAAATAATACTTCTAAATTTAAACAAGCATGATACTAAGTGTAACCCAAGCTATTGCTGATAAATAAGAATGATCTTCGGGAATAGTCAAACAATCTTGAAATTTTTCATACCTTTCCTCTTCTCCAACATGAGAAGTTCTAGTCAAGATATGTAAAACATTAATAAAGGATTTTTATATTTTTTATTGTTCACTCCAAAGCAAATACACTTTCCTCTTTGCAAGCCTGACTTTGGAAGAGTCACACCCTCACGATTATTTTATAGACAAAAGTTTACTGCTTTGGCTTAGGTGTTTTCCTGCCTTTGGGTGTTGGTCCCTATTATTTTGGTAACACCATAGAAAAACAAGATAAATCCATTACGCTTATATTGAATTGTTGAAAGTCAAGATGTCTTCAAACACAGTTTTCTGTTATCTTCTTCATTGCTAATTAAAGTTTAATTATTGCTCTTTAAATTCAACAATAACGTGTTACTTTAATGTATATTCTCATTGAAACTGGTGATTAGAAGAGTATCTGTGATTGCTTTTTTAATTGTTTTCAAGTATTTTCCATATTGCCTTTGGTGCGGTCTTCTAGTCAGGAACAGAGGGTTACCCAAAAAGATCTTCCTAAGACATAAGATGTTAGGCAGAAAAAACTAGATGTATAATTAAAGATTTTCATATCTTAAGAGACTGCAAAGCTCAGAAGACATTTTGCTATTATTGGCATGGTTAAGATAACTTGAATGTTTTGGATCTTAAACTAAGTGAAATTCATGTAAAATGTTACAGTTGTTCCAAACAATGATTATAGCTTATACTTTTTTGCTCCAATGAGATGAAATCTCTGATAAGGTTGGAGGGTATATCGATTTTAGGGTAGAAGGGTTAATGTTTAAAAGCCAAGTGAAATTCCTAAAACAGCACTGCCTATCACATATCATTTAATTATACTTACGGTATATAAGTATATAAACATACAAATATGAATTGAGTGACAAATATGTGATTTACAAAATTCAATGACAACTAAATCCAGAAAAAATCGTCTCTATATTTATATAAACTAGTATAACTAGTGAGGATTTAAAATTTTTAGAATAGATATTTTAACATTTATGTCAAAATATTTATTTTAATTGTTTATTTTCAGTCAGTTGTAGGGCTTAAAATCTGGGACTGGACACTGTCCCTCAGCTCTTTAGCTCAAGACTAGTGCTCTACCTCTTGAGCCACTGTCAGTTTTTTGGTGGCTCATTGGAGATAAGAGGGTCGTCGACTTTCCTGCCTAGGCTGGCTGTGAACCATGATTCTAAGCTTTCAGCCTCCTTAGTAGCTAGGGTTACAATCATGAGCTACTGGCTCCTAGATACATAATTATGTTTTACCTATTTCTAAAGTATTGAGTGGTAATCCCATTTATTTATATATTGTGTAATGATAAACTCCATCATACCCATTAATTTCTGCATGTAACGTTTCTTTTTAGTGAGGATATACTAAAACGTATATTCTGGGTGTGATGAAATATTTTTCTTAACTATAATAACTTTGTTTCTTGTGGTATACAATTAATATATTTACTTTTACTCAAAGAAGTCTGCTAATTTAAGTTAAATAAAACATGATTTGTAAAGTGAAAGTAATTTATGGTTTCATTGATTGTTTTAAGAAAACAATTATGCCTTTTGCTTTCAATTATATTTCTGTGGGAATGTGTGACACTCATTGATTTAACTTTAAAATTAATAACAGTTATATTATATCAAGTTGATTCAAACTTGTATTTGAAAATTGCACACTTAACACAAGTATACTTCCACTTTCCTCTACCACATAATTAAAATAACAGTAAAGCAAAGATTGGTGTTAGCATTGATGTGTATAATCCTAGAACTCAGGAGGCTGAGACCTGAATATTTTAGTTCAATGTCATTCCAAACATATAAAATGTGAAAACTTATCTCCAATTATCCAGCAAGAAACATAAGGTGAGCATGTGACTCAAGGATAGAGTGTCATCAGCCATGAGCAAAAAATACAAGGGAGACCATTAAACATTTAGGGACCATTTGCTCCCTAAAAATGACATATACACACAACAACAACAAAATGTACTATGATTATCAATAATGAAGACAAAATAGTAAAAAAAGATCCTGAGAAATGTGTAAACATCTGGAAGACAGAAATCATTTGACAGAATTTTGATTCATGAGAGGGAAAAGTCACAGCCTCATTTGTACATTTGTACAATCTTATTGTAGTCATTTGCATTGAAACCTGGCTACTGAGTAACATGTGAAAGAGTAGACTGGATTACCTGACATAGGAGAAATTGCCTGTGACTATGTACCATCCCACTCTGCAAAATTTAAAATCGTGCTTGTTAATTTAAATAAAACTTATTGTTAGAGACTGTTTGGTCCACACAGACTGAGGTCCTTATTTTGAGGCTTCAGACCAATGCTTTTGTTTATAACCACTCCTGTTTTACCACCCTTCCCTTGTGCAACTATACCTTACTTAGCTGGCACCAAGCCAAGTCTTTGAACTAGACACTCCTGCCTTAATGACTCCCTTTCTCCAGCTACATACTATCACTGTCTTAGCATTAGTTGTTTTCTGACTAATCCCTATCAAAAAACACTTATATTCATGTAAACCCACTATAAATAACCTAGTTAGAAAAGTGAGAAAGGGTTTACCATTGGCTGAGGCTCTTATCTGTAGGTTTGCTCCCTAATAAATCTGTGCTACACTATCTCTTTTTTTCATGGCTTTTGAGTCTGACAAATGATTGATTTGGTTTGATGTAATCCCATTTATCCAGACTTACTTTGGAAATTTTGACCTATTCCAAGGAGCCCTCATGTTTCCCCTAACACTTCCTGTAAGATTCCTACGGCATCTGGACTTAAATTGAGCACTTCAATCCATTTGGAATTGATTCTGGTGCAGGAGGTTATAGAATGATCTGTGTACAGCCAGTTAAACCAATTTTTTGAAGAGCCTGTTTTTCTTCCATCCTGTGTTTCTGGCTTCCTTATTAAAGATTATGTGCCTATAGGAGTGGATTCATTTCTGGACCTTGAATTCTGTTGCACTGATGGAATTCTGTGCTTCCATGGGAAAGAATGGTATTACCCCATTCTGAAGGAATGGAAAGACTGGGGGGAAATGCTATTAAGTGAAATAAACCAGATCCAATTAAATATATGCTGCATGGTTTTCCTCATTTCTAATAACTGGATATGCCCATAAATCTACAAGTTAATCCAATGGATAGTAAAAGACAAATAATTAAACTTGGATATGATTAACAGCACTCTAAGAATTCACATGGCAAGAATAAGGGAAGCTATTCTTAGGAGAGGATCACAATGGCTCAATAGCTATGTGAATATGAACAGATAAATGTTGCTTATTGCAATGAATTTTAAGAATCAATCATATATATGAAATACTTATATCTATATATAATTTTAAAAGATGTCACAAATAACTGACTTCTCTGTAAACTCCAAAGCAAATTTCTAAATTTAGAAGATAAAATTGAGTTTTCAACACATAAAATAAAATACATAGGGGAAAAGGTGGGAGAAAAAATATAAGATGAAAAGTATAATAGCTAACTATGGAAGAATTCATAAACAATTTTCAAAACTGTACAAGAGAGCTTTGGTACAGCTAAGTTGTAGAACGAGACTAATATATACAAAGCCATGATTTCAATCTCCAAACCGAAAGGTCTAATAATAAGTTAATAAATAGTAATAATACAATATTTACTTGAAATAAATATTTTTATATTAGAGAGGCCTGAATCCTGAAACAGTAAACAAAATACTGTCAATTCTTATATCCAATGAAATGAAATCAAGAATGAAGAGAAAATATTTTCTTTTTATCCATTCCTTTCATTTTCTGTTTTTTTCTTTTCTTTTTCCTTTGGCACTATTGGTGCTTGAAATTGCTAAGGCTCTAACCACTTTAGATTATTTTTCAGGCGAAGCCTCCCTTGAGCAATGTTCTCTTACCTATGGCTTCCACATCGTGAGATAACAGGAAAATTACACTATATCTAGCTTTCTTTGTTTTTGTAGATTTTTTACGAATTTTTTTTGTCAAAACTGTCCATTATATCAGTCTTCTAAATCTCTGCCTCCTAATTAGCAAGGTATATTAAATCTCAAGTTTGGGAGCAAACTTTTTTTTAATGTAAACATTCAATATTGACTTCTGTTTTCTAGATATCATTAAATTATATTGAGGTTATTATGGATCTTTATGATGTTGTAAGAACACATATAATTCCCTTGAAATCTTTTTCCAATTTAAGTATTTCTATTATACATCACAAATACGACATTAATATTTCACAAGTACCTTATGGAGACTTCAGTTACTTTATTTTGTGACATATTAACCACAATATAATTTTATCAAGTCTATATGAATATACAATATTTACAGATACATTATTTAGAGAATTAATTCATAATGTTTATTTTTAATACTTTTTTGGTAAGTACTTGGGTTCAAATTCAGAGCCTTGCATTTGCCAGGCAGGCACCTTACCACTTGAATCATGCCACATCCAGTAATTTTTGCTTTGATTGTTTTTGATATAGAATCTTGAATTTGTTTATTCCTAGGCTACCTAGATACTGAACTTCCTAGTTGTATGTCCAGTAATAGGTAGGATGACATTTACACATTGGCACATCCAGATTTTATTGATTGAGATGGAGGTCTCTTGTATGTTTTCCAGTTTGACTTTGAACTTCGACTGTCTACGTTTCTATTTTCAGAGTAGCTAGGATTATAGGTATAAATCACCTCATTTGGCTTTTATAATTTATGTTTATGAAAAGTCTGAAAATATGAGAAAATCATCTAGAAGTTACTGCCATACCAGATTCTAGATTATTCATTTGTTTGTTCTTTCAAAAACTGTTATGTGACAAACTGTTTTATATAGCGATATGGCACATCAATAATACAAATATATATTGCTAATGCCATTTCAAACAGCTGTGATGATCTAATTTCTACGTGTGGATTTGTTTCCTGGGAAAACATCCTGAGTACATAGGTCAAAAATTTTATATTCCTAAAACACAAGAAAAATGGCAAATTCAGGTATCTCAATTCCCAACCTTGATAATCAGGGATTAGAACAGATAAAGAATAATCCAGAGGAGAGTTCCCAAATAGCTCTACAAACACTAATAGCAAACGTGATAAATGAGAAGTTTGACAATGTACAAAGGACTCTGTATGAGCGTGGTAGGGAGAGAGAGGAGGCATCCCAGAAGTTTATACAGGAATATCATAAGCGTGAGGAAGCTTCTCAAAAATTGATACAGGATTTGCGTGAACAACTTGAGAATACTCAAAGAGAAAGGGAGGAATGGCGTGAGCAGGCAGAGAACACTCAAAGAGAACTGCAGGAATCCCACAAAAGGGAGGAAACTAATCAAAGAGTAATTCACGAATTAAGAGACCAGGTAGAGAATACACAAAGATCACTAAAGGCATTCATGGAATCCATTAACAAAGAGCTGAAGGAAGTCAGGGAGACCACAAAGGGAATGCTGAATGGAACCCAACAGAAGGAATGGGAGTCCAAAGAAACCATAACCACTCAACTAAGTGATTTGAGAACAAACACTGAACACCAAATTAAGGAAGTAAATAAATTCATACAAGACCTAAAACAGAGCTTCAACAAAGAACTTGAAGCCATCAAAGCTGACCAATTAGAAGGAAAAGAGATAGAAAACAAAGTAGAGAGTCTTGACAGCAGGTTAGACCATGCAGAAGATCGAATCTCAGGGATTGAAGACAGCCTAGATATTATAGAGAAAGAACATACAACCATCCAAGACAAGTCCAAGAAATATGATAGGTCTATCCAACACCTGGAAGACACCATCAGAAGGCCCAATGTAAGGATAATGGGTGTAGAGGAGCACCTAGAAACAGAAGTTAATGGTCTAGGAAATTTGTTTAACAGGAACCTAGCAGAGAACTTCCCAAACATACAAAAAGATAGGCCTATTCAGATACAAGAAGCTTTTAGAACCCCAAATAGACCAGACCAGAATAGGACATCCCACCGTCACATTATAATCCACACAGGATCAACCCAGACCAAGGAAAAGATCCTTAAAGCTGTCAAGGAGAAAAGGTTAATCACCTATAAAGGGAAACCAATTAGAATTACCTCATATTTCTCAGCAGAGACAATCAAAGCAAGAAGAGCCTGGAATGACGTAAGCCATGCCCTAAAAACAAACAACTATCAACCAAGAATACTGTACCCAGCTAAACTCTCCTTCATAACTGAAGGCCAAATAAAAACCTTCCATAGCAAAGAAAAATTGAAACAATACATCTCCACCAAACCAGCCCTACAAAAGATTCTTAAAGATGTCCTACACATAGAAAACCAACAAGAACGCAACAAATGCCAAGAAACTGCACCCAACCTGAGAATCCAAGAACCTTAGGAAGAACCCAGCTTTCACAGCCCCCAAGAAGGTGGATAACATGGCAGTAACTCCCAAATACCTCTCAGTCCTATCTCTTAACGTTAACGGACTGAACTCTACAATTAAGCGACATAGACTGTCTAATTGGATTAAAAAACAAGACCCTTCTATCTGCTGCCTGCAGGAGTCACATCTTGCCCGTAAAAACAAACATATTTTCAAGGTTAAAGGCTGGAACAAAATCTACCAAGCAAACGGCCCTCATAAACAGGCGGGAGTTGCAATCCTAATATCAGATAAAATAGACTTCAAATTAAAAATCGTGAGAAGAGATAAAGAAGGTCGCTACATACTAATTAAAGGATCTCTCCTTCAGGAGGATATTACAATTCTAAATATCTATTCGCCAAACAATGGAGCACCCAAATTTATCAAAGAAACACTACTTTCCCTCAAATCCCATATAGATCCAAAGACATTAATTGTTGGGGATTTTAACACACCACTCTCCCCACTAGATAGATCAACTCGGCAAAAACTCAACAGAGAAACCGCAGATCTAAACAGCTGCATAGATCAACTAGACTTAACAGACATTTACCGAACATTTCACCCAGCAACATCAGAATACACGTTCTTCTCAACAGCACATGGAACGTTTTCTAAAATAGATCACATTTTAGGCCACAAAGCAAACTTGTCTAAATTCAGAAACATTGAAGTTATACCTTGCATTCTCTCTGACCACAAGGGAATAAAATTAGAACTCAACACCAAAAGCCACCAAAGAAAGTCCGGTATCACATGGAGGCTGAACAACACACTGCTGAATCATGAGTGGGTCATGGAAGAGATTAGAAAGGAAATTCAAATGTTCATGCTATTCAACAAAAATGAACACACAAATTACCAGCTCCTCTGGGACACAGCAAAGGCAATACTCAGAGGCAAGTTTATAGCTCTGAGCTCCTACATCAACAAATTGGAGAGATCGGAAACTAGCAATTTAATGACACATCTAAACCTCCTTGAAAAAGAGCAGCAAGATAAACCCCAATCCAGTAGACGGAAAGAAATAATCAAAATTAAATCAGAATTAAATGAATTAGAATCCAAAAAAACTATAGAAAGAATCAACAAAACAAAGAGTTGGTTCTTTGAAAAACTTAACAAAATTGACAGACCCTTAGCAAACCTTATCAGAAAAAGGAGAGAACACACCCAAATTAATAAACTCAGAGATGAGAATGGAAACATCACCACGGAAACAACCAAGATTCAGAACATTATAAGGGAATACTTCTCAAAACTTTATGCTAATAAGTTTGAGAACTTGACAGAAATGGACCTTTTCCTAGCAAATATTGACATGCCAAAACTAAACCAAGATGAGTTAAACCAGCTTAACAGGCCCATATCAAGCATTGAAATAGAAACAGCAATAAGAGACCTCCCAGCTAAGAAAAGTCCAGGACCAGATGGTTTTACAGCGGAATTTTACAAGGCCTTCAAAGCAGAGCTCACACCAATACTCCGCCAACTCTTCAATGAAATTGAAAGAGAAAGCTCACTACCGAACACATTCTATGAAGCCATCATAACCGTCATCCCAAAACCAGGCAGGGACTCATCAAAGAAAGAGAACTATAGACCCATTTCTTTGATGAACATTGATGCAAAACTTCTCAACAAAATTTTGGCCAATCAACTTCAACAATTCATCCAAAAAATCATACACCATGATCAAACAAGATTCATTTCAGGGATGCAAAGCTGGTTCAATATACGCAAATCAATTAATATTATTCATCACATCAACAGGAGCAAGAATAAGAACCACATGGTTATCTCAATAGATGCAGAAAAAGCATTTGACAAGATCCAACACCCCTTTATGATGAAAGTTCTGGAAAAATTAGGAATCCATGGAACATTCCTCAATACAATAAAGGCTGTATACGACAAACCTACAGCCAGCATTATACTCAATTGTGAAAAACTAAAGCCATTTCCTCTTAACTCAGGAACAAGACAAGGATGCCCACTCTCTCCACTTCTCTTCAATCTAGTATTAGAATGCCTAGCTACAGCAATAAGACAAGATGCAGACATAAAGGGGATCCAAATAGGGAAAGAAGAAATAAAACTCTCCCTCTTTGCAGATGACATGATCTTGTATTTAAAGAATCCCATAGATTCCACTCCCAAATTACTCAAGCTGATTCAAAACTTTGGCAAAGTAGCAGGTTATAAAATTAACCCCCCAAAATCAATGGCTTTTCTGTATGCCAACAATGAGAAAAGTGTGGCTGAAATTAGGAAAGCAACTCCATTTGTAATAGCACCACAAAAAATAAAATACCTAGGAATTAACTTAACCAAAGAAGTGAAGGACCTCTATGATGAAAACTTTAAAATCTTGAAAAAGGAAATCAACACAGAACTTAAAAAATGGCAAAACCTCCCATGCTCCTGGATTGGCAAGATTAACATCGTGAAAATGGCAATACTTCCCAAGGCTATCTACAAATTCAACGCGAAACCTATCAAAATTCCACCCTCATTCTTCAAGGAAATAGAGGAGGCAATCCAAAAATTCATATGGAACAATAAAAGACCCCGAATAGCAAAAACGCTCCTCAACGGAAAGAACACTGCTGGAGGAATATCAATACCAAATTTCAAACTCTACTATAAAGCCATAGTAATCAAAACAGCTTGGTATTGGCATAAGAACAGACCTCAGGACCAATGGAATAGAATTGAAAACCCAGAAATGAACCTACAGACCTATAGTCATCTAATCTTCGATAAGGAAGCTAAAACAATAGAATGGAAGAAAGACAGCCTCTTCAGTAAATGGTGCTGGCAAAATTGGTTAACTACATGTAGAAAACTAAAGCTAGATCCTTATATATCACCCTGCACCAGAATCAACTCCAAATGGATCAAAGACCTTGAACTCAAAGCAGACACTCTGATAACATTACAGGATGGAATAGGAGAAACCCTAGGTCTCCTTGGCTCAGGTCGAAATTTTCTGAATAGAGACCCGGAAGCACAACAAATCAAAGAAAGGTTGGACAAATGGGATTGCATAAGATTGCAGAGCTTCTGCAGGGCAAATGACATAGCTGGCAAGATCAATAGAAAGCCCACCGATTGGGAGAAGATCTTTACTAGCCATACAACGGACAAGGGTCTCATATCTAAAATATATTTGGAACTCAAAAAATTAAACCACCCAACAACAAATCCTCAAAGAAACAACTGCCCAATAAATAAGTGGGCAAGAGACTTAAAGAGAAGCTTCTCTGAAGAAGAAAGAAGGATGGCCAATAGACACATGAAGAAATGTTCAACATCCCTAGCCATAAAAGAAATGCAAATAAAAACAACATTGAGATATCACCTCACTCCAGTTAGAACAGCAAAAATCAAGAACTCTAACAACAACAGATGCTGGAGGGTATGTGGACAGAAAGGAACCTTACTTCATTGTTGGTGGGAATGTAAACTTGTTCAACCACTTTGGAAAGCAGTATGGAGGTTCCTCAAAAGACTTCACATAGATCTCCCCTATGATCCAGCAATCCCACTTTTGGGAATTTACCCAAATGTTTACAAACAAGACCACACTAAAGCTACCAGCACAACTATGTTTATTGCAGCATTATTTACCATAGCTAAGACATGGAACCAACCCAGATGTCCCTCAGTAGATGAATGGATCAAGAAAATGTGGTATATATACACAATGGAATTCTATGCCTCCATCAGAAAGAATGACATTTCCCCATTCGTTAGGAAATGGAAAGGTTTGGAAAAAATTATATTAAGTGAAGTAAGCCAGGCCCAAAGAAGCATAGGTCCCATGTTTTCCCTTATTTGCAATATCTAGTATAGGTATGAGTCAAGCGGAAAAGGTCAGATAATGTGATGTTAGGAAAATGAACCCTTAAATATGTATTTTAATGTTTTTGTTTCTTTCATGCATGTGTTTCTAAAGCATTTGTAAGATTATTTCTTTGTTGCTTTGTATGTCCCTCCCCCACAGTGTAACCCCCGCTTTCACTACATTTGATGTCAGTATAACATGTGGAGGAGATGGGGACAAACAAGTCATTTAAGGATTCAGGTGGACCTGTTGCAACAATGAGAAGTACAAAATGTCATGTCAAAACCAGCTTTACAATGTCGGTGTGGGGGGGGAAGGGGGTATAATTGGGTGGGGGGAGGGGGGTAAAATTGGGTGGGGGTAGGGGGGAGGCGGGGAAGGGAAGTGAAGGGTAAACAAAGGATGAGGCCGCAATGCTTGGTAAGAAATGTATGCATTATCCTGCCCATGTAATTGTAGCCCCTCTGTACAGTATGTTCTCAAATAAAATAAAATACAATTAAAAAATAATTTGTTAAGATAGAAATTAAAAGCAGTGAAAATTAATTAAAGTTGATATGTTTTATTCAATGAGAAAAAAAAGATTTTATATTCCTAACAAACAAAAATTTGCTTCCATTATGATCAGCAGTTTGCAAAGAGGGGTTCCATGCCTGTAGAGGAGACTGGTCACAGGGGAATTCCCTGCTGTAACTCTAAAATAAATCTTATCTTTTCAAACTAGCAGAATGGTAAAAATTTGTCAAAATTATTATATGGGAACTTTCTTGATCTGATAAAGAGTACTGCATTAGAATGAAAATATTCCCAGTTGCTCTGAAATCAGGCAAACATGTCATCCATTTTTATTCAAACACATAGGGCTTCTGGGAAGATGGCGGAGGAGAAGCTGGAGTCTAAACAAGCTCTCACATAGAAAGCAGTTTTAGAGTTCCAGTGAACAGTCCTAAGCCAGAGATCACACCAAGTATGCCATCACAGGACAGACAGTCAGGCCAGAGAGGGAAAATCCAGGCAAGGAGACACATCTGAGCTCTTGCCAGCTGCTGCTGCAGCAGCAGCAGCGGTGGCAGCGGTGATCGCAGGCACCATACCTGAACCACAGAGAGTCCAGGACGAAGGAGCCAGAAGCAGCAGCCGAGCGGATTCTACTCAACACCAGCCAGAACCGACAAGGAGCAGACATCTTCATCCTGCAGTTCACAGACCAGAGATGACCCAGGAACCAAGACTCAGTGTGAGTAGAAGCCTAACATCCTCACTCCTTCTCAGGGAGCAGAGGAGGGAAGGCCACCCCTCCACCACCCAGTACAGGAGATCTCCATCTTGGATACCGACAAAGCTCCGAGGAGCTCCTAGCTCCAACTCAAGCCTTGGAATAAAACGAGTAAATTAGCATATCACAAGAACTTAACAGCGGCATGACCTACCAGACTCAGCTCCACCCAGGGAAAAGTCACCCAGCTCCTGCGCCAGCCCAAGGAGTGGCTTTCTTCACTGGGTAATCAGAGCCAGAGGCTGACCCTCCCTCTAGCAGCCAGGACAATCAATTGAAATTCAGTAAACAGAAACCCTGAGAATGGCTCCAGGCTGTTCTCTGTGAGTTTTTCACAAACTAGCCCCCGGGAAAAGCCACTGTTTGTTGAAAGGCCTCAACTCTACCCAGAACCTAGCCTCATCACTGCATCCCCCTGTTTTGTGATACTCAAAAGTAGATCTGCCTCCCATTGAACTAGCCTGGGAGGAGGATCGCAAAATCCTGGGTAAAGCAGAGCATTTTTCTGCCTGTTCGAACAAACTGACTTAAGAAACCAACCAAGCAGCAGAACCACAAGCAGACAAGAGACTCCAACAAGAGGCTGGTTACCGACACATGGGAGATACAGGATTTTTCCCACCCCTCCCAAAAAAATCAAAGAAGTTTTTTCTTCTTCTTTTTTTTTGTACCTTATATAAATTTTTTTCTCTTTTCTAAAACTCTTTTTAATGTTTAATTTTTGCCTTTTTTGAAAAAAAAAATCGTTTTCCAGTAACTTTTTTTCCTCTTATAATTTTTATTTTAGGGATATGTGAGTGTGTGTTTTTCATTTTTTTTTTGTTTTCTTTCTCTTTTTTTCTTTTTAAATTATCTTTTTGTTTTTTGTTTAGTTCTACTGAACTTCTGATCTTTTTTCTTCCTATCTTATCCTTTTCACCTTTTCCTCTCTTTCGTTCTTCTTTATGTGACTTAATTCTTGTCCTGCACATCCTCAGATAAGCCCATAATCTATTCAAACACAAAGCAGACATTTTTGCTAATATAATGAAGCAAAATATAAAATTCTTGTCAAATAGCTTTTATTCATAATGTATAAAGAATTCTTAATACATGAATCATACAATAAATAACCCAATTAAGCAGATACAGAGAGAAGGCAAATAAGCACATCAAAAACCCATACATTACAATACTATTGTAGAAATTCTTCCAAATGGGTTCAAATAATGCTTTCTGGAATGTAAGGAATGTTAATAATTTCACTATCTTGAGTCTTAAAAATAATAATTTAAAGGGAAATACATAAAGAACTTCAGAATTCAGGGAATTCTTGTTTCATATTCTGTGCATAATACTTCACAAAATGTATATTCTTTTTTTTTGGGGGGGGGGGTCCATTTGTGGGGCCTGAACTCGGATTGGGAACTGTCCCTCAGCTCTTCAGCTCGAGGCTAGTGCTCTAACACTTGAGCCACATGCCACTTCCAGCTTTTTTTCTTTTTGCTTATTTGGTGCTGAGGAATCGAACCTAGGGCCTCAGGCATGTAAGTCAAGTGCTCTACCAATGAACCACCTTCCCAAGGTATATTCTTTAATTCTCAAAAACAGATGACTACTCTAAGAAACATGTAAAATGTCACCCAGCTAGCACAAGAGTTTTAGATATTAGTATAGTCACGGGGTTTCCAAATCATGAATTAAATCTGAGCCATGGATTCTGGTTCTGCTCAATCTCAATTGTCATTTACACATCAGCCTTCAGAAACACACCAACTCTCCTCATGCCTCCATTTCTGCATTTTTAAAATGAAGATAACATTCTTCCAACCCTAGATGATGAAATAGGTAACACCATCAGATGACACAGAACACATTTTTGCATTATTGTGATTTATCCAACAATTGTTGAATAGCTTCTATAAAAATCTATGAAAAAATTATCTTACAGCTTTTATAAAAATCTCAACCATAATTTTATTGGTTTAACACCTTGCTTGAAATTGTATCCCAAATAGCAACAGAATTTACCGTAATTTTTTAAGTTGATAAATCAACTTAATCCTCCTCTTCTCTTAAGTAATAAATCCTCTTTATGAGCTGCTCACATTCTGACACATAGCTATGAAGTGCAATTTCATGAGCCCATTATCTCTCATTTTCAGCTCATTGAAATCTCCTTGACAAAATTGTTCTATTACAAAGCTGGTTGCAAAGACTTCCTTGTGATTTCCCCAAATGATGGTAGTCATTTGTGTAAGTGACTTCGTAAACATTTTAAGGCAATTGAAGAAGGAAATTGTAGCAGAAAATTGCAAAGGAAATATCTTGAAAATTGTATTATAATCTTTCTTCCTTTTTCTTGTCTCTTTTTCTCAGGAGAAGGGATTGAACTCAGGGCCTCAAACTTGCTGGATAACTGTTCTTGATCCATACACCTAGCACTTTGTTTAGCTTTAGATTGATTTTCAGATAGTTTCTTATTAACTGCCTAGGTTGGACTCAAACCATGAGCCTCCTACTTCTGCCTCTCTTATCACCATGTGTCACCAGTGTGTTTTAAATATTGAAGTCTCAGTATTATAATTTTACCATACCAACTGCAAACCTCCTATCCCTTCCAGAGTCTAGCTCATAAGTAGTTAGAATTATTGACATGTACCACTATATCAAGCTGAATTTTCTTAAAAAGAAATCTTCAGTAGCTCTTCTAACAAACAACTATTCACTCACTTCTCTTTAGTCTCCAATTCTCTGCCTCTGTAACTTCTTTCTCATTTTTCTCCTCACTGAAGCAGGCAAGTTTCTGATAACTTCAGTTTTGTTAATGTTTTCAAAATATTCCTTGTTAGTCTAAATTCTTCATTCCTCATGTTCTATATCATAGTGATTTTCCGTTCCAAAAATATTTGATGCCTGCAATCCTACGTACTCTGGAGTCTGAGATGTAAAGATTTTGGTTGGAAGCCAGATAAATATTTTCTATAGAAAAAGAAACTGGGTTTCTCCTATAAAAATAAAAAAAATTATTTCATACTTGTTATAATAACAAGTTATTATGTAAAGTTATTCAGTTGATAAGCTTAATAGAAACAAAGAATCAAACGTATTTCTCTCAGGAAATCCAAGTCATTCATTACAACCCTTACTTGATTTGTGAAAGAGATGAAATCTCATTCAGAAAACATAATTAGGTTCCATTGTTACATTCTCATTTCTGTCTTTATCAAAGATGATTCAGAGGAAACAGACCTAAACAGATATGAGTCCTGGAACATATTGTAAATGTCAGCATTGAATGATTTCTCCATGGTTAGAAAGACAATCTTCACAAATTTTCACGCACCTGAATAACTCATACTGATGCTTCGCTCTGAGCCTGGATGAGTTTTCCCGTTTGTCCTTCTGTGGCACTGCTTCTGTGTCAGGTGTGTGTCTTTCATTTTATTCGGCCGAAGTGGACTCTTATTTCTGCTTGCAAACATTCTGAGAAGCTTTTGCCAGGCCACAAGAAGAACAGATAAAATTTTCATCCCATATTCTCCTCTCACAGTTCTCCTGTCCTGAAAAGCTCTTTACTGAACAAAATGGAGCAATGATTGCACAGTGATATAAACCTGAGCAAGCATTATCACACTAGTAATAACACCAGAAAGGAACAAGTAGAGGAATCATTATCTGAGTGTCACCAGTATCAAATGACCTATTGCTCCACATGTTTAATTGGGACAACTAATAGATGTTTTGCTAGCTGCCAGTGGCTCACACCAGCAATCAGAGCTACTCAGGAGACTGAGGTCTGAAGATTGTGGTTTAAAATGAGCCCAAGATAGAAAGTCCATGAGATTCCTACCTCCAATTGACTACCATAAAGCTGGAAGTGGTACTGTGGCTCAAGTGGTAGAGTACTAACCTTTAGCAAAGCAGCTCAGGGACAGCACTCAGGCCCCAAAACCAGCACACACACAAAGATAGATGCTTCTAGTTCCTGGCCATGTTCTTTTTTATAATGCTTCTTTGGGTGGAGATTTTGTAAGTCAAATAATCTCGATGCAAAATAATAGCTATGCTGTCTTGGGCTTGTAGTCCTCTTCATCTTCTTTACCTGTATAATGAAGAAATTTCTTTGCCAAACTGGTTCAGTGGGAGAATCCAGTCATAATATTCAATGTACATGTGTGAAAATGTGACCACGTAAATGGAGGGGGTGAGATAGAGAAGACAAGATCAAAAAAGAGAAGAGAAGAATGATCAAATTGATGACATTGATCAAGATGTACTCACAAACCGACATATTAAATTAAAACTCCTTTGTACACTACTTATGTATCATTTTGTAAGTAGAAAAAAATGAAACCAGTGCTTCAGTGCAATCCACACATCTTAGGTATAGATTGCTCAAAGCTATTTCTTTTAAAGAATACAGGACAGAGAAGAGTGGAACAAATCCTTTCCAGAATAAAACTGATCAACTCTACCCCAAAGTTAACATCAATAGTGATGTTGACCATACACCCTTGATTTCATGCACTGAGAACACATTTCTTCTCATCCCCCAATCCTGGGTTTAAATTCAGAACCAAGATTCTGTCCCCATCTACCCACTCTTAGCTAATGCTCTAACATTTGAGCCACAAATCCAATTCTGGCTCTTTTTCTTTAATTGGAGATGAGTCTCATGGATTTTCCTGCCCAGACGGACTTCAAATCATAATCCTCAGATCTCAGGCTCGGAATATAGGTGTCAGCCATCAGTACCCAGCTTGAGAACTCACTTTTCCATTGTAATTCTCCTTTCTGAAACTTCATAGCCACAATCTCGGGAGAAAAGATTCAGAGAGCTGCCAGGCTTACTCCAGTGGAGTAGGCCTGAGAATGGGGTTTCAGAAGCCCATCTCTGAGTATTGGGACTTCACTGAAGTCTACCTCAGAGAATGGGGCTTTACAGAGACCTATCTCTGAGTATTGGGACTTCACCGAAGTCTACCTCGGAGAATAGGGCTTCAAAGAGGCCTACTCCTGGAAAGTCGGGCAAACCCCTGGGAAAGATGTGTTTCTGCTTTTCTTTTCTTTTCTTCACTGTATAAGAGTGCCTATTAATCTTTTACTGTTTCTGCTGCTCATTGTACTTACTCATGCTCAACGTTCCTTTATTCAAAGCTCTTTCTTAAGAGTGTTGAAGACTCCAACATCTGATGAGTGTCTTAAAAATATGACTAACTCACCAGAGTTAAGTGAAACCCTGAAAGCCCTCTTAAGGAGGCTAGTAGACAATGGGTTTCATGAAGTCACTTCAGCAGAAGGAATTGTCTGGAAGAGATTTACCAGAAACTGTAGGCGCAGCTAGAACAGAATGAATGTATGGCAATTGCTGAGATTACTTAGGAGAAAGAACTTCCAGTTACTCTCTTTTATTTACTAAGAGACTTGCTAGATCTAGGCCTCCGTAACCTTACTATTAAAGAAGGAACAGGAAAGATCTTATGGGACAATTAAAGCTTCTATAGAAATAAGGTAATGGTTAGATGGTGACAAACATCGAAACCCGTTATATTTCTTAGAGATAAGCCGGAAACAAGTGCCTTTCAGGTGACCAGCTTGTGACCACCCAAGAATGAAGTCCTGCAGTAAGATTGTGTAACCTTTTGCCGTTTCTTATGGAGACTTTTGCTATAAAAGTTTCTTATCCTCTGCATTAAATCGTACTCAGCATCCACTCCTAATGTGTGTGAGTTGTCTGGTGCCATCTCCCCCCCTATTCCAGGTTCCTCCCCTAGGTATCCTCCATCCTCCCTACAGAGCCGGTCCGTGGCAGAGAACCCCCAATTGAAGACATTCTATAGAATGCCCTGTCCCATACTCCTAAAAAGGGAGAAATGCTATCCCTCTCCCTTTGATGAAACAATAGATGTTAGATTATTATATGATAATAATAGTAGATATTATTATAATGCTCTCAATATCTACTCCCATCCCCACTGATACCAGGCTTGGTTGTAGAACTTACTTTGACAAATGACATGTGAGAAGTGATGGCATGTGTCTTTTCTGAGCTTTAGCCCTTTGGTTTTCACTCTTTGCATCCCCTGGAAACGTCCAGCAATCAGTCTGGATCCCAGAATGGACACCATGCTGAGTGGAAGTAGATCTGGAATAGGCTTTGTAGCATGAGAGAGAGTAATCAAAATTGTAAGGTATTGCGTCCTTGGGTCTGGTTTCCCATATTAAAATTAAGCTCACATTGAGGTCCCAGCTCTAAGTAGTCTAGGTCTCTTTCTCTCTATTCCCTCCCATTCTTCCTGAATATTTCCTTCTCATTCTTCCTGAATATTTCCTCTTTCTCCTCAGGTGACACCAGTTCTTGAGTCTCCTTATTCTAGAAACTGGTTTTAGGGTTAAATGTTGTGGCTTTCTGTTTTACATTTTCTCTTAAGTTTTTCTTCACTTTTGTCTTTCTGGAGTTTTCAGCCAGAAGCTCCGAAGTGTGATGGATCTTCAGATAAAAACCCTCTGCCAGGGCTGTGAAGGTGGCACAGTGGTAGAGTGCTTGCTTTACATGCATGAGGCCCTAGGTTCGATTCCTCAGCCCCACATAAGATGGAAGTGACACTGTAAAAGCTGGAAGTGACACTGTGGCTCAAGTGGGATAGTGCTAGCCTTGACCAAAAGAGTTGAGGGGCAGTGCCCAGGCCCAGAGTTCAAACCCCAAAACCAACCAAAAATTTTTTAAACGAAGTAAGCCAGGCCCAAACAAGCATAGGTCCCTTATTTTCAATAATTAGTACATGTCTGAGACAAGCAAAAACTGTCAGATAAGTTGATGTTAGGCTAAATGAACCCCAAGATAAGAACTCAATTTTTTTTCTTTCTTGTGATTGCTTCTATCATATTTATAAGATGATTTCTTTGTTGCTTTGTATGTCCTTCCGCCACGGTATGCCCCCTGTGTTCACTGCACTTGATGTTGGCATACTTAGTGCAGGAAAAGTGAAAAAAAAACAAATTATTTAAATTGGGATACAGGTGGATCCATTGCAGCAATGAGATGTGCAAGACGTTATGTTGAAAAATGAACTTTACAACTTTGGCAGCAGGGGGGTCTGAGGGGGGACCGCTGGGTGGGGGTGGGGAGTTGGGAAAGGATGGGAAGGGGAATCAAAGGAGGCTGACACAATGCTTGATAAGATATGTATTCATTACCTTGCCCATGTAATTGTAACCCCTCTGTATGGTATTTGCACAATTTTAAAAAATAAATTCCTCTGTCACATCTGCCTTGCTTGCTTTCACTCCCCTCATGTTGGCATACTAGGAGGCAAGAATAAGATGAAGCTTTAGAAACATTTCGGTTAGAAAAAGAAACTGCCGCATGGGACATGAGCGGTGTATTAGAAGAGATTGGGGGCTGAACACAGGTAGAAGGGATCACAGCTTCAGCCTCAGCTGTGTTCTAAATCATTGCAATGTTACCAGCTGTAACCCTTTGCTCCAAAATCTATGTGGCGAATTCTGCAATTCTTACTGAATCATCCACACACACAGACTTATTTAGGCATCCAGTATGACATAAAATATACATTTCTTAAATCAGAGAAATCTGTACCGGAGAAAATGTGCAGAAAGAACTTCATTTAATCAGGTTCACTTCATTTTTACATGCTTATAATTTGACTGAGAGAACAATATCAAATTCTCTTAGCCTTCACAAAATCAAAATATCCAAGCAATACACCACTGTAATGAAAAAAATCTTCTTACTAAAGTGAGTATTTGGAATGGGAAAAATCAAATATTATAAAACTTAAAAATTGATCAAATACCAAAAGAAAAAGAAAGACATTGATCAAAAATGAACTACCAATGTGTTTAGTAAATAAATGAAATGTTTGAGATTCTTATCCACATAGGAAATACATAGGAAAATAAAAAGGAAAGTCACTGCGATCCCATCTTACACACCAGAATAGCTATCACCACGCAAATAAACAAACTCCTGGAGAGGTTGAAATAAATCAGGAACTGTGTTTGGTGGTGTGGCATTGTAAACTAGTGCAACCCATATGGAGATCATGATGGAAGTTTACTCGATACAAAAAAGACACATATCTTGAAGACCATTATTGCAAATTGGATCCATACTGAAAGAATATAAATCAATATGAACAAACATGTTCATGGCAGCAATATTCATAGCAACCAAACTGTGTAATCAACCTGGATGTTCCATAAAGAGAGAATAAAGAAAATGCACCTTTCATAGCTATAAACATGTTTTGGTATATAAGAGAAGTGGATGTTTCTACTTTATCATTGCTAAATATTTCTGGATAGATATCTAATCCTAATTTCACTGAGTTTTGTGGTATTTTGTTTTTTCTTTAATGAAGGACTTCCTTATTGATTTCAGAGCAGTTACAATAGGATGAAAATATCATATAAAATGTGCATATTAGATAAAAATTTAAATATGTCAATGAACACATACAGATCATCATATAGATTTTATAATTTGAGGCAATTTTAAGAAGGCAACAGTAGGGGGAAAATACAATGCTAGAAGCTTAATAACAAATATACAGATATGGAAAAATACCAAAAAAGGTGCAACTAATTAGTGCTATCAGTAACAAAACATTTTCCTCAAGTTTTAATAATGAAACTATTAAAATAATACTTAATAACTTCTAATAACTATGGCATGGAAGAAAATATAGCATAGACATATTTTCCCCAAAATTTGTTTTATTTTATAACAAATGGATTAAAACAAAATGTAATTACATGTCTGAAGATGATAATACTTTCAAGTGTCATTGATTGAATCCAGCAAAGGAAAGTAACCGACAAGTATAGGGTAAGAACAACCTGGTTTATGGAAGAAGACACTTAGTAGAACTTTGTGAAGAAAGAATGTTCTCCTTTTTACTCATTAAAATAGGACAGCTACCTTTGGAGAGAACACTTGTAATGTAGTCAGAGCAGTGGAGTTACTAATTTAGGTAGCAATTTATTACTTTTATTCCATAATCTTGTGATGTGATTCCCAAATGATGTGTGATACTAGATTTTCTGAGCCCTTTTTTCACCCAGAGTACCTAATTCCTCCTCATGCCAATGATTCTGCTACTCTCATTTATTCTTGATTGTCAACTCAAGTCCTGTGGCGTTTAGTTGCATGAGAAAGAGCTGAAGAACTATGAGGATGGCCTGGTGTCTGAGGTCACATCCACTCCTGTTCGGAGGATCTGGGGAAGGATCACCATGTGAGCCTCATAATCAGGTATTAATTGACCTCTTTGGAAATGGAGAAACTCACTCCCTCAGGCAGACTATGTCATTCCTTGACTTTCTCTGAAGAGATTTGGTAATAGGGAACAATTCAGAGAATGAGCTTTCTCACCACCCACCACAGCCTTGTCAAAATGAACAGGATCAAAATTAAAAGTGGCCTCAGTTCCCATACGGCTAATCAAAAGCCAAGAGATCATACATTCCTCCTCACCAGGGACCTTCTGGTAAGAATAGAGTCTGGGCAAAGTCTAAGATGGAGATAAAATGAGACTGGGCCTAAGGAGGACACAAAAGAATGACCCTCTCTTTGACTACAAGTAAGTTGTGTAGTGAGACATGACAACATCCTTCATATATGAAAATTCACTAGATGAGTTATCTCACTGTCACTTTGCAGGAGATCAGTTTTCCCAAAGGAGAAGTTGTTAAATGTTGTGACTGTCAGGTTGCTCTCTAGGCTGTTGTCTCTTCCACCCCTTCTCATGCCAGGAATGCATTGCTTCTTTTAGGCACTCAACTACTTGTCCTGACTCTTAGGCAGGAATACCGTAGGCTATTCCTTTGCCAACCTCTTGCATTTGAGGTAGAATAGGCCCAGGCACTGCTCGTGCCAAGGGGTAAATTCAAGAAGATGAGTATAAGCTCATATTTGTATTGAAAAATAATCATATTCAAAGAATTAAAGAAATTAATAATTGAGAGATTTAGTGTTTATAGCCATTAAATTTAAGTAATTATTACTAACACATCTAGAATCATGGGTTAGGAAGAGAACAGTGAAGTAGTTTCAATATAATTTGCAAAAGATACACCATAGCCATAACAGGAGATGAGAGTGTGAAGGAACTATTGGCATAGGTCCATTTACTATCTTAGGAGTGACATTGGATAGGAGGCTTTTAGAATAATATCTAAAACAGAGGAACTTGCTTGGCACTGGTGGCTCACACCTGTGATCCTAGCTACCCTGGAGGCTGACATCTGAGTATGATGATTCAAAGCATGTCCAGACAGAAAAAGCCAGAAGTGGTACATGGCTCAAGTGGTAGAGCACTAGCATTGAGCTCCGGGACACTGCCTAGGCCATGAGTTCAAGCTTCAGCATCAGAAATGCAACAACAACAAAACAATAATGATAAAAAGAAATAAAAGAAGGACTTAAAGATATGTGATGGAATGAGGCTGATGTGTAACTGTTTACGGAACCTACAAGGAGACAAAATTTGGAGCAAAATGATATCTATTCATGACTAATCAAGGCTGCAAAGCAAATGCCAAATGTCTCTTCTCAAAAACTTGCAAATGTGGGCTGGGTTGGTGGCTCAGTGGTAGAATGCTTGCCTGGCATGCATGAGGCCTTGGGTTCTATTTCTCAGCACCACATAAGCTGAAAAAGCCAGAAGTGGAGCTATGGCTCAAGTGGTAGAGCACTAACCTTGAGCTGAAGAGGTGAGGGACAGCGCCCAGGCCCAGAGTTCAGGCCCCATGAATGGCCATAAAAACAAAACAAAACAAAGCAAAATAACTAAACTAAACTTCGAAACATATCTTTTCTCATAATTGAGTAGAGGCTTCTTTTACAGGAATTCTTTTCTAGCTCAAGTTGATGAGAACTTCAGAAGAATTTTCCTGTTGATATGTAATGTGCCTAACTGTACTGAAGCTAATCATGGCTAGGAAAGTATGGACTGATACGTTTGTTGTAATTTTCCTCATAAATATATAATATTCTCAGGTATTATATGAAATATATTTCATAATAAACAATATATTATACATTATATATAATATATTAAATATACTATAATATAACATATATATTAACAGACTTCCTAATTTTAGAGTTAGGAAAAAGCAACATATTAAAAGAAAAATGCTTGAATCTCTGAGTAATTTCTCTACCACAGGACAATTCCAAGTTTCATTCTTATTACCTGAAGAGCAACCTAGGAAAGCAATGCCCATGGAGGGGGTTCCCTGGATTTTGGAAACTGTTATTGCATATATATATATATATATATATATATATATATATATATATATGAAATATTGTTTTGTACTAGTGAATATATCTAAAACTATAATAACAGATAAATAAGTGAACACCTATGTGCACACACACTCAATCACTTTCAAATATAAGAATTTCTTTTCTATGCTGCCTATTCACCTACACAGAGAGTACATGAGTTGCCATTGAATTGTCCTGGAAGTTCTTTATCTGGCTACTCTAGCTTCACATCCTTTGTTCTGTAAGTAGCCAGATGTTATGTGTTCAACATACTTATTACAGGCAAAAGTATCCACCCTGACACACAAGAAACTTGGATTTCAGAAATGCCACAAATAAGTGGGAGGTACACAGTACTTTTCAAAATTGAATAGATTACATATTTATTAGAAAGCTCGTAAGAAAAAATATTCAATGTAGGATGAAACACTTCAGAAACTACAGTTTAAATTACGTATAACCGGGTGGAGGTAGCTCATGCCTGTAATATTTGCTAATCTGGAGGCTGGAATATGAGAATCACAGTTCAAATCCAGGTTGAGAAAAGTCCCCGCGTGACACCTTTCACCAATTAATCATTGAAAACTAAAATTGATTCTGTGCCTCGAAGTTGTAGAGAGCTAACCTTGAGCAAAAGACATCAGAGGCAGTGCCCAGGCTCTGAGTTCAAATTCTGTAATAGATAAGAAATAAAATAAAAAATAAATTACATATAATTTTTTACCAACTCTGTAAAAGGAAAATAGGATATGATACATGGCAACATAAGACTTCAAGTTACAAAGTTCCAGGGCATTTCCTCACTATTGACAACTAGGAGTAATCCATATCCCAAAAAAATAGATGAACGATTTCTACCAAATTTCAAAATATGTTATACAAAGTAAATGCAATAAACATGCATTCCACAGTCTAGTAACATAATATTGTGTAAAAAATCTGATTAACTGATTCATGAAAAACAATACTATGCAGTTAAAATATCCAATATCTCAGGTGTCAACTTAGCACAATACTTTCAATCTATGATATCTGTTTTGTATATTATCCACCCCTATCCATCCCACAATGGCAGAAAGCTCTTCCTGAGAAATTCCAGAGACCTGTCTACTGTGAGTGCTCAATGTAGACCTGTTCCCATTCTCTATTATTTGGGCATGTGATGCACGGAATATCTGATAACTTGGAAAAGGCACAATTTGGGACTGGCTTCCAGTAACGATATTTTAGTTCTCAGAAAAAAAGGAAATTGAAGACAGAGGGAAAATTTACCAGATCCCTGAAAGATTTCTATCATTGTGCTAAAACTGTACCCTTCTACTGACACTTGAACAAACGTCAGTAATTGTCACATCAACCACATGTCCAAAAAATAACTTTCCAAATATTGACCTGTTTTTACTTAGGTAAATCAAGACACAATATTGTGGCCGTGTTTTACTTAAACTATTAGCTATGTTTGGCCCAAGGGATAATTGACCTTACCAATTTCTTAAATTTTAGGTCATCACATACTCACTTCGTAGTCCTTAAACATTAAAAATACCTATCCATATAAGTCTGCATTACATACTTATTACTGTTTTTCTTCATTTGTCATGTTTTACATATTTGTGTATCCCAGGGCTTAGTTCTGTAATGTTCATTCTCATGGTTGTTATCACTGAATACATGTAATTATTTCTGTTTTTTTCTATCCAGCTCTGTTTTTTTCTTTAATTCAAGTCCTTAATAGCATCCTGTTTACTGACAACTAGCTACTGATTTTAACAATCTAAAAAGATCCCAAAGTGAGCTTTGATATTTATATACATACCTATTCCTCATTACTATTTAATTAAGTGATAACTCTTCTAGTTGTCTTGTCAAAATACCTGCAGTCATTTCGAAATTACGTACTTTTCACACCTCATATTTAATCTATGACCAGGTTTCAACAAATTAACTCACAGAATATTTTAGGAACCATACATACATAAAATATGTGTGCTAGTACTATGAGTTAATTCAGAGCCTAGGTTCTTTTACTTTTCCTTTTTGCTCAGGCTGGCAGGCTTCCATTTGAATCACAGCTCAACTTTTAGCTTTTTTGGTTTTTAGTTGAAGATAAGTGTGTCGTGGTCCATTTAACTAGTCTAGCTTGAAACTATGATCCTCTGTTTTCAGCCTTCTAAATAGCTAGATTTAACGGCATGCACCACTAAAATCACCCTTATTATATTTGAATGAAAAATAAATTTAAAGAATTAATATTTCATGGGACCTATGTTTCTTTGGGCTTGGGTTACTTCACTTAATATAATTTTTCCAAGTCTTTCCATTTCCTATCAAATGAGGCAATGTCATTCTTTCTGATGGAGGCATAGAATTCCATTGTATATATATACCACATTTTCTTGATCCATTCATCTACTGAGGGGCATCCCATAGTTTCCCTTATTTGCAATATCTAGTATATGTAAGAGTCAAGCAGAAAAGGTCAGATAAAAAGTGATGTTAGGAAAATGAACCCTAAGATATGTATTCAAATGTATTTTTTTCTTTCATGCATTTGTTTCTAACGCATTTGTAAGATTATTTCTTTGTTGCTTTGTATGTCCCTCCCCCACAGTATAACCCCTGCTTTCACTGTATTTGATGATGGTAAAATTTGTGGAGGGGAAGGGGAAAAACAAGTCGTTTAAATAAGGATAAATGTGGACCCGTTGCAACAATGAGAAGTACAAGTTGTCATGTTGAAAACGAACTTTACATCTTTTATGGGGGGGAGGATTAGGTAAGGGGGGCGGGGGGAGGCTTGGAAGGGATGGGAAGGGGAAACAAAGGAGGAGGCTACAATGCTTCATAAGAAATGTACTCATTATCTTGCCCATCTAATTGTAACCCCTCTGTACAGTATTTTCACAATAAAAAAGAACGAATATTTCTAATATTTTCAAATCAGTATGTTTTCATTTACACTAAAACACATTGCCTTAAATGTTTTTTGTTATTCCAGCTCTCTTACCAAGAAAGGAAAGGAAAAAAATCACAACCAAACAAGCTATGAATGTACAAATGCTCAAGCCTGCAAGCCACAATCTCTTTGCTGGGAAATAACAAAGGATGATATCGCCTAAGGCAAAGCAGGAGAAAATGCTCTTCACTGAAGTTACTGGAAGTTGATGAAGATGAGGAGGAGCAACTTTATTCAGAAAGTATAACAGTGTTTGCTGTTGTAGGATGATTCTAGTGGATAAGTGTAGCCAATCTTAGAGGATGTTTATAGTGATGAGGAGAATATTTGAAGGTGCATATGTGATTACAAAGGTGAGCTTTCTTGAAGATATATGTTTGTAACATAGTTTGTATACAGTTGAAAAAGAGGCAAGATAAGGATGTTGACATTCCTTGTGTCTTTCACAGTATTAAATTAAAACCAGTTTTATACAAATATTATTCATAGCAATTATAGAATATCACTAATTATGCATATATTACAAATATATCATTTATATGTTATGTAATATAACAATACATATATTATGCACACATAATTTAATTTTTCTACTTGTCTGTCCAGGAATTAAACTAGAAATATCTTTGAAAATTGATAGCAAGGTATGGTCCTTAGAATTTTATGTAACATATAGTTTTATCTAATAATTAGTTATTTGTCCTGAATTGGTTTAGAAATGAAATGTTGTAATATAATTGAACATTCAAAAATAATTATGTAAGAACATGCCATGAATGGAATTAAAAATATAACATGACTCATGTCTGTAATCCCAGCTACTTAGGGGCCAAGATCTGAGGATAGATATATGAAGCCACTCTGAGTGAAATGGCTCAGGGACAACATCCAGAGTATAGTTCAAGCCTCAGTACTGGCACAAAAATAAATTATGTAACTAAAACATACAAATACATGTATTTAAATAAAGATGTCATTACTTGTATCCTTCACAGTATAATACTAAAACCAGTTTATACATGTATTATTTATAGTAGTTATAAAGTATCAGTAATTATTCATATTATATATATCATTCTTATGTTATATAATATATTGCATATATTATGCACACCAATTTTATACTGATAACACTAATATCCATTAAATTGATATATGTTTTAGAATAGGGAATAAATTTTCTTTGGTACAACAAGGAAGAAACTAGTCACAAAAATTATTCATTTTGTATTATATATCCATAGCAAACTATTCCTTGTGTATTCAAGGTACTTAATGATAAAAGCCTGTGTTCATCATCAATACAGCTGTCTTTGACATGTATTTGTTCTCCTTAACAATTACTCCTGGAATAATAAACAGTGGAAACTGAATGATGTTCATTCAGTTATTTCATTTGGAATAAAAATCACTTACAATGTCATTACCCAGACCCTTTCATTTAAAATACTTATATTCTGTAGCAATGTTATTGCCGTTATAACCATAATTAGGAAGAAAATGTGAGATCATCTACTCAATAGCTCTTGAAAGGTCAGAATATTCTCAGATATGCCTGGTAAAAACCTGGATTTGAATTATGGGTCTACATCTGGTTAGTCTTAGGTACTTGGAAAATTTGTTTGGCCTTGTTGCCTACTTCTGCTTTTAATAAAATTCTTAGGGTTGGGAAGGTGGCTCAGGGGTAGAGTGCTTGCCTTGCATGCATGAGGCTGTGGGTTCGATTCCTCAGCACCACATAAACAGAAAAAGCCGGAAGTGGTGCTGTAGCTCAAGTGGTAGAGTGCTAGCATTAAGCTGAAGAGCTGAGGGACAGCACCCAGAGTTTAGGTCCCATGACTGACTAAAAGATAATAATAAAAAAATAAAAAATAATTAATTTCCTAACTTGAAGAACTGTCATAAGCATAAAATTACACTAATGCAGGTGCAGTGCTTGGAATGGTGTCTGCACATTTTGTACTAGATCCCAGAGAAGTCAATTTCCATCAACATGGTCACAGCATCCTTCCTGAAGGCCTTAAGAAATATATACCCAATTGATATTAATATCTGTGAAAATTTGTCTTTATTAAAAAAGAGTCTTGTCTTCATATGAAACAAAGAAATAATGTTAGGGCTGTCCTGTGGCTTTTACTCTGAAGTAGTTCTGCCTAAATTTCATTCTTTAGTAGCATTCTTTAGTACTACCCTTCATATTTCTAGTTGTGTGTTCCATTTGGAATACTATTGTAACTTAGTTTATAATCTTTGTTATCAGAATAAATAAACTAAAACTGCTGATGTTTTCAACAAAGAGAAAATATTAGGTGTGCATTATATTTTATGTTCTTAATAGTTTCCTGAAATTATTCCTTTTGGATTATATATCCCTAACAATCTACTTTTTATGATTTCTTATATGATTTGTATATTTCTTATATGATTCTTACATGATTTCTTAGATATCCATAAATAAAACAGCTCAGAACAGGGAAAGAGTAGGTAAGAAATCATAAAAATAGTATTATGTTGGTCTTAATGGCTACGTGTAAAGCACATATAACAAAACTGTTGGAAGATTCATTTTCTCTTTTTGCTATTATCTCCCCTTCTTTGTAGCAAGGTTCTCACTATGAAGTGCCAAGTGGTCTGGACATTTCAAGCCTTGTCTCAGTGACAGAAGTGATGGGATTAGGGACATGTTCTCTCATGACTGGCTTTTAGGAAGCTCACAATAAAGCAATACCAATACACATAAATAAACTTTTGTGAGTGATGTGTATTCACTTCCTCAACTGCCAAAATTAAATTCATATACCAAAACATCAAATTACTTACATTATAATATATGCGGTTCAACTGGCATCACTAACACCTCCATAAATCAAATGCAAACTAAAAGCTCTACTTCAAAAACCAACTTCAAAGGCAGTGTTGGAAATACAAGAAGATAAACAACAAATCTAAAGTAGTGAGATCTTTAACCCTGGCAATGAGCAATGATAGCTGAAATTTTAACCAGGCTTGAAAAGTTCGGGTGACCACTAACTATGTGATTAGAGTTGCAGAGTTGACCTTAGGATCAAGATTGGAGGTAAAATTCAAAGGGAGCTAGGGTTGCCGCAGTATTGTAGCTTGATACAGTGTGACCCTCCCTGATAATGGTAAAGCATAGAGTAGAAGCTAAGTCAGTAAAATGTATAGGAAGAATTCTCCACTGAGAATAATTGCAGGGGGTGATCATCACTCTTGCTTTGAAAATGTACAGCCCATCATTCTACTTTAAGCTCTAGCGTAATTCTTATATAAAGACAATTATGACACAGCAATATGCCATTAGTGCTAAGCAGTGTGGATGTATATTACGCTAACATATGTAAAATCCTTAGAGGTATGGAATGGCCTGACCCTCACACTTCATTCTATGTTGTTGAGTTTCATGGAGAAATGTTCATAATTAGGCAATTCACACTCATCTAAATCTGATTCAGTCAACTAAGATAAGACATTAGGGTCATTACTCCAGTGACGTGGTTTTGTAACCTATGAATAAATTAACATTATTTCACAATGTATATATTTTTCTGAAAATTTATGCAATATCAAGTACAAAATATACAAAAAGACAATTATCCATCTCTTTATATTATTAAAAATAAAGATACTTCTGAATTGTACTTTCTTGCTAGACAATCAGAGGATGACTGCTGATGTTTGCTATCTTTCGAGATGCTCCTATACACTTCTGAATCTTGTTCAACGAGGTGTTTTTCCATAGTTTGTTTTGAGGTGATCAGAATATCAATACTGAAACTAACAACAACCATGGAACAGCAAACATGATGGGATACCTGGCCAAAAATCAGAGAAATCACAGGAAGTGATAGGAAAGAAGACACCAGAGGACCCACTGCCTCATTGCCAGCTTCTGGATCCCAAAATCCTGCTTAACATGCTTTATATTCATTCTACTACAGGGGTGGGAGGTGGTCAGTGCCTACAGGTATGTCCACAAACTAAGGCATCAATCTAGCTTGTGGTTACAACTATTAACATGAGGTATTGTTTGTATACATAATGATAAATCCCTTTTTGTTAGAGAGCCGAAGGGAGCAATAGTCATTACAACCATAGCACAGACATCCATCTTGTCTCCAAAGTCTTAATCTTATAGTGTCCAACAGCTCACACTTAAATACTCTTGAGGTAATAACTCATACTCTTGTCTTCCCTTGACTGTTTGACCTTCCCAGAGCACAGTTCTCAGCTTTTTGATTGCTGTTTGAGATGGCTTCCCAATCTATCCTTTCCAGGTCTAACAGTTTGACTGTAGATTCCGTCACAAGTACTGTTACAGTCAATAGTCAGGAACCTGAAACATGAGAATTAGGAGTTGAAGAAAGCCTGGTCTTAACTGCAGAATCTTGTCTCTAAATAAAAGAAATTCTATAAATTTATATAATGGAACAAATAGATCATTGTTAATGGAAATAAAATTTTGGCAGAACTTTTAAACACGTACATATGTATATATATTTAAACTTGGAGAAATAAAATTTCAAGTGGTATTATATGCAAGTTTCAGTCTACCTGCCACCTACCTATTTACCGACAAGCTTATTTCTGGTTAGTCTTCACAAAACACTGTTTTCTTACATAAGTACCAAAAAATTGCAAAACAAAAAGTACAAAAAGTGCAGTATCGTAATACAAGTGTACTTTAATCCCTACCAAAATAATTTAGAGAAAACATGCATTAAGTTAATGGCATTGAGTACTGCTCAAGAAGGAGAGTCTAGAAGAATGTGTATATTTTGTAAATTGTGTGTGTGTTTGTGTGTGTGTGTGTGAGTGTGTGTGAGTGTTCCATAAGTAAATAATGGAGTCAGAAGTAGACATATTATTCTTGCTTAGTCTTTTTGCTCAAAACTGACACTCTATTACTTGGGCCACATCTCCACTTCTGGATTTTTTTTTCCTTTTTTTTTTTTGCCGGTTGTGGACCTGAACTCTGGGCCTAGGCGCTGTCCCTCAGCTCTTCAGCTCAAGGTGAGCGCTCGACTGCTTGAGCCCACAACACCACTTCCGGCTTTTTCTGTTTATGTGGTGCTGAGGAATCGAACCCAGGGCCTCATGCATACAAGGCAAGCACTCTACCACTGAGCCACCTTCCCAGCCCTGGATTTTGGTTTCTTAATGGGAGAAATATCTCACAATTTTCTGCATGGGCTGTTTTAAACCAGGATCCTCAGTTTTTGACCTCTAAAGTAGCTAGGTTTTAAAATATGAGCCACTGGTGGACAGCAGTACGACAACTTTTTGCATGTTTGAATACATTTTAAAGTAAGACATATATGTTACTTGTGAGAATGACGAAATAGTAATTAATGTTTAACAGAATTTAAAGCATACAAAATTGAGAATGGCAAGTAGTTGAGAATTGTATGGAATAAATCAAAATTACATGTGACAGTTTTCATCCGGTGCACAGTAATGATTGCATTGTTGGACCCTAAGGCCATCAGATAGCTGAGCTCCAGCTGGCTGCTATGCTCATTAAGCCAGCTAGTGCTTTTCACAAAAATGTGATGTTGTTGGATGGCAAGGATCATTTTCAAGATCAGAACCTGAAATATTTCTATTGATCTAGAAGGGGTGACATACCAGGACAAGGAATGTGATTAACAGTGATTAACAGAAAAAAACATCCAATCCAAGGAAGACAGAATAACTCTTTCTATTTCTGAAAAGAGTATCACAAAGAATCGTGGGCTGAATATGATGGTCAATGTCTGTAATCTCTGAATTTGGGAGGCTAATTTAGGAGTAGGCTTGGGACTAGTCTAAATTTTAGGCCAACATAAGGACACATAGTAAAATGGTATCTTAAAACAACAACAACAAAAGACTCAATGACTGGGAATGTAGTAGAGTGCTAGGGAAGCATGCATGACGCACTTAATTTGATTCCTCAGTATGACATCAGCAGAAAAACTGGAAGTGGTTCTATGGCTCAATTGGTAATGTGCTAGCCTTGAGCAAAAGATGCTCAGAGAGAGTGCCTAGGCCCTGATTTCAAGCACCAGGGCTACATAATTCTTTATACTCGATAGAAATTCGTGCTGTTGTACATTCATAATAAACTTTGTTAGGAAAAAATAAAATAAATTAATGAAATATTATCTGGCATTGGACAGGACATAGTGAGATCTGAAAATGATTGCTGCCGATGGTTCCTTGATACAACTTATGTTACAGATACACTTGCCATATTGTGAATTTTTTTTTAAATTTTATTTTATTTTATTTGAGAACATACTGTACATAGGGGCTACAATTACATGGGCAGGATAATGCATACATTTCTTAACAAGCATTGCAGCCTCCTCCTTTGTTTACCCTTCACCTTATATTGTAAATTTTTAAGGACACAATCGTGGGTTTTTTTCTTTTTCAAAATAATTATACTGCCAGGTGCTAGTGGCTCACACCTGTAATCCTAGCTACTAAGGAGGCTGAGATTGAAGGTCTCTTTTCAAAGCTAGCACTGGTAGGAAAGTCTGTGAGACCCTTATCTCCAACTTAAGGGTCAGAAAATGTGAACTGGCACTTTTGCAAGCCTTGAGCTGAAGAACTGAGGGACAATGCCCAGGCCTAGCGTTCAAGTCCCACAACTGACAAAAAAATACTAGTAATAATAGTAATTATATAATTACTATTAAGGTGTTATATATAAGGGCTACCAATTCATAATTTTTTTCTTTGCTAAAAGAAACACATATCCATATACATTACCAACAGTCAGGATTTGGCCATCTACTTTCCTGCTGATGTCTGGGTGTAGAGGCAATGTGTAATACAAAACAATACAAAACAGTTCTGACTATAAATAATTTTTCTCTACACATCTTAAAAATCAATGCTGACAACATGAAATAAAAAATTCCTAAGTTTAAAACATTCTTCTAAACAAGTTAGAGAAATCCTGATAAGAATAATTTCAGAGAGCTTGAACTCAGGGCCTGGGTTCTGTCTCTGAGGTTTATTACTCAAGGCTAGTGCTGCCACATTGAGCCACAGTGCCACTTCCAGTTTTCTTGTGGTTAATTGAAAAGAAACGACTCACCAGCTTTCCTCTCCAAATTGGCTTTGAATTAGGATCTAGAGATCTCAGCCCTCTGTATTGCTAGGAATATAGGCATGAGTTCCTGGCGCCTGGTTAGAATAATAGCTTACTTGAGACCGAGGCCAGTTAATATTAAATGTCAATCATGTTTAACTTTGTAAAATAAAGTTAACTGAAATGCCTTCCACTAGAAATAAGGAATCAAATGTATAGGTGGGTTACAAAGTTCTTACCAGAAGCTACATATTTTCCTTTTTTTTTCTTCCAAAATTGTGTGGTTTCCAGAATCATACCTTATCTTTCCTTGCGATTTCTTTAGTTTATTTCATACATGCCCACAGCTTCTTCAACTATCATTTATTTATGTGAAGAGCTTTCAAATATCTATTTTCAGTACAAACTGCTTGTATGCATCTTTCATTCATACTCAACTGTCATAAAAACTTGAGAAACAGTATTCATCTCTTTTCATTACTGGATATTATAAATGAGTAAGTAAAATTTAGGAAAATAAAGAATAACATCAATAAATATAACATGATTTTAATAGTACTGTTAAACATAAATATAATGTTGCTATTTTCTGAGCAATTTAATAAAAACCTCAAAGAAAGAAATAAACTTATTTGAGTGCTGATATTGTGGTTTAAACTCTGATATTGTGGTTAAACCTTACCTTCTAACTTAAGCTTTTTCCCTAACTGGTGGTGCTCTATACTTGAACCACAACTCCCTTCCAAATTTATGTGGGGGATTATACAAAGATAAGAAGCCTGTGGAATAAAAATCATTTGTGTCCTTATCTTGGGATTCATTTCACTTAACAACATCTTATATGATTATATGCTACCCTGTATTAGTTACTTCAAGTAAGGGAAACCATGGGACCTATGGATATTTGGGCCTGGCTTATTTCACTTACTATATTTTTTTCACATCTTTCCAATTCCTAACAAATGGGATGATGTCATTCTTTCTGATGCAGGAATATAATTCATATATATATACATATATATATGTATATGTATGTATGTATACATACATACATATATGTATATGTATATACACACATATATGTATGTATGTATATATATAGATATATACATATACATATATATGTGTACGCATATATATATGCATATATTTACAAGAAAGTGTGGCACATATATATGTATATATATACATAGGTATATATGTATATATTCCATACATATGTATATAAGTATATATCCATTCATCTACTGAGGTGCGTCTGAGTACGTTTGATATCTTAGCTATTGTAAATAATGCTGCAATATACATAGTTGTGCTGGTAGCTTAGTATGTTCTTGTTTTTGATCATTTGGTAAATGCCCAAAAGTGGGATTGCTGGGTGAGCTCTAAGTGGAGTCTTGGAAAAAATTATATTAACTGAAATAAGTCAGACCCAAAAAATCAGAGGTCCTGTAGTTTCCCTTATTTGCAATAAGTAGTATATATCTGGGTCAAGAATAAAAGTTCAAAAAGTATGTACATTTGACCAGATAACATATTCTTAAGCAAATTGAACTACAAGACAGTGATTTATAATATAACATCTGATATTTTTGTTTCTTTGTATGTTCCTCCACCATGGTATAACCCCTGTTTTCTCTGTATTCGGTGTCAGTGCCCTGTATCTTGTATACACAATTCTCTAGCTTTAGGAGGGGAAGGGAAAAAACAAATTGTTTAAATAGGGATACAGGCTGACCCATTGTAGCAATGAGATACACAATACACTATGTTGAAAAAGGAAATTTGCAATTTACGCAGGGAAGAGGGTAAGGTGGGAGTGGAGGAGTAATTGTGCAGGTGGGAAGGAAGGAAGGGTAGGGGAAAACAAGGGAAGAGGTAGCAAGGCTTAATAGAAAATTACTCATTACCTTGCTCATGTAACTATAACCCCTCTATACTTTATTTTTCAATAAAAACATCTTTTAAATAAAGGTGTCATGTACACTTAGTATAGTAGCCTACATCTGTAAACCCAGCTGATCAGGAAGCAGAAATGAGGCCAGGCCAGAGAAAAAAACTGCAAGACATCCATCTCAACAATGAGCTGGCCATAGTGGTTCACATCTGCAATCCTAGCTAATTGTGTGGGAGACATAAGAAGCAATCTAAGATCATTCAGTCAATCTAAGATCAGACCGGGCAAAAAGTTCAAAATTTCAAGTAAATAAAATGGACTAGAAGTATGGCAAAAGTAATTGAGCTGCTTGTTGCTATAAAAATAAAGTCCTATCTAGCAAGCAGAGAACACCTGAATAGAATCCTTGTAATACTCCTCTCTTCCACCAAAAAGCCTAAATAACTTTTTCTCATTTGAACATCTAATTTCAAGGCCACTGAAAGATTAGAGATGGTGATATTCCCTTTAAAATTATGTATTCAAAGGAGACAAAGTTATTTAGGCTTTGAAAGAATTGACTAAGAAGCTAAATGCATGTGATTTTTGTTAGCTCCATAATTCTCAAAAATATAAAATGTATTCAAGTATTTAATATATACCTATATGTGTACAAATATCCATGTATGTATGTATATACATGTATGTGCATATATGTATATATACATACACGTGGTTCATTTCTTTTCTGTGTAGCAAATGGTACAAATGAAACTGTGCAATCACTACTCAAAGGCATGAATAAACAAAGAGAATGAGCATAGAACTCATATTTAGGAATCTATGGCTAGGCGATAACACTGACAATCTTTTACATCAGTTTGCATGTGTCACTTACTGCAGTACAGGGACAGTACGACAACAATGGGATACCAGGCAGAAGAAAGGAGAAATGAGAGATACAAATAGTACAATACTCTTTCTGATGGGTAAGTAGGATTTCCTCTGTGTGTGTGTGTGTTTGTGTGTGTGGTGTGTGTGTGTATTACATTTTCTTGAATCATTTCTCTCTTGAGGGGTATCTGGGCTGATTCAGTAAGCATGGTTGTGCTGAAATATTTACTATATCCTGGTTTGTAATCTTTCAGGTAAATGCCTAGGAGTAGAGTTGCTGGATCACATGTAAGTGGCTAGTCAAAACAGGGGTGAAGGGGGAAAAGGTACAAGAATGACCAGGAGAAAATAGGGGAAGTGCACAGAGTAATCCAGTAAATTTCTTACAAAATTAAGAAGAGTGAAGGAAGAGGTGCATAGAGGAAGGATGTGAATGTTGAAAGGGTTGGCATTGATCAAGGTATATTGTACACAGAAACTGCCTTGTTTACTAACTCCTTTGCTACTTAAAACAATAATTTAAAAATCATGTCCCTAAAATATTATGCAATTAGAAGCCAACCATAAGAATCTGCTCAGATCACCTCTAGGGTCTACAAATCTGTTTTGGTTAGGATAACTTTTAGAACAACACTAATGATACATATCATCTGAAGAAAATTTAATGATTTCCAGCTATTTAAGATAATCATTTTTGGAGATATGGCTCAAGCGGCAACTTGTTACCTAGTGAGCAATGCTTTCAGATATTGAATTCAATGTTGATCTTGAACAAAAGTAAAAACAATCAATAAAAGTCAGGCACTTTCCATGGCACTTGTAGCTCATGAGTTTAATCCTACCTTTAATCATAAGGCAGAGATCTGGGATCTCAGTTCAATGTCAGCTTGGATAGGAAAATCTGTGAGACTCTCGTCTCCAATTCAATGCCAAAGAAAGATGGAAGTGGAATCATGGCTCAAGTGGTAGAATGCTAGCCTACAGCATAATTCTCAGGGATAGAACCCAAGCCTTGACTTCTAACCTTAGAAAAGTGCATATACATACACAAAGGAAGTAAGTCACTCAAGTTCTCAACCTTCCATTTCCATAATCCTAACTCTAATCCTGGTCAGAACCCTGAGAGTAATCTTGATGATAATAGTAACCCAATCTTAAAATTAATGGAAAATATATCCTAATATATACTCATGGTCTTTGAAATGATTTATTTGCACTTTGCACCAAATCCTACAGATTCCCTGAATTGGACTCTGAAATCATTCCCTATTATGAATATTAACCTCAAACCTTCAAATCATGAAAACTATCATAGCTTCCACTGATCTTAACTTTTACTGAACTCCTATATCTCTAAAAAGAAGTTGCAGGTTTACTTAAATTATACTCTACTTCCTAACCCTAACTATATATCTAAACCTTACTAGAAAACTAACTCTAAATTTAACCCTATTGAACCCTGAACAGGAAAATTAGGAAAACTCTGTAGTTTTTGTTAAATTTCACACTTATTTTACTTGAAAATGTTAGCAGAAAACTCTCAGTTTTACCTTAAAGCTTACCCTTCCCTACCCCTATTACCCTTCCCTACCCCTAAGTCTAACCTGAACTAGAACAGTAACCCTAACAATAGTACTAATAGCCTTTGGATTCTAAAAGCCATACAAATACATTAGATTTATTCATCCTAACTTTGATTCAACTAATCTCTCTAAAAATAGTTTGTAGTTTTACTCATTATCTTGCCATTTTTTAACCCTAACCTTAACTGGAATATTGAGGCTAACCCTCACACTAACCATATCCTAATCTTAATATAATTAGCAGTTTCATATTTCACATTCATCCTAATTCTAACATGACTTGTTATTCAAAGATAGTTTCAGTTTTACACTAAACTTATCATTGCCCTAATGCTAACACTAACCACAGCTGCAACTGAAACCTAACTTTCACCCTAATGATAGTCCAGTTCTAATGTTTAAGAAAAATAGTCTAGTTTTAATCAGTTTGCACTCTGGAAATGAGTTTCAGATTGCCCTGATTCCCACAAATTTTCTGACTCTTCCTCTGAAGTTTTCTTGTTCCCTAACATGAACCATTATAAAATAACTTGCCCTCAAATTCTATTATCAGGAAAAATACTGTAGTATCCATTGATCCTACATTTTCCTGAACCCCTGTAGCCTAAAACATTTTCGGATTTACTTACCATCTAGTCCATTACTTAAAGCTCTTAACCTAAACTGGATGGAAAAGTCTCAGTTATTCATTAAAAACTGATCACTAAGAAATAAATATAATGAAAATACTTTAGTTGCATCTCAATCTACTTAAAATAGATTGGTTACTATTATCATCAAGGTTACTACAGTCTCAATTTGTTACCAAAATATTAGTGTGCAGGAATATCACTCATTTTTAGAAAATGACTAGTCAAACAAAGCTTATATTATATTTGAAATTTAAAAAATGAAAAGGATACCCAGATTAATGACCTTACTCAGACATTTAGAGATTAGAAAAATATAGAAATATCCTCATTTATGTAGGTCAAACATGCAAGAGAGGATATGGCAAGCCCAAAGCCACATACCAATGGTAGAGATATTTAACAAAATCCCATGAAGTTGAAATCAGTCTTAAAAGGGAGATTTGGGCATAAAGGGAGTAGGGCAGAAGAATGGAGATGGAAATGGTGGACTAATACAGTCATATAACTCAATATACATAACTGAGAATATAAGTAGGAAACTTGAAGGGATATGTGGGGTTGGGGTAAAGGAAGAAAGAAAAATGGAAAAGTTGACAATTATCCAGATGCATTGTACATTGAAATGCACATATTCTCTATTCAACACTGACATGATGAAGCAAAACCCCTTTGGACAATTAGCTAAAAATTAATTTTTTTTGAAATTTTAATGTTAATGGACCAGATGCATAAAACTTTAGAGATAAATAAGAGGATAGCATTTACATATTGTTGAGGCTTGTGCTCCTTTCAATATACAAAAATTAGTGTGACAAGTCTACTCCGAATGTTAATTGTGTTTTGCCAATTCTTCTTGCAAGTTGCTTAAAATATAGAGAAACAATTTCCAATATCCCTACACTTCCAATAAAAAAAAAATTGTATAGACCTTTGGGTTTTTCACTTGTTTCTAAATATCTTAATGTAATGTATTGGAACTAATTTCATTCCACATTTGAATTTAAATTTTAGATCTCTAAATTCTTTTAAAATCCTCTCACTCCATCACAGGTATGGATAGATAACTGATATGGGCAGAATCAGAACTATTCAGAAGGTTGTAAATAGATGCTTACCTAGTTTTCTCTCTTCTGGAGCATAGAATATAGATTCTCTTAACTGGAAAAAGTTTGCCTTCCCAGGTTTTCTGCATATGAACATTCCATCAACATTTGGTTATTAGAGGATTATTCAAGATTAGCTAAATGTTGATTGATAATGACTGAGCTTGACAGAAAGGTGAGGGAAAAAAATCTACACTTCAATGAGGTTCTGACTTGTGTTTCACAAGGGTTATGAAAGCTCTCCATTAGAAATCTAGCAGCTGTGCTTCTAAAAAGTCCTTGAAGTTCCATACTATTCAAGATGCTGTATTAGATCCTTTTACATTTTGCAGACAGCTCTTGGTGATGAAATTTGAGCTTTTCAAAATTGCTCTCCCAATTCCATCCACAAAATGCAGACAAAAAGACAAAAAAATTGAAAAAATTTGTATCTGTTGATAGGGCATATACTTTTATTTTCCATTACAAACATAAAATGTAGTAAAATGTTTCATAGCAATTACTCTGAACTAGGTTGTGGACACATTCTAATGTAACTAATATACTGTGTTCAAGTAAAAAGTTTGAGGATCCAACATTTTAATATGCCTGTGGTCCTAAAACCAATACCTTACTGATATTGACTGATAAACACAACTTCCCATAAGTACAGAAGTTTTCCTTGTATCTTTTTAATATATATTTATATTGTAAAGACACTGTACACAGGGGTTACAGTTACATAAGGAAGGAAGTGAGTACATTTCTTATTGAGCATTGTTACCCAATCCTTTGTTTTTCCCCTACCATCCCTTCCCTTCACATCACCCAAATCCTCCCTCCAACCCCCCTCTGATAGTATATATTCTGATAGGCTATTCTCCTGCTACTTTGGTTGTAGAGAGTCTACAAGAGCAAGCATTCCATGGGGAACAGGGTGACACTATACGACCTATACTTACTGAGATTTCCGAATGACTTCCTAACACTTGTACTGCATTTTGCAAGTCGAATCTCATGTCTTAAAACATACCAGTTTTAAAAGATAAGAGGAGAGGTTCCGGGAAGATGGCAGAGGAGAAGCTGGAATCTGAACAAGCTCTCACATAGAAAGCATTTTAGAGTTCCAGTGAACAGTCCTAAGCCAGAGAATCACACCAAGTGTGCCATCACAGGACAGAGAGTTAGACAAGAGAGGGAAAGCCAAGGCAAGAAGACACATCTGAGCGCTTGCCAGCACCCGCCGCGGCAGCAGTGGTGGCGGGAGGGTCGCGGCAGAGTCCGCAGCTGGAGCCATACCTGAGCGCTCACACAGAGAGTCCGGTATGAAGGAGCCAGAACCAGTGGGCAAGCAGATTCTACTCAACAACAGCAAGAACCGACAAGGAGCAGACATCTTCATCCTGCAGTTTGCAGACCAGAGACGACCCAGGATCCAAGACTCGGCATTAGTAGAAACCCGACGTCCTCACTCCTTCTCAGGGAGCAGAGGAGGGAAGGCCACCCCTCACGCCCCAGCACCGGTGATCTCCATCTAGGATACCAACAAAGCTCGGAGGAGCTGCCAGCTCCAACTCAGGCCTTAGAATAAAACGAGTCATTTAGCAGGTCACAAGAACTTAATAGCGAAGTGACCTGCCAGACTCAGCTCCATCCAGGGAAAAGTCACACAGCTCAGGTGCCAGTCATTAGAGTGGCTTTCCTTACTGGGTAACCAGAGCCAGAGGCTGCCCCTCCCTCTAGCAGCCTCAACAATCAATTGAAAAACAGAAACCCTGAGAATGGCTCCAGGCTGGGCTCTGTGAGCTTTTTCACAAAATAGCCCCAGGGAAAAGCTACTGATGGTTGAAAGGCCTCAACTCTACCCAGAACATAGCCTCAACACTGCATCCCCCTATTTTGTGATTCTCAAAGCAGCTCATCATCCCAATAAACTAATCTGGGAGGGGGATCTCAAAATCTTGGGTAAACCAGAGCATTTTTCTGCCTGTGCCAACAAACTGACTTAAGAAACCAATCAAGCCACAGGACCTCAAGCTGACCAGAAACTCCAACAAGAGGCTGGTTATAGACAAAAGGGAGATACAGGATTCTTCCAACCCCTGCCCCCAAAAACATCAAAGAACTTTTTTTTTCTTTTTTTTTTTTTTTGGTACCTTATATATAAAAAAAAAAATTTTTTCCTTTTCTAAAAATTTTATTAATTTTTAATTTTTGCCTTTTTTGAAAAAAATAATTGTTTTCCAGTAACTTTTTTTACTCTTATAATTTTTATTTTAGGAATACGTGAATGTGCGTTTTCCTATCTTTTCTTGTCTTCTTTCTCTTTTTCTTTCTTTCTTAACTATCTTTTTGTTTTTTGTTTCTTGTCTATCTCTACTGAACTTCTGATCTTTTTTTCTCCATTTCTTATCTTTTGCACCTTTTCCTCTCTTTTGATCTTCTTTATGTGACTTAACTCTTGTCCTGCACATCCTCAGATAAACCCATAGTTAACTAGAAGACCCTATCCCCCATTGTGCCATTGTGTACACACTTAATCCACAAATTTATTACTCAATTCAAAACCTCCGAGACTTATATTCCTTAATAGCAGTACTATCTCTTTATACCTATAAAATATTTTAAGCATTTTCTAAGGATTTCACTTCCATTCTATGTCCCTTCCCTTCTCTTAATATACTCACATTCCTCTCTAAATAGATGGTCTTTTAATCTCCATAATAATATTAATTTTTATGTTTATATTTTTTCTGGTCTCTTTTCATTTCCCTTTCTTCTTTTTCTCTCTCTCTCTACTTGAATCCTACCCAACCTATTTCCTGCATTGGGAATAAGATATAGTTAACTCACCCTGTGCCTCCCCACACCAATCTATTCCTATTTTTTACCCACATCTCTCCGTAACTCTAATAATTTCTGGTTTTCCAAATTCTTCTCTGCGGTTCGAAGCCCATTAACATATAGTTGTTTGATGTTGAATAGATGTATCTGTTGAACTAGATTGTATCTGTAGATTATTGACTGTACAAATGCAAACTTTGATTGATGGTTGCCTTAAGATTGTCTTCTAGCACAAAACTGGTGCTATTTTCATCTCAAATGGGCAGAGTAAGCCAGAAAAACACAAGAAAAAAATGGCAAATCCGGATATCTCAATTCCCAATCTTGATAATCAGGGGTAAGAACAGATAATGAATAATCCAAAGGAGAGTTCCCAAATAGCTCTACAAACACTGCTGGCAAACATAATAAACGAGAAGTTTGACAACTTACAAAGGACTCTGTATGAGCGTGAAAGCGAGAGAGAGGAGGCATCCCAAAAGCTTATACAGGAATATCATAAGCTTGAGGAAGTTACTCAAAAAACTGATACAGGATTTGCGTGAACAACTTGAGAATACTCAAACAGAAAGGGAGGCATGTCATGAGCAGGCTTAGAACACTCAAAAAGAACTGCAGGAATCCCACGAATGGGAAGAAAGAAAACTGCAGAAATCCCACAGACGGGAGGAAGCTAATCAAAGAGTAATACAGGAATTGAGAGACCAGGTAGAGAATACACAAAGATCACTAAAGGCATTCATGGAATCCATTAACAAAGAGCTGAAGGAGGTCAGGGAGACCAGAAAGGGAATGCTGAATGGAACCCAACAGAAGGAATGGGAGTCCAAAGAAACAATAACCAATCAACTAAGTGATTTGAGAACAAACACTGAACACCAAATTAAGGAAGTAAAGAAATTCATACAAGACCTAAAACAGAGATTCAACACAGAACTTGAAGCCATCAAAGCTGACCAAATACAAGGAAAAGAGATAAAAAAACAAAGTAGAGAGTCTTGACATCAGATTAGAACATGCAGAAGATCGAATCTCAGGGATTGAAGACAGCCTAGATATTATAGAGAAAGAACATAAAACCATTCAATACAAGTCCAAGAAGTATGATACATCTACCTAACACCTGGAAGTCACCATCAGAAGGCCTAATCTAAGGATAATGGGTGTAGATGAGCAACTAGAAACAGAAGGTAATGGTCTAGGAAATTTGTTTAACAGGATCCTAGCAGAAAACTTCCCAAACATACAAAAAGATAAGCCTATTCAGATACAAGAAGCTTTTAGAACACCAAATAGACCACACCATAATAGGACATCCCACAGTCACATTATAATCCGCACAGGATCAACTCAGACCAAGGAAAAGATCCTTAAAGCTGTCAAGGAGAAAAGGGTAATCACCTATAAAGGGAAACGAATTAAAATCACCTCAGATTTCAAAGCAGAGTCAATCAAAGCAAGAAGAGCTTTGAATGATGTATGCCATGCCCTAAAAACAAACACCTATCAAGCAAGAATACTGTACCCAGCTAAACTCTCCTTCATAACTGAAGGCCAAATAAAAACCTTCCATAGCAAAGAAAAATTGAAACAATACATCTCTACCAAACCAGCCCTACAAAAGATTCTTAAAGATGTCCTACACATAGAAAACCAACAAGACAGCAATAAAGGCCAAGAAACTGCACCCAAACTGAGAATCCAAGAACCAAAGGAAGAACTCAGTTTTTGCAGCCCCAAACAAGGTGGATAACATGGCAGTAACTCCCAAATACCTCTCAGTCCTATCTCTTAACGTTAACGGACTGAACTCTCCAATTTAGCGACATAGACTGTATAGTTGGATTAAAAAACAAGACCCCTCTATCTGCTGCCTTCAGGAGTCACATCTTGCCCGTAAAAACAAAAACATTTTAAATGTTAAAAGCTGGAACAAAATCTACCAAGCAAACGGCCCCCATAAACAGGCAGGAGTTGCAATCCTAATATCAGATAAAATAGACTTCAAATTAAAATTCGTGAGAAGAGATAAAGAAGGTCACTATATACTAATTAAAGGATCTCTCCTTCAGGAGGATATTACAATTCTAAATATCTATTCGCCAAACAATGGAGCACCATAATTTATCAAAGAAACACTACTTTTCCTCAAATCCCATATAGATCCAAAGACATTAATTGTTGGGGATTTTAACACACCACTCTCCCCACTAGATAGATCAACTCGCCAAAAACTCAACAGAGAAACCGCAAATCTAAACAGCTGCATAGATCAACTAGACTTAACAGACATCTACCGAACATTTCACCCAGCAGCATCAGAATACACGTTTTTCTCAGCAGCACATGGAACATTTTCTAAAATAGACCATATTTTAGGCAACAAAGCAAACTTGTCCAAATTCAGAAACATTGAAGTTATACTTTGCAATCTCTCTGACCACAAGGGAATAAAATTAGAACTCAAAACCAGAAGCCACCAAAAATTGTCCAGCATCACATGGAGGCTGAACAACACACTGCTGCATCATGAGTGGGTCATGGAAGAGATTAGAAAGGAAATTCAAATGTTCATGCTATTCAACATAAATGAACACACAAATTACCAGCTCCTCTGAGACACTGCAAAGAAGTACTCAGAGGCAAGTTTATAGCTCTGAGCTCTTACAACAACAAATTGGAGAGTTCTGAAACTAACAATTTAATGACACATCTAAATCTCCTTGAAAAAGTGAAGCAAGATAAACCCCAATACAGAAGACGGAAAGAGATAATCAATATTAAATCAGAATTAAATGAATTAGAATCCAAAAAACTATAGAAAGAATCAACAAAACAAAGAGTTCGTTCTTTGAAAAAAATTAACAAAATTGACAGACCCTTATCAAACCTTATCAGAAAAAGAAGAGAACACACCCAAATTAATAAACTCAGAGATGAGAATGGAAACATCACCATGGAAACAACTAAGATTCAGAACATTATAAGGGAATAGTTCTCAAAACTTTATGCTAATAAGTTTGAGAACTTGAAAGAAATGGACCTTTACTTAGCAAATATTGACATGCCAAAACTAAACCAAGATGAGTTAAACTATCTTAACCTGCCCATATCAAGCACTGAAATAGAAACTGCAATAAGAGACCTCCCAGCTAAGAAAAATCCAGGACCAGATGGTTTTACAGAGGAATTTTACAAGGCCTTCAAAGCAGAGCTCACACCAATACTCCTCCAATTCTTCAATGAAATTGAAAGAGAAAGCTCACTACCGAACACATTCTATGAAGCCATCATAACCGTCATCCCAAAACCAGGCAGGGACTCATCAAAGAAAGAGAACTATAGACCCATTTCTTTTATGAATACTGATGCAAAACTTCTCAACAAAATTTTGGCCAATCGACTTCAACAATTCATCCAAAAAATCATACACCACGATTAAATAGGATTCATTTCAGGAATGCAAAGCTGGTTCAATATACGCAAATCAATTAATATAATTCATCACATCAACAGGAGGAAGAATAAGAACCACATGGTTATCTCAATAGATGCAGAAAAAGCATTCGACAAGATCCAACACCCCTTCATGATGAAGGTTTTGGAAAAATTAGGAATCCATGGAACATTCCTCAATACAATAAAGGCTGTATATGACAAACCTACAGCCAGCATTATACTCAATGGTGAAAAACTAAAGCCATTTCCTCTTAACTCAGGAACAAGACAAGGATGCCCACTCTCTCCACTCCTCTTCAATCTAGTATTAGAATGCCTAGTTACAGCAATAAGACAAGATGCAGACATAAAGGGGATCCAAATAAGGAAAGAAGAAATAAAACTCTCCCTCTTTGCAGATAACATGATCTTGTATTTAAAGAATCCAATAGACTCCACTCCCAAATTACTCAAGCTGATTCAAAACTTTGGCAAAGTAGCAGGTTATAAAATTAACCCCCCAAAATCAATGGCTTTTCTGTATGCCAACAATGAGAAAAGTGTGGCTGAAATTAGGAAAGCAACTCCATTTGTAATAGCCCCACAAAAAATAAAATACCTAGGAATTAACTTAACTAAAGAAGTGAAGGACCTCTATGATGAAAACTTTAAAATCTTGAAAAAGGAAATCAACACAGAACTAAAAAAATGGCAAAGCCTCCCATGCTCCTAGATTGGAAAGATTAACATCGTGAAAATGGCAATACTTCCCAAGGCTATCTACAAATTCAACGCAAAATCTATCAAAATTCCAACCTCATTCTTCAAGGAAATAGAAGAGTCAATCCAAAAATTCATATGGAACAAAAAAGACCACGAATAGCAAAAACGCTACTCAACGGAAAGAACACTGCTGGAGGAATTTCAATACCAAATTTCAAACTCTACTATAAAGCCATAGTAATCAAAACAGCTTGGTATTGGCATAAGAACAGACCTCAGGACCAATGGAATAGAATTGAAAACCCAGAAATGAACCTATAGACCTATAGCCATCTAATTTCAATAAGGGAGCTAAAACAATAGAATGGAAGAAAGACAGCCTCTTCAGTAAATGGTGCTGGCAAAATTGGTTAAATACTTTTACAAAACTAAAGCTAGATCCTTATATATCACCCTGCACCAGAATCAACTCCAAATGGATCAAAGACCTTGAACTCAAAGCAGACACTCTGAAAACATTATAGGATGGAAGAAGAGAAAACCTAGGTCTCCTTGGCTCAGGCCGAAATTTTTTGAATAGAGACCCGGAAACACAATAAATCAAAGAAAAGTTGGACAAATTGGATTGCATAAAGTTGCAGAGATTTTGCAGGGCAAATGACATAGCTAGAAAGATCAATAGAAAGCCCACCGATTGGGAGAAGGTCTTTACTAGTCATACAACGGACAAAGGTCTCATATCTAAAATATACTTGGAACTCAAAAAATTAAACCCCCCCAACAACAAATCCTCAAAGAAACAACTGCCCAATAAATAAGTGGGAGAAAGATTTAAAGAGAAACTTCTCTGAAGAAGAAAGAAGGATGGCTAATAGACACATGAAGAAATGTTCAACATCCCTAGCCATAAAAGAAATGCAAATCAAAACAACATTGAGATATCACCTCACCCCAGTTAGAACGGCAAAAATCAAGAACTCTAACAACAACAGATGCTGGAGGGGATGTTGTCAGAAAGGAACCTTACTTCATTGTTGGTGGGAATGTAAACTTGTTCAACCACTTTGGAAAGCAGTATGGAAGTTCCTCAAAAGGCTTCACATAGAACTCCCCTATGACCCAGCAATCCCACTTTTGGGCATTTACCCAAATGTTTACAAAAAAGACCACACTAAATCTACCAGCGCAACTATGTTTATTGCAGCATTATTTACCATAGCTAAGATATGGAACCAACCCAGATGTCCCTCAGTAGATAAATGGATCAAGAAAATGTGGTATATATACAGAATGGAATTCTATGCCTCCATCAGAAAGAATGACATTGCCCCATTTGTTAGGAAATGGAAAAACTTGGAAAAATTATATTAAGTGAAGTAAGCCAGGCCCAAAGAAACATAGGTCCCATGGTTTCCCTTATTTTCAATATCTAGTATATGTATGAATCAAGCTGAAAAGGTCAGATAATGTGAGGTCAGGAAAATGAACCCTTAGATATGTATTTTAATGTTTTTTATTCTTTCATGCATGTGTTTCTAACGCATTTATAAGATTATCTCTTTGTTGCTTTGTATGTCCCTCCCCCACAGTATAACCCCTGCTTTCACTATATTTGATGTCTGTATAACTTATGGAGGAGAGGGAGAAAAACCAGTTTTTTAAGGATACAGGTGGACCTGTTGCAACAATGAGAAGTACAAGTTGTCATGTCCAAAACGAGCTTTACAATGTCGGTGCGGGGGGTGGGGAAGGGGCAGAAGGAGAAGGATTGGGATTGTGGGGGTGGGGTGAGGCTGGGAAGGGATGTGAAGGGTAAACCAAAGGAGGAGTGTGCAATGCTTGGTAAGAAATGTACGCATTATCCTGCCCATGTAATTGTAACCCCTCTGTACAGTATGTTCACAAATAAAATTAAATTAATTTAAAAAAAAGAGATAAGAGGAGTGGTAAAAGAACTCTTAGAGACAAATACATCTTCAACATATTTGGTTCCAAGAATTCCATCTAAGGCATATTCAACATCTAGTGAAACTTATGTTGACTGTAACTATGTGTCTTTCTCCATGTGTGCATGTATACATGGGTATATGTATGTGTGTATTTGTGAGTATATTAACATACATGTGTACATATATAAGGGCACATACATATATGCATATATAAACAAATGTAAATATATTTGCATATATATATCAAGTGTTCAGTGATTTAATGTATAGTTTCTAACACATTGGCATTCTCACAAAGTGTACATGATAACCTGCTCTAAGGATCTGTGCTCTATGACGGGTATCCTTTGTACTCACTTCCTCATTATCTTGTTTTTTAGTCTACTTTCCATAGGATAGCTTTGTTTTCATTACATGTAGTTACTCACTGATACTCAAAGGAAAAGGTTGTTTGTAAAAGGAAACGTACTTTTATGTCACAGGTTAAAAGTATCTTATCCATCCCAATTATTCCTATGAGATAAAATTTATAATAGTAATAAAATTGAAAAGGAATTCCTAGATCTGTTGTTTTACCATTTAGAATGGCAAATAATAATATCACATCACAGTTGTAACTCCTCAATAAGGCAAAGGTGACTGATTGTCCATATCATGTTCCCACAAACCAGTGGATCCTGAAGGATAATAGTAGACCACCAGAAATTCTAAGCAGCAGACATGAAGCATGAAAGAGAAAGTGAGGAAATGTTAGAGAGTAGAGAGAGAAATATCATAATTTTGAAAGTGCATAACAGATAAATAAGAGCTGTATGAGAATATTCATATGCCTATCTTTTGACACTACATGTACATTTGAAGGTATTTGTTGCATAATAACCAATCAACATAAAATATAAAGCGTTTCGTGGAGTTCGGAGGAAGATGGTAGAGGAGAACCTGGAGACTAAACAAGCTCTCACATACAAAGCAGTTTTAGTGTTCCAGTGAACAGTACTAGCCTAGATTATCACACCAAGTGTGCCAACACTGTACACAGAGTTTGACTAGAGAGGGAAGATCCAGGCAAGAAGACAGATCTGAGCACTTGCCAGTAGCCACGGTTGTGGCAGCATCTGTGGCACCTATAGCCACCATATCTACAACAGAGTGTCCAGGACAAAGGCGCCATATGCAGTGGGTGAGCAGATTCTACTCAACACCAACAAGAAATGAAAAGGAGCAGATAAATTCATCCTGCAGATCACAGACCAGAGATAACCAGGAACAAAGACTCCTGTTTGAGTAGAATCCTGACATCCTCACTCCTTCTCATGGAGCAGAAGAGGGAAGGCTGCCCCTCCCCCTCCCACCAGATATCATCTTTGATACTGAGAAAGGCCAGGCTGAGCAACTAGCTCCAACTCAGGCCTTGGAAGAAAACAAAAGAGTCATTTAGCAGGTCACAGGTATCTGACCTGACCTTCCAGGCTCAGATCCACCCAGGAAACAGTCACCTAACCCAAGCAGAGAGAGTTCTGCCCCCCAGAGGAGTGAATATCTTCACTGGGTTAACAGAACCAGATGCTGCCCCTACCTACAGCAGCCTAGACAATTAATTGAAATTCAATAAACATAAACCTTGAGAATGTCTCCAGGCTGGGGTCTGGGAGTGTCTCAAGAGCTAGCCCCTCAGGGAAAAGCTACTGTTTGCTGAAACGCCTCAACTCTACCCAGAACGTAGCCTCATCACAGCATCTCCAAACTAGAGGAAACAGCCATCTTTCTCTTTCATGATACTCAAAGCAGATCTCCCTCCCACTGAACTAGCCTGAAGGAGGATCACAATATCCTGGATAAAGCGGAACATTTTATTGACTGCTCAAACAAACTGATGTAAGAAATCAATCAGGCCACAGGAAAACCAAACACCACAAGCAGACCAAAGACTCCACGAAGAGATTGGTTACAGACACAGGGAAGATACAGGATCTTCCCATTCCTCACACACACACACCCCGGAAAATTAAACAACTCTTTTTGGTACTATTTTTTTTAATTTTTTAATTGTTTTCTATTAATCGTTTTTTCTTCTTCTCCTAATTTTTATTTTAGGTGTGTGTGTGTGTGTGTGTGTGTGTGTGTGTGTGTGTGTGTGTGTGTGTGTGTGTGTGTGTGTGTGTGTGTGTGCCTTTTAAAAAAATCGCTTTTGACATGTGGTCCTTTTTAAATTGTTTTTATTTTTTTGATTCTTTTCATTTTTTTGTCTTTTTTGTGTGTGTGTGACTTAATTGCTGTTTTGCCTCATCCCCAGATAAACGCCTTCATCAATTATTAGAACTTATCCCCCATTGTGTACATAATTAATCCAGAAATGTATTACCTAATTCACAAACTTTTAGGCTTAGCTGTTTAATAGGAGTATTATATCTATATACCATATAATTTTCAAGTAAATATTTTAAGAATTTTTATTTTTTAGTTTTTCATGTCTCCTTTCTATCATCCCCTCCTGTCATCCTATCCTTTTCTTCTCTCAATATCACTTCTTTAAAGTTACATAATTTTTAAATGTTTCACTTTTTAAATTTAAATTTTTGTTCATTTTTTTATTATCTTCTTTTTAATTTCTCTCCTATCATTCTTTCTAATCCCTTTCCCTCTCTGAGATTAGGACTTGGTTAAATTTACTTTAACTTCTCCACATATTTCTAATTCTATTTTTCCCCACATTTCTCCCTAAACATAATAATTTCTGATTTGAAAAATTCATCTTTGCTGTTCTTAGCCCATTAATGCATAGTTTTTTGATGTTGAATAGATTGTATCCGTTACACTAGGTTCTATCTGCAGCCATTTTGACTATGCAACTACAGGACTTTGGTTGATGCTTGCCTTAAAATAGTGTTTTAGCAAAAAAAAATTGGTGTGACTTTCATATCAAGTGTGCAGAACAAGCCGGAAAACACGAGAAAAATGGCAAGTCTGGGTATCTCAACTCCCATTCATGATAATCCAGTGAAAGAACAGTTAATGAATAATCCGGAGGAGAGTTCCTGCAAAGCACTACAAACACTACTGGTAAACGTGGTGAATGAAAAAAATGAAAGCTTGCAAAGGACTCAGTTTGAACGTGATAAGGAGAGAGAGAGGAGGCAAACCAAACATTAGTACAGGAATTTCGTGACTTTGAGGAAACTACTCAAAGACTGATACAGTAATTGCGTGAACAGGTTGAGAACAGTCAAAGAGAAATAAAGGAATTGCGTGAGCAGGCTGAGAACAGTCAAAGAGAAAGAAAGGAATTGCGTGAGCAGGCAGAGAACAGATGAAAAGAGACACAGGAATTGCGTGAGCAGGCTGAGAACAGTCAAAGGTAACTACAGGAATTGCATGAACGTGAGGAAGCTAATCAAAGCATAACACAGGAATTGTGACATTGGGATGAGAATAGACAAAGATCAAGAGAGGCATTCATGGAATCCATAAACAGACAGCTGAAAGAATTCAGGGCGACCACACAGGGAATGCTGAATGGAGCCTGACAGCAGGAATCGGAGTCCAAGTAATCCATAACCAATCAACTAAGTGATTTGAGAACACCAAATTAAGGAAGTAAAGAAGTTCATAGAAGATCTAAAACAAGGCTCCAACAAAGAATTTGAAGGCATCAAGGCCGACAAATTAGAAGGAAAAGAAATAAAAAACAAAGTACAAAGTCTCAACAGTAGGTTAGAGCATGCAGAAGATTGAATCTTGGGGATTGAAGACAGCCTAGGTATTATAGAGAAAGAACATACAACTATCCAAGACAAATCCAAGAAATATGATAGATCTATTCAACATTTGGAATACACAATCAGAAGGCCTACTAGGACAAATGGTATAGAGGAGCACGTAGAGACAGGTGTTAATTGTTGAGGAAATTTGTTTAACAGGATCCTAGCAGGGAACTTCCCAAACATTCAAAAAGATAGGCCTATTCAGATACAAGATGCTTGTAGAACCCCAAATAGACCAGAACAGAACAGCACTTCCCATTGTCACATTATAATCCACACAGGACCAATTCAGATCAAGTATAAGATCTTAAAAATGTCAAGGAGAAAAGATCAATCATCTATAAAGGAAAACCAAGTAGAATCATCTCATATTTTTCAGCATAGATAAGTAAAGCAAGAAGAGGCTGGCAGGCTGTATGCCATGCTCTGAAGACAAACAATTTTCAACCAAGATTACTGTACCCAACTAAACTCTCCTTCATAACCGAAGGTCAAGTAAAAACCTTCCATAGCAAAGAAAAACTGAAAAATATATCTCCACCAAACCAGCCCTATAAAAAATACTTAAAGATGACCTACACACAGAAAACCAACAAGACCACAATAAGGGCTAAGAAACCACACCCAAACTGAGAATCCAAGAACCATAGGAAAAACCAAGTTTCCACAGCCCCCAAGGAGGTGGATAGCATGGCAAGAGCTACCAAACACCTCTCAGTCCTACCTCTCAACATTAACAGACTTAAAACTCCAATTTAGCGAAATAGACTGTCTAGTTGGATTAAAAAGCAAGATAATTCTATCTCCTGTCTTCAGGAGGCACACTTTACCTACAAAAGCAAACACATTTTGTTAATGAAAGGATGGAATAAAATCTACGAAGCAAACGGCTGCCATAAACAGGAAGGTGTTGCAATAATAATATCAGATAAAATATGCCTCGAATTAAAATTAGTGTAAAGAGATAAAGAAGGTCGCTACATATGACTTATGGGTTCTCTACTTCAGGAGGATATTACAATTCTAAATATGCTATTGCCAAACAATAAAGCACCAAAATTTATCCAAGAGACCCTATTTTCCCTCAGATCTCACATGGATCCAACGACATTAGTTGTTGAGGATTTTAACACACCACTATCCCCACTATATAGATCAAATCAACAAAAAAAAAATCAACAGGGAAACCGCACATTTAAACAAATGCATAGAGCAAATAGATTTAACAGACATCTACTGAATATTTCACCCAGTAACATCAGAATTCTCGTTTTACTCTGCAGTTCATGGAATATTTTCCAAAAGAGATCACATTTTAGGTCACAAAACAAACTTGTCCAAATTCAGAAACATTGAAGTTACACCTTGCATCCTCTCAGACCACAAGTTAATAAAATTAGAACTCAACACCAAAAAAGTCTTGTAACACATGGAGGCTGGATGACACACTGTTGAATAACCAGGGATTCATGGAAGAGATTAGAATGGAAATTCAAATGTCCATGATATTCCACAAAAATGAACACACAAATTACCAGCTCCTCTGGGACACTGCAAAGGCAGTACTCAGAGGCAAGTTTATAGCTCTGAGTTCCTACACCAACAAATTCGAGAGATCTGAAACCAACCACTTAATGAGACATCTGAACCACCTTGACAAAGAGCACCAAGATAAACCCCAATTCAATAGATGGAAAGAAATAATTAACATTAAATCCGAGTTAAATGAATTAGAAATTTAAAAAAACAGAATGAATCAACAAAACAAAGAGTTGATTCTATGAAAAAATTAACAAAATTGACAAACCCATAGCAAATCTTATTAGAAAAAGAAGGAACACACCCAAATAAATAAACTCAGATGTGAGAATGGAAACACCACCACAGAAACAACCAAGATTCTGAACATTATAAGGGAATATTTTCAAATCCTTATGCTAATAAGTTTGAAAACTTGGCAGAAATGGACCTTTTGCTAGCAATTATCAACATGCAAATACTAAACCAAGAAGTTAAAGCATATTAAGGGGCCCACATCAAGCATTGAGATAGACACAGCAAAAAGAGACCTCCCATGTAAGAAAATCCCAGGACCTGATGGATTTACAGCAGAATTGTACAAGAGCTTCAAAATAGAGCTCATACCAATACTACTCCAACTCTTCAATGAAATTGAAAGAGATAGTTCACTACCAAACACATTCTATGAAGCCATCATAACCCTCATCCCAAAACCAGGCATGGACTCATCAAAGAAAGAGAACTATAGACCCATTACATTGATGAACATTGATGCAAAACTTCTCAACAAAATTTTGGCCAATCGACTTCAACAATTCATCCAAAAATCATATACCAATATACAGGATTTATTTCAGGGATGCAAACCTGTTTCAATATACACAAATCAATTAATATAATTTATCACATCAACAAGAGCAAGGATTACAACCACATGGTTATCTCAACAGATGCAGAAAAGGCATTGGACCAGATCCAACACCCCTTTATGATGAAGGTTCTGGAAAAATTAGGAATCCATGGAACATTCCTCAATACAATAAAAACTATACATGGAAAATCTACAACCAGCATTATAATTAATGGTGAAAAACTAAAGCCATTTCCTCTTAACTCAGGAATGAGACAAGGATGTCCACTCTCTCAACTTCTGTTCAATTTAGTATTAGAATGCCTAGCTACAGAAATAAGACAATATGCCAACATAAAAGGGATCCAAATAAGGAAAGAAGAAGTAAAATTCTCCCTCTTTGCAGATGACATGATCTTGTACTTAAAGAATCCCACGGACACCACTCCCAAATTACTCAAGCTGATTCAAACCTGGAAAAATAGCAGGGTATAAAATTAACCCTCAAAAATTAATGGCTTTTCTGTATGCCAACAATGAGAAAAGTGGGGCTCAAATCAAGAAAGCTTTTCCATTTGTAATAGCCCCACAAAAAATAAAATACCTAGGAATTAACTTAACCAAAGAAGTGAGGACTTCTATGATGAAAACTTTAAAAATCTGAAAAAGGAAATCAAAACAGAACTTAGAAGGTGGCAAAAACCTCCCATGTTCCTCGATAGGAAGGATGAACCTTGTGAAAATGGCAATATTTCCCAAGGCTATCTACAAGTTCAATGTCATACCTATCAATATTCCAACCGCATTCTTCAAGGAAATAGAAGAGGCAATCCAAAAATTCATATGGAACAACAAAAGACCCCCAATTGAAAAAAGCGATCCTTAACAGAAAGAACAGTGTTGGAGGTATATCAATAATAAATTCCAAACTCTACTACAAAGCCATAGTAATTAAAACAGTATTGTAGTGGCACAAGAAAAGATCTCAGGAACAATGGAATAGAATTGAAAACCCAGAAATGAACCTACAGACCCATAATCATCTAATATTCGATAAAGGATCTAAAAAGATAAAATCAAGAAAGGATGTTCTGTAAATGGTACTGGCAAAATTGGTTAATCACTTGTAGAAAATTAAGGCTAGATCCTTATATATCACCCTGTACCAGAATCAAATCCAAATGGATCAAAGACCTCAGAGTCAAAGCAGATATTTTGAAAACATTACAGGATGGAATAGGATAAACCCTAGGTCTCCTTGACAAAGGCTGGATTTTTCTGAAAAGAAATGCAAAAGCACAACAAATGAAAGAAAGGTTGGACAAATGGGATTGCATGTAATTGCAGAGCTTCTGCATGGCAAAGGACATAGCTAGCAGGATCAATAGAAAGCCCACGGAATCGGAGAGGATCTTCACTAGCCATACAACCGACAAGGGTTTCATATCTAAAACACACCTGGAAATCAAAAAATTAAATACCCCAACAACACATACTCAAAGAAAATACTGCCCAATAAATAAGTGGGCTAAAGACATAAAGAGAAACTTCTCTGAAGAGGAAAGGAGGGTGACCAATAAAGACATGCAGAAATGCTCAACCTCCCTAGCCATAAAAGAAATGCAAATCAATCAACACTGAGATATCACCTCACCCAAGTTAGAATGGCTATAGTCAAGAACTCTAATAACAACAGATGCTGGAGGGAATGTGGACAGAAGGGAACCTTACTTCATTGTTAGTGAGAGTGTAATCTTTTTCAACCACTTTGGATAGTATGGAGGTTCCTCCAAAGACTCCACATAGAGCTCCTCTATGACCCAGCAATCCCACTTTTGGGCATTTACCCAAATGATCACAAACACTACCATACTAAAGCTACCACACAGATATATTTATTGCAGCATTGCCATAGCTAAGATATGGAACCAACCCAGATGTCCCTCAGTAGATGAATGGATCAAGGAAATGTTGAATATATACACAATGGAATTCTATGTCTCTATCTGAAAGAATGATATTGCCCCATTTGTTAGGAAATGGAAAACTTGGAAAAAATTATATTAAGTGAAGTAAGCCAGGCCCAAAGAAACATTGGTCCCATGGTTTCTCTTATTAGCAATTACTGGTGTATGTCTGAGACATGCAGAAATTGTTAGATAAGTTGATGTTAGGTGAAGTGAACCCGAAGATAAGAATTCAAATTTTTTTCTTTTCTGTAATTATTTCTAACATATTTATAAGATGACTTCTTTGTTACTTTTTAAGTCCCTCCCGCATGGTATTTCACTGTATTTGATGTTCGTATAATTTGTGGAGGGGAAGGGGAAAAATTTTTTAAATAGGGATACAGGTGGATCCATTGCAATAATGAGATATACAAGACATTATGTCGAAAAACAAATTTTACAACTTTGGTTGGGGGAAAGGGGAGGGGGAAATGGGACGTAAGGGGGGTGAGATGGGAAGGGATAGTAAGGAGAAACAAAGGAGTATGCAAAAATGCTTGATAACAAATATACTCATTACCTTGCCCATTTAATTGTAACCCCTTTGTCTGGTATTTTCACACTTAAAAAAAACACAAAACACCATAAAGTATAAAGTGATTTTGATAAAAAATAAAAATGACTCAGAATAAATTATCAATGCAAAAACAATCTTTACAGAAGCAAACTCTCAAAGATATTACATGACTTTGAAAAGGATAAAGTGACTGAATTTAATATAAATTTAGAAGTATGACCATTCAAAAATATAAAAAGATATTATTTATTTCATTATATAACACAAAACAGAAAGTAAATGTTGTTTAGATGATTTTTTAAAACACAGTCTCTCAGGTGCTGGGAGGGTGGTTCAGTGTAGAGTGCTTGCCTTGCATGCATGAGGTCCTGGGTTTGATTCCTCAGCACCACATAAGCAGAAAAAGATGGAAGAGGTGCTGTGACTCAAGTAGTACCACTAGCCTTGAGCTGAAGAGCTGAGAGACAGCACCCAGGACCCAGAGTTCAAGCCCCAAAACCAACAAAAACAAAACAAAACACAGTTCTCTCACTTTTGTGTGCTCAACATTGTAACACTAGTGCTTCAGTCTAGGGCTAAGATGTTAGCTGTGGACATTTATCAACACTCCTGATTCAGATTCTAATTGATAAAATTTTAATCAATATTTTGTTCTTATTAATTTTGCTCTTTGTAAATTCACATATACCTATAATAAACACTGTGGCCATCCCAATAACATTCTCAAAGTACTTCCTAATGATGACTTACAAAAAGTTGTTTTATATTACAACAAGGAAAACAATGCTACAAATAAGGAAAACCAATATATAAATATTAATGATTAATAAAATAAAAAATTCAATTACCACTGTTTCCAGTATTTGAAATGTACTACATATTCGATTTATTATCATATTGCTGTACATTTAAAACTGCCTAAGTCTATGATGTTCAACAAGAATTTTATAGGCTATGAGTAGCCTTTAAAGATTATTATTATTATTATTAAGATTATTATTTATGGTTCATCTCATCATTTGTATATGGCTTATACCATCATTTGTTCCTCACTAACATATAAAGTAAAGAAGCCTTTAAATTTAAACAGAAACTGTGCAGTTAATGTCTTAAATCTGCTTCTTTACACAAACACTTTGCAACTTCTCATTAGTAAAGTTTCTATAAACTCTGAAATGTACATATTTAGTAGTATGTACCATGAATCTTAAATGCTTTATGAAAAAGTCTTACAACCTGCTAAATAGTCTTAATTTTGGCATATATTAGCAAATTCCCAAAATTAAACATATTTAAAACATTAAAACTTTTAACAAAACTTAACACTTTCTATAGTGTTCATTATGGCAAGTTCCTTGTACAGAATAATTGAATTCCTCCTCCTACACATCTGTTGAACAACAAATATCTGGAATTATTTTGTTTTTGACATGTCAAACTTGACTTTATTCTTAAATGTGTTCTTATGTAAGAAATACATGGTTCTAAAATTTCACGACAATTCTTTTGAATTTAATTTTTGTGGAATTGTCTAGTTTAAGAAAATCAATTACACTTTATGTATAAAAAATGTTCTGTGCTCAATTCAGTAGCACATACACTAACATTGGAACAATAAAGAGAAGAATAGCCCCTGACTGAGGATGACACTCAACTTCGTGAAGCATTCTAGATTTTTTAAAAGAACAGATGCTAGAGGGGATGTGGACAGAAGGGAACCTTAATGCATTGTTGTTGGGAGTTTAAACTTGTTCGAAGACTTTGGAAAGTAGTATGGCGGTTCCTCAAAAGACTACAATAGAGCGCCCCTAATTCCCAGCAATCCCATTTTGGGCATTCACCCAAATGATCACAAACAAGAACATACTAAAACTACCAGCAAAACTATGTTCATTGCAGCATTATTTACCAAAGCTAAGATACAGAACCAAACCCGAGGCCCCACAGTAAATGAATGGATCAAGAAAATGTGTGTGTGTGTGTGTGTGTGTGTGTGTGTGTGTGTGTGTGTGTGTGTGTGTGTGTGTGTGTGTGTGTACTGGTGTGTGTACTGGAATTCTATGCCTCCATCAGAAAGAATGACATCACCCAGTTTGTTAGGAAATGGAAAGACATGGAAAAAATTATATTAAGTGAATTAAGCCAGCCCAAAGAAGTGAAGTAAGCCAGGCCCAAAGAAAGATAGGTCCCATGGTTTCCTTAATTGCAATAACTAGTATGTGTCTGCTGCAAGCAGAAAACATCATATAAGTTGATGTTAGGCAAAATGAACCCCAAGATAAGGATTCAAATGGTTTTTAATTCTTGCGATTGTTTCTAAGATATTTATAAGATGAATTCTTTGTTGCTTTGTATGTTCCTCCTGCAAGCTAAAGCCCCGGTTTTCACTGTATTTGATGTTGGTATATTTTGTGCACTGGAAGGGAAACACAAATCGTTTAAAAAGGGATGCAGGTGGACCCATTGCAACAATGAGATGAACAAGTCGTTATGTCAAAAAATGATTTGGGCCGGGTGTTAAGGGATGTGGACAGTGGGGGGGGGCTGGGGTGGTGGAGGGGTTGGTGGGTGTAGGGGGTGGGAGATGGGCAGGGATGGGAAGGGGAAACAAAGGAGGAGCAAGTGGACCCATTGCAACAATGAGATGTACAAGTTATTATGTCATAAAATGAACTTTACAACTTTGGGGGGAGGAGGACAAGGTGGGGAAAGTGGTGGAGTGTGGGAAGAGTTGGGAAGGGGAAACAAAGGGGAGGCAACAATGCTTGATAAGAAATGTACTCGTTTTCTTGCCCATGTAATTGTAACTCCTCTGTCAGTATTCTCACAATAAAAAAAATGTACTCAATAACTCACGCATGTAATTGTAACCCCTCTGTATGGCATTTTCACAATAAAAAAAAAGAAACATAGGGCCTGTGGTATCCCTTATTTGCAATAACTAATGCATATCTGGGATAAGCAAAGAAGGTATGGTAAGGCGAAAAAAAGGAGTAGGCAACAATGCTTGATAAGAAATGTACTCATTACATTTTCCATGTAATTGTAACTCCTCAGTATGGTATTTTCACAATTAATAAAAAAGGTCAAAAGCATGTGCATATGACTAGATAAGATGATGTTAAGGTAAATGAACCCCATGATAAGGACACAAGTGGTTTTTTATTTCTTCCTGTGGTTTCTAATATATTTATAATGTACGATGTGATTTTTTGTATGTGCATCCCCCACAGTTAAACCCCTGTTTTCACTGTATCTGATGTTGGTGCACCTCCATCTTGTATATACACTTCTCTAATTTGGGGATGGAAAGGGAAAAAACAAAACGGTTAAATAAGGTTACAGTATGACCCATTGCAACAATGTGACGCACAAGACAGTTTGTTGAAAAACGAACTTTACAATTTAGGAGGGTAGGGAAGGGGAGTGTACTTGTGGGGGTGGGAAGGAAGGGATGGCAGGGAAAAACAAAGGAGGAGGTAACAATGCTTGATAGGAAATGAACTATTACTTTTTCGTGTAACTGTAACCACTCTGTACAGTATTTTACAATAAAAAATATAAAAATGTTATGGGATGGAAGAGAATATTTCCCCTATTTTACCCGTATAATATCATTAACAAAGAAATTAATGCAAAACACTGATATGCAGGTATTTTGAATAAATGTGTGTTTGTGTATGTATGTGTATGTGCATGCCTGCGCATTTTCATTCTCAGAGTTTGAATTCAGTGCGTCAAGGTCCCGCTAGGCCATTCTTCTCTAGATTGATGAGCTACTATATAAGCTACATCTCCATTCTTGGCTCTTTGCTAGTTCATTCATTTTTTTAATATTTTTATTATTTTTTATTGTGAACATACTGTACAGAGGGGTTACAATTACATGGGCAAGATAATGAGTACATTTCTTATCAAGCATTGAACCCTCCTCCTTTGTTTACCCTTCACATCCCTTCCCAGCCTCCCCCCACCCCCCATCCCATCCTCCCCCCCACACCAAAGTTGTAAAGTTCGTTTTCGACATGACAACTTGTACTTCTCATTGTTTCAACGTGTCCACCTGTATCCTTAAACAACTGGTTTTTCCTCTTCTCCTCCACAAATTATACTGACATCAAATATAGTGAAAGCAGGGGTTATACTGTGGGGGAGGGATATACAAAGCAATAAAGAAATAATTTTATAAATGCGTTAGAAAAAAATTCATGAAAGAAAAATCATTTAAATACATATGTAAGGGTTCATTTTCCTAACATCACATTATCTGACCTTTTCTGCTTGACTCATACATATACTAGATATTGCAAATAAGGGAAACCATGGGACCTATGTTTCTTTGGGCTTGGCTTACTTCACTTAATATAATTTTTTCCAAGCCTTTCCATTTCCTAACAAATGGGGCAATGTCATTCTTTCTGATGGAGGCATAGAATTCCATTGTAATTTTTTAAAAATAATCTCATGAATATTTTCTGTCCTGATTCGCTTCTAACGGTTATCCACAGATCTCAGGTTCCTGAGCAGATACCCGAGTAGACAGGATTAGAGGTGTGACCAACCAGCACAAGGCTTTCAGAATAATTTAAAAAGTAGAAGAAAATTTACTTCATGGAGGCTTGTTTACCATCTCCCACTTTTAAAGCATTTTGGAGTGATTATATGTGAATTTATTTCATTTTTGGATTCTTAAAAGACAGTAAGTGATGGTATTTAAAAGTTTTAATCTTTTTTTTTTAAATTGGTCATGCGGCATGAACTCTGGGCTTGGGTGCTCTCCCTGCGCCTTTCAGCTGAAGGTGAGTGCTCTACCTCTTGAGGCACAGTGCCACTTCTGCTTTCCTAGTTGTTTAGTGGAGATAAGAGTCTCACAGACTTTCCAGCCTGGGCTTGCTTTGAAGCGCATTCCTCAGATCTCAGCTTCCTTTGTAGCCAGGATTATAAGTGTGAGCCTCCAGCTAACAGCTAGTTTTAGTACTGTATTTTTTTTGGGGGGTCCGGTCGTGGGGCCTGAACTCTGGGCCTGGGCACTGTCCCTCAGCTCTTCAGCTCAAGGCTAGTGCTCTACCACTTGAGCCACAGCGCCACTTCCGCCTTTTTTTCTTTTTTGCTTATGTGGTGCTGAGGAATCGAACCCAGGGCCTCATGCATGCAAGGCAAGCGCTCTACCACTGAGCCACCTTCCCAGACCTTTAGTACTTTTTAAAATGCATACTGGAAATGTGCTACAGAAGAAATTTGGCTCTCTTTAGACCTAAATTTATGAGCTCAGCTCTGAGCATGATAACCCAATGTCACCAACATTGTGTTGAAGAGAAAATGTGACAGAAAACAATTACCGTGGGAAATAATTGCTATGCTATTATTTCTTGGACAGCATGAATATTGAGTTGAAAGAGTAAGGGAATGGAGAGGATTTTACCTACTTTTTTATTGCTTACTTTTTGAAATTTTGAATCATTTCTTTCCCCACTGTGTGTATTTGGGCCATGCACTTAGTGCCTTTAATTACAATATTTCCTAACACTAAAATGTTAATAATATTAGAATTATAGCAAGTGTTTTCTTCAGAATTAAGAGAAAAAGAACTTGTGAAATACTTAACATAAACTGCTAGGAATAACAATTACAATTACATGGGCAAGATAATGAGTATATTTCTTATCAAGCATTGATGCCTCCTTTGCTTCTTGTTCCCATCCCTTCCCATCTCCCTCCACACTCCTCATCCCATCAACTCTCCCTCCCCACCAAAGATGTAAATTTCATTTTTCGACATAAGGATTTGTACATCTCATTTTTACAATTAGTCACCTGCATCCCTATTTAAATGATTTGTTTTTTCCTTTCCCCTCCACAAGTTATACCAACAACAAATACAGTGAAAGCATGGGTTATACCATGGGGGATGGACATACAAATCAACAAAGAAATAATCTTATAAATGTTTGAAACAATTGCAATAAAGAAAAAAATCAATTGAATCCTTATCTTGGGGTTCATTTCACCTAACATCAACTTATCTGACCTTTTCTGCTTGTCTCAGACATATAATAGTTTTTCCAAATAAGGGAAACCATGGGACCTATTACCTATGTTTTTTTGGGCCTGGCTTAATTCACTTAATATAATTTTTTCTAAGTCTTTCCATTTCCTAACAAATGGGTCAATGTCATTCTTTCTGATGGAGGCATAGAATTCCATTGTGTGTGTGTGTGTGTGTGTATATATATATATATATATATATATATATATATATATATATATATATATATATATATATATCACATTTTCTTCATCCTTTCATCTAGTGAGGGACATCTGGGTTTGTTTCATATTTTAGCCATGATAAATAATGCTTCAATAAACATAGTTGTGCTGGTAATGGACAAGGGTCTCATATCTAAAATATACATGGAACCCAAAAAAACTAAATCCCCCAACGACAAATCCTCAAAGAAACAACTGTCCAATAAATAAGTGAGCTTAAGACTTAAAGAGAAACTTTTCTGAAGAGGAAATAAGTATGGCCAATAGACACATGAAGAAATGCTCAACCTCTCTACCCATAAAAGAAATGCAAATCAAAACAACATTGAGATACCATATCACCCCAGTTAGAATGGCTATAATCATGAACTCTAAAAACAACAGATGCTGGTGGGGATGTGGACAGAATGGAACCTTAATGCATTATTGTTGGGAGTGTAAACTTGTTCAACAGCTTTGGAAAGTAGTATGGAGTTTCCTCCAAAGACTCCACATAGAACTCCTCTATGATCCAACAATACCACTTTGGGGCATTTACCCAAATCGTCACAAACTAGCCAGCATTTTTTTTTTAAATACTAAATAGAATGCAATCAGTATTACAAAAGCCATTACATGTAATGAGAAACCAGAAGGAATGTTGTCTATTGACCATGCTCTGCTTCAAAGTCAGCCAGGTGGATAACTTCTCATGCTGTAAATCAAACTGGTTTTATTATGTCTTGACAGTATAAAAACATCAGGGACAGAATAATGAAGGAATGTTGTAGACTGAGGTGAAGTCCATATTAAAATGTGCAAAACTGATGAAAACGTAAAAGTCTCTGAGTAGTATATTGTGTTTTACATCATTTAAGTTAAATTGCAAAAATAGGGAAGACCTAGAGGAATGAATTCTCTTTTTGATAGCCAATCAAAGGTCCTTAGAAGATTGAACTCTTTCCTCATTCTTGTACAGGCATCATCAGATGAGAGGAACTCTATTGTTTCTGTGCTTCTTTCCATTTATACTTCAGTTTGAAATCTGAACTACATGAGACTGAAAGAAACCTAGAAAAATTAGACACGCAGGCTTTGGAAAGAGCCATGAACGAAAAATAAATAAAATACATATAGCCTTGTAAAAGGTCTAACTAAATTTATTTATATAGTCTTAAGTGTAAACAAAAAATGATTTAAATAATATAATATTATTGAAAATTGAAAAATGTTAGGAGTTGCTTAATTTTTTTCTTTCTACTATATTGAATTAAGTATTGATTTTGTATAGAGAGATTAAAGATGAGAATAACAAGAAACCATTAAAAATGGACAAAAGTTCTGAATAGACACGTTTTCCAAAAAGTCCTGAAAAGCGCCAGTGTGTTTACAAAGTTGTGTTTAATACCACTTCTATGCTAGGTTAATGCTTTGTGAACAGAAGTCATTATAGAAATGCAATTGAAAATTACTATGATACTACTTCATAACTATAACAACTCTTATCAAAAAAATCAAAGGAACCAGGTGTGGTTAAAAGGCTTGTAATTCCAAGCATTTAGCAGTTTGGAGTAAGAGGATTTGGGTCTAAGTCCAGGCTGGGGTTCTGCACATTGTAAAAACCTGCCCTTAAAAAACTCAAAATGTAATAATGTTGGTGAGAGTGTGAGAAAAGGAAATTTTCTACACTCTTGTTCAAAATACAGGTTAGTATTCTCATTGTAGAAAGTAATTTGCAGTTTTCTAAAGAAATGCAAAGTTGAAATACCATCTGACACACCAATCATTTGATTATTTCTCTCTGGGTAACTGGAAAATATATGTGTAGTTGTTTGTTATTCACATTGTTCACAACAGCTGCTCAGATATAAATAGAAGTTAAGTGTTCAACAACAGACTAATAAAACAACTGTGGTGCATGCACAAATATATTTTTCTGTTTCATCTTTAAAATAGCAAGAGATTTCTCCAATTAGGCATAGCTTACAATGACCTGAAAAATGTATTCTAAATGAAGAAAAATGTTGTCTTCTGATACCTATAAAACTACGCGTGCGCGCGCGCGCACACACACACACACACACACACACACACACACCAACCTCAATCATTATGAGATAATTTTTTTAAAGTAAAGCAAACTGGAATTGCTGGGGCATTTAGGTCACAATGTAGAAGATAGTAAATATACAGGATGACCAAGTATACAATTTGATGTACAACATGAGGATACAGAGGACAATACTGGCATAAGATAGGAATGAAGCTAAATGAGTAGGAGTTGTTCTTCCTAGTAGGGGCTGCTCTTTTAGATGTTCTTCCTTCAGTAATGGATGACATGAACGTAATTCTTTAAATATACCTGCCTGTTTGCAGAAATAACAAACAAGGTAGCAATAATGTTGTATGCTCAACATAGAACAAAATGTCAAATTTAAATACATGAGATTATCCTAGATGTAAACTAATAATTCCAAATAAGGGAAACCATGGGACCTATGTTTCTTTAAGTCTGGCTTACATAACTTAATATGATTTTTTTCCCAAGATCTTCCATATCAGTACAAATCAGGTGGTATCATTCTTTCTGATGGAAGCATAGTATTCCGTGTGTGTGTGTGTGTGTGTGTGTGTGTGTGTGTGTGTGTGTGTGTGTGTGTGTGTGTGACATTCTCTTGATCCATTGATCTACTGAGGAGTGTCTGGGTTTATTCCTTAGCCTAGCTATCATAAATAATACTGTGATAAACATAATTGTTCTGGTAGCTTTAGTGTGATCTTGTTTGTGATCACTTGGGTAAATGCCAAGAAGTGCAATTACTGTGTAATAGGGGAGCATTATTGTGTACATCAAGGATAATCTTAGTAGATGAGAAGAATAGCTCAATAGCTATGTACATATGAGGGTGTATGGTGATTCCAAGGGAAATGATCTCCAAGATATGTTATTTCTTGTTGTTCTAAATGTAATATGTGATTTCTTTTTATCCTTTTGTGTTTTCCACGCCTATGGTTTATCCTCTGTAGTAACTGTATTTGATTTTGATACCCTGGATATTGTAAATATGTTGATCCGAACTAGTTAAGGGCAAGGGAAAAAGCAAAATGGTGAGACAAAGGACAAAAGGGGGAACTTATGCAACAGTGATACTCACAAGACAATACGTTGGAAATAGTCTTGGGGGGCATTGGGATGAAAGAGGGAGAAAAATGTGCGAAGGGATAACAAGTTATAAAAGAAATGAATTCATTATCTTACTTATGTAACTATAACCCCTCTGTACATTAACTTGACAATAAAATTTAAATATAAAACATAAAATACATGATAACAAGCAGCAATACAGGAGATGTGAGCGGGGAAATACTGTACTATACAAAGAAGAGTAAAACAGCTGTGGAGAGCAGTAATTTGACTTTAACATAGGAAGTAATAAACTAGGATGCAGATTTTCAGCCTCATGTCAGTCACTAAAAAGGGAAAACAAAATGTACAATCAGTAAACCAATAGAGATAAAATAGAAAACTAAACAATTAAGGTGAAGAGATAACTTGGACCAAGAATAAAAAATGACACAATTAGTAAACAAATAACAAGCTGGTAAGTTATAAAATGTTACTAATAATTCTAGTAATGTTTTCTTAACCTCACAACTTGTTGGAACTATACTTCAAATCACAGTTTAATAGTATATCATTTTAAAATTAGGTTACTTCTTATTGATTTCTTAATATTGAATGTTTAATATATAATTTTAATTTCAGTAGCTATAGAATAGAAAGTGAAACTAAGTTCAATAATATAAAGCATGAATTGTAAAATTGAGAAGCATTAGAATTTAAATGAATGACATAATTATTGTTTCATTTCTGTGAATTAATGTAATAATTCAAAGTGTTTTCTACACTTCGCACTCATCTAAACATCAAATAATAAATTATTGCACATGACTTGGTATTAGGTGGAAGGGTTCAGCACTGTGGTAACATTCACACCACACAGTACATCAGAGTTTGGCTCCTCTCATCTAGCTTAAATTGTGGAAATTTGATTTCTACATGCATATTAAATTATTGCCAAGGTGACATCTATAAAATTATAAACAATTATGTATATGAGGAGTGTTTCTGATGATACTTAAAAGTCACATTCATTAATTAAATTTTATTGTTTTCTACCAAATAAATATTTATAGAGAGACTGAGTTTCTGAGTTGAGGATTATGTTATATCCCTGCCATTGTTTCTATTGTTGGATTTATTTTTTCCATAAAGGGTTAAGTGTATTATATTGGATATATGAAGGTAAACTGAATGTTTATTCTATCAATATTTTGCCAATTGTTTAATCCCAAGTTTAAATTATCCATGTTTGATGTAATGAAAATAAGAACAGATATAAAAAAGATAAATCAGTGTGTAGTAGATAAGTATTTTCACCTTTATTTTGATAGTTGGTCCTCTTTTACACTACAGAATATTATAAGGGAAATGTGCTCAAGGCTGACCACAACTGCAGAATATTATGGTTTGGTCTATCATAAAAGAAGGAAGGAAGGGGTACCTTCTTTCCAAAAGTCGGCTCCCAGGGATGTGATCTGTTTTATGTTGTTGACTTGGAAATGAACATTTTTCACAGTCAACCTTGAAAAGCCATCTTGATAGACCATTTTTTAAGTGGTTACATTGGATTATCCATGGCTTTGCAAGGATGCCGGATTGCCTCATTTTGAGACAATTAAAACAGGAATTTATTCAGCTGTTCTTAGTATCTTTAGGAAAAAACCCATTGACTCTAGGCCTGGGGATGAAAGGGGTCCAGAGAAGCTACTACCTTGAATAGTGATCCTAGGCCTCTAAAAACAAAACAAAACACAAGTCCAGTAGGAACAGCAACTCAGGGCAACTATCACAGCCTACATGAAGTCAGGCAAAATACGGAAGCTGAGAGTCATTTATCTGATAACTAATATATTTTTATGAGGCAGACTGAAATAAGACTTCAGAGAGAGGGTCAAAAGACTGATCAGAGAGACTAAAATTGGTCACACGAAGATTGGAAAATACACTTCCTTGTACAGCAAATAAATCTTAGAAAGCCTGTGCATATAAGAACAAGACAGCAGACCAAATTCCAGATATGTGCATTCTCTTAGAGGTCAGCTTAATGAATTATCAATGGAAATCTTTGCATTCTTAAATATTTGACCACATGTAGGAGAAGGCCAATTGCTGAAGAGAAAGAAAACGTCATCACTCAGTTACGAGGTCCAATATCACATTAGGAAGGAATCAAGCACAGATTTGTAATAAAAAGAGAAAAAATATTCCAAATGAGGGTTTCATTTGTTTTGATGTGCTGATTTATGTGCTAGCAAATACCATACAATTGATCCATTCCCACAGCTGAGTTGATATTTACTGCAGTATTCCCACATGAAGGAAAAGAGAAAATTTACAAATGTCTGATGAAATGGAGTTGAGAGTGAAGTGTTCTAATAGTGATATGTGAGGTTTAGACATAGATGAAGAGGGGGATTTTCTTTTTTAAAAATCCCCCATTTTTAGCCTGGTGCCAGAGGCTCACAGTTGTAATCCTAGCTACTCAGGAAGCTGAGAACTGAGGACTGCTTTTCAAAGCCAGCCTGGCAGGACAGTCCCTGAGACTCTTATCTCCATTTGAGTTGAAGAGCTCAGAGACAGTACACAAGCCCAGACTTAAAGCCCCTCGACCAAGACCAAAAAAATCTCCCTTTTTTTGGACTGCCTACATCTTTTCCTAACATTCAACAAAGAAGACATTTTATCACTCACAACATTTAAATCCTGTCCTAGCTACTGCAAATACAATGGTTTGTTATCTTATGTCAAAAAGTTCATATTTTCGGGATCAAATACCAACAGTGGTAACATATTTTTCCAGTCCTTGAACTCTGGGCCCAGGCCCTGAATATGGTTATGCTTGTAGCGTTAATGTGAGCTTGTTTATTTATTAGATTACTGCCCATGAGGGGAATTACGAGGTCATAAGAGAGATCTGTTTAGTCTTTTGAGGAAACTCCATACTGCATTCCAGAGGAGTGGAACAAGTTTAACTTCCCACCAACAGTGTAATAGAATTCCCAATTGGAGACGGGTGCTGGTGGCTCACGCTTGTAATCCTTACTACTCAGGAGGCTGAGATCTGAGGATCATGGTTCAAAGCCAGCCCAGGGAGGTTCCCAATTGGCTACACCCATGGCAGCATTTGCTCTTATTAGTTTTATTGATAATGGCCATTCTAACTGGGAAGGGGTAGAATCTGTCTTGTTTACTTGTAGATTTGTAGGCACCTTTTAGCTACCATAAATGAATGAATCCATGAAACCTGTATTTTTCTGCGTCTGCATTCCTTTCTTTTAGCATAAATTTCCCAAGCCTTTCATTTTCCTTAAGACTGGTGAAAAGACATCCTTTCTAATGGGTGAATAGAATTCCATTGTGTGTTTGTGTGTGTTTGTGTGTGTGTGTGTGTGTGTGTGTGTGTGTGTGTGTGTGTGTGTGTGTGTATGTAAGATGAGTATAGGCCCATGAGTTCATTTCTAAGCCTACTTTTTCTTCTGTAATTCTCTAATTTCATATTAAATTTGGATTGCTTTCTCTACTGTATTGAAGAATATTGTTGGGATTTTGATGGGTAGTGCATTGTCAATTGTTTGGGGGCAGTAGTGCAGTTTTCACAATGTTATTTGTGAAAGCATTGAAAGATTTTGCATTTCCTTGAATCTCCTTCAATTTCTCTTTTTATATTTTTAAATTTTCACAGTAGAAGTCCTTCACATTTTTGGTTAAATTTATTCGTAGTTTTCTTGTTGTTGTTTTGTTTTGTTTAGATTTGAGTTGATTTTGAGGCTAATACATATGAGGTTGTTTTTTGGATTTCAACCTGAATGTTCCCATTGTTGGTAACAAAGAAAGACTACTGATTCTTGTGGATTTTATACCCTTGCTACATTGCTAAAGGTTAGCAACACCTTTACTAACTTGGGAAGGTAGGTACAGGGTCTGTAAATACAGGATAGTTTCATCTGTACAAAGGGATCGTTTTACTTCTTCCTTATTTGGATCCCCGTTATGTTTCTCTCTTGCCTATTGCTCTTGCTAGAATGTCCACTACTATATGGAAGAGTAGTAGAGAGAGTGGACATCCTTGTTTCATTCCAGAATTTATTTTATTATTTTTTGAGTTTGCAAAATCTGGTTTAATTCAAATTGAGGAGCACACTGTGAAAATACATATGCATAAAAATCTAATAAATGCTAGATAAACAACATATTACTTTACAATAGAATAACCACAAATTTGAAGGCTCAAATTGAGTCTGTCAGTTGTAAATACAATTTTATATTTGGCTCAAATGGCTACTGAATTTCAAATGGTGCCAAGTTCCTCCAAAGCACCTCTTGCCCCCCTCAGCCTTGGGTGGATTTTCACCACAATCTCAGTTGAAATCCCAGTCATCCCTTCAACTCTTGGGGCCAATGGAGTCATTGGTACCCAAACACAACTGGAGGCCAGGGATTTCCAGTGGCCAAAAGTTATTGCACAGAGAACTCCATTCTAAGCCAGACTCATGGCTAAGAACGTGTGAGATTAGCCCTTTAAACAGTGGTGTAGCATTGACCTGGTTTATGTTAAGAAATAGCTCTCTAGTGAGAATGTACCAATTACTAGTTATCACACCAACAGAAAAAGGCAACATGGGAGCTTCACATTTCACATGAAAGATTAGCATTAACTGGGTCTGGCTTCACTCACTTAGAGTGATTATTTTATTTTAGACCTAAGAGAAAATGAGTTCATAGCAGTCATTTCTTCACATAAAATTTTTGTAGCATTAAAATAGTTTAACGCTAATGATGAGGCCATGCAAGTAAAAAATGTGTGATTCTCCTCTGCCAAAACAGAAACACCTCGTTTCGACTCCTGTCCAGTTTCCAATATATATATATATATATATATATATATATATATATACATACATACACCTTTGTTATTGCACATCTTTCACACAAATTGTGTATGTATTTTATATGATATATATTTAAATACACTACACATAAAAAGACTATGGCACTTTACAGAATACATGTTTAACAAAGATCATTCATTACACCACAAATGTTTGAAATGATACAAAACCCTTAAATCATTTAATGTAATATTGTGAATTAAAACACAGGTTTAAAGCATCCACGGACTCCAAGACAAATATTTCTGCTTTAGAGTTTATTGAGAAGCCCAGCTTATCACAAATCTTTAAGCAACAGATGCAAGAAAAATTAATAAGACTTTTCTGGTATTAACAATTTTTTTATTAGAAAAATAGTTGTGGGTCAAGTGGTTTTTAAAGAGCTGTGTAGAAGAGTTTTAGTCTGGACTTCATTCCAGATTTTAATATCTTCATGTGTCCACTGTTAGGTACATTCTTTGTCATACGCATACTCTGTATAATATTGAGGAAAGTTGCATGCATTCCTAGCTTCTCAGACCTTTTAATCATAAAGGGGTATTGGAGCTTATTAAAAGATTTCTAAATCCATATAAAGATCATGTGGTTCTTGTCCCTGCTTCTGCTGATGGTATGTGTTACATTTATTGACAAGTATGTTGAATCCAATTGTATCCTATGATAAATCCTGTTCATTATACCTCAAGCAACACCATTGGTTGTTACTGGAAATAACGGTTACTGGATGTGGAAACTGAGCCCAGGAGAGGAATGGAACATAGAGGAATGACAAAGTTCAAGTTAATATGTGATTTCCTTTTTACTGTACAATAAAACAATCCCAATGCTTGAAGGAAACTCTGTCCCTGACGTTTTCTTTTTTTTTTAATTTAATTTTATTTTACTTGTGAACATACTGTACAGAGGAGTTACAATTACATGGGCAGGATAATGCGTACATTTCTTACCAAGCATTGCAGTCTCCTCTTGTGTTTACCCTTCACATCCCTTCCCAGCCTCCCCCCTCCCCCCCCAATCCCAATCCTTCTCCTTCCCAACCCTTCCCCCCCACCCCCCCGCACCGACGTTGTAAAGCTCGTTTTGGACATGACAACTTGTACTTCTCATTGTTGCAACAGGTCCACCTGTATCCTTAAACAACTGGTTTTTCCCCATCTCCTCCACATGTTATACTGACATCAAATATAGTGAAAGCAGGGGTTATACTGTGGGGGAGGGACATACAAAGCGACAAAGAGATAATCTTATAAATGCGTTAGAAACACATGCATGAAAGATAAAAACATTAAAATACACATCTAAGGGTTCATTTTCCTGACATCACATTATCTGACCTTTTGCCCTTGACTCATACATATACTAGATATTACAAATAAGGGAAATCATGGCACCTATGTTTCTTTGGGCCTGGCTTACTTCTCTTAATATAATTTTTTCCAAGTTTCTCCATTTCCTAACAAATGGGGCAATGTCATTCTTTCTGATGGAGGCATAGAATTCCATTCTGTATATATACCACATTTTCTTGATCCATTCATCTAATGAGGGGCATCTGGGTTGGTTCCATATCTTAGCTATGGTAAATAATGCTGCAATAAACATAGTTGTGCTAGTAGCTTTAGAGTGGTCTTGTTTGTAAACATTTTGGTAAATGCCCAAAAGTGGGATAGCTGGGTCATAGGGGAGTTCTATGTGAAGTCTTTTGAGGAACCCCCATACTGCTTTCCAAAGTGGTTGAACAAGTTTACATTCCCACCAACAATGAAGTAAGGTTCCTTTCTGTCCACATCCCCTCCAGCATCTGTTGTTGTTAAAGTCCTTGATTTTTGCCGTTCTAACTGGAGTGAGGTGATATCTCAATGTTGTTTTGATTTGCATTTCTTTTATGGCTACGGAGGTTGAGCATTTCTTCATGTGTCTATTGGCCATCCTTCTTTCTTCTTCAGAGAAGTTCCTCTTTAAGTCTTTCTCCCACTTATTTATTGGGCAGTTGTTTCTTTGAGGATTTGTTGTTGGGGGGTTTAATTTTTTGAGTTCCAAGTATATTTTAGATATGAGACCCTTGTCCGTTGTATGGCTAGTAAAGATCTTCTCCCAATCCGTGGGATTTCTATCGATCTTGCTATGTCATTTGCCCTGCAGAAGCTCTGCAACTTTATGCAATCCCATTTGTCCAACCTTTCTTTGATTTATTTTGTTTCCAGGTCTCTATTCAGAAATTTTCGGCCTGAGCCAAGGAGATTTATGGTTTCTCCTATTCCATCCTGTAATCTTTTCAGAGTGTCTGCTTTGAGTTCAAGGTCTTTGATCCATTTGGAGTTGATTCTGGTGCAGGGTGATATATAAGGATCTAGCTTAAGTTTTCTACATGTACTTAACCAATTTTGCCAGCACCATTTACTGAATAGGTTGTCTTTCTTCCATTCTATTCTTTTAGCTCCCTTATCGAAGATTAGATGGCTATAGGTCTGTAGGTTCATTTCTGGGTTTTCAATTCTATTCTATTGGTCCTGAGGTCTGTTCTTATGCCAATACCAAGCTCTTTTGATTACTATGGCTTTATAGTAGAGTTTGAAATTTGGTATTGATATTCCTCCAGCAGTGTTCTTTCCATTGAGTAGTGTTTTTGCTATTCGTGGTCTTTTATTTTTCCATATGAATTTTTGGATTGCCTCTTCTATTTCCTTGGAGAATGAGGTTGCAATTTTGATAGGTATTGCGTTGAATTTGTAGATAGCCTTGGGAAGTATTGCCATTTTCACGATGTTAATCTTTCCAATCCAGGAGCGTTGTCCCTGACGTTTTCGAGTGTGTTATTTACTCATATAAAACTTTTCTGTAAACTTTTAGTTGAGTATTACAAAAAGAAATAATGTGTTATTTGAAGGCCACCATAGAACAAAAAGAAATAACGTTGTTTTAAAAGTGTTCTACTGTAAAGAAACAAAGACATGGAAATTTTAAAGAGTCTTAGGCATGGATATTTCATTCCTGAGATGATCCTTTTGTTGCAGGAGTCAGTTATCAGTTACTTAGTATGCTCCTGAGTTCTCCTTAGCAGTAAGGATTCCAAAAAGCAGGATCCAGTGAGTATGGTCAAAAAAGGAGCCCCTTCTCTTAAAGGAGTATTCTTTTAAGGAGGGTTCCAAAGAAATATCTTTGTTGCTTTTGTTTGCTTGTTTGTTTAGTTTTTTGCTGGTTGTGGGGCTTGAACCCAGAGGCTGGACCCTGTTCCTGAACAGTTGCCTTTCCTGTCCACCTACCCCACCTACCCCTACTATTGAGCCAAAACTCCATTTCTAGATTTTGGGTGTTTAGTTAGAGATAAGAGTTTGACAGAATCTTCTGCCTGGGTTGACTTTGAACTAAGCTAGTAAGAAAGCTATGTGATATCAACTGTATAGACTTCTCTTTTGAAATAAGAAATATTAGATGAAGTTTATTGTAAAGCTAATATTTGACAATTTTTAAAAGAATAGATTATGTCCAGCAAAAAAGTCATAACTTAAATAATTCATCAAAAGTAGGTACACTGAATCATTTTGGAATTATTTTTTCTGCTTGGAAAGATTATTGAACTTGTCGTTCCTTTTGTGGAAACTTAAAGTCACATTTCACTTTTTTTGTTGGTCGTGGGGATTGAACTCTGATCCTGGGCATTATTCCTCGGCTCTTCAACTCCAGTTGAGCACTCTACCACTTTAGCTCCAGCACCACTTCTGGGATTCTGGTGGTTAATTGAAGAAAAGGGTTTCATGGACTTTCCTGACCAGGCTGGTTTTGAACCACAATCCTCTAGTCTCAATCTCCTGAGTAGCTAGCATTACAAGGGTGAACCATCAGCACCTGGCTCATATTTGCATTTATGTGCACTTAATGACACTATGTAGACAAAGTATGGAAATTTGAACCAAATGATGACATTGCAGCTTTTCAGAAAAATTGAGGTAGCAATAAATATGTCCTCCTTTTCCATGTTGTTACATTAATGACTCATGGGACCCTTACATTAGCATCCTCTGCCATCTGTATAGGTGTATTTAGTATCAGGAAATGTTCATAGAGAAAAATAGAAAGACTGAGATTTTTAGAAAGCAAAGGAGATTGAGTAGGAAAGAACAGCACAGAAGGAGATACATTTATCACACAGATATTAAGAACTAGCCTAAGAGATTTAGTCTACTAAAGCAATGAGGAATAAGCTTAGTTGATAACTAGTTCTTCAATAACCAAAAATGGTTCTCAAGAACAGTTTCTGGTACACCTTAGTTACTATCATTTATTCCTTCCATCGAGTTATTCCTTCTATTCTGTCACAACTGTTAATTAGCCTCTGCGTTTTTGGTACCATGATTGACCAAAAAGATTTCCAAATGTCATTAGACTATCCTTCTCTCTGTGATTAGCAGTGACCACACAAAATCCTGGCATCAGTTGCTTTGACCTAATGACCAAAACTTTTTTTTCAAAACAGTATGCTCTTATAAGTAAAGTACATGAATAAAGGACTATTGTTCAGGTATCAGTATGGAAGGAGCAATTATATATTCAAAGTATGGTTTCATTTTGCATTTGCTAACTAAATGGTTTCTTTTTAATTGTGAAAATACTGTACAGAGGAGTTACAATTACATGTGGGCAAGATAAGGAGTACATTTCTTATCAAGTATTGTTGCCTCCTCCTTTATTTCCCCTTCCTATCCCTTACCATCCCTCCCATCTCTACCACCCCCCCCCGCCAAAATTGTAAAGTTCATTTTCCAACATAACGACTTGTACTTCTCATTATTACAATGGGTCCACCTGTATCCCTATTTAAACGATTTTTTTTCCATTCCCCTCCACAAATTATACCAACATTAAATACAGTGAAAGCAGGGGTTATATCATGTGGGGTGGGACATATAAAGCAATAAAGAAATCATCTTATAAGTATATTAGAAACAGTCACATGAATGAAAAAATATTTGAATACTTTTTTTTATTGCCAGTCCAGGGGCTTAAACTCAGGGCTAGGGAATTATTCCTGAGCTTTTTTTTTCTCAAGGCTAGCACTCTACCACTTGAGGCACAGCACCACTTCCACTGTTTTTCTGTTTATGTGGTACTAGGGAATTGAACCCAGGGTTTCATGCATGCTAGGCAATCACCGTACCATGAAACCACATTCCCAGAATCCTAAATGAATTTCTTAAGAAGGCATGACATTTTGATTCTGTAACTATGTATCATAATTTTGGCCAGGTGCTAGAAAATGATGTAGAAAACAATTCAATATGAGAAGTCCAGTAAGGCTGGATGGAAAATGAATAACCGTCATGGTCTACGCAGGGTACAGAGGAGCTTATGTCATGGGCTGTTTCAACAGTCTGAGCGAGACAGCTCCTGACCCACAGCCCACCTCCAGAATAAGAGGGCAACCATGGGTTCTAGCCACATGGAGACAATGGGCCACCTCCTCCAGCACACATTCAAGCAGTTCATGTGAGAAAGAGGGAGAAAGAAAGTGAGAAATACACTTAAGCCCTGTGCAGGTGGCTCATAACTCTAATCCCAACTACACAGGAGTCTGAGAAATGAGGATCATGGTTCATAGCCAGCCCGGGAAGGAAAGTCTGTGAGACTTTATCTTTATCTCCAAAGATCCACCAGAAAACTGAAAGTGGTGCTGTGGGCTCAAGTGGTGGAGCACTAGTCTTGAGCTGAGGAGCTCCTGAACAGCATCCAGACCTAGAGTTCAAGCCCCATGACTGACAAGAAGTGGACTTCTCACTACAAAAAGTGGACTGAATAGCACCCATTTAACTAGGGAGCATGGTACAGAAGTCAGGCCTAGCTTCCTGTGAACTTGAGGTCACAAGTAGGTCACCCAGCTTCTCCATGCTTTGTTTTCCCCAGTTGCAAAACTCAACACAGTGAAGGATACCCTTCCTCATGGAGATAGGGTAATGATGAAGGAGAGCCATGTTTTGTTTTATAATCCCACACTGGTTGCCCCATTAATAACAGGGGCCACCTGAACCCTTTCCAGGTATCTTCCTGTCATATGCTCACAGAATTGTCGAGAACATTACCTGAAGGCCACTCCCTCTGTGCCTAGCCATGTTTCAGAGATCTCTCTATATAAATCCCTTGTTTCCTCACAACTGTCCTGTGAAGAGACTGAGTTCCAATGATTGTGGCCGTTCCCAGAGCTTTATCTGTGGTCAAGAATTGGCTGACATGGACTAAGAGTTTGTGATATCCATCTAAACTGATGAATGAGCATGGCTGTACATGTCTACCATCCCAACTACAGAGGACCAGGACTGGTGGAGCATACATGTCACAGATAGGAAGACCGCCTGAGCTCAGCCCAGCCTGAGCATATATTGTTTGTTTCTCAGAAATGCACAAGACAGAAAGGTGGCTCCTCAGAACCAGGGAGAGGAAACAAGCAGGGGGTCATGGTGCTCTCAGAGGGGTTTCTGACCAGAGTTGGGAATGGTGTTGGGGCGGCCACTCACCTGTGCTTGCTGGGAGACGCTGTTGGCAGCTGATCCAGGTAGAGAGAACAGGGATGGCGGTGGCATGACAGACACATAGACCCAGAGCAGAGTACCAGGGGCAGCGACCAGGTCAGGGCCCACTGAGATTTGAAATCCAGCACCACAGGAAGGGGGGGAGGGGGGTGGGGCATGTCAATTTCCTACTATTCTCTAAAGTTACCTTGAGTCTCTTGCTCACCACTCATCCACCTCTACCTTTCTTAACTGCTGGTAGTGGTATACTAAAAGGTGCTACCAGGTATCATGGAATTTGGGCGTTGCCACCATTCTTGTATCCCATTGGTCAGAAAGAAACATGAAATAATGGGGGTGTGGCTAGAACCCTGTGATGCAATCAGCATGGGCAGGGTCAAGTTGACAGGGGCTCTCCCAGCCCTTTTCCCAGGGAACTCTGTCCCATTCAGTTGGGGACAAGAGGGAGACCACTTTAGCTGGATGGCTGCACAGATTGTTGTTTATGTCTGTTTGTTGCCAGTCGCGAACCTTGAACTCAGGATCTGGGCACAGTCTCTGAGCTGCTTTTGCTCAAGGCTGGCCCTGTACCACTGGAGGCACAGGGCTTCTGGCTTTGTTGGCACTGAAGTTGGACAGGGTCTCAAGGACTTTCCTCCTGAGGGTGACCTTGACCATGATCCTCCCATCACAGCCTTGTAAACGTCAAGGAGGAATGTTGAGAGCCATTGGTGCCTGCCTAATCATTGTTCTTTCTGATGTTCTTGGACAGAACAATGAGTTCCCTATTCTCAGGTTTAAGTGGGGGGAGCTAGAACCCAAAGTTCGAATCCTGGGGCTGCCACCTCCAAATGGCAGGAGATACTAAGACACTCATTCATATCCATATGAATACAAATGGGATGGGATGTATGTCATGATTGAATGGGCAGTTCTTGAATGATTCTAGGATAAAATTATACATAATTATATTATAGGACACTAATCGATTTTATTTAATACTTTATTAAGCATTTAAACAATCACATTCATAAAATGGAGGAATAATGAAATACCTAAGAATTGGGCCTCACATACTATAAAGGTGCCATTTTTCTGCCAAGACTGGGATTTGAACTCATGGTCTGGGTAACACTGTTGTACTGTGTAGGAAGGGGAATCTGGCCTCCTTGAACTCAAGAAATTCAAGTCTGTTCCTTAGGCCTGAAATCGATCCCCACCTATTCATGTACAATTTAAATATATGATTTATATTTATATTTATATACATTCGTTGACTCCATATTGCATTCAGTGTATTTTTTGTTTTATTTATGTATTGACCATTTATTTTACTGATTAGTATGAGACATAGAACAATGGTTACATTGATTACATAGGATATAGGCCTGCATATGTATTCCACTTCATACCTGACACCAGGACATTCACAGAAAAGGAAAACGTGTCAGCATCAGCTTCTTACTCAAGAATTCATTGTTTGGGAGTGCTGGTATCTGAACTCATGGCCTACAGGGCCAAATTCATGAATGGTTGAGTGTGAACACGCCCTCCTGGGGCAAACTGAGCTGACAGGCTGTTCCCAGGACCTGAGATGGAGCCCAGGAGTTAACAAAATATGAACAGATTGACATGCAGATGACAGTATACTAATAACTATATATCTTTATAGAGTGCCAGAGATGTCTATACGTTATTCAGTTATAAGACTACATTCCTACCAATTCTTGGGTATTTATTATGTGTCCATGTAATTAATGTTATTGTTTTTATCCTTACACTATTAATGGAATCAATCAGTGTCATGAAATTATTGTGTTCCTGTAAATAATAATATTCTTTTAATGCTTCATAAATATTAAATAAAATCAATCAGACTCCTGAAAACACTCTGTCTAATTTTATTGGAGCATCATGATTAACTCATTCAACTGTGACATTGACAAAAATCCATTGTTATTCCTATGGATGGGAACCAGTTTCTTAGTATTTCCTGCCACTGGTTGGTCAGGTCCTATGTTGCCACGTGGGCCTATGGCTTCCCTAATAGTCTGCCAACCTTCAGCAATGCAAGGTGAAGTACCCTTTGCAACAGTGTCATTCAGAAATAGGAGGGTCACCATGCAAAGGAAGAAAACGTAAAAAGGCCACATTTTTTCTGTGCATTGTTTTCCCTGAAAGGCCTGATCCCATTAGCAGCTGTGGGTCCAGTGACTACATCCCAGCCTAGAGTGATCAAAGCTAAGGTAGAATTGCCACTACCTGAGTTCAAGCCCTGTGCTTGACAAAAAAAAAAAAAAAACATACAAACATACATACATACATACATGCTTGCATGCATGCATGCATACATACATACATACATACATATATACATTAAAAATATTTAAAATATTATGAGGATCCATGGCTTGTAACTCTTGCCATTTTTTCTGCCAGGCCTGGGATTTGAACTCAGGGTCAGGGGAAATCTGCAGCACATTGGGGGATGGGAAGATCACCATGCTGGAAGACAAAAAGAAAAGGCCTGTTCCTAGGGCCTGAATTCAAAAATAATATTCGTATACATTTTAAAAACATGATTTATATTTACATGCAAATGTTTACTGTATGTTGTGGTTAATGTATTCATTTTTTATGTTTTATTCATTTCTTATGCATTTGAGTGAGTATGATTACACATATAACATTTTTTGCATCCTATTACATAAGACATAGATTTGCTTATGTATTCTACATCATTCCTGAGGCCCAGGACTTTCATCGATAAGGAAAACAGTGGGACAATTGGGTTTTCCCACAGGATTAAGTTTTTGCCAGTTCTGTGCCTTGAACTCAGGGTCTGACAGGCCCACTTTATGAAAGGGTAAATGTTAGCACACCAGTCTGATGCAAGTGAAGTTGGTGGGCACATTTGAGGACCTGAGATCAAGCCAAGGAATGGCCAATATATAAACAGATAGATGTTTAGATTGCAGTGTGTGTGTGTGTGTGTTTGTGTGTATGTGTGCATGTGTGTGTGTGTATTAACATATGTATATGCATCTACAAAGGTATACAGAGAGACACAGACATTTATGTAGATTCTAGTGTATAACCCTGAGAGACAGACATTTATGTAGATTCTAGTGTATAACCCTATATAGAGTGATGTCTATATCTTATTTTCACATATTCTATTACTACCAATTATTTGGTCTAAAATTATGCCTCCATTAATTAATCATGGTAGGATACTTAATAAAGAATTAATCAATGATCTATATTTATTGCATACAATCTCATACTGGAATGACTATCTAATTAGTAATTCAGTTAGCACATTTCAAATATTCTATTAGTGTTCCTATAGATAGGAACAAGTTTCCTAAGATCTTCAGCCATGTGTAGGTGGCAGGCCTAGGATCGATCTCAGGGCCTAGGTATCTGGGTTGGACTGATGCTTCACTGACAGCCCCCCAGCCTTCATCCATGCAAGGTCACATACAATTTTCAAGCCAAGTCATTGAGCCCCAGGAAGGTCACAGTGCTAAGTAAACAAAAGCAAACCTGTTGTGTAAAATTACCTGGTTTTCCATCATCCATTTTTGTTGGTTTGCTGTATTTTTGCCAGTGCTGGGAATTGAACTCGGGTCCTAGGATCCCTGGGTGGGTGTAAAAGCTGCATCCCAACCTAGGGTAATCATGGTTTAAGACACAATAAAATGCTTCCTTGAGCAAAAGGAGATCAGGGAAAATGTCTAGATTCACAGTTCCAGCCTCAGGTCCTCCCACAAAAGAAGAGCCAGTAACTCCATGTGTCTGTGTATATATGGATGTATTTGAATTGGTGAAGATCCAGAGTTGCTATGAAGAATGGCACCTAGCTAGGAAATTTGCTTTGAATAGAATGATTTCTTAGCACAGAGTGTGCATTCAAGACAGTGCATGTTCCGGGGCTCCCCACACTGTTCCCAGTTAACCTGAGGGGGTCTCTATACCCCAGGTTGCTGGAGGAAATCTGCCTCATTGTTGGAACAGGCAGACAATAAGCCTCACTCCTGTGCATCTGGGTAACAAACAATTCATCCAAGCCAATTAGTGAGGATGAGTGTGCCCAGGCTGTTAAGGTTAGGAGAAAAAGGCCTCTTGGAACCCCAAGCAATCTCTCTCCTCTGTGCTCTTTTGACTGGAAGCTTTCATTTGTACCACCGGCCATGGCAGACCAAGTTCCCTACACTCATCCTGTCTTTGTTAGACTATGTTTCAGTGTTGAAACAAACTGCTACCATTAATTCAACAGTCCTTCTCATAGACAATTAGGGAGCTGAACAGAATGAAATGATTCATTATTGGCAACGGTGCCTCCGTGTGTGTGTGTGTGTGTGTGTGTGTGTGTGTGTGCGCGCGCGCGCGCACGCGCGCATACACCATCCTGGTGATTGAACTATGGACCTAACCACTGTACCTGAGTTTCTCCTGTATAAGGACAGTACTCTTACCACACAGCCACTTCAGGATTTTTTTGTAGGGATGTGGTACTGAGGATTCAAACCCAGGGTTTCACACACACAAAGCAGTCTACCCCTAAGAAACATTCCCAGCACTCCAGTTCAGGTTTCTTTCTTTCTTTTCTTGTAAGTTGGAGGAGTTGAAGTCTGGGCCTGGATGCTGTCTCTGAGCACTTCATCTCAGTCTAGCACACTACCACTTGAGCTACAATGTCTCTTCAGGCTTTCTGGTGGTTTATTGGATATAACCATCTCAAGGAATTTCCTGCCAAGGCTGACTTCGGACCTTGATCTGGGATAGTTTTGAAATGAGATCCTCAGCTTCCTGAGCAGGCAGAATGATAGACCTCAGCTAAAGACATCTAAGCCATGACATTTTGCTGCAAGTGGGTCCTTGGCTCAGTATAGTAGAACATTAGCCATGAAACCAAGAAGAAAGTCAGCATCTATGCTCTGAGTTCAAGGTTCATGATGGAGTAACCTAAATCAAAACAATTGTCTGCAGGAGCCAAATCACTAGAGTTTAGTACATACATAAATTTGGCCCTGCCTTGGGGACATATCTGAGCCTCAACTTTCTCATCTGCACATTCATCTTACTTGTGTAGCTCTTATAAGTACCAGATGAAAGAATACAACTCGTGAAGGACTTAGCACATAGCACTCAGTACTCCATGGACAACCCAGAAATACTCAACACCCAGCACCCCAGGAAGGACTCATCACATAGCTATATCCCACAAACTGTCATTAGAATTAGAGTGCTTTCATCACTATCACCATTCTTTCAGATACACATCACAAACCGCACAAGTTCACATCTAATGGTTTAGAGGGATGTTTTGTGGGGGAGAGTCATCAGCCTCAGGGATTTCACTCATAGGTTAGAGGTACTGTCCTAAGATCTTTTCCTCAAGGCTAGATCTCTACCACTTTCAGGCACAGCTCAGAGTCTACCAGACTTCCTGCCAGGGCTGAGTTTTCAATCCCCAGTGTCTGATCTCACCCCCTGAGCAGCTAGGGGTGAGCCAACAGTGTCTGGTTCCATGATGCTCTGCTGCAGCTATTGAACTCTGGCTAAGTCAGGTTACATGACAGCCGTCAGTTTCAGACTCCCAGCTTGCTCTGGGATGAGGTATTTGAAATCCTGGCTTTCTATAATTGCAGTCAGAACATTCTACATTCCACCTTGTTTTTGGTTCCAGTATTGGGGCTTGAGTAAGGGCCTAGACACAGTCTCTAAGCTTTCATGCTCAAAGCCAGTGCTCAACTGCTTCACAGCACTATTTCCGGGTTTTCTGTGCATGTAATAGTGTGGAATTGAACCCAGGTCTTCATACATCTAGGCAAGCATTCTACCACTGAGCTCCAGGAATGACAAGTGTAGAAGTAGATATGTACATTGTAACATATATACATATATACATATATATATGTATGTATGTATGTATATATATGTATATATATGTATGAAACAAGACAGAGATGTCTGTATATTATTTAATTATATATATTATATTACTAACAATTATCAATAAATTATTCCTTCCTGTATTGAAGTATTATGGTTGAATACATAACAAAGTATCCATTGAAAATTATTTAATATAGTATAATTATTGTGTATAATTATATAATATAATCATACACTAATGTAATTGTTACTTTACAACATTCCATTCATAAGGATGTATATCAAAATGCATTTCTTAGGATATACTACCATTCATAGGTGGGATTCCTGGGCTTCACACCCCAGGCCTAGGTTTCTGCTTTGGGCTATGGCTTCCCAGATAGCCCACCAAAATTCAGCAGTGCAAGGTCACTTTCTGAGCCCTGCTTGCCATGCAAAGGAAAAAAAATGTAAAACCGCCTCTGATACTTCCGAGTTTTAACCTTCTCCTTTTTCCCCCCTCTCTTTTCTTCTTTTTTTTCTTGGTTTTGGGGTCAGAATTCTGAGTCCTGGTGCTGTCGCTCAACTCTTCAGTTCAAGGCTATTATTCTACCACTTGAGCCATAGCAATACTACTGGCTTGTTTCTGCTTATGTGGAACTGAGGAATCGAATCCATGGCCTTATGCATGCAAGGCAAGGACTCTATTATTGAGCTACCTTCCCAGCACTTCTTTTTTTTTTTTTGCCAGTCCCAAGATTTGAATTTGGATCCTAGGATCTCAGGATGGACTGTGGTTCCAGAGGCTGCACCCCAGCCTAAGATGATCGAAGGTGAGGAAGAGTTACCATGAGCTGAGTTCAAGCCCCAGGCCTGGCCAAAAAGAAATAAGGCCCTGGCTTGGAATTTGCACCATTTTTCAGGCTGGCATGGGATTTGAACTCAGGGTCTGGGTAACTGTGGCACTGTGGGGGAGAGGAAGCTCACCGTCATTGAAGACAAGAATTTCAGCCCAGTTTCCAGGGCCCGAATTCAAGCCCCCGCACTGAAAAAAATAATATTCATATATGAGATCTATTTACATACATGGGTTTACTCCATATGACATTTATTATCCATATTTTTTATTTTATTTAGTATGATTACATATATAACATTTATTTCATCTTATAACATTGATTTATTTGAATATGGATTATACATCATACTGAGACCCAGGACTTTCATAGAGAAGGGAAAAAATGTGTAAAAATTGGCTTCTGACTCCACATACAAAATTTTGGCCATGCTGGGATTTGAACTCACAACCCACAATGCCCAATTCATGAAAGGATCAGTTGTAGTACAAAAGCCTTTGGCAAACTGAGCTGCCAACCAGTTCTGAGGACCTGGGAACAAGCCATAGTAGTGGCTGATAAATAAAGATATAGGTGTAGATATAGATATGGATATAGATATAAATATATATATATATATAAATAGATGTGTAGTTTACAATATATATGAGAGAGAGACAGTGTGAGGATATTAAATTATATATGTTATGAATTATTATTAAATTATGCCTCCATTTAATGAAGTATCATTGTTGAATACTTATTAAAGCATTAATGTAAAAGTAGTCAGTATTCTTTACTTGGGATAATTATACAAAATAGATAAAATTGAAGACATAATCCAATCCTTTTTGTGTGGCCTTCTATAAAACAATCATGAACTAACTGCAAATCCAATTGTTACTTTTATAACATTCCATTAAACATTCACATGAATAGGAAAGACTTTCTCAAGATCTCCCTCCATTTGTAGGTGGCAGTCCTGGCATTGGAACTCCAGGCCTGGGCAGTTTACTTCAAAATGCAAACCATTAGAATGACACTGTGAAGATTTCAGTTTCTCACAGTGGAAAAAAGAACAAGAAGAAAAGAAAGTCAGGTGTCATTTGTTCCTGCCTGTAATCCTAGCTCATCAGGAGTCTGGGAGGCAGAGAATGTCAGTTTGAATTCAGCCAGGACAGGAAAGTCCACAGCACTCTTATTTCTGAGAGATCAAAGGAATAAAAACTCGTCATGAGTGGGCCTTGGCTCAAGGAAAGAGCACTACCCTTGAGCAAAAAGAGCTCAGGGACAGTGCCTAGGCTCATAATACAACCCCTGCACCTGCCAAAAAAAAAGCAAAATAAAAAACAAGTAACTCCGTGTTTCCCCATGTATGTATGCATGTATTTCTATCGGTAAAGATCCAGAGTCCCTATGATGAAAGGCATCCAGCTAGAATATTTGCTTTGAATAGAATGATTTCATAGCACAGACCGTGCTTTCAAGACAGTGCATGTTCCGGGGCTCCCTTAACTGTTCCCAGTGTAGCCTGAGGTTTTCTGCACACCCCAGGTTGCTGCAGGAAGTCTGCCTCATTGTTGGAACAGGCAGACAAAAGGCCCCACTCCAGTACAGCTGTGTAATAAACAACTCCATCCAGGCCAATTAGTGAGGAGGAGTGTGGGCAGTCTATAACGGCCAGGAGAAAAAGGCCTCTTTATACCCCAAGCTATCTCTCTCCCCAGTGCTGTTTTGACAGGAAACCTTCATTTGTGCCACCTCCCTTGGCAGGCCAAGTTCCCTGCATTTATCGAGTCTTTGTTAGACTATGTTCCAGTGCTGAAACAACCTGCTACAATTATTTCAAGATTCTTTTTGGCAGGAAACAAGGAAGCTGAACTTAATGAAATGATTCATTATTGGCAACGGTGGCTTCCTTGGTTTCTGGAAGCTTGCTAAATCTAAGCACATGTGTAATATCACAATGCTCCCTGTCATTTAGGGCTGGTTATTCTCATCAAGTTTTGAAACCTTTGACCTCTCCTATTTTGGCCCCGGATGACTAGGTTTTGGGGTTGAACACAGGACCTGGGTGCTGACCATGAGCTCAGTATAGAAGCTCAGTGTTTTACCATTTGGTGTCACACCTTCACTTCTGGTATCTGTATTTGTGTATGTGTATGTGTGTGTGTGTATCTGTGTGTGTGTGTGTGTGTGTGTGTCTGTGTGTCTGTGTGCACATGTATGTGTCTGCATACAATTGTCCTGTAGCTTGAACTCAGGACCTGAACACTGGACCTGAGTTTCTCCGGTACAAGGATAGCATTCTATCACTTAAGCCACACAGTCACTTCAGGCTTTTTCTAGTATGTGGTACTAAGGAATCAAACCCAGGAATTCATACAGGCAAACCCAGGGATTCATACAGCACTCTACACCTAAGACACATTCCCAGCCCTCCACTTCAGGTTTCTTTCTTTCTTTTTTTTCGAAGCTGGAGGAATTTATGTCTAGGCCTGAGTGCTGTCCTTGAGTTCTTCAGCTAAAACCAATCCCCTACTACTTGAGCTACAGCACCCCTGGAGGTTTTTGGTAGTTCACTGGAGAGAGGCCTCTCAAGCAATTTCCTGCCCAGTCTGGCTTTGGACTGTGATCCTCAACTCTCAGGCTCCTGAGTAGCTAGGATGACAGGTGCAAGTCACCAGTGCCCAGCTTCCAGTTCAAGATTCTAAGTGCTGAAAAGGAGATTATAGTCTCATGGGACCTTTTGTGTCTGGGATATTTTGGAACCGAAATCATCATATCTCAGCTTCCTGGGTAGGCAGGATGACAGACCTCAGCTACAGATACCTAGACTGTAACACTCTGTTGCAAGGGGATCCTTTGTTCCACGTGGAAGAGGGCTAGCTATGAGCCCAACATGGAAGGGTCAGGGGCTAGGCTCTGAGTTCAAGATTCATGACCGAGAAAAATAAACCCAAACAATTGTCTGCAGGAGACAAACATAATTTTGGCCCTGACGTGGGGACATATCTGAGCCTCAAGTTTCTCTATAGCACAATTATCGGTCTTGTGGAGCTCTTACAAGGACCAGATGAAAGTAGGACTCAACACACGAAACCTCATGAAGGACTCATCACATAGATGTATCCCACACAATGTCATTAGAATTAGGGTGCTTTCATCAATATCACCATTCTTTCAGAAACACGTCACAAACCACACAAAGCTCACATCTAATGATTTAGAGGGGTTTTTTGGGGGGAGTTGGAGTCAGCCACAGGGATTGCATTGAAAGCCTGGTTACAGTCCTAAGATCTTTTGCTCAAGGCTAGAGCTCTACCACTTTGAGCCACAGCTCAGAGTTTCACAGACTTCCTGCCAGGGCTGGGTTTTAAACTCACCAGTGTCAGATCTCAGCCCCCAAGAATGTTGGATGACAGGGGTGAGCGAGCCAGCAGCATCTGCTTCTGTGCAGCTGGGTTGCAACGGTTTACCTCTGGCTAATTCAGGTGAGACAGCAACTACTCTGCACCAGACTGCAGACTTGCTCTGTGATGAGGTATTTGCAGTGATATCCTTATATAGTTGCAGTCAGAACATTCTATCTTTTTGGTGCCATTTCTGGGTCTTGAGTTAGAGTCTTGACACACAGACTCTAAGCTTTCATGCTCAGCTAGTGCTCAGCTGCTTGAGCAACAGCACGACTTCCAGATTTATCTATGCACACAGTAGTGAGGAATTGACCTTAGGACTTTGCATGTACTAGGCGAGCACTCTACCACTGAGCCCCAGTAGTGACAAGTGTATAAACATATAAATGTGTAGATTGGTAGATAGATAGATAGATAGATAGATAGATAGATAGATAGATAGATGTAGATGCATAAAGCAAGAGACATATGTCTGTATACTATGAAATTGCATATACAATATTACTACCGATTATTGGCAATTAAATTATTCCTTGCTTTTTAAACTATCATGGTTGAATACATAATAAAGGCTTAATTGAAAATTAGTCAATGTAGTATAATTGTTGTGTATAATTTTATAATCATAAACTAACTACCAACTTAATTGTTACGTTTATAACATTCCATTTGTATGGATGTATATGGGAATGGGTTTCTTAGAATCTCCACCATTCATTAGTGGCAATCCCAGGATTCGACCTCCAGAACTAAGTTGCCAGTTTCGGTATGGCTTCCTTAATAGCCTGCCAAACATCTGCAATGCAAGGTCATGTACACTTTCTGGGACTTGTCATTTAGACCCAGGATGGTCACAATACAAAGGGAAAAAAAAAGTGAAACCACCTTCTTGAACTTCTCAGTTTTATGCTGCTCCTTTTTATTTTTATTTTTTTGCCAGCCCCAAGATTTGAACTCGGGTTCTCGAATACAAGGTTCTGCTGTTGCAGAAATGCCAAGACCGGAGTGCAAGCCCTGTGCTCGGCTAATAATAATAATAATGATAATAATAATAATAATAACAACAACAATAAAGCCCTGGTTTGGAATTTGCACCCTTTTCCTGGCAGGCCTTGTATTTGAACTCCGGGTATGCATAACTCTGTGGCACTGTAGGTGAAGGGCAAAGGCTCACCGTGCTTGAAGACAAGAAATTCAGAGCAGTTCTCAGGGCCTGAATAGAAGCCCCAGCACTGGAAAAAGGAATATTAATATATGAGATCTATTTACATACATGGTTTTACTGTATATGATGCTTATTACCCTTATTTATTTAGTATTATTATACATATAACATTTTTTATTACATCATATCACATAGGATATATCCACATATGGATTATGCATCATACTGAGACCCAGGACTTTCTCAGAGAAGGAAAAAATAAATATGTCAAAATTGGCTTCTTAATCCACGAATAAATTTTTGGCCATGCTGGGATTTCAACCCAAGGCCTTCAATGGCCAATCCATAAACGGGGTCACAGTCTTAGCACACCAGCCTCTGGCAAACTGAGCTGCCAGGAGTTCTGAGGACCTGTGATCAAGCCATAGGAGTGCCTTATAGATAGATAGATAGATATGTATATATATATATATATATATATATATATATATACACATACATACAGAGAGACGGAAGGTGAGGATATTAAATTATATATATATATATGTAATTACTAATTATTCATTACTAAATAGTGCCTCCATTTAATGAAGTATCACGGTTGAATACTTATGAAAGCATTAATTAAAAATTAGTCAAGAGCCTTCCATTAGGGAAATTATACCATGGTGCTGGAATGGAAGATATATATCCAATAATTTTTGTGTGGCATTCTAAAATAGAATCATGGTTAACTGCAAGTTTATTACTTTGATAATATTCCATTAGCATTCCCATGAATAGGAAAGATCTCCTTCCATTTGTGGGTGGCAGTCCTATCATTTGAACTCAAGGCCTGGGTAGTTTACTTTGAATGCAAACTATTGGAATGACACCATGAAGATTTCAGATTGTTACAATTATAAAAAAGAACAAAAAGAAGAAAACAAACCCAAGAGCCATGGGCTCCTGCGTATAATACTAGCTCCTCAGGAGGCTGAAATGTAGAGAATGCCAATTTGAATTCAGCGGGGGCAGGAAAGTCTGTGAGACTCTTATGTCTAAGATATCACAAGAAAAAAATGAATGGAGCTGTGGCTCAAGGGCAGAGCACTACCCTTGAACAAAAGGAGATCAGGGACAGGGCCTAGGCTCATAGTACAAACCTGGAACGGCCCCCCCAAAAGGAGGCAATGACTCCATGTCTCTGTATATGGATGGATGATGTATGGATGATGGGCATTCATCAGGTTGCCCATGGCCAGCCCCCCAACCTGGTCAAGCTGGGAAAAGCCCTGAAGAGTACTCAGTCTCAGCGTGCAGCTTGACCAAAGCATCCTTCTCTGCCATTTAATAACTGAAGCCTTATATTCTGGCTGAAGTCTCCCATCAGGATACCTAGCAGCCAGCCCCTGCCTCCAGGGAGAACACAGTTCCTAGACTGTAGGAGTTGTCGAAGTTTCTGGCTCTATAGTCTCTATCCCTCTGTAGGATGTGAGCCTAGATCTCTGAGGCCTAGTGGCTATCACTCATTTATAATTCGTCATTGCCGAGACTCAGGCTGGTCCCAAATCTTAGCAAAGATATTAAATAGTCAGCAATTTCTATGCCAAAAGGGGTATGCCAATAAATCCCGCCCTCATAACTCCCATGAGAAGTGAGCCTTGGGCTGTAAATGTCGCTTAGTGGTATACTGTTTACCTAGCACACACTAAGTCCTGGGTTCCATTCCTCAGTACCAAAGAAACAGAAAAAGCCAAAAGTTGCACTGTGGCTTAAGTGATAGAGTGCTATACTTGAGCAAAAGAAGCTCAGGAACATACCCAGACCCTGAGTTCAAGACCCAAGACTGGCAAAAAGAAAAAAAAATGAGCCTGGTATGACATATTCTTGTGGGACTCAGAGGAGGGCCATGGTTATAGAGGTAGAGTAGAGGGAAGCTATTGGTGGCTCACCTCTGTAAGCAACTCAGGAGGCTGAGATCTGAGGATCCCAATTGGAAGCAGTGAAGTCTATATGAGACACTTTTCTCTAATTAAACACCCTAAACCCAGAAGTAGAGATGTGGTTCAAGTAGTACAGTGCTAGCCTTGGGCACAAAAGCTCAGGGATTGGATAGAATCCAGGCCATGAATTCAAACCCCAGGACTGGCACACGCACGCGCGCACGCACGCGTGCGCGCACACACACACACACACACACACACACACACATCAAGATAGAGCATTTGCCAGTCACTCTGCACAAGTGCCATCTCTTGCAACTCAATATTTAAAAAAAAGAGGGATAAGCGAAGATAAGACTTGCTCCAGGAGGTGATATAACCATGCCAAATTTCCACAGGAGTTCTAAGATGTGGATACAGGACAGAGAGCCTAAGGCAGAAGGTACAGCATGGGCAAAGGTCTTGAGGTGTGCTGTAGAGCAGGTAGTGTGGGTGGAATGAAGTTTCTGTGGCTTCAGAGGAGTCTGTCAGGACATTTCATGGTTGGGCCAAGGTTTGTACTTGAGTCACAGGGCAGAGGGTGGGGTCCCAGAATGGGACCCGGGGAGAAGAATAGCTTGGCTTTTCACCACGGACCCCTGCCATTTCTGGTGGCTGGAAGCCTATTTTTCACAGTTCTTGACCCTCAGAATTCCTTTGCCTGGAGGAGTCAGTACAAATGCAGGGAAGAACTCTTGCTTAAGAAAAGCTTCTAGCCCAATGCCACCAGTGGCTCAACCCCTCTAAATCATAGCTACTCAGGAGACTGAGATAGAGATCATGGGTCAGGCCAGCTCAGGGGAGGAAAATTAGTGAGACTCTTCTTGCCGATGAACTACCAAAAGCCAGGAATGGAGTTGTGGCTCAATTGGTAGAGAGCTAACCTTGAGGGAAAAAGTTAAGAGACCAGAGCCCAGATCCCTGAGTTCAATCACCAGTACTGGCACCTAAAAAGTAAAGAAAAGCTTTCAAGAGCTCCTAGTCCACTGTGGTGAAAGGCCAGATCAGGCAGGCCCCAGTAGCTCACACCTGTACTCCTAGCTCCTCAGAAGGTTGAGATGTGAGGATTGCAGTTCAAAGCCAGTCTGAGCAGGAAAGTCTGGGAGACTCTGATCTCCAAGGAACCTCCAGAAACCAGAAGTGGCTCTGTAGCTCAAGTGGTAAGCTGAAGAGCTGGGGCACAGTGCCCAGAGTTCAAGTCCCATGACCAACACCTAGCCTGCTTGGTCTTACTCTGTGTCTCTAGGAAGAGTATTTTCCAGTGGGCCCCTGAGGGTCTCCCAATATCTAGATCTCCTACAAGTCTTTAGAGCAGCCTGTTTGGAGGCCATTGCCTACAGATCGGCCACAGTACCAGAGAAGAGTCGAGCCTTGGGGTATGCAGCTCATCAGAAAGGCATCTGTCATGGGTGCAATATCGATCTGAGCAGTAATTCGATGTCTCAGACCACGGTTCTAGGCCAGGAGGGGCAGAAGCTGCAAGATGTCACACCAGGTAACGCCTGCTCATGTGGGCATCACAACAGTGTGAGTTTGTCAGGCACACTTTGGGCAGGTGTGGAGTTGAGCTCATGAAAGGTTGTAGGCTCCGGAATCCACAGCTGGCTGGCTGCTGCTTGTAGCAGACACTATCCCAGGAGACCCAGTGCTCAGGCCACTGCTTTCCTCACCAGTGCAAGGGGGTGGAAGGGGGCAGATGAAAGTCGGCAATTGTAGGCTGATTACAAAGGAGCATCCCTAGTGTCCTTCCCTTGGTCCTGTGGCCCTGTGCATGGATGGAGGGGTAGGTTCCATGGAACTTACTGCCATGGCCCAACCCCTCAGCCCAAGAAGGACTTAGGGAGAAACCACTTGATCTGGCTTGAGAGTTTGCTATGAATATGACTCAAGACTGCCCCCAGTTCTAGCTCAGCTCATCATTACCACCTTCCTCTGTGTGTGTGTGTGTGTGTGTGTGTGTGTATGTGTGTGTGTGTGTGCGTGTGAATGCACACATTCTTGTACACATCTTGGTACTAGGGCTTGAACTCAGGGCCTGGGCTCTCTCCCTCACTTTTTTCATTCAGGGCTAGCGCTCTACCACTTGAGCCACAGTTTCTCTTCCAGGCTTCGGGTGGTTATTTGCAGAAAAGGGTCTCACAGACTTTTCTAGCTGGGCTGCCTCTGAATAGCAATCCTCAGATCTCAAACTCCTGAGGAGCTAGGAATATGAGAGCATGAGCTATTAGCATCTGGCCAAACTCCTTCTTGGCTAAAACAGACTATCTCTCTCCTAGCTGATCACCCATCTACAGTTACCCCTCCTACCCCAGGCTTCCGACAAAACATAAACTCCTCCCCTGAGAACAAAGAAATGGGATCAGGTTAGAGGTTTATATTCTCCACATAATCAGGGGCTGGTGGGAGCTGACATGGAGGTCAGAGATCTAGGCCAGGGCAAGTAGGCAGCTGTTAGAACAGAAGAGAGTAAGAAAAGACATCCTTGCAGCTAGATGCCAGTGGCTCATACCAACAATCCAATTACTCAAGATGCTGAGCTCTTAGGGTGGCAACTTAAAGCCAGCCCAGGCAGGAAAATATGTGAGAAACTTCTGTCTACTAAACTACTAAAAAAGAAGGAAAGGTGAGTTGTGGTTCAAGTGTTAGAGTGTTAGCTTTGAGCAAAGGAAGCTCAGGGACAGTGCCATGCTCTGAGTTCCAGCTCTAAGATTTTTGTAAGACACCCCTCCACCCCAATCAGGCCATAAATCCAGATTTTGGTCCTCCTAGATCTCACTTCTGTTCCTGCCACTTCCACAGCACAAGTGGCCGGTGTGTGGCCAGCACTGGGTTAAGAAGTGACCTTATACAAGGGGGGCATAGCCAGGTCAAGGCTAATGCCCCAGCGCATTGAGGTACTGGCCATACCAGTCTCTCATCCCCCAGTTCCCTGGCCCTGGAATCTAAAGTCTGTGCCTCTGTATTCTGGGCATCCAGTATTATCTAGAAATACCTAAGAGGCCCAGCTGTGGCTGGAAGAAATACTTGCCTTCAGAAATGTACATTGACATTTCCTAGACACCAACCAATACTTCCAACCCATCTTGGCCTCACCTCCCATGTAGCCCCAAATCCACCTTGCTTGGGCAGCCTTTAGTCAGCTATCAAGCTTAAGTTGGCCAGAGCCACTGGCAAGCACCCTTGCCCCATTCCACTGCCAGACTGCTAGAAGTATGATATGTCGCCAGAGGGCCAGCTGAGGAAAAAGACAGGATATCACATGACTGACCCTGCTCCCCACCTCAAGAGGAAGGCGAGAAACTATGCCAGCCAGCCCTGCAGACCCAGAATCCCCTGGAGGCAGACAAAGATATGGACAGCCGGACTTGGGCCCCAAAGAAAAGCTGGAATGTGCAGGTCTCTGACAATTTAGGACTCATTGTAGACTAAAGGCAAAGTTGCCTACTAAAGGGCTAAAGGCAAAGTTGCCATGGAGCAGTGTCACCATCCGAGGTCAGAAAGAGCCAGACAAGCACCCAGGAAGTGGACAGAGAAAGATGAGGGAATGATACACACACACACACACACACACAACACACACACACACACACACACACACACACACACACACACACACACACACACACACACGTGGGTAGCCCAAGGTCTCGGCAGTCCCTGAGCATCTGAACATCCCAAACTCTGAGAAGATGGCACTACTGTCCCCAGACCAAATGTAGACAAATCAAGAGCCTCTCACACATCTGGAATGGCTCATAACACAGCATGGCATTTCCTTATGTATACACCTCTATGAAGAAAACTCATCCACCTTATCTTTGGTTGTAGGTCATGGGGTTTGAACTTTGGCCTTCCCGCAGACCTCAGATTTTCAGCTGAAGGTGTGCACTCTACCACTGGAGCCACAGCACCACTTCCAGTTTTTCTGAAAGTCTCACTGAGTTTCCTGCCCAAGCAGACTTTGAACCATAATCCTCAGATCTTATCCTCCTCAGTAGCTAGGATGACAGTTGTGAATCAATGGCAGCTCCGAGCTTCAGCCACCTTCTTGCACCCAGGGGAAATCAAACTTGTCAGGCCTCAAGGCACATGCAGTCCTTCACTTAAGACTTTGACATCAGCATCCAAAACCATTCTTCCTTGGGTGGAGAGAATATAATTGACACTACCCTCCCACCCCTGCTCCTATTCGCCCACTCCCTGCCTAAGACAGGCCACAACCTCTGGAGTTCTTGGTAAGGTAACGCCCACCATGCTATGACTTCACACTCGGGAAAACCTGAGGAGTTCTTAGAAATGTCTCTACACTGAGGCCAGCACCTGGTCTCCCAACCACAGCAACCCCACTCCTTCACCCTCTCTTGCAAACAAGGTTTGTCTTTCTTGTTTTACTGGTAGAGAGGCTTGAACTCAGGGCTTGGGTACTGTCCCTGATGATAATTTTTTGCTCAAGGCCAGTGGTACCACTTGAGCCATGGTGCCACTTCTGGTTGGAGATTGGAGATGAGACTCTCATGGGAGCTTCCTGCCTGGGCTAGGAAACAAGATTCTCTGGATCTCAGCCTCTCAAGCAGCCTGGATGACAGGAGTGAGCCACCAGCGCAGGGCTTATGGTGTCTCATTTTTTAGAATTTCCACCTAGTCCTCCTCTACAAACTACAACTTAGTCACTCCACTATCTAATTCAGGGACAGGGAGGCTCGGAATCTGGGTAGGGACATGGGCATTAAAGGGCCCCCTTCACATCACTACCCATCTCTAAGTTCCCATCCACCTCCTCTCGATGGCCTGGTCTTCTGTGGCAGATCAGACACACTAGGACTTCTGGGGCCTGTATCCCCTCGCCCCACCCAACCAGTACCTGAGGATTTCTGGGGCTGGCTTCTCCAAGTTTCGGTGGAAGATGTTTGGAGGGTTGCTGATAACCAGTTCCAGGGGTGCCCAGCGCAGAAGGAGGGTCCATCTCCCCTCTGTCAAAGAAGGAGACATGACTCATGGATGGATCTATTAAGAACTACAGGGTATAACAATCCACCTATCACCCATGTCCCTTGGAGTGCTGTTTTATGTTGACAGTCCTTGGGCTTGGCCTGGGGGCCCAGGCACTGTCCCTGAACTTCCTTTTCTTGAGGCAAGCACTCTCCTGGTGCCACTTCTGGCTTTTTCTGTGTATGCGGGACGTAGGAATCGATCCCACAGTTTCCTGTGCTCTAGACAAGCCAACTACTGCTAAGACAAAATCCTAATCCTGGATAGTGTTCTTATGTGACCTCTTGGGCCTGTCTCGGAACAATCTTGTATATCTGTACTGAGTTTCTCACCAGCAGCCGTGGCTGGAAATGAACATGCCCCAATATGTTGTCCTTTATCTACAGCATCTTTACTCTCTATGCTTCCTGTCAGATCCTCCTTGTTAAGAACGACCTCTTTCAAGTGCTGCCTTTAAGAAGCCCACTCTAGTTGCTCTGGTGGGGACAGGGGTGGGAGGATCTTCTCAGCTCCACACAATGCCAACCTTGTCATGCTCTTCCTTCCGGCTGGTGTAGATTGAGAGCGCACAAAGGGGAAAGCCTGGCTTTCACCACCCAATTTCTGAAGGCTCTGATGTACTACCCAGGGACAGGTGCTGTATCACACTCCATGACAGGGCACTCGAGGCCCACGCATTCTGTTGGGAAGAAATGAGGCCATTTCTTTGTGTGGGCTTGAACTGAGGATTTGGGAGCTGTCTCTCTGAGTTTTTCTGTTCAAGGCTGATGCTCCAGCACTTGAGCCACAGCTCCACTTCTAACATTTTGGTGGTTCCATGGAGAGTAGAGTCTCACTTGCTTTCCAGCTTATGGCTGGCTTCAATCTTTGCACCTCAGATCTCTGCCTACTGAGGAGCCAGTATGTCAGGCGTGAGCCTGAGCAAGATATGACAAGCACCAGGTCCTTTCTTTTGAGCTTCTGTTTATTTCGTGTCAACTAGCAAGCCCTAATTAAAATTGTTATTTACAGGAGATCAAGTTCCTCTCCTAGGTCAGTTAATCCAAAGAGATAAAATGTCTTTGGAAAAGGCTTGTCTGAGTTGGCTTGTCTGTGTTTGTGAGAGTATGAGTTTCAGGGATACCTACCCCCATCTCTCCGGTGCTTCATTCTCCCAATGGTAAGTACATCCATGATCTCCACACTAAGGAAGGCGGGTAGGGGAGGGTTCATAAGGTCAAATCAAGTGGGATGATCTGAATTCTATCCTGCAACTGAAGCTGGGAGAGATAATAGAGAGGAGAGGTTTAGAGGAACATCAAGGGAAGCCCCTTACATTTGGCTACAAGTACCAGAGAAAAGAATGAATCCATCCTTTTTGGTAGTAAGATAACAGGTGCCCAATATTCATTTATTTTATTTTTTTTGTGAGTCCCAGGGCTTGGATTCAGGGCCTCGGTGTCATCACTGAGCTTCTTTTACTCAAGGTTGAGTCTCTACAAATTGAGCCACAACACCATATATATCTTTTTTGTGGGGGTGGGAGGTGGTTTATGGGATATAAGAATCTCCCTGCCTGGGCAGTCTCTGAGTCAAGACCTCAGCCTCCCGAATAGCGAGGATGACAGGCTAGAGCCACCAGCACCTGGCCGCCACCATCCATTTATAATTCCCTAGGGCCAGTGCTGGGCCTCCCGCCCTGCATCCCTGATGTTTTGAGTTGGAAGCAGACATGAGTGGGTTTGATACTTCAACAGCCTACCTACCTTTGAGCATCGTTCCGGGTCAGTCTGATGGCGGCTTCCTCTTTATCCACAGGAATGACTTGGCTCTGTCACCAGAAGAAATATCCCCCAGGAGGTATCAGGTCTGAGGTCTTTCCTCTGCACACCACATCCCCTCCCTGAAACGATACACCCCAACAAGGCAAAGTAGACATAGAGTGAATTCATTTTCTTATAATCAGAGTCTGGCCAGATAGGTGGCAGTGAGGATCAGAGGCCCCTGATTCGGTTGTGCAGTTGGATAACATGATGCCTCCTCATCCACTTTCCTTTAACTGTCTTAGAAGAGGGTAGTGAGGAAGGACTCACCAGATGAACTGACAATGAATAACTATCACGGTCTAGCCCAGGCACAGAGGGGCTTACCTGCAGGAGTGAGTTCAACAGCCTGAGCAAGAAAGCTCCAGACCCACAGCCTACCTCCAGAATGAGAGGGCTATCTTGGGTCCGAGCCACACATGATGATGCTAGGACACCTCCTCCAGCACCCATTCAACAAGTTCCTGTGTATGAGACAGAGAAAGAGTTCCTATGAGAGAGAGAGAGAGAGAGAGAGAGAGAGAGAGAGAGAGAGAGAGAGAGAGAGAGAGAGAGAGAGAGAGAGAGAGAGAGAGAGAGAGAGAGAGTTAGAATTACACTTAAGCCCTATAATGGTAACTACAAAGGAGGCTGAGATATGAGGATCATGGTTCATAGCCAGCCCAGGCAGGAAGGTCTGTGAGACTCTTATCTCCAAAAATCACCAGAAAACCGGAAGTGGTGCTGTGGCTCAAGTTGTAGAGTGCTAGCCTTGATCTGAGGAGCTCGGGAACAGCGTTCAGGCCCAGAGTTCAAGTCCCATGACTGAGAAGAAGTGGACTTCCCACCACAAGAAGTGGACTGAATAGCACCCATTGTCCTAGGGAGCATGGCAGTGAAGTCAGGTCAGGCTTTCTTTCAGCTGGGGGTCATGAGTAGGTCCCCCCGCTTCTCCATGCCTCATTTTCCTCAGCTGCAACATTGAACAGTGAAGGATCCCCTTCCTCACGTGGATAGGGTAAGGATGAAAGAAAGCCATACCTGTGGCATGATAAATAACAGGCCCCATTTGAGCCCTTTCCAGGAATCTTCCTGTCATATGCTCACAGAATTGCCAAGAATCTTATCTGATGACCACTCCCTCTATGCCTGTCCCTGCCCCAGAGATCCCACTGTATTGACCCCTTGTTTTCTCACAACTGTCCTGTGAGGATACTGAGGTCCGAAGGTTCCATGCCCAACCCAGAACTTCAACTCTGGTCAAGAATCAGCTGCTATCTCTGTCCCCCTGGGGAGCCACCCCCTGCAGGCCTCACCCCCAGGATCTCCTAAGCTCCCTCTGCCACCAACCAGGCCCAAGGGAGTAGACAGTTCCAGGGCACAAAGATCCATTGGTATTATAATTTAACAGTGCTGAGTCCCCTTCAAGCACCTCACCCTTCCAGGCCCCCAGACCTCAGTCACAAAGCACATTCACCCCCCAAAGATTGCAGTTAGAAGTTACCAAAGGGTCCAGTGCTCCTTGTTACAACCAACTTCTACACACACACACAGACACACACACACAGACACACACACACAGACACACACACACACACACACACAAAGCTGGCACAGGTGGTTCCTGTCTGTCATCCTCAATACTCAGGAGGCTGAAGTCTGAGGATCACTGTTCAAAGCCAGCCTGCACAGGAAAGTCTCTGAGGCTGTCATCTACAGTGAACCACGAAATAGCCAGAGGTGGAACTGTGGCTCAAGTGTCAGAGCACTAGCTGTGAGCACAAAAGCTCAGAAACAGCACCTAGGCCCTGAGTTCAAGGCCCAGTTCTTCTACCTCCAAACAGACACAGACACAGACACAGACACACACAGACACAGACACAGACACAGACACACAGACACACAGACACACAGACACACACACACACACACACACACACACACACACACACACACATGAAAAGCCCAAGGCTTCAGCAGTCCCTGAGAACAGAACCGTAAACTCCCTCCATTAGGTCGAGCCTCTCACATATCTGGAAGGTCTCATAGACCAGCATGGCATATCCTACCATACGCAGTGGTATGCAGAAAACTTACTCACCTCTTTTTTTGTGGTTGGTCATGGGGTTTGAACTCTGGGCCACGGTGTTGTCCCTCAGCTCTTCAGATGAAGGTGAGCACTCTCCCATTTGAGCCACAGCACCACGTCCTGTTCTGTGGTTGATCCATTGGACATCAAGTCTCACAGACTTTTCTACCCATGTTCGCTTGGAATCACGTTCTTCGCATCTCACCCTTCTGAGTATCTAGGATGACAGTTGTGAGGCACCAGTGGCTTCCGTCTTCAGCCACCTTCATATACCCAGAGGAAACCCATCTCCTCAGGCCACAAACTTCTTGCAAACCTTCATTTGAGACTTTGACACCCAGCACTCAAATCCATCCTTCAATGGAGGGAATAAAAACACAACAATCTCACCCCTGCACACATTTGCTCACTCCCTGCCTGCCACAGTCCATGTCCTCTTGAAGCTGTGGCTTCAAACTGGAGCAAACTTGGGGAGTTCTTAGAAATGTCTGTACAGTGAGTCTAGAACCTGGTCTCTCACCACAGCACACACTCCACTCTCCCCCACACCTCCACCATCCTTTGCAGGCAAAGATGTCTTACTTTCTTTTTTCTGTTATGGTGCTTGAATCTGAGCCTGGGTGCTATCCATGATCTCTTAAGCTAAGGTGAGCACTCAACTAATTGAGCCACAGCACCCCTTCCAGTTTTCTGGTGGTTTGTTGGAAAAAAATGTCTCAGGGTCTTTCCTGAGCATGCTGTCCTTGACCTGTGATCTTCAGATCTCATCTCCTGAGTACCTATGATGACAGCCATGAGCTACTGGCAACAGGACAAACATATTTTTCCATGCCTGTCATCCAATACCCTAAGGAGACTGAGATCTGAGGACTGCACTTGGATGCCACCTTTGGCAGCAAAGTCCATGAGAACTCTTTATCTCCAATTAAACATCCAAAAGAGTTGCAAGTGGAGCTGCGGCTCAAATGATAGAGTGATAGCTTTGAGCATAAGAGACAAGAGATAGGACCCAGTCACTAGGTTCAAGCTTTTTCTAGTAAAGACCCACCCAAGAAAGGGAAGCAGGTGGGTATATGGGAGTTGAAAGCTCACACATAATACTCAAGACTCCCAGAACAGATCCCATCCGGCTCTGATTCTCTAGATTCTATGTCCTATGTCATGGCACTATTAGATGTGACTGACCATGCGCCAAGTTAGGACATTCAAGTACAATTTCATACTGAGGATCCCCTGACCTTATGAAAGACTCAGGATATCTCACTGTCCTGCCTCAACACTGGGCAGTGAGGTGAGTTCTAGTTATCCAACCACAGGATGTGGGAACAAAAGCATTTCTTGGCCAAGAGATGCAGACTGGAAGGCTCTAGGTCCGTCTCTCTCGGGAAGGGGAAAAGGCTTGATCCATCACAGGCATGTTCCTAGGTTGTGAGTATCCTCAAAGAAACAACCCTGCTCAGAGCCCAGTGCCCCTTGTTTTCCCACCAGCCTCCCCAAGCCTGCCCCACCACCAGACTGCCCTCTCTGAATCCCAGATCTGCCATTTAGACTAAAGGCTGAGCCAGCAAAGAGACCCACCCCTGCCTCTGAGAATGGCAGTCACAGGTTCCTAGAGTCCCCTAGAGGAAGTCTCCGGGTAACACAGGTCCTGACTCCCACCCTCATTCCCTGGCTGTCCTATGCCAGTGGCACACTTACCTCTGTCTCTGGTCTTGAACACTGGAGGTGTGATCTTCAGATTGAGCCCTGGAAATCCCAGTCCCCAAAGTTGTACTGCAGAGGCATCCTGCGGTGGACGACAGCCAGGTGCTCAATGGTGAACCCAAGACCCCAAGACTTTTAATAACCCTATGGTTGGTCAAAGGCTCTATCACTGATGGTCTAGATTGTCGTGCGAGATCATGGCTCCAATGTCCTGACACACCTGACCTGGGATCATCCTCCCATTTCATCTTCCTTCTTATCCCTTGCCCCCCACCTTGACACTGCGTCACCCCAACACCTACCTAGCTGTTGGAGCTTTTCTTCTTATCTGACCAGAAAATAAATTTGGTGGAGCCAGGAGAGATTAAAACCTCGTGACCCACCCTGAGCCCTAGGGTCTACATCCTTCTGCAGTCAGCGACCACACAACACCTGGATTTCATGAAGTTGCTGATAGGTCAGCGGCTTGGTCCTACATACTGTCTTTAGACTCTGAAACTTTGCCCACAGAGATTGTGAATGGTTGGCTCACTTGATCCAGGGCCTCCAAACCAAGGCATGCCTGTTCCCCCTTCTTCCGTTCCACTTTTTCTCACTCCATCCTTCCCTCCTGTCACTCTCTTTTCCTTTCTTCTCTCACTCATGGGCCTTGACCTCGGACCCTGGATGCTGTCGCTGAGCTTTTTTACTCAAGGCCAACAGACTACAACTTGAGCCACACATCCACTTCTGGTGTTTTCTTTTTGGTAGTTAGTTGGAAATAAGAGTCTTACAGGATTTCCTGCCCCGGCCTTAAGCCTCAATCCTCCCATCTCAGCCTCCTAAGTAGCTAGGTAACAGGTGTGAAGCACCAGCATCCAGATCAATCTAAGGTTTCTTCATGTGCTATGGAACCAGCAGTGGATCGTTTCATCTATGACTCCCGGAGCCTGTTGCACACTATAACTGTTTTTTTTGGATAAGTATATGAGCATCTGCCTATGACAACACTATAGAAAAGTCCCATTCTATGCAGGTAAGGATCCTGGGGGAGAGGGCAAAGCCTAATGAAGCTCTCCCACAATTCTCCCTCCTCCCTCTTCCCATCCTCCTGGTGCCACCACACTTAAATCTTTTGGCTCCTAGGATGTGAGCCATGATGTACTAGCTGGATTCTTGGGCCTGTGGAATGCCTATCTTCTCAAAGATCTCTGTCCAGCAGCTGACCAGCTCTGTGGCACGCAATTCCCCACTCAGGTGTGAATGAGGTTGCCAGTGAACTGAGGCCTGGCTCAAGGGGCCTCCTCTCCTCCCCCCTGGGGCCAGGAAGGATGGTCTACCACATCCTGTCCCCAAGTTTCATGTTGCAGAGAAAGGATCCTCGAGGTATCCCGGGTTTCTGAATCTCCCAGAGTCCCATGAAGGTGCTGGGAATCATCTTTGCTCACAGCTGAAGCTTGAACTCAGGGTCCCTGAGATTTGTTGCATTTTTAAACAATTTACCATTTGAGTCGTGCCTCACTTCTGGCATTTTGCTGATTAATCAGTGATAAAATTCTCAGGGACTTTATTTTGTGGGCTGCCTTCAAATAGGAATACTCAAATCACAGCCTCCCAAGGAGCTAAGATGAGATACATGAGCCAACTGCTCCCAACTTCTATTTACTACTTGTATATGAGCTTTCACAGACTAAATTGTTTTACACTTTTATTGAGCTCAACTATATCGTTTTCCTTTCCTATAATTTTAATGCCAAATTTAAGAATGCTTCATCTCCAAAATGGTCAAGATGTCTTGACAATTGGAGTCATTGGACTAGAAGGCTGCTGGTATCTAAGATAGTACTAAAATGTTAGACTTGATCCTATCTATATGACTGCTTAATACTATTGCTTTTTCAGTCAGTATTCTTTTTATTATTGGTGTTGGTGGTTGTGCTGGTTGTGGGCCTTGAACTCTGGGCCTGGATGCTGTCCCTCAGCTCTTCAGCACAAGGCTAGAATTCTACCACTTGAGCCATAGCACCACTTCTGGTAAGCAAATTTCTTTGCTTTAATTCACATCACTTTTTTGTTTTATATGCCACGTTTTAATCCAGCTTGAACTTAACATTTGAATAAATTGTTATGTTTAAGTCAATGTTCACTTTTTAATTCTCCCAAATACTGTCTAACCTATCACCACTTATTAAAGCGAATATCATTCCTCAAATGTTTGGATTTACCCCTTACTAAATATTCTTTGATAACATTTACGTGGATATAATCTGGTGCCCTACAGACCCATTGAGCTGTATAATCTTTCCTCCACAAATATAACAATTTTACACTAAGAGTTTTACTATTGGACAGAGAAATATATTCCAGCTTATTTTGCTTTGTCAATGACTAAAATAGTGCTACACAGATGCTTTTACAAATTGTCATAAACATAAATAAAACTGTGAAACTGAGCTCTGTTTTCTCATGCTTGTAATCATAGCTGCATAGGAGGCTGAGATCTGAGGACTGCGGTTCAAAGCCACCTGGAATGGAAATGTCCATAAGACACTTATGTCCAATTAACCACCAGAAAACCAGAAGTGGCACAGTTACTAAATGAGTGGAGCATTCACTTTGAACTGAAGAGCAGAGGGACAGTGACCAGGACCAGATTTCAAGCCCCATGAATGATCAAAAAAAAAAAAAAAGGGAGGAGACAATTTATATTATTGCTCAATTGTATCCTCCAATACACAAAAATTATGTCTCCATTTATTTAGATTTTTCTTTTATATTCAGCATTGTATAATTTTCAATAAAGATGGATGAACAGCACTTTAATACATTTTGTCAATATTTGAAGACAGCACAAAGAAATTCACAGAAAACAGTTGAAAAATGAAAGGCAATGGGAATGGAGAAAGAAAGAAACCAGAAACAGGTTAATCAGACCCTTCATTAATATGTGAAAGTGTAAAATATTTCAATAAGTTTTCTCTGTACAATTAATATACACCAATTAATAAATATCTTCCAAAGACTTTTGTACTCAAGTATGGCATAAAGGATAAATACAGATTCTGTGGTGAAATGAAAGAAAGAGATGAGAAAATCCATAATTATAGTGATTGTGTAAATAAACTAAGAAATTCGATCAACATTCTGAGGACTCAGTTCATTGGACTAGAAAGCTGCTGGAATCTAGGATTATACTAAAATGTTAGAATTCAGCCTATCTTTAAGACTGCTTACTACTACTGAATTTCGGTCAGTACTCTTTTTGTTGTTGGTCGTGGTGTTTGTGGGGGTTATGGGCCTTGAATTCTGGGCCTGGGTGCTGTCACTCAGCTCTTCAACTCAAGGCTAGAATTCTACCACTTGAACCATAGTGCCACTTCTGGTTTTCTGGTGGTTTATTGGAGATAAGAGTCTCATGGACTTTTCCTGTACAAGCTGGCTTTGAAACACGATAATCAGATCTCAGCCTGCTGAGTAGCTAGGATTACAGGGGTGAGCCACAGGCAACTGGCTCCTCTGTACAACATCAACCATAATATAAAATGTAGTAAAATCAATAAAGGACGTGTTTAACAAATGAAGTAAAATGATAACTTACAGACAAATGAATATAATAATATGCATACATGCCTATATACATGTATATACACATCTGTATATTCTTATATATATATAGGTATTAGTATATATACACATATAAGTATGAATATACACATATATTCATATAGTGTGTATATATATAAATTTATTTAAAGAGACTTGAATCAGAAATATATTAATAGTATATGAATGCCAATGAAAAACTTTAACCATCCTAAATAAGTTATAAAAAATCCAAATACATATCTCTATAGTAATATAATAACAACCAAGGAACATATGGAAAGATCATAACATACCTAGACATTGCATACATATAGAGATTAGTGGAAATAGAAACAATAAGATACCCCTGTACAATCATTATGTAGAAATTAGAATCCTTATACATTGGTATTTGACATTTAAAATTATATAGTCAGTTTTTTGAACATACTGACAATCTTTAAGATATTATATATAGAATTGCGTCTATGATCCAGCATTTTGAATCATAATGTTATATACAAAATAGATTGCAACATATGTCCAATGAGACACATGTACAAGAATATACATAGCAAAACCTTTTATAATAACATATCATAAAGTATTTAAATGTCCATTCAGGATGTTATTCCATTATACACATGCTCTATCCATGAGAAAAGTTTACATGGACTTACTTTAGAAACATAATATTGCATGGGAAAAATGGATAAAATAGACTACATTTTCTAATCATATGAGCTTTTTAAAATTGGCTCATCTGTAGAGGAAGAATATGAAATAATAGCTGCTCAAGGGAGGTAGGTTGGAATGTTGACAGGAAGTGACTAATAATAAATATGGGAGTATGGGGCTGGGAAGGTGGCTCAGTGGTAGAGCGCTTGCCTTGCATGCCTGAGGCCCTGGGTTCGATTCCCCAGCACCACATAAGCAAAAAGGAAAAAACCGGAAGTAGCGCTATGGCTCAAGTGGTAGAGTGCTAGCCTTGAGCTGAAGAGCTGAGGGACAGTGCCCAGGCCCAGAGTTTAGGCCCCACGACCGGACCCAAAAAAAAAAAATAAAAATAAAAAATAAGTATGGGAGTATTTTGAGAGGGTAGTAAGGATAAAATGATCTAGAACTGAAGGTAATATTCTTATTCCAACACTTTAACATTCTAAGAATCATTTTACTTTATCGAAGAATTACAAATTGCATTTACATTAACCTTAGGAAAAATTTTAGAATGGTAGTGGGTGAATATAAGTGATAATTTAGAGTTTAAAATCACAGAATTCTATAATGCATAACATTAGTATGTTGCTGAATAAGACTATCAAGAAAATATGAGCCGTGGTATATCTTCTGAGTGACTAAACATACAATTGCGAATATTCTACAAAATTATGTAAATTGAGGGATGAGATAGGATTGAGAAGAATGAGGGATAATGTATAGGGGCATTGTATAGGGCTGGGAATGTGGCTTAGTTGTAGACTGCTTGCCTTGCATGTGTGAAGCACTGGGTTTGATTCCTCATTACTACATAAAAAAAAAATCTGGAATTGGCACTATGACACATGTCATAGAGTACTAGCATGAGGAAAATAAGCTCAAGGACATTGCCAGGGCCCTGAGTTGAAGCCCCAGGACGAGTGAAAAAAAAGGTGTATTGTATTAAGCCGGGCACTAGCGGCTCCCACCTTTAATCCTATATAATCAGGTGTCTGAGGATTGAGGTTTGAAGCCAGCCCAGGCAAGAAAGTCTGTGAGATTCTTATTTCCAGTTAAATCTCAGAAAGTTCTAGCATTCATCCAAAGGCATTCAGGAACAGCATTCAGACCCAGAGTTCAAACCTCAGGAGAGAAAAAAGAAAAAAAAAAACCTCACTAAACACTATTCTTTAACTGCTTTGTCAAAAAGCAACTCCCATACAACTACTTAAAGTTAATTAAAAATATGATAAAACACAAGTCATTTTGGGATCCAGACATAGATAGAATACACGGGACAAAGTAAATTTTATATCATGCAGTTTAATTTGTAATTTGTTCTACAGTCTTCTTAAGTCATTTATGAAATTGACAATGCTGTCAATTATAGGTCTATTTCCTTGAGAAACAGATTGAATTCTGCTATCTTTTCATAGGAAACCATAGAGGTGATTTTTTGCCTCTTATTGAAGTATATCTGATATTTTAAACTAGATTTGTCCTAATACAATATTAATTTAAACAATCATTTCATTAGGGCGATGTTGGTCAGATTTTTTCCAGTAAATCTTATCCCTTATAATACATGAGAGCATGCTGTGAAGTCTCCTATTAATATGCCAAATTCTTTATAAAATTAACTTAAAAGGGGGAAAGATTAATCTTGGTTTCTGATTTTACACATTTCAGTTTATATTTCTTATCCTCATTGCTTTCGGTTGGTGGTGGCACAGTACCCCATGTCAGGAACATGTGATGGAGTATTTGTATTCATGGAAGACAGGAAGTAAAGAAAAGTAGGAATAAGAGTGGAGAAAAGGAGAAACATGAGGAAGTGAAGAGGGAGAGGGAGAAGGAAAAGCAAAAAGAAACAGAAGTAAAAGAAGGAAGAGGAGGAAAGGACTTTGATCTTAACATTCTCTTTGATCACAAGTTCTCAGTGACCAAATCTCTACAACTATGCCCACGTGAGAGGGTTCACCTTTTTATGGTAACATAGTGAAAGCTAATTATTAATCCCTATCCTGGCTCAAGTGGTAGAGTGCTAGCCTTGAGCTGAAGAGCTGAAGGACAGCACCCAGGCCCAGAGTTGAGGCCCCACGACCGGATCCCCCCCCCCAAAAAAAGATTATTTCATCTAACTCATAATGATTTGAATTTTTCATAATTTTATAAAATTTCTATTCAAGTTTTTGTCATCTGTTGTGAGGTTCTTTCTTTGTAGTTGAAGAAAAAATAGATACTATCACGATCATTTATTTCTTAATTATTCTATAGAGTAGGTATAACATGAATTTCCTACCATTCAAAAACAAGTTATGTTCAATTCTAGGAATAATTGCATGAGTCATGGAATATCTTGCTTTATGTCATATTGAGATTGATTCAATATCTAAAAATCACTGATGGCATAATACATGAAATTCAATGTTTCTCTGAAATGTCTTAGTAATCAAACTTCAGAAATACATGACCAGTAAATAAAATTTTTATATACTCAAAAAACGTATGAATCTATATTTTATGTCAAAAAATCTTAGGTTTAAAGGAAGAAAAAAATCATGTGACCACAGTAGATAATATTTAATTTAATGAAAAATTGCTTCATTAACTCTGTCAGAGCCTATTGCTTTTAGCTTACATGAGAAATTTGATTAAGGATCCTTTTGTCCCTTTTGAATAATAGAGCATTTCAATTAGTGCAAAGATTCTGACATTTAAACCATTGAATGTATATTTTTTTTATAAAAATGAAAACTATTTTTCACAGTGCATGTTCAGGTTTAATAACTAAATAAATATCTAAATGTTAATTTGTTAAATTGAGCCTCTAGAATTAAAATAATAAGAAATATATTTTATTCTTAGATATATCTGTGCTTAATATGGGTTTCTCAAGCTTGTAATCCTCACTACTCAGGAATCTGGGATTCAAAGCCAGCCTTGGCAACAAAGAAATAATCTTATAAATATGTTCGAAACAATTGCAAGAAAGAAAAATAAACATTTAAATACTTATCCTAGGGTTCATTTCACCTAACATCAACTTATCTGACCTATTCTGCTTGTCACAGACATGCCCCTCCCCCACGGTATAACCACTGCTTGCATTGTATTTGATGTTGGTATGATTTGTGGAGGGCAAGGGAAAAATCATATGGTTTAAATAAGGATACAGGTGGACCCATTGCATCAATGAGATGTACAAGTCATTATGTAGAAAAACGAACTTTACAACTTTGACGGGGGGTGGTGGATGGGGCAGGAGGGGCGGAGATGAGAACGGTTGAGAAGTAGAAAAAAAGGATGAGGCAACAAAACTTGATAAGAAATGTACTCATTACCTTGCCCATGTAATTGTAACACCTCTGTACTGTATTTTCACAATAAAAAAATTAAAAAATTTTAAAAAGCCAGCCTTGGAAAGCAAGTTCATGAGTCGAATCTCAATTAAACACACACACATCACGACATACACAAACACACAGACACACACACACACACACACACACACACACAAAGCCAGAAGTGGAGTTGTGGCTCAAATGTTAAACCAATATCCTTGAGAGTTCAAATCACAAAAACAACACATACGCAATATTATGTCTAAATTCTTATTTTACTTTGAGGAAATAAACAATGTCATGGAAAGTGATATTTGTTACATATCCTGCAACTTTTGTGAAGTTGTTTTTAGTATAATTTTTCCTAAGATATAACATAGGTTATTAAAATTAATATTATTCTAGTATATTCATAATTACTTATAACACCTTAAAGTACAATAGTTGGTATTTTTTCTATAGCCATAAGAAATATTCTGAGTAAAAGATTGGAAGAAAAAAATAAAAGAAAAAGAAAGAAAGAGAGAAAGAGAGAGGTAAGGATGGAGGGAATGAAGGAGGAGGGAAAGAAGGAAGGAAGGAATGAAGGAACGAAGGAACAAAGGAAGGGATGGAGGAAGGAAGGGACAAAAACGATTTAATTTATAAAATCAGGTATTTAGCCCAACATAAACTTCATGTAATTAAACCTTTAGTAAATGCAATTTTGCAATTTTCTTTTGCATGTTCCCCATGCATGAATGAATCCAGCAAATGAAGAATCAGAAATACCAGGTGTATTTGTTTGCATCTGTAGTAAATAGGTATGCAAACCTTTTTCTCAGTTTCTATACATCATCAAATAATTATTTGTAAACAATTCACACTTAGTTATAAATATTTTAAAATCTGAGGTAACCAAAGGTTGCCAATACATTATATACTATGAATACTAGTATTTATAGTGCTATTAATATTACAGTCTTCATTTTTCATTAATTGTAACAATTTTATTTTGTATTTTATCAGACATATTAGCATACTCTGATTTTGGTGACTGTGAGAGTTCTAATAGCAGACCTTAATTAAAATCAAAGGAGATCTGTATTTGTTGGCTCAAACAAATATTTTTGAAAGCAATTAACACATCGGAGATTGTTCAAAGACATCAGAAGGGCTTTAGGCTGTACCACGTTTACATGGTTACCTATGATGTGATTCAAGAGTCACTAAACAATCATACTTCACTTTGCCAACACTATAATTATCCTCATTGTAAGAAGAATCATTCACATAATTCACATGATATAAGATTGTCCTTGTTATTATTTTCTATGAAATAATATCCAAATGATACACCACACTGAGTTAAAAAAAGGTTGCAAAGTGTATTGGACGATGTAACTCCTTCCAGATAAGCATGTTGAAATTCTATTCCTCTGCCTGGTGACATTAGAATGAACGTTTCAGACATTACCCTGCAATATTGATCCTGATAAAAGAAGCCTAATATAATTACTCTGCCACGTGAACGTCCAGAAAATAGATTATAATGAACCAGAAAGTGGACCCCATTAGACAAAGAATTGCTTTGAATTACCATTTTTATAATCAATGTTTAAACTTCTAGAGTATGCATAATATACTCCTGATGTTTTTTAAGCCACTTACTTTGAAATGTACTAACAGCCCAGTGGATGAAAAAAAGCAAAGGAGTTTTGATTTAAATTTCACAAATTGAACTGCGCGCTCACACAGAGAGTCTGGAACAAAGGAGCCAGACACAGCGGGCGAGCGGATTCTACTCAACACCAGCAAAAACCAACAAGGAGTGGACATCTTCATCCTGCAGTGTGCAGACAAGAGACGACCCAGGATCCAAGAATTGATGTGAGTAGAAGTCTGACGTCCTCACTCCTTCTCAGGGAGCAGAGGAGGGAAGGCTACCCCTCCCCCCCCAGCACCAGTGATCTCCATCTTGGATACCGACAAAGCTCGTAGGAGCTGCCAGCTCCAACCCAGGCCTTGGAATAAAATGAGTCATTTAGCAGGTCACAAGAACTTAACGGCGAAGTGACCTGCCAGACTCGGCTCCATCCAGGGAAAAGTCACCCAGCTCAGGCACCAGCCATTGGAGTGGCTTTCCTCACTGGGTAACCACAGGCAGAGGCTGCCCCTCCCTCTAGCAGCCTCAACAATCAATTGAAAAACAGAAACCCTGAGAACGGCTCCAGGCTGGGCTCTATGAGTTTTTTTTCACAAAATAGCCCCAGGAAAAAGCTACTGATTGTTGAAAGTCCTCAAATCTACCCAGAATCTAGCCTCACCACTGCATCCCCCTCTTTTGTGATTCTCAAAGCAGATCACCCTCCCAGTAAACTAATCTGGGAGGGGTATCTCAAAATCTTGGGTAAAGCAGAGCATTTTTCTGACTGTTCGAAGAAACTGACTTAAGAAACCAATCAAGCCACGGCACCTCAAGCTGACCAGAGACTCCAACAAGCGGCTGTTTACACACAAAAGGGAGATACAGGATTCTTCCCACCCCTCCCAAAAAAATCAAAAAAAAAATCAAAGAACTTTTTTTTTCTTCTTCGTCTTCTTTTCTTTTTTTTTCTCTTTTTTTTTCTTTTTTTGTTTGGTACCTTATGTATAAATAATTTTTTTCCTTTTCTAAAAATTTTATTAATCTTCAATTTTTGCCTTTTTTGAAAAATAATTGTTTTCCAGTAACTTTTTTTTCCCTCTTATAATTTTTATTTTAGGAATACATGAATGTGCGTTTTCCTTTCTTTTCTTGTCTTCTTTATCTTTTTCTTTCTTTCTTAACTATCATTTTGTTTTTTTGTCTAGCTCTACTGAACTTCTGAACTTTTTTTCTCCCTTTCTAATCCTTTTCACCTTTTCCTCTCTTTTGATCTTCTTTATGTGACTTAACTCTTGTCCTGCACATCCTCAGATAAACCTGTAGTTAACTAGTAGACCCTATCCCCCATTGTGTACACACTTAATCCACAAATTTATTACTCAATTCAAAACCTCCAAGACTTAAATTCCTTAATAGCAGTACTACCTCTTTATACCTATATAATATTCTAAGCATTTTCTTAAGTTTTTCACTTCTCCTCTATGTCCCTACACTTCTATTAATATACTCACATTCCTCTCTAAATAGATGGTCTTTTAATCTCCATAATAATATTAATTTTTTTCTGTTCTCTTTTCATTTCCCTTTCCCTTTCTTCTTTTTCTCTCTCTCTCTACATGCATCCTACCCAACCTATTTCCTGCATTAAGATTAGGACATAGTTAACTCTCCCTGTGCCTCCCCACACCAATCTGTTCCTATTTTTTACCCACATCTCTCCCTAACCCTAAAAATTTCTGTTTTCCAAATTCTTCTCTGCGGTTCGAAGTCCATTAACATATAGTTGTTTGATGTTGAATATATGTATCTGTTGAACTAGATTGTATCTGTAGACTATTGACTGTATAAATGCAAACGTTGGTTGATGGTTGCCTTAAAATAGTGTTCTAGCACAAAACTGGTGCTATTATCATCTCAAATGGGCAGAGTAAGCCGGAAAAACACAAGAAAAATGGCAAATCCGAGTATCTCAATTCCCAATCTTGATAATCAGGGGTCAGATCAGATAATGAACAACCCAGAGGAGAGTTCCCAAATAGCTCTAAAAACACTGGTGGCAAACATGATAAATGAGAAGTTTGACAACTTACAAAGGACTCTGTATGAGCGTGATAGGGAGAGAGAGGAGGCATCCCAAAAGTTTATACAGGAATATCAAAAGTGTCAGGAAGCTACTCAAAAACAGGATTTGCGTGAACAACTTGAGAATAATCAAAGAGAAAAGGAGGAATGGTATGAGCAGGCTGAGAACTCTCAAAGAGAACTGCAGGAATCCCACGAAACGGGAAGAAAGAGAACTGCAGGAATCCCAGAAACGGGAGGAGGCTAATCAAAGAATAATTCAGGAACTGAGAGACCAGGTAGAGAATACACAAAGATCACTAAAGGCATTCATGGAATCTATTAACAAAGAGCTGAAGGAAGTCAGGGAGACCACAAAGGGAATGCTGAATGGAAGCCAACAGAAGGAATGGGAGTCCAAAGAAACCATAACCACTCAACTAAGTGATTTGAGAACAAACACTGAACACCAAATTAAGGAAGTAAAGAAATTCATACAAGACCTAAAATAGAGCTTCAACAAAGAACTTGAAGCCATCAAAGCTGACCAATTAGAAGGAAAAGAGATAAAAAACAAAGTAGAGAGTCTTGACAGCAGGTTAGACCATGCAGAAGATCGAATCTCAGGGATTGAAGACAGCCTAGATATTATAGAGAAAGAACATACAACCATCCAAGACAAGCCCAAGAAATATGATAGATCTATCCAACACCTGGAAGACACCATCAGAAGGCCTAATCTAAGGATAATGGGTGTAGAGGAGCACCTAGAAACAGAAGTTAATGGTCTAGGAAATTTGTTTAACAGGATCCTAGCAGAGAACTTCCCAAACATAGAAAAAGATAGGCCTATTCAGATACAAGAAGCTTTTAGAACTCCAAATAGACCAGACCAGAATAGGACATTCCACCGTCAAATTATAATCCACACAGGATCAACTCAGACAAAGGAAAAAATCTTTAAAGCTGTCAAGGAGAAAAGGTTGATCATTATAAAGGGAAACCATTAGAATCACCTCAGATTTCTCAGCAGAGACAATCAAAGCAAGAAGAGCCTGGAATGACGTATGCCATGCCATAAAAACAAGCAACTATCAACAAATAATACTGTCCCCAGCTAAACTCTCCTTCATAACTGAAGGCCAAATAAAAACCTTCCATAGCAAATAAAAATTGAAACAATACATCTCCACAAAACCAGCCCTACAAAGATTCTTAAAGATGTCCTACACAGAGAAAACCAACAAGACCACAATAAAGGCCAAGAAACTGTACCCAAACTGAGAATCCAAGAACCATAGGAAGAACCCAGTTTTCCCAGCCCCCAAGAAGGTGGATAACATGGCAGGAACTCCCAAGTACCTCTCAGTCAGATCTCTTATCGTTAACGGACTGAACTCTCCAATTAAACGACATAGACTGTCTAGATGGATTAAAAAACAAGACCCTTCTATCTGCTGCCTGCAGGAGTCACATCTTGCCCGTAAAAACTAACACATTTTCAATGTTAAAGGCTGGAACAAAATCTACCAAGCAAACGGCCCCCATAAACAGGCTGGAGTTGCAATCCTAATATCAAATAAAATAGACTTCATATTAAAATTCCTGAGAAGAGATAAACAAGGTCGCTACATACTAATTAAAGGATCTCTCCTTCAGGAGGATATTACAATTCTGAATATCTATTCGCCAAACAATGGAGCACCCAAATTTATCCAAGAAACACTACTTTCCCTCAAATCCCATATAGATCCAAAGACATTAATTGTTGGGGATTTTAACACACCACTCTCCCCACTAGATAGATCAACTTGGCAAAAACTCAACAGAGAAACCGCAGATCTAAACAGATGCATAGATCAACTAGACTTAGCAGACATCTACCGAACATTTCACCCAGCAGCATCAGAATACACGTTTTTCTCAGCACCACATGGAACGTTTTCTAAAATAGACCACATTTTAGGCCACAAAGCAAACTTGTCTAAGTTCAGAAACATTGAAGTTATACCTTGCATCCTCTCTGACCACAAGGGAATATAATTAGAACTCAACACCAAAAGCCACCAAAGAAAGTCCGGTATCACATGGAGGCTGAACAACACACTGCTGAATCAAGAGTGGGTCATGGAAGAGATTAGAAAGGAAATTCAAATGTTCATGCTTTTCAACAAAAATGAACACACAAATTACCAGCTCCTCTGGGACACAACAAAGGCAGTACTCAGAGGCAAGTTTATAGCTCTGAGCTCCTACATCAACAAATTGGAGAGATCTGAAACTAGCAATTTAATGACACATCTAAACCTCCTTGAAAAAGAGCAGCAAGATAAACCCCAATCCAATAGACAGAAAGAAATAATCAAAATTAAATCAGAATTAAATGAATTAGAATCCAAAAAAACTATAGAAAGAATCAACAAAACAAAGAGTTGGTTCTTCGAAAAACTTAACAAAATTGACAGACCCTTAGCAAATCTTATCAGAAAAAGGAGAGAACACACCCAAATTAATAAACTCAGTGATGAGAATGGAAACATCACCACGGAAAAAACCAAGATTCAGAACATTATAAGGGAATACTTCTCAAAACTTTATGCTAATAATTTTGAGAACTTGACAGAAATGGACCTTTTCCTAGCATATATTGACATGCCAAAACTAAACCAAGAGGAGTTAAACCAGCTCAACCGGCCCATATCAAGCATTGAAATAGAAACAGCAATAAGAGCCCTCCCAGCTAAGAAAAGTCCAGGACCAGATGGTTTGACAGCGGAATTTTACAAGGCCTTCAAAGCAGAGCTCACACCAATACTCCTCCAACTCTTCAATGAAATTGAAAGAGAAAGCTCACTACCGAACACATTCTATGAAGCCATCATAACCTTCATCCCAAAACCAGGCAGGGACTCATCAAAGAAAGAGAACTATAGACCCATTTCTTTGATGAATATTGATGCAAAACTTCTCAACAAAATTTTGGCCAATCGACTTCAACAATTCATCCAACAAATCATGCACCATGATCAAACATGATTAATTTCAGGGATGCAAAGCTGGTTCAATATACACAAATCAATTAATATTATTTATCACATCAACAGGAGCAAGAATAAGAACCACATGGTTATCTCAATAGATGCAGAAAAAGCATTCAACAAGATACAACACCCCTTTATGATGAAGGTTTTGGAAAAATTAGGAATCCATGGAACATTCCTCAATACAATAAAGGCTGTATATGACAAACCTACAGCCAGCATTATACTCAATTGTGAAAAACTAAAGCCATTTCCTCTTAACTCAGCAACAAGACAAGGATGCCCACTCTCTCCACTTCTCTTCAATCTAGTATTAGAATGCGTAGCTACAGCAATAAGACAAGATGCAGACATAAAGGGGGTCCAAATAGGTTAAGAAGAAATAAAACTCTCTCTCTTTGCAGATGACATGATCTTGTATTTAAAGAATCCCGTAGACTCCACTCCCAAATTATTCAAGCTGATTCAAAACTTTGGCAAAGTAGCAGGTTATAAAATTAATCCCCAAATATCAATGGCTTTTCTGTATGCCAACAATGAGAAAAGTGTGGCTGAAATTAGGAAAGCAACTCCATTTGTAATATCCCCACACAAAAAAAAAATACCTAGGAATTAACTTAACTAAAGAAGTGAAGGACCTCTATGATGAAAACTTTAAAATCTTGAAAAAGGAAATCAACACAGAACTTAAAAAATGGCAAAACTTCCCATTCTCCTGGATTGGAAAGATTAACATCGTGAAAATGGCAATACTTCCCAAGGCTATCTACAAATTCAATGCAATACCTATCAAAATTCCAACCTCATTCATCAAGGAAATAGAAGAGGCAATCCAAAAATTCATATGGAACAAAAAAATACCCAGAATAGCAAAAACGCTCCTCAACAGAAAGAACACTGCTGGAGGAATATCAATACCAAATTTCAAACTCTACTATAAAGCCATAGTAATCAAAACAGCTTGGTATTGGCATAAGAACAGACCTCAGGACCAATCGAATAGAATTGAAAAGCCAGAAATGATCCTACAGACCTATAGCCATCTAATCTTCGATAAGGAAGCTAAAACAATAGAATGGAAGAAAGACAGCCTCTTCAGTAAATGGTGCTGGCAAAATTGGTTAACTACATGTAGAAAACTAAACCTAGATCCTTATATATCACCCTGCACCAGAATCAACTCCAAATGGATCAAAGACCTTGAACTCAAAGCAGACACTCTGAAAACATTACAGGATGGAATAGGAGAAACCCTATGTCTCCTAGGCTCAGGCCGAAATTTTCTGAATAGAGACCCGGAAACACAACAAATCAAAGAAAGGTTGGAAAAATGGGATTGCATAAAGTTGCAGAGATTCTGCATGGCAAAGGACATAGCTAGCAAGATCAATAGAAAGCCTATGGATTGGGAGAAGATGTTTAGTAGCCATACAACGGACAAGGGTCTCATACTTAAAATATACTTGGAACTCAAAAATTCAACCCCCCAACAACAAATCCTCAAAGAAACAACTGCCCAATAAATAAGTGGGCGAAAGACTTAAAGAGAAATTTCTCTGACGAAGAAAGAAGGATGGCCAATAGACACATGAAGAAATGTTCAACATCCCTAGCCCTAAAAGAAATGCAAATCAAAACAACATTGAGATATCACCTCACTGCAGTTAGAACGGCAAAAATCCAGAACTCTAACAACAACAGATGCTGGAGGGGATGTGGACAGAAAGGAACTTTACTTCATTGTTGGTGGGAATGTAATCTTGTTCAACCACTTTGGAAAGCAGTATGGAGGTTCCTCAAAAGATTTCACATAGAACTCCCCTATGACCCGGCAATCCCACTTTTGGGCATTTCCCCAAATGTTTACAAACAAGACCACACTAAAGCTACCATCACAACTATGTTTGTTGCAGCATTATTTACCATAGGTAAGATATGGAACCAACCCCGATGACCCTCAGTAGATGAATGGATCAAGAAAATGTGGTATATATACACAGTGGGATTCTATGCCACCATCAGAAAGAATGACATTGCCCCATTTGTTAGGAAATGGAAAACCCTGGAAAATTACATTAAGTGAAGTAAGCCAGGCCCAAAGAAACATAAGTCCCATGGTTTCCCTTATTTGCAATATCTAGTATATGTATGAGTCAAGCAGAAAAGGTCAGATATTGTGATGTCAGGAAAATGAACCCTTAGATACGTATTTTAATGTTTTTTCTTTCACACATGTGTTTCTAATGCATTTATAAGATTATCTCTTTGTTGCTTTGTATGTCCCTCCCCCACACTATAACCCCTGCTTTCACTATATTTGATGTCAGTATAACTTGTGGAGGAGATGGGAAAAAACCAGTTGTTTAAGGATACAGGTAGAACTGTTGCAACAATGAGAAGAACAAGCTGTCATGTCCAAAATGAGCTTTACAACGTCGGTGCGGGGGCGGAGGGGAAGGGGGAAAGGAGAAGGACTGCGATGGAGGGGGGAGGGGGGAGGCTGGGAAGTGATGTGAAGGGTAAACAAAGGAGGAGGCTGCAGTGCTTGGTAAGAAATATACGCATTATCCTGCCCATTCAATTGTAACCCCTCTGTACAGTATGTTCACAAATAAAATAAAATTAAATTAAAAAAAAAAGATGTGGGAATGCAACAGTACCAGTCCCAATCACTAGTTTTAGTTTTACAGGTTCAGATATCTGTTATGACTGAGGATATCACACAGGCACTGGCAGCCCTGGGCCAAGGAACCCCAAGGCCATTGGGTAAGGGGACTTGTTTTAAATGTGGGCAAGAGGGGCACTTTAAGAGGGACTGTTCACAACAATTCCTCAACACCCAGCCCAGGGGGTCCAAACTGCCCCCTACACCCTGCCCCAGGTGCAGGAATGGGTACCATGGGAAAAAGGATTGTCGATCCAAATATGATTTAGATGGGATGCTTTAAACTAGAGGAGGGGCATCTTCCAGCCCCGTTAAGTCAAGGAGGAACCCCCTCTCATCTAAAGCCCTGGCAGCCTCATGGCAAGACAACCCAGGCCCGTTGGACTGTCCCACTGGTAAAAAGACTCAGCCCTAAACTGAGTATTTTTATAGGCAGGAAGTGGATTCACTGCCTAATTGACACGGGAACAGACAGAACTGTACTCAGGGAGGAGGAAGTGCCCTTGGAGTGGAAGCTTGCACCCGGGTCCACAATATTGGGGGTAGGGGAAAACTCCTAGTCCAAAGAGATGGTTGCCCTTATGAAATGGACTAGCCCAGATAGAAAGCAGGGAAAGATATGCACTTTAGTAGCAAAAAAAAAAAAAAACTCACCACCAATTTACTAGGGCAAGACATGCTAGGACAAATGGATGTTATGGTCACTACAGACAATCGAGCATTCTATGATGATATCCTGGATGGAGAAGAAGCACAAAGGTTTAAATGGGATCTAGAGGGACTTAAGGAAAAAGATTTTTTTAACTTTCATAATTATAGAGAGGAACATATGGTATCCACTTGGGTGCACCCCCAATCCTAAAGGCCACTGCCCACAAATACCTCCCGTCAGGTGGAAGACGGGAATCCCTATTTGGGTGGAGCAGTGGCCATTGACAAAACCTAAACTTGTGGCCCTCCAACTTTTGGTGGAGGAACGGATAAACCTTGGGCACATACACCCTTCTATGAGTCCTTGGAACACCCGTATTTGTTATCCAAAAAGCATCCAGGGCCTGGCACATGCTCCAAGATCTATGTAAGGTAAATGAAAAGATGGAGCTAGTAGGAACGCTCCTAAAGGCTATGCCATGGATTCCTACTATACCTTCAGAATATGCCTTGGTTGTGATTGATGTTAAAGATGGTTTTTTTCTCTATCCCACTGCATCTGGAGGACTGAGAGAAGTTTGCCTTCTTCATCCCTTCTCTTAATTTTTTCCAGCCTGATTGGAGTTTCAAATGGATGGTGTTGCAACAGGGAATGGACAATAGCCCACTCTTTTTCCAACATTACTTAGCCACACTTTTAGGAACTGTGCTGGGTTCAGATACCTCCCTTGCCTATGCCTACATGGATGATATAATTCTGGGGCACCAAGACCCGGGCCACCTGGAGGGCCTTGTGGCCCAGGTTCTTGTCATATTAAAAAAGGAGGTTTTACTATAGCCCTCAATAAAATTCAAAAGTACCTCCTTTTAAGGTGCTTGGATCCCACATTATCTTGTCTTAAGTCTGCCCCCATAAATCTTTGCTGGATATTCCAGCCTCTCTGACCCTAACCCAACTTCAAAGTCTTTTAGGGGAAATCAACTAGCTGTTGCCATGGGTTCCCATCCCTAAATATTGTCTTGTGCCCTTATTTGCCTTACTAAAAGACATGATGCCCCAAGAATATTTTTACAGTTTCAAAAATACATGGATGAAGTTTCCTTGAAGAGGTATTCTATTCTTGAGCCCATTTCCCTCTGGTTGCTTGTGGGTGACACATTGATTCCTGCAGTTTTAACTCAAAGGGGGGAGCCATTAGAGTGGGTTCAAACTCCCCTGGGGGACACACTTTGGTTATACTCTCAGGCAGAACAAATTACCGATGCTATCATCAAGGGAAGGACCCAAGCCCAAAGGAAATATGGCCTTGACCATCACTCCATTGTTTTTCTTTTTCAGATGACAGACGTTGAGGGCTCACTCGAGCTAATGCTCATCTTGCTCTCTCCCTAGAGGGCTTTCTAAGCCATATTGACTGCCATTACAGGCCATCCAAATGGACCGTCATGTTATGGTGAGTTCCCCTCAAAATGCCTTCTCTATTTTCTCCTACACCTATTCCTGGCACCCGTCATGTTTTTACTGACAGAGGTAAAGCCGGCTCTGCCTATGCAGCCTTTGATGTGCAACAAAAGACCCCCAGCCAACAAAGATTTCAACCTTGTCAAGGGTCGGCACAATATAAAGAAATGTTCACTGTAATAATGGCCCTTCAGGATATTCAAAAACCCTTTAATTTCTATTCTGATGGCCTATATGTAATTAACTTGCTCCCTCATATTCTGCAGGAACATATTAAGCTGGATGGAAACTCTATTTTCCCCCTTATGGTTACCTTTAAGGGCCTATTAGAAGGATGGGGAGACCCTATTCATATTCAACATTGAGAGGGCATTCAAAACTTCCTGGATTTTTATCCATGGGCAATAATTGGGCAGACCAGTTAGCTACTGGCCCACAAATATTAACGTTACAAGGCGCCACCCATTTACATGATTTAATCCACATCAATTGGAGAGGTTTTCAACATAAATTCCCTCAGTTTCCTGTAAAGGACCTCAAAAGGATAGGACATACCTGCAAAACATACCAGCCCTTCTTAAAAGTACTCCCTTTACAACCACCAGGATTAAATCCCAGAGGCCTCAACCACAACATCCTCTGGCAAACTGATGTTACTCATTTCTCAGGCTTTGGTAAGCTTAAATATATTTTTGTTTCTATAAATACCTATTCATGAACATGTTGGGCCACACACATAGAGGAGAAAAACACTAAACATTCACAAACACATTTTCTTCAATGCTTTGCCACCTTGGGTCTATAACCACAAATTTAAACCGATAATGAACCCTGTTTTGTTTGTATAGCAATGTCAGTTTTTTTACAGATTGCATATTAATCATACTACAGGACAGATTGCATATTAATCATACTACAGGAATTCCCTATAATCACCCAGACCAATCAATTATAGAAAGAAAACACCAATGTCTTAAGGAAAAATTATTAAACAAAAAGGGGGAGTTATCACCCATATACAGTTACAGATAGCTTTATTTACCGTTAACATTTTTAAATTTTTCAAAGATGCAACTGAATCCAGATTTCAGAAGCACTGGGGACAATTAACCCCTAAGCCCCAAGTGAAAGTCAGGTGGAAGGACCCTCTGACACAACAATGAAGAGGACCTGACCCGCTAGTTACCATGGGCAAGGGATTTGGATGCATTTTTCCCATAAAGGACACAGCCCCCATTTGGATCCCAGCCAGGAACCTTAAGTTTTTACCCATTATCTCTATACACAAGGATGCCCAAGGATAAACTAAACAACAAGGAAAGAATACGGCTCTGGTGGCCGTGGCTTGTGTTTAAAACAGGGAAAACTAAAAAGATAACTACTAACCATCCCCAATGGCAACCAGCCCTGGAGAAACTCTTATGTTAGCTAACAATTGCAGATAGTGATACTGCAGCTGTTGCCTGTCTTGACACTCCCAGTCCCAGCAATGTCCCTATGGAATCCACATCAACCTAAACAGGTAACCTGGGCAGTGATCAGCAATGGCAATGGAGAAATCATCAATAGCACCACGCATGATAGGGTGAACTCTACAATGATGGGTTGGTTCCTTTTCTTCCCTTTCCATGCTGCATTGTTTTTTTGCTTGCTGTGTGGTAATAAACAAATTCTTGCTTGATTTGACTCCCTGCTGTGTCTGTCTCCGAGGCTAAGAGAGGCTAGGGAATGGGTGAGTCGTGCACTTACCTTTCCTCTCAACCCGTCCGTCTTCTGCAGGACAGACGAAGACCCAACACTTTTGCTTCTCTTGTAGGAGTCTTCAACTTACTTGCTACCTTTGAGATTCTGTTTCCATAGGCAGTCACTTTCTAAGACAATGGGTTTTTGTTCTCTAGCATGATTTCAGTGGGACAGTAACCAACACATAATATATTACTTAATGGATAGAAGAAAATATCATAGGAAATTGTTTTGGACATGGAAGTTATGGTTATACTTTTAAAAAATAGCAAAAGAGGTACAGGTTTCTTTAGAGCTTGTAAAATGAGTATGAAGTCTTGACCTTAGACATGCCAAATTCTTACCCTGGCACACACTAAATTCCTAGCAGTACTGGAGGATTGAACCCAAAAACCTGTACTTGTGAAAAAGCATCTCTATTACTACCAAACTTGCAGATTATAATTGGATTGTTTATTTTGAGGTAGTATCACTATGCCTTGGCCTTTTGAACTGTAGTCCTCCTAACACAAGCATAAAACATTGCACCCAGCAAATGGTTAGAGTTTCTGAAACTTCTTTTTGTGTCTGGGCTTGCCTGGAACTGGAATTCTCTAATATCTGTTTTCCAAGTAGATAATATTATAGCTTTGAGCCACTTTATTCCGTAAAAGTATACAATTTCAAAATATCTTGATATTACCTATATCTGTGCTTAACATATATAGCTAACCTTAATTTTCTCCCTCTTTTTTTTTTAGTACTCTGAGTTGAAAACGTTGGCTTTCTTTATATACATGGCTTTGTTTTGGATGGAAACCCATCACAATCAAAAGAATCTCCCAAACGTTTATGTCAAAAATCATGGAAAAGAAGGTTCCAGGTTGGAAAAAAAGCACTGATCCCAAGTTATAAATGAAGTATATTCATAATGTTAGTCAATGCTTTCTTAAATATGAGGAAGAAGGCAGAAATGTGAAAGATGTCAGGTCTCTGTAGAAATTCTCTGTCACTTCTCGTTAATTTCCTTCCTAAGGCTTGCTTTATTAAAAACCCTCTGGGTGAATATTGGTTGGACTGATTGGTAATATTCTCCAGGAAATGAAGCTGATTTTAGAAGGCTGATGGTGTGTGAAATAAAGGAATGATGAGAATGAGCAGAGATATTGTTACAGAATGAGCCAACTACATTAATTGCTGCACAGCAAAAAAAGTTTCAAGTCTGATGATCCATATTGGAACATACATAGATAGATATATATACAGATACAGGTAAATATACATATACATATAAATACATACATGAAAAATTAAATCTCCAGTAAAATATAGAGAACCTTGGCGTGGCAAATATTAAACTAAATCAAACTGGTTTAAGGAAAAGTAGAGTAAAATATCAATAGTTTAGCATAGATTTTTGTAAAGGATGAAAATTCTTCCTTCATTATGTACTTTACAAATATCCTTAGTATGTTTTAAGGTGATTTTTGGGAAAATACCATACAGAGGGGTTACAATTACATGGGTAAGGTAATGAGTACATTTCTTATCAAGCATTGTTACCTCCTCCTTTGTTTCCCCTTACTATCCCTTCCCATCTCCCCCTCTTGACCCTCCCCCCCACCTGGAGCCAAATTTGTAAATTTTGTTTTTCTACTTAACATCTTCTATATCTCATTGTTGCAATGGGTCCACCTGTCCTAGCTGCTGAAAATAGAATGATTAGGTATCTTTTGTCAAAAGGTTCATATTTGTGGAAACAAATACCAGCAGTGGTAACTTTTTTTCCAGTCCTTGAACTCTGGTTCTGGGCCCTGAACATGGTTTTGCTGGTATATTTAATGTGAGTTAGTTTTTATTTATTGGATTACTGTCCATGTGGGTAATTACTGGGTCTTAAGGGAGTTCTATATTTAGAATATTGAGGAATCTGCATACTGCATTCCAGAGGGGTTGAACATGTGTAATTTCCCACCAACAGTGTAATAGAGTTCCCATTTGGCTACATCCACGTCAGCATTTGCTATTGTTAATTTTCTTGATAATGGCCATTTAACTGGGACAAGGTAGAATCTATCTTGTTTACTTGTAGATATATAGGCACTTTTGAGCTACCATAAATGATTGAATCTATGAAACCTATATTGCTCTGAGTGTGCATTCCTTTCTCTTATTATAATTTTCCCAAGCTTTTCATTGTCCTTAAGACTGGTGAAAAGTCATCCTTTCTGATGGGTGAATAGAGTTCCATTGTGTGTGTGTGTAACATGATTATATGCCCATGAGTTCATTTCTAAGCCTTCTGTATCAACTGAAATTTTGCAATTCCATATTAAATTTGGATTACTTTCTCTACTGCATTGAAGAATATTGTTGGGATTTTGATGGGTATTGCATTGCCAATTGTTTGGGGACAGCATTGCAAATTTCACAATGTTAATTCTTCCAACTAGGAGGATTGAAATATTTTCCATTTCCTTGAATCTCCCTCAATTTTTCATTTTTAGATTTTTAAAGTTTTCACTGTAGAGGTCCTTCACATTTTTAATTAAATTAATTAATTCCTAGTTTTGTTGTTATTTTATTTTGCTTAAATTTGATTTGATTTTGAGGCTAATACATATGTGTTTGTTTTTTGGATTTCAGCCTGGATCTTCCCATTGTTGGAAACACAGAAAAACTACTGATTCTTGGGGGTTTTATACCCTGCTTCATTGCTGAAGGTTAGCATCACCTTTACTAACTTGACTGAGAAGCTATAGGGGTCCTTTAAATACAAGATCATTTCATCTGTGAAAAGGAATAGGTTTACTTCTTCCCTATTTGGATCCTCTTTTTGTTTTGCTCTTGCCCATTGCACTTGCTAGAAAGTCCAGTACTATATTGAACAGTACTAGAGAGAGTGGACATCTTTTGCTCATTCCTGATTTTAATGTCTTCATGCCTCCACTGTTAGGTCCGTGCTTATTATCTCTTAGTCATATACATACTCTATTATACTGAGGACAATTCCATGTGTTCCTAGCTTCTCAGACCTTTTAATCATAAAGGAGTATTGGATAATTTTAAAAGCTATTTCTACATCAATATAGACGATCATGTGGTTCTTTTCCCTGCTTCTCCTGATGGTGTCTGTTATGTTTATTGACAAGTATATTGAATCCAATTGTATCCTAGGATGAATAATGTTCGATCATAGCATACGATTTTTTTGTTAGTTGTGAAATTGGTTGGTGAGAATTTTATTGAGAAGTTCTCTATCAATGTTTATCAAAGAGTTGGGTTCATAGTTCTCTTTCTTTTATGAGTCCTTATCAGATTAGGGGAAGAGTCTAATTCCAGCTTCATAGAATATGTTTGATAATTCCATTTCCCTTTCTATTCCATTGAAGAGATATATCTGAGTATTGTAAGTTCTTTGCAGGCCTTAATTTCATGATAAATTCATTGAGTCCTACATTTTTCTGTTATGAGAAATTGTTTATTGAAATTTCATTTTCATTACTTCTTATGTATCACTTCTTGGTTCAGTTAGAGTACAGGAAAGCATAAATTTCTCCAGGATTCTCCAGTTTATTGGCATATGGTTTTCAAATACTCTCATATAACAGTCTCAATTTTGCTAATTTATGTGTAGTCTCATTTTTTTCTCTAATTTTATCTATTTGGGTGAGTCCTCTTAGCAGCTCTTAGGAGCTGTGAATCATCTACTGAATATATTTAACTTGTTCTCTGGTAGGAAGCATGTCATATAACCACGTCCTGCTCTTCTTGATCTTTTCTGTGGAGGATATCTTTGATTAACTTCCATCCTGCTGATTTGGTGGAGCTACATTGTTTCTAGTATTCTTTGTCATGAAATATTTTTATATATCCTTTAATTGTAAAGGAATATTTGGCTTGGGACCATATTCATGGTTCATAGTTGTTTGCCCTTAATGTTTGTTATATATCATGCTGGCCTCTTATTTTTTTTTAACCATATCAACTAAGAAATCTGTAGTTATTCTGAATGCATATCCTTTATAAATAATCAATCTTTTCTCTTTGGCAGCTTTAAGAATCCTTTCCTTGATTTCTAATGATCATCTAATGGATTATGATGTGGTGGTGTGTTGTTCTTTTCTAGAATTCTCTGCTTGGTGTTCTAAAGGCTTCTCTTCTCTGAATGAATCTATCTCTTTGGATGTTTGCAATGTTCTTTGCTAGAATTCTGTAATATGTCTCCCATCAATTTAGTGTCCTGCTCTTCTTGATACCAATCTTCCCTAAATTTGATCTTCTCAGTCTTGAAGTTCTGGCAAGATCATTTCTTATTCTTTGGATTTGTTCTAAATTATTACTTCCTCTTTCCTATTAGGTCTTTGACCCCTGAGATTATCTTCTATGTCATCTGTTTGCTGTGGTTATATTCTACTTTGTTTTTTGATTTCCCTGCCTTCTAATTGGTCATTTTTATGGCTTCTATCTCTTTATTAAAGCTTTGTTTTAGGTCTGGTATGGACTTTCCTTACATCTTTTCTTTGGGCGGGGGGTGGGGCGCGGTTGGAAGGGTTGTTTTTATAGCTGTGTCTTCTCTTATAACTTTTAACTAGGCATCCATTTTTTCCTTGTACTCCCTTGCATTTTCAGAATTTATTTCGGTTTGTAGTCTCCATGAGTTAGCTAATCTATAGTTGGTCTTATCTTGTTCACAAATTTCCTTGTAGAGGTTTTGTATCTTTTCATTAATCACATTTTTCAGCAGTATTTGTAATGAATTTTGAAAACTGTCTTCTACATCCTTAATTGTCTGTTCTAATGCGTGGTTATTTACTGTGTGAATTATACTACTTTGACATCCTTTTCTTCTATTTTTTGATTTGTTTTGTTCACTCGGGGGATTTCTTTTGGGGCATCTATGATCTTAATAGATGACTCTTTATGTTCTTGGTTGAATTGCTAGGTGTTGGTTTGATCTTCTGTTTTGTTTGTTTTTCTGGAATTAGGTTTTTGTCTAGACCATTAAGTGTAGGAGTAGAAATCAATTGTGGGAAGATGTTGTGATGTTAATACTTGTGGTTCCAGTTACATTTCGGGTTGTACAGTGATATCTTCAATTGTCTCTGAGTATAGATTTGGCTGTCTCCGTTGTACACTTCTGTTCCTCCTTTTTTCCCATGTAGACCATTTATTTCCACACTGCAACTGTATTTTGAATATGTTGGCCACCACCTTCACAGCAGGCACCTGCCTGGCTGGGCACCTTTTCAAAGATTTCTGTTTGCTTGGAAGACATATAAAATATTCTTTTGAATTGTATATCTATATGTAATTATAGTTGACTTGGTGTGACCCTCTAGAAGTGGAGTACCCTGTAGGACTCTAAAGATCTGTTTCATTAGAGAGAGCTAGGGTAATTTTCTGTTGTTATTGTGCCATTGGTTTTCCTCTTCCTCAGATTTATTTTATTCATTGTTGATTTTTTCCACATAATTTAGGATTCATGATGGTGGTATCAGGTTATTTTTGTTTTTTTGTTTATGTTAATTTGATATAGTGATTTCAGGCTTGTATGAAGAGACAGTAATAATATTAAATGTATTTTATTACATGGAAAGAAAGATAGCAGACACTTTAGCGTATTTACTACAAGTAAATTAATATTAAGCAAAGCTAATTAAAATAATTACTTCATTACTCTTCAGAGGATGAATATAGTACTCTTGGATATCTTGGAGGAAAAGACTTTAGACTCATTACAACTGATGCCTTACATTGATATTACTGGCTAAACTATCTTCTTCAGAAAGGCAAAAGCTCTATGTCTTTCATATTAATATAAAATCATAATATCTGCATGTTGAATTGTTTTTCTCTGCTATTTTCAATTCTATTCTTCATCCATTAAGTATCTAGGGCTTTGAATGACCAATTCCTTAAAATAACTATACTGCTTATGATGTGATATAAATCTCAGTAATATTTTTTCCTTATAGATTTTTATTGTGAAAATACCATTTCTCTTATTGCAATAACTAGTATAGGTTTAAATCAAGCAGAAAAGTAATATTAATATGAATTTTCCTCTGAGTCTCGTCTTAAGCTACATTCATATGAAATTTATGCAGTCTCAAGCAAAAAACCTGACAATTTTACCCTTTTCTGTTTTAATCAATAAATTCATTCTTTTTAGAAATATGTTCTCACCTTTTATATTGCTCCAGTACACATCAAGTATTTCTAGTACTTTTACTGAAATAAATATAAAGTATGGAACATGAATACTAGCCCCCCCAATCACTTTAAAGTAAAACCTTGGGGACTATTTTATATATAAAAATAAAAATAAAATTTGTGGAAGAGATGGGGAAAAACAAGTCGTTTAAGGATACAGGTGGATCCGTTGCAACAATGAGAAGTACAAGTTGTCATGTCGAAAACGAACTTTACAACTTTGGTGCGGGAGGTGGGGAGAGAATTGGGTGGGGGATGAGGGGGGAGTCTGGGAAGGGATGTGAAGGGTAAACAAAGGAGTAGGCTGCAATACTTGATAAGAAATGTACTCATTATCTTGCCCATGTAATTGTAACCCCTCTGTACAGTATGTTCACAAAAAATAAAAATTAAAGTTAAAAATAAAAAATAAAAATAAAACAGTGCAATGCACATGTTTATACATGAATCATCTAATTGTTGAGTCAATTAGAAACAAGAACTACCATACCACATCAAGTCTCAATTTACTTAAAGGCACCAAAAATCTTAGTGTTCATGAATATCACTGATTTTTTAAAAAATGACTAGTCACAACAAAGTTTATATTACATTTCAAACTTAAAAAGTGAAAATTACCACCAGATTTGTTGTCAATATCCTGTTTCCAGGAATACATTTTTTCAGTAGAGAAACAAAAAATAAGGATTTTTCACTTAGAAAGACAGATGTAGAAACAGACTGTCTTTCCTTAATATGATAAATATTTGCATTCGAAGATACTATAGCAATTCATAAGAGAATTTGTGATCAGAAGTGACAAGTAAGCAAAGCAACAGGAAAACTGTATATGTAGATTGAAACTTCACTATAAGATCACAAGTTTATAATAAATGAGTCTACAGAAGATGATTTGTATCTCTAAAACACATCCAGTGTTCTACATTTTCCCTCATACTCCTCTTCTCTTACCTCAGTTCCTGATCAATATTCTTCTACTTTCATGATGTCAATTCTTAATAATATAACAAGGTGGGTATATTTTGGTTTGTAGATCCAATAAATTTTAGTATTTTGGAATAGTAGGATGAATTCATGGAGTTTGACTTGAATGTCAAGTTTGAAGATACTGTATTCAGGATACTGTTAATTGGCCTGAAGCAGCCAGGAACAAACTATGAATATATAGAAACAGTATACTAAGAGCAAGGGACTTGATTTCAGAGAAACGTTTAGGTCCAGGCAAGATCTTCAAGAAAAGAAAAACCAATGGAACAAACATCAATCAACTATCTTTACAAAGGAACTGAACTGATCTCTGATGTGTCTTGGTGGCAGCTGGGTGTGTGTGTGTTTGTGTGTGTGTGTGTGTGTGTGTGTGTGTGTGTGTGTGTGTGTGTGTCTGTGTCTGTGTCTGTGTGTGTAGAGAGAAAATTTTAGTATGGCTTCCATATTTATAGCCCATAGAGCATTACTTGTTAAAGAGAAGGTGCTCATATCAGAGCTCTGATACCATTCATCCCTTTTTACTGAGAAAAACATTTGCTTAATCTGTACTTAAAAAGAGAAAAATAAACTAACATCTTAAATGATTGCTTTGAGAATTAATTGGTATATTGAAGGCCAAAGAGAGGAATTGGAGATTAATATAATCTTTTTCCTCTCTCTTGCATATTACCCAGCAATAACTGTGATTTCAGGAGTCTCCTACTATGTATGTACAGCTGAATTATTAATATTAATATGCTTAATAACATGAAATATATGATAGAGAATTATATCAGCCAGCAAATACAAAGAACTAGTGATGAGACCGAACTTTTGAGCAGGGTTGTCAAATCTTTTAGGAATGTAATTCCTTCATATGAACTTCAAATTTTGTGGATTACCGTGTGTGACTAATTGGTTAGAAGTTACTGTAGAAATGAGAATTCCTGTTAGCCAAGTAGAACGAGCTCATGATCCCATCTTCACGTTACAAATTTCCATTTCATAAAGAATCTCTTTTAGAATGCTTTTATTTAATATATTTCAGCACCTCACCCTTCCCTTTTGGAGACAGGAAAAAGATGATTTTTTAAAATATTATCTTACATAAGTTAGTGTGTACAGGCATGATTTGTATGCTTACAGAAGTTAGTATTAAGTGTAAATAGGAATCATGTCAGAACTAAAAATATACTTAAAATTATATAACAAAACTAGAAGTCACAGCATTTTGTTCATGAAAACGTATATTAGATTAGTTGCAGAATTTCTATTTTGAGATAAACTTTATATTAAAGAATAATGCACTTTACCTAAGGATTAAAACATCTTATAAAAATATATTTAACACATATAATATATTTAATATATATTTAAGATATTTTAAGATGTTTTTGCTGCATAATTTTAAGAAGAAAATGCTCCCAAAGTAATCATTTTTCTTATTATTTTCCTGTTTCTATGTGATTAACCTCCAAATTAGAAATCCAGATAAATGATTTGATTTAAGTTAAACAAAAATATTTTTGAGTATAAGGACCTTCTACTCTCCATAATCTTCACATGAAGATCATCAAATATGGTGAGATTGAAATAATTAGACTCTGTGTGAACTATGTTAATATTATTTACAATGTGAGCTAAAGGTTTAAAAAGTAGTATTTATTTTAGTTTAATTGCTTTGAAGAGACAATGAATAACATAATCAAAACCAAAAAAGGATTAGATTTAAAATTTACAATTCAGGAAATGTTTTTGACCACACTGTTTACTGGAGCCTTCACAACAACTTTATTAGATAATTTATGTTACTGATGCAAAAATTCCAGAGGTTAGACATTTACGAATAGAAAAAGCATGTCATTCTGAATATGTAGGGTTACATAACAAACATAGAAAATTTAGCTTTTAAATACCTGAATATAGTAATACATTTAATTGCAGGGAGATAAAAGGAGATACAATTGCATTTACTTTGAAAAGTAAATATAAGTATTCATTTGGGTAAAAGAAAATGTTTCAAACATCACCCATTCAAGAAAGAAGATGTACATTTAGCTGATTTTTATGCCAATCATGTTCTCTAAACTTACTAGAAATACTAGATTAGTAAACCTAAATCATTGCTTTGTAGGGAACTCGAAATTCAGTTTATTAAAAGTCATGACTACTTTTTCTTTTTTTAATTATAATTTTTATTTTTTGTCAACATAATCTACAGAGGGGTTACAATTACACGGGCAAGATAATGAGTACATTTCTTATCAAGCATTAAAGCCTCCTCCTTTGTTTACACTTCACATCCCTTCACGGCCTCCCCCCCCCAATCCCCCGCCTGCACCAAAGTGGTAGAGTGCGTTTTCGACATGACAACTTGTACTTGTCATAGTTGCAACGGGTCCACCTGTATCCTTAAACGGCTTGTTTTTCCCCATCTCCTCCAAAAATTATACCGACAACAAAGAGAGTGAAAGCAGGGGTTATACTGTGTGGGAGGGTCATACAAAGCAACAAAGAAATAATCTTATTAATGCATTAGAAACAAATGCATGAAAGAAAAAACATTTAAATACATATCTAAGGGTTCATTTTCCTAACATCACATTATCGGACCTTTTCTGCTTTACTCATACATGTACTAGATATTGCAAATAAGGGAAACCATGGGACCTATGTTTCTTTGGGCTTAGCTTACTTCACTTAATATAATTTTTTCCAAGACTTTCCATTTCCTAACAAATGGGGAAATGTCATTCATTTTGATGGAGGCATAGAATTCCATTGTGTATATATATCACATTTTCTTGATCCATTAATCTACTGAGAGGCATCTGGGTTGGTTCCATATCTTAGCTATGGTAAATAATGCTGCAATAAACATGGTTGTGCTGGTAGCTTTAGTGTGGTCTTGTTTGTAAACATTTGGGTAAATGCCCAAAAGTGGGATTGCTGGGTTATAGGGGAGTTCTATGTGAAGTCTTTTCAGGAACTTCCATACTGCTTTTCAAAGTGGTTGAACAAGTTGACACTCCCACTAACAATGAAGTAAGGTTCCCTTCTGTCCACATCCCTTCCAGCATCTGTTGTTGTTAGAGTTCTTGATTATAGCCATTCTAACTGGGGTGAGGTGGTATCTCAATGTTGGTTTGATTTGTATTTCTTTTATGGCTAGGGAGGTTGAGCATTTCTTCATGTGTTTATTGGCCATCCTTCCTTCTTCTACAGAGAAGTTTCTCTTCAAGTATTTACCCCACTTATTTATTGGGCAGTTGTTTCTTTGAGGATTTGTTGTTGAGGGATTTAATTTTTTGTGTTCCAAGTATATTTTAGATATGAGACCCTTGTCCGTTGTATGGCTAGTGAAGATCATCTCCCAATCAATCGGCTTTCTGTTGATCTTGCTAGCTATGTCCTTTGCCATGCAGAAGCTCTGCAACTTCATGCAATCACATTTGTCCAACTTTTCTTTGATTTGTTGTGTTTCTGGGTCTCTATTAAGAAAATTTCGGCCTGAGCCTAGGAGACATAGGGTTTCTCCTATTCCAACCTGTAATGTGTTCAGAGTGTCTGCTTTGTCTTCGAGGTCTTTGATCCACTAGGAGTTGATTCTGGTGCAGGGTGATATATAAGGATCTAGCTTTCGTTTTCTACAAGTAGTTAACCGATTTTGCCAGCACCATTTACTGAAGATGCTGTCTTTCTTCCATTCTATTATTTTAGCTCCCTTATCAAAGATTAGTTGGCTATAGGTCTGTAGGTTCATTTCTGGGTTTTCAATTCTATCCCATTGGTCCTGAGGTCTGTTCTTATGCCAGTACCCAGCTGTTTTGATTACTATGGCTTTATAGTAGAGTTAGAAATTTGGTATTGATATTCCACCAACAGTGTTCTTTCCGTTGAGGAGCGTTTTGCTTTTCGGGGTCTTTTTTTGTTCCATATAAATTTTTGGATTGCCTCTTGATTTCCTTGAAGAATGAAGTTGGAATTTTGATAGTTATCGCATTGAACTTGTAGATAGCCTTAGGAAATATTGCCATTTTCACGATGTTTTTCTTTCAAATCCAGGAGCATGGGAGGTTTTGCCATTTTCTAAGTTCTGTTTTGATTTCCTTTTTCAAGATTTTAAAGTTTTCATCATAGAGGTCCTTCACTTCTGTGGTTAAGTTGATTCCTAAGTATTTTATTTTTTGAGGGGCTATTACAAATGGAGTTACTTTCCTAATTTCAGCCACACTTTTCTCATTGTTGGCATACAGAAAAGCCATAGATTTTTGAGGGTTAATTTTTTACCCTGCTACTTTGCCAAAGTTTTGAATCACCATGAGTATTTTGGGAGTGGAGTCTATGGGATTATTTCAATACAAGATCATGTCATCTGCAAAAATGGAGAGTTTTATTTTTTCCCTATTTGGATCCCCTTCATGTTTGCTTCTTGTCTTATTGCTGTAGCTAGGCATTCTAATACTAGATTGAAGAGAAGTGGAGAGAGTGGACATCCTTGTCTTGTTTCTGAGTTAAGAGGAAATGGCTTTAGTTTTTCACCATTAAATATAATGCTGGCTGTAGGTTTGTCATATACAGCCTTTATTGTATTGAGGAATATTTCATGGATTCCTAATTTTTCCGAAACCTTCATCATAAAGGGGTGTTGGATCTTGTCGAATGCTTTTTCTGCATCTATTGAGATAACCATGTGGTTCTTATCCTTGCTCCTGTTGATATGATGAATAATATTAATTGATTTGCGTATATTGACCCAGCTTTGCATCACTGAAATGAATCATGCTTGATCTGGGTGTATGATTTTTTGGATGAATTGTTGAAGTCGATTGGCCAAAATTTTGTTGAGAAGTTTTGCATCAATGTTCATCAAAGAAATGGATCCATAGTTCTCTTTCTTTGATGAGTCTGGGCCTGGTTTTGGGATGAGGGTTATGATGGTTTCATAGAATGTGTTCAGTAGTGAATTTCTCTTAGGGATTGAATACAGCCTAGATATTATAGAGAAAGACCATACAAGCATCCAAGACAAGTCCAAGAAATATGATAGATCTATCCAACACTTGGAAGACACCATCAGAAGGCTTAATCTAAGGAAAATGGGTGTAGAGGTGCACCTAGAAACAGAAGGTAATGGTCTAGGAAATCTTTTTAACAGGATCCTAACAGAGAACTTCCCAAACATGCAAAAAGATAAGCCTATTCAGATACAAGAAGCTTTTAGAACTCCAAATAAACCAGATCAGAATAGGACATCCCACCATCACATTATAATCCACACAGGATCAACTCAGACAAAGGAAAAAATCCTTAAAGCTGTCAAGGAGAAAAGATTAATCATCTATAAAGCGAAACAAATTAGAATCAACTCAGATTTCCCAGCAGAGACAATCAAAGCAAGAAGAGCCTGGAATGATATATGCCAAGCCGTAAAAAACAAACAACTATCAACCAAGAAGACTGTACCCAGCTAAACTCTCCTTCATAACTGAAGGCCAAATAAAAACCTTCCATAGCAAAGAAAAATTGAAACAGTACATCTCCACCAAGCCAGCCCTACAAAAGATTCTTAAAGATGCCCTACAAAGAGAAAGTCAACAAGACCACAATAAAGGACAAGAAACTGCACCCAAACTGAGAATCCAAGAACCATAGAAAGAACCCAGTTTTTGCAGCCCCCAAGAAGGTGGATAAAATGGCAGGAACTCCCAAATACCTCTCAGTCGTATCTCTTATCATTAACGGACTGAACTCTCCAATTAAGCGGCATAGAATGTCTAGTTGGATTAAAAAACAAGATCCTTCTATCTGCTGCCTTCGGGAGTCACATCTTGCCCATAAAAACAAACACATTTTCGATGTTAAAGGCTGGAGCAAAATCTACCAAGCAAACGGCCCCCCAAAACAGACGGGAGTTGCAATCATAATATCAGATAAAATAGACTTCAAATTAAAATTGGTGAGAAGAGATAACGCTACATACTAATTAAGGGATCTCTCCTTCAGGAGGATATTACAATTCTAAATATCTATTCGCCAAACAATGGAGCACCCAAATTTATCCAAGAAACACTACTTTCCTTCAAATCCCACATAGATCCAAAGACATTAATTGTTGGGGATTTTAACACACCACTCTCCCCACTAGATAGATCAACTCTGCAAAAACTCAACAGAGAAACTGCAGATCTAAACAGCTGCATAGATCAACTAGATTAAAGAGACATCTACCGAATATTTCACCCACCAGCATAAGAATACACGTTTTTCTCAGTAGCACATGACTACATTTTCTCAAACAATGACTAACTGATTTATATTTTTTATCATGGAATTTTATTTGATATATATTTATTGATTAATTTAAATAATTGGCCAATGGCAATATGAATTATGCATGAACAAAGTTTATTTAACACAAATATTTTATTCACAAGACATATTATGGCTCTCTTAAAGAACACTAGATGGCAGTGTGTTATTTATTTATTAATATTTAGTTATTTTGTTAATGGTTATTAATTATCAAAAGTGGCAGTTTCCTTATGCTCTTTCCAAAATATATTTAAAGCATTTGATTATACTCCCTCTATTTCCTTTTCATTACTCCTTCCTCCAAAGATTTCTGTTTTTCACATAGAATTACATCTTTAAATATGCACATATAATCTAATTTGGAAGATTTAAGGTGAACTGCAGCTTAATTCAATATGTACAGTGAATCAACAGGATGAATAAAAACTTTAATATTTTTCTTATCTTTTGAATTGGGCTATTGTTATTATTATGGTTAGGGTTAGGATCCCAGACAGAATTAAAATTAGGGTTAGAGAAAAAGAAAATTTAGGTTCAACACAAGATGACCCATTGCAACAATGATACTCACAACACACTATATTGAAAATGAACTTTACACCATTGGGAAAGAAGAGTGAGAGAGGTCGGAGAGGAAGTTATAGTGGGAGAACAACAAAGAAGAGGGTAACAATGTTCATCAAGAAGTGTACTCATTACTTTACACATATAACCATAATCCCTCTGTCAGCCTATTTTACAATAACTAAAATTTTAAAAAATGCAAAATAAAACCTGACAGGAAATAGGAAAACACTTTAAAAATTTTAGGTTCAAAATGCAAGTAAAATTTAGACCTACATACCTAGCAAGAGTTGGGATAAATGTGAAATAGAGGCTTGCTATTAACATTTTGATTCAGTTATCTGTAGGTTTAGGATTCAACAAGGTGTTCCAGGTAGAGCTGAGGTTTGGATGAGAAGAAGATGTAAGGTATTGTGTAAAACTGCAATATGTTTTAAGAAGAATGAATGATATAAAAGTTAGAATGAATGAAAACCAACGTCTGTGTTACTTTTAACATTCAGATATTATTTGGTTTAAATTGTGAATTGCTGTTTTAGTTCTTGTTAGGGTTAGCGAAGGATAGGATTAGGGTAAAATTTAGTTTTTCACTAAGAAGCAGAAGCAATAAAATGTGTGATTGAATAGAATCCAGACAATTTTCCTTACATTAACCATTTGGTGTTAATTTAGATTGTGATTAAGATTAGGTTTCTGGTTAAAGGGGGTTGAGGAAAGAGTAAAGAACTTGGTTAAACTGGTGGCTTGCACCTATTATCACAGCTGCTCAGGAATCTGATTTCTGAGGAATGCAGTTCAAAGCCAGCCCTGGCAGGAAAGTCTGTGAGACTCTTATGTCCAATTAACCACCAGAAAACCTGAAAGTGGTGCTGTGGCTCAAGTGGTAAAGTGCACACCTTGAGCTAAAGAACTCGGGGATCTTGCCCATGCCTAGTGCTCAGGGATCCTGCCCAGGCCCAGAGACCAATCTGCACGCCCAACAAAAAGAAAAAAAAAAAGGAATGGGTTAAATGTTAAGTAAATCTGAACTTATTTTAGGTTCTAGGAATTCAGGAATAGCTGGGATAATGGAAGTACAATGTATTTCATAATATTCGGATTTGAGATCAATGGGTATAATGATTCCTCTTATGGAACAAGATAGGTTCAAAGTTAAGAATGAGAAAATCTATAGGGCTTAGGAAAACCTGCAATTTATTTTAAGAATTACAAGTGGAATTTCAGTTAGAATGACACAAACAAGCATTTTTCAAAAATTTTAGATTTGAGATACCATTAGTGTCAAGGTTATGGTTACGATTCTAGCCATGGTTAGGGGTAGAATGTAAGAGAAAAAAATGAGGGTCAAATTGAAGGTAAATTTCTTTTTTTTTTTTTTTGGGTCCGGTCATGGGGCCTGAACTCTGGGCCTGGGTGCTGTCCCTCAGCTCTTCAGCTCAAGGCTAGCACTCTACCACTTGAGCCACAGCACCACTTCTGGCTTTTTTCTTTTTACTTATGTAGTGCTGAGGAATCAAACCCAGGGCCTCGAGCATGCAAGGCAAGCGCTCTACCACTGAGCAACATTCCCAGCCCCTGATGGTAAATTTCATATTAAGCCAGGAAAGAATTAGAATGAATGTGAACTAGAGTATTGCTATTAATTTTAGAATCTACTTACACTTAAGCTTATGGTTATGCTCAATGTTCCAGTTAAGATTAAATAATGGTTAGTAACCAGTGTGGTCAAAAACATTTCCTGAATTCTAAATTTTAAATCTACTCAGTTTTAGCCTTTGATTATATCATTTGTTGTCTCTTCAGAGCAATTAAGCTAAACTAAATACTACTTTTTAATCATTTTGCTTACATTGTAAATAATATCAACACAGGTCACAAAGAGACTGATTATTTCAGACTCATCATATTTGGTAAAGTTAGTGTGAAGAATGTAGAGAGCAGAAGGTTCTTATACTCAATAAATATTTTTGGCTAATTTGAATTAAATATCTGGATTTCTAATTTGGAGGTTAATCACATGGAAACGGGAAAAAATTTAAAAAATAATTACTTTGAGACGATTTTTCTTCTTAAAATATGAAGCAAAATATCTCTAAGAAATATATATTTTTCAATAAAATGTTTCAACCCTTAGTAAAGTGCTTTATACTTTAATATAAACTCTGTCTCAAAATAGAAATTCTGCAACTAATCTAATGTATTTTTTCATGCACAAAATTCTGTGACTTCTAGACTTATGTGATTTTAATTATATTTTATAGTTGTGACATGATCCCTACTTATATTTATTACAAACTTCTGTAATTATACAAATCATGTCGGTACACACTAACTTATGTGAGATAATTTTCAAACAAAATTATCTTTTTTTCCTGTCTCCAACAGGGAAGGATGATGTGCTAAAGTATATTAAATGAAAGCATTCTAACAAAGACTCTTTATGGAATTGAAATTTGCCACATGAGGATGGGAACATAAGCACTTTCTACTTGGCTGAACAGGAATTTTGTTTCTATAGTACTTTCTTGCCATTTATTCACACAGGGAAAGCCATGAAATTTGAAATTCATATGAAAGAACTGCATTCCTAAAAGATGTGGCAACCCTGCTCAAAAGCTCAATCTTATCACTAGTTTTTTCTGCTTGCTGGCTGATCTATTTCTCTATCATGTGTTTCATATTATTAAACATACTAATAATTCAGCAGTAAGCACATTACAGGAGATTCCTGAAAATCACAGCTATTGTGGTTTAATAATCAGAAGAGAGGAAAAAGATTATATTAATCTCCAATTTCTCCCTTTGGCCTTCAATTTGCCAATTAATTTTCAAAACAATCATCTAAGATGTTAGTTTATTTTTCCCTTTTTAATTAGAGATTAAGCAAGTGGTTTTTTTGCAGTAAAAAGTGAAGACAGTCGTATCGGAGCTCTGGTAAAGGCACCTTCTCCTTAACAAGTAATGCTCTATGGACTGTAAATATAGAAGCCACACTAAAATTCTCTACACACACACACACACATACACACACACACACACACACACACACACACACACACACAAACACGCACACACACACACAGCTACCAACCAGACATATCAGAGATAAGTTCCATTTCCTTGTAATGATAGTTGATTGATGTTTGCTGCATTGCTTTATCTCAGCTTCAAGATCTTGCCTGGACCTTTATCTTTCCCCAAGATCAAGTCCCTAATTCTTAGTATCCCGTGTGTCTGTGTATTCACAATAAGTTCCTGGCTGCTACAGGCCAATTAATACCCTAAATACAGTATCCTCAAACTTCACATCCAAGTCAAACTCCATGACTTTAGACACCGTTGCAAAATACTAAAATTTATTGGATGTGGAAACCAAGAGAACACCCACCTTTTTACCTTAGTAGCAATTGACATCATGAAAGTAGAATAATATTGATCAAGAACTTAGGGAAGACAATGGGAGTATGTCTAAAATGTAGAATACTGGATGTGTGTTACAGATACAAAATCATCATCTATAGGCTTATTTATTGAAAACGTCATCATATATTGAAAGCACTATTTACAAATACAGTTTTCCAGTTACTTTGCTTACTTATCACTTCTTATCACAAATCCGCTCATGAATTTCTATAGTATCTTTGAATAAATGACACGATTTTCATGTATGTATCATCTTAAGGAAAGACATTATGCTTTACATCTTTCTTTCTATATGACAAACCCTTATATTTTTGTTTCCCTGTTTGCTGAATAAATGTATTCCTGGAAACAGGATATTCACATCAAATCTGGGTGTAATTTTTATTTTTTTTATTTGAAATATAAACTTTCTTGTGACTAGTCATTTTCTAAAAATGAGTGATATTCATGAACAATGTGTCTTTAAGTAAATTGAGACTTGATGTGGTATGATAGTTTTTGTGTCTAATTGACTTAACCATTAGATGATTAATGTATAAACATGTGCATTGCACTTATTTATTTTTATATATAAAATAGTCCCCAAGGATATACTTTAAAGTGATAAGGGGGGGTTGTCTCCATGTGACATACTTTATATTTATTTCAGTAAAAGTACTAGAAATAAATGATGTTTAATGTAACAATATAAAAGAACATATTTTCTTTAAAATATATTTCTAAAGATAATAGATTTATTGTTTAAAGAACAGAAAAGAGTAAAATAGGTTTCTTGCTTGAAACTGCGTAAATTACATATGAATATAGCTCAAGATGAGACTCAGAGATAAATTCATATTAATATTACTGAGATTTATATCACAATATAAGCAATATAGGTATTTTAAGGAACGGGTCATACCAAGTCCTAGATACCTAATGGATGAAGAATGGTATTGAAAATAGCAGAGGAAAACAATTCAACATGCAGATGTTATGATTTTATGATACTAATATGAAAAAATGGAGCATTTGCCTTTCTGAAGAAGAATGTTTAGCCAGTAATTTCTGTGAAAGGCATCAATTGTAATCAGTCTACAGTCTTTTCCTCCAAGTTATCCAAGAGTACTATACTCAACCTCTGAAGAGTAAATAAGAGTTAATTAGCTTTGTTTAATATTAATTTAATTGTAGCAAATAGGTTAAAATATCTGCTCTCTTTCTTTCAATGTAATAACTTACATTTGTCTTACCTAGACTCAAGACCACCCGAAGACCACCAGAGACCTCGACCAATGCAAATAACAAAGGAGTCTTTTATTTGCAAGCTCCAGGCTGGTACTCTGTGCAATCGGTAACCCATGACACAAAGAGACCCAAAATATAGAATCAGCACAGTTTTAGAGTATTGAACAAACTACTTTGAGGAAGATTTACATGAGAAATTACTTGGTTGATTAACATTTTAAGCAAACTAAGCTATACATTTGTGATTGGCTAATATTATTGAGGTGTGATTGACAGGAAGTGTCTGGCCACTGGGTCACCGTGTCCTGCATGGCTAACCAATGTTTGGTAAATGCATTTGTAGAAAATTCCTGTGGCTTTACCAAGGATTGTTTATGTCTCAGTTGTCCAGGAATTGATTTCCTTTTTGTGTCATTTCTGGGTTCAACCCATGGTTATTTTCATAATTCATACCTCACAAGATGGTTGCTAGCCTGTAATGAAGTTACTTAGGCCTTCATTGTGCCTCTTTAAGCTTTAAGCTCTTCACATTTCATATTATTACTGTCTCTTCATACAAGCCAGAAATCACTATTTCAAAGTAACACAAACAGAAAAACAAAAATAACTTGATACAACCATCACAAATCCTAAATTGTGTCACAAAAATCCACAATATCATAAATAAACCAGAGGAAGAGGATAAACAGTGGCAGAATAACAACAGAAAATTACCCTAGATTTCTCTAATGAAACAGAGATTTAGAATCCTAGAAGGTACTCCATTTCTAGAGTGTCACACTAAGTTCGGTATAATTATATATAGATACACAATTCAAAAGAATATTTTATACTGTCTTCACAAGAAAACAGAAATCTATGAAAAGTTACCCAGCCAGGAAGGTGACTGCTGTGACTGTATTGACCAACATATTCAAAAACACAACTGCAGTGTGGAACTGAAAGGGCCACGTGAGAAAAAAATTCATGAACAGAGACACTCACATATAAACACACATAATTCACCTTACCAATGGATAGTCGGAACTTTCGTTGGAAGCATAAGTATTCATTTGACAACATCTCTCACTACTGATCTCTTCTCCTACACTTAATGGTCTAGACAAAAACCTAATTCCAGAAAAGCAAATCACAACAGAAGAACAAAGCAACACTTGGCATATCAACCAAGAACATAGATAGTCACCTATTAAGATCATAGATCCCCCAAATTGAAGCCAAGAAATACTTCAAATGGACAGAACAAATCAGAAAAATATGACAAAAGTTATGCCAAGGTAACAAAATTCACACAGTAAATAAACAGGCATTAGAACAATCAATTACCTAGAAGATGTTTTCAAAATACATTAAAAATACTGCTGGAAATTGTGATTAATGAAAAGATACAAAACCTCTACAAGGAAATTTGTGAACAAGATGAGACCAAGCAAAGATCAGCAAAATAATTCATGGAGACTCCAAACACAAAGAAAAATAAATTCTGAGAAGGCAAGAGAGTCCAAGGGAAAAATTGATGCCTAGTTAAAAGATATGAGAGAAGACATCGCTAAAACACATACCTCCCAAGTCCCCACCCAATAAAAAGTTGTAAAGAAAATCCATACAAGACCTAAAATAAAGCTTTAATAAAGAGATAGAAGCCCTAAAACAATAACCAATTGTAAGACAGAGAAATCAAAGAGATAGGCTCATTCAGATAAGAGAAGCCTTTAGAACACCAGAGTGTACCAGAACAGAACAAACCACCATCACATCATAATCCATTAGAGGATCATTAGACATCAATGAATGGACTCTTAAATCTGTCAGGAGAAAAGACCGATTATTGATAAAGGATATACAGTCAGAATAAACACAAATTTCTTAGCTGATATGGTAAAAAGGGGAGCCTCGCATGATATATGACAAACATTAAAGGCAAACAATACCAACCGTGAATATGGTCCCAAGCCAAACTCTCCTTTACATTAAAAGGATATATAAAAATATTTCATGACAAAGAAAACTTTAAACAATGTATCTCCACCAAAGCAGCAGGATAGAAGTTAATCAAATATATCCTACATAGAGAAGATCATGAAGAACAGAAATTGGTTATATAAAATGCTCCCTACCAGTGAACAAGGTAAATGTATTAAGAGTAGATTAGACACAGAGCCTAACAACAGGTGAATAACATGGCAGGACTTATGAGATATTTCACAGTCTCAACTCTCAATATCAATGGAATTAACTTTCCAAATAAAAAACAGACTAAATAGTAGTATAATAAAACAAGACACATGCATGTAGTATCTACAAGAGACACATTTTATTGACAAAAACAAACACATACTCAAACTGAAAGGCTGGAAGGAAAATTTTCAAGCAAATGAACACCATAAACAGGCCATAGTACAAACATAAGATGAAATAGAATTCAAAAAAATATTACTAGGAAGAGACATTATATATTGATAAAGGCACATCTCCATTAGGTGGATATATCATGTCTAAGTATCAATATCCTGAATCCTGGAGCACCCCATTTCATCAACCAAATACTACTTAACCTAAAAACACATCGCAACACATCATTGAAATGCATGGATAGGTTATCCAGGAAAAACACAACCAAGAAACTGAAGACCTAAATAACTACATTGAACGCTTCTCCTTAACAGACATAGACAGAATATACATTCAGCACCAGTATACAAATTCTTCCCAGCAGCTCATGGAAGAATCTCCAAAATAGAACATATCCTATGTCACATAGAAATTCTATCAGAATTGAAAGAAAAATTATTTGAATTCCCATATCTTGTCAGACCACAACAGAATAAACTTAGAATTAAAAAGCTAAAGCAAAAAAAAAAAAAACCCTAACCCATGAAGAGTGAACAACACATTGCTGAATGACCAGTGAGGCACTGAATACATTAGAATGAAAATCTGAAAGTTTCTGAAAATTAACAAATTGAACACACAAAATACTAACTCCTCTTCGAAACAGTAAGTGCAGTACTTAGAGGAAAATTTATAGCTCTAAGTGCCTACATCAAGCAATTGGGGAAATCTGAAGTCTGTATTTTAATTATATAACTCAAAATTCTTGAAAACAGGAACAAGCCCAAACCCAAAGCAGAAGACAGAAACAAATAAAAAAATCAGAAATAACTAAATAAAGATGAACTAAAACATAAAAAGATCAACAAAACAGAATTGGTTGTTTCAATAAATTAACAGACTTGACGGACACCAAATCTAAGAAGAGAACTTACATAGATAGAAAGATAAATAGAAAGCCCACAGATTGGGAAAAGTTCGTTACTTGCTCTGCAACAGGCAATGGCCTTACATGTCAAATATATTTAGAGCCCCACATGTTAACTCCCCACCAAAAACAAATCTTCAAAGAAACAACCCTCTTAATAAGTTGGCTAAAGATTTAAAGAGAGACCTCTCTGAAGAAGAAATATGAATGGTGAATTGAAACATGAAGAAATATGCCACATTTCTGGCCATAGAAATACAAATAAAAGCAACATTGAGATTCCACCTTCCCCCAGTTTGATGACCATTATGAAGAAAACTAATAATAACAGATGCTGGTCTGGTGGGAATATAGCCAAAAGGGAATGTTACTGCACTATTGGTTGAAAAGTATACTTGTTCAAATACTCCATAAAGAAGTATACAGGTTCCTCAGAAGATCTCCCCTATGACCCAGCAATCCCACTCCTGGGCATTTACCCAAATGACCACAGACAAGGCCACACTAAAGTTACTATCACAACTATGTCAATTGTAGCATTATTTACCATAGTTAAGATATGGAACCAACACAGATGCCCCTCAGTAGATGAATCAATCAAGAAAATGTCATATATATTCACAACAAAATTCTATGCTTCCATCAGAAGAATGACATTGCCCCATTTGTAAGGAAATGGAAAAACTTGGAAAACATAATGCGTCAAACAAGCCACACCTAAAGAATCATAGGCTACATGTTTTCACTCATTAAAAAAAAACTAGAATATGTCTAGGATATTCTTATAAAAGATCACAACAGCTCTATAGCTATAAGCATGTCACCATAGAAAACGATGCTTATTGAAATGAGCTCCAAGAAATGGATACAAGATGATTATATAGTGAACTGCTTTTATGTATTTCTATTTACTGTTTCCATTTTGGTTTATTCCCTGTAGTCACCGTTTTTTATTGCTGTACCCTTTGTCTTATTTACAAGTTTATCTGATTTGGGGAAGGGAAGGGAAATCACAGAAATGTTGGGACAAAGATTAACCAAAGCAATAGTGATATACACTAAACACTATGTTAGAAATGAACTTTACAACTTTCGGGAAATGGGATATCAGGGTTGGGGGAAGCAGGAAAAAATGAGGAAGTGGTAACACTGTAAAAAAATACTTATTACTTATATAACTGTGACCCACCCCTTGGAATATCACCTTCATAATAAAATAAAAAGAGAGAGCTGACAGGAAGCTCGGCCTGAACTCTCTGCCATGCTCCCTAGGACAATGGGTGCTATTCAGTCCACTTCTTGTGGTGGGAAGTCCACTTCTTGTCAGTCGTGGGGTTTGAACTCTGGGCCTGTGCACTGTCCCCGAGCTCCTCAGCTCAAGGCTAGTTCTCTACTACGTGAGTCATAGCACCACTTCCGGTTTTCTGGTGGTTCTTTGGAGATAAGATTCTCACAGATGTTCCTGCCCAGGCTGTCTATAAACCATGGTCCTCATATCTCAGTCCCCTGTGTACTTAGGATTATAGGCCTGTGCCCCCAGCACCTGACTTAAGTGTAATTCTGACTCTCTCTCTCTCTCTCTCTCTCTCTCTCTCTCTCTCTCTCTCTCTCTCTCTCTCTCTCTCTCTCTCTCTCTCTCAAGAACTTATTGAATGGGTGCTGGAGGAGGTGGCCCAGCATCCCCATGTGGCTGGAACCAATGTGGCCCTCTCATTCTGGTGGTGGGCTGTGGGTCAGGAGTTGTCTCACTAAGTCTGTTGTTCCAGCTCCATGAGGCAAGCCCCTCTGTGCTCTGGCTAGACCGTGAAGGTTATTCATTGTCCATCTAGCCTTACTGGACTCAGTATTGTGTTCAATGACCTTTTCTAGCAAAAATTTCTGGCTGAATTTTTGATACATAGTTACGGAATGAAAAAGTAATGCCATCTTAAGAAAGTCATTTAGGGCTCTGGGAATGTGGCTTCACAGTATGGTGATTGATTAGCATGCATGAAAACTTCGGTTCAATTCATCAGTACTACATAAACAGAAAAAGAATCACTGGAAATGGTGCTGTGTCTCAAGTGGTAGAGGGTTAGCCTTGAACAACAACAACAACTAAAAAAAAAGCTGAGGAATAATTCCCTATCACTGAGTTTAAGCCCCAGGACTGGCAAAACAACAACAACAACAAACATTTAGTTAGTAAATGCAAAATAAACAACTCATACTTGGAATATACCATTGCTCCTTCCATACTGATACCTGACATTAGTCCCTAATTCATATACTTTACCTATATTAGTATACAATTTTGAAAAAAAAAACCTAAAACTTTTGTTCATTAAGTCACGGCAATTAATGCCAGGAATGTGCTTAGATGTCAGGTGAAGATTAATTCTGGAAATTCAAAGATTCCAGGCTTTTGGGTGGTCATTGCTAATCACAATCAGAAGCGTAGTATAAGTGATATTTGGAAATCTTTTTGGTAAGTCATGGCACCAAAAAGGCAGAGGCTAATTAATAGTTTTTACAGAAGAGAAGGAATAACTCCAGATGGAAGGAATAAATGATAATAACTAAGTTATACCACAAAGTGTTCTAGTGAACCATTTTTGGTTATTAAAGAACTAGTCATAAACTAGGATTATTCCTCATTGCCTTTAGCATTCCAGTAATTAGGCTAATTCTTAATTTCTGTGTGATAGGTTGTATATCCTTCTAGGCTGTACTTTCATACCTGAACTCCTTTGCTTTCTAAAAATCTCAGTCTTTTATATTTCTCTATGAACAATTTCTGATACTAAGTTGACAAATGCAGACAGCAGAGGATGCTAATGTAAGAGTCCCATGACATATGAATCATTAATGTAACAACATGGAAAAGGAGGATAAATTTATTGCTACCTCAATTTTTCTGAAAACTTGCAATGTCATCATTTGATTCAAATTTCCATTCTTTGTCTACATAGTGTCAATAAGTGCTCATAAATGCAAATATAAGATGGATGCTCGTGGCTCACACCTGTAATCCTAGCTACTCAGAAATTTGAGACCAACGGATTGAGGTTCAAAACCAGCCTGGTCAGGAAAGTCCATGAGACTCTTATCTTTAATTAACCACATGAAACCCAGAAGTGGTGCTGTACCAAAAGTGGCAGAGTGTTCAACTTGAGCTGAAGAACTGAGCGACAGGGCCCAGTATCAGAGTAAAAGACCCACGACCAACAAAAAAAGTGCAAATTTGACTTTAAGTTTCCCCCAAAGGAACCACAAAGTCAATAGTAATCTTTCCAAGTAGAAAAAATAATTCCAAAATGATTCAGTGCACCTATTTTTGTTGAGTTATTTAAGTTATGGTTTCTTTGCTGGACATATTCTCTTCTTTTAAAAATTGTCAAATATTAGCTTTATAATAAACTTCACCTAATATTTCTTGGTTCAAAAGAGAAGTCCATACAGTTGAAATCAATTGGATTTATTACTATTTCAGTTCAAAGCCAACCCAGGCAGGAGAGTCTGTCTAACTCTTATCTGTAATTAAATACTAAAAAAGCCAGAAGTGGATTTTAGGCTCAAGCAATAGAGTACTAGCTATGGGGGCAGGTGGACAGGAAAGGCAACTGTACAGGGACAGGGTCCACCCTCTGGGTTCAAGCCCCCAAACCAGCACAAACTAAACAAACAAACAAGCAAATGATAAAAACCACATATTTCTTTGAGACTATCCTTAAAGCACTGCTTTGAGAAGAGGCTCCTTTTGCTGATCGTACTCACTGGATCCTGCTTTTTGGAATCCTTATTGCTATGGAGAACTCAGGACCAGACTAAAGAATTGGGTAACTGACTCCTGCAACAGGAGAATCATCTCAGGAATGAAATATCCGTGCATAAGTCTCTTTAAAACCTCCAAATCTTTGTTTCTTTGCAGGAGAACACTTTTAAAACAAATTTATTTCCTTTTATTCTATGCTGGCCTTCAAATGGCATATTGTTTCCTTTTGTTATACTCTCAACTAGAAGTTTACAGACAAGTTTTATGTAAGTAAAGACACACTTGACAAACTCAGGGAGAGAGTTTCTTTCAGGCCTTGGATTCTTTTCTTGTACCATAAAAGGACAGCACAAATTACCTTGAAATTTGTCATTTCTTTATGTTCAATTCCTCTCTTGGGATCAATTTCCACTTGCAATAACAGTTCCTTCCACTTAGTTCCAGTAACAATCTATGGTGCTGCTCCAGGTAAAATGAATATTTTCTGGCTTCATTGAAATAGCACAAGTTATATCTTTGGACATGAGGTAACATGTGTTTCAGAGATAACTTCATAACGAGAAAATATGGAATTTGCATGGCTTATAAAACCTTATTCATGTACATATGGCCATATAAGATGATGTTAAGCGAAATGGAACCCAAGATATGGACACAACTTGCTTTTTCTTGCTTGTCATTTTTTTAATGTATCTAACAAGTAGCATGTGATTTTTTTTGTTTCTCTTCTATTTTCTTCCTCCATGGTATAACCCCTGTTTTCACTATATTTATTGTCAGAGACCTGCATCTTTAATATACATTTTTCTAATGTGGGGAGGGGAAGGGAAATAACAAAATGCTTAAAGAAGTATACAGTATGACATATTGTAACAATGAGTTGTACATGGCACTATGTAGAAAATTAGCTTTACAACTTGAGGAGGGGAGAACGGAGTTAGTTTGGTGGGGAGGAAAAGGATTGTAGGAGAAAAACAAAAGGGGAGGTAACAATGCTTGATAGATAATGTACTCATTAACTTTCTTATGTAACTCTAGCCCTCTTTAAACCATTTTTACAAAAATAAACATGAAAAAAACATCCTGGACTTCTTTCAGTTCAAATTTTCTAAGTGCTCTGTAATTAAGACCAATTTTATGTGGGAAGAATGTTCTCAGAAACATTTTTGTGAGTGTGTTTTGTGCATTATTTCCCAAGTGTACATAAGTTAGCAGTAGGAGAAACAATAGGAATAATTGGAGAAAAAGAAGTTTTGTGCTTAAGTATAATGGTTCAATACACTATAGAACACTCTTCAAGTAAGACAACATTGAAACAATAAATCCAAGGCCAGTATGTAGATCTATGGGAGTGATATAGGGAAAGCATTACTACCAAGTGGAACATGAAGGATGAGGCCACTCTTGTTTTCTACTAGATCTAAATCATGGTAGCTAATCATGCAAATTTGTAAAAAGTAGAACAGAAGAGTAATTCTGGTTCCAAAATGAGTCAGATATAAGAGCATGGACTTAACTGGAAAAAAAGGCAATGTTGAGAGAGCAGGAAATATAGTAGCAATGAGCTAGTGGATAAGATCACATTTGTTTTTCTTTTTCAGTTTATTTTTATGGTTATGGGTCTTGAACTCTGGGCCTGGGCGATGTCCCTCCCCTCTTCAGCTCAAGGCTAGAACTCTACCACTTGAGCCACAGTGCCAATTCCAGTTTTCTAGTGGTTAATTGGAGTTAGGTGCCTCAGAAAACTTTCATACTGGTGTTTGATCTGAACTGCAATCCTCAGATCTCAACCTCCTGAGTAACTAGGATTAAAATTTTGAGACACCAGTACCAGGATTAAGATCACATTTGTAGCAGTGTACACTCAGGATGTGTAATGTGTATGTTCATCTATCTTTGTATGAATTCTTGAGTTAAAAATCTAGGCTACAGGTTAGACTTTACATTCACAAAAATGTTTGTAGTTTAAAACCATACTCCTGGAAAAAATAAAAACTAAGAATATAAAAGAGTCTGGAAAGTTCAGTTTGCATCCAGCCTCGGCAGAACAGTCTTTGCAACACTACCTATAATTAACCAGCCAAAAGCTGCATTGGATGAATGGCTCAAGTGATGGGATACTAGTTATGAACAAGAGTGCTGAATAATAGCCTGAGGATTTTGCATACATACATATTAACATTTACATGCACACAGAAGCACTTATATGTGCAAACACACATATGAAACAATTCTCAAAATGTGTAGAAAAGTTAGAAAACAATAGAAAATATGTCCTGAGTAAGACTAGAATCAAGTGATAATTTTTAATATTAGAAAGTCGTCAAGTGAACTTTCCGCCCAAAAGCATGAGACTATTACATAAGTAGTGACCAGAGATAGTAAAAGAGCCAAGTAATAATTATTAAAGGGATCGGATCCATGGAAGAATGAATCAGAGACCCCTGCAGGTGCATCTGAAAATGTTCATATTCTGTGTCAAATGTTAGAACATCTTTGAAAATTGTACAGAAACAGTTTGAACAGTCAGTTGTGGATAAGATCATCAGAGAAGTTCAGAATTACTAGTAGGTTTCTCGATCAAATAAACAAACAAACTATGGCAGGGGAATGCGATTCAAGTCTGGAATTCTAGCACTCAGACTAATACAGGAGATTAGAGAGTGGATTAAATAGTAATACGTTCCCTGGACTAGGTAGTATAATTTTGCCTCAATAAAACAAACCAAAGTACAAGAAAGGAATTCATAGTTGGAATTTTGGGCAAATTTTTTCATGTTTTGAGAAGTCAAGTTTCCTATTGAAATACAACTCATATATCATCCTCAGTCATGTTTTAAATGATCTCTTCATTACAGAATACTTCTAGATGCAAAATCGGTCATGATTCCGAACCAAAAAATTTAAAAATTTAGCATCATTCTGTTGGATTCCAAAGAAATAATGAAGGAATACAAAAGCTTAAGCCAGGAGAAAAAGCAAAGTTATCTAATGTAGGACTTTGTAGACCTTACTAAATTAGAATTTAGATTTAAAATAAATATCTTTTGCTTGTAATTTCATATTCTATAGGATACTACAAAATACTTTTTAAGTAGAAGTTTTAGTTTACCAATTCACAAATGATTCTGGCATTCTATTTGTCTAGAATATTCTTTCAAAAGAGTTGTAATTAGGACTTAGATTATAGATAATTCCAACAGTAGATGTATAACATGATAATGTGAATAATCTAGAAAAAGTTGACAATAAATGGATGCTATTAATTTATAAATTTAGAAAAAGAGCCATGTTTTGTGACTTTTGTGTAACATGGTATGAAGAGAATTATTATTTGAAATCTTTTTTCTTCTACCTGTACATAACATAGGAAGAAATTTCCTTAATTATATACCTCTGTATACAATGAGAAAAATGCTAGGTTTGGAGTTTGTCTTCATTTTGTTTTTGTTGTTTTGTTTGTCCTAGGGCTTGACGTCTGGGCCTGGGCACTGTCCCTGAGCCTGATTTTTGCTCAAGGATAATGCTCTACCACTAGAACCTCAGTACTACTTGTGTCTGGCTTTTCCTGAGCAATTTATTGGAGATAAGAATCTAAGGAAACTTCCTGGCTGGGTGGGCTTTGAACCATAATATACAGATCTTTCCCTCTTGAATATTTATGGTAGACGAAAAGATAAGTATAAATAATATGTTCAAGTTTTCTGATCTCAAGAATACCACTTGAGGGAAAACGATGCAGCAAAGTTTAGTGTAGTGTTCTTTCAACAATAAAAAGGGCATAACATTAGCAGAATTGTAGAATTTTTTCACAATAGTGATAAGCTAGTCATGCTGTGAATTTAGGGAATTTTAAGGTGCAGCTTACAAGGTGGAAACTGTTGGGCTAGAATGACTTTACTGCATAAAATTTTGGTATTGATTTTCATTGAAATAATAGCTTACTATGATGAACAAATGTTTACTCTAGAGGAATTAATTATTATAGATACTTCATAATTTTACCTTCTACCAGAATGTGGCTAGTTTCTCTGTTGACATATAAATATGTAATGTCTCATTGGAAACTGCATCTCTTGCAGAATTACATAAAATGCATACAAGCACTGTTTTAAATGTCTCTGGTATGGCATACTCAGAATTTCAAAATGAGTAGTTAGTAGAACACATATATTCTGTCCTCTTAACAAATATTCAGTTTTAATAATTAGGAGTTTTCAGGGAATTGAACTATTTTCTATTTAATATGAGACAATATTAAAATAATGTTTTAAAAAAAATAATGGCAAGTATATTCTGAAAAGTTTGTATAGTTTGATTGCATTCAAGTTGATGACCATCTGAAAAAGAAAGGGGCAATTAATTCAAATTAGAAGCCAAATATTGTTCATTTTTTAAAAAATGTAATAGACATAGAATATCATTTACTATAGAAATATAGTGAAATTATATTTTATGTAGCTTATTTTTAAATTTAATTTTATTGTCAAGGTGGTATATACAAGGTGTTGCAGTAATTGTAAGGTAGTGAATATCTAAAAGTTGAACTTTTTATGCCCTCCCTCATTTTTCTCACACTTTTACTTCACCCCAATATCCCTCACAAGTTGTAATGTGAATATCCTACATGTTGTCTTGTGAGTATTGCTATTCCATTTGTTTGCCCTTTGTCCTAAAAGAAATCACATAGCACTGTAAAAACAATAACCACAAAGAAAAACCTCTGTTTCCATGTCTAGGAGTTCATTTTGCTCAGCATCCTCTTATATGGTTATATATACATAGCCATTCTGCTCATCTGCTAGGACTATCTTAGCCATTACCTAATTATTTCACATGAGGAACACCATGGAATCTGTTTCTTTGTGTCTTGCTTATTTTTCTTAGTAGGATTTTTCCAAGTCTTTCCATTTCCTTATTAATTGGAAGCATAGAATTCCACGGTGTGTGTGTTTAATGGATTTGTTCATCTTCTGAGTGGCATATTGGTTTAAATCATGATTGCATGTAAGTATCATTAGGGTCATACAAAAATGACAGATGCCACCTCCCAAGATATACTAAAATCACGATTTCTAAGTAAGATAGTTTTTGGTGGTGGGACAAGTATTGAGATACCTGAATAAGTCTAATGTATTTCTTGCACTGAGTTAGGCAGGAAGACATCATATAGGATAAAAATGGTACTGACAAAATATTCCCTTGAGAAAGATTTAGGAGGCTTCCAGAAATATGAAGAAATTCAGATAATTTTGAAGAATTTAGAAATGCAAGTTCAAGTATGTCTCTTTAAATAAAAATTATGAAAGTGGAAGGGCAAAAGAAGAGGAAGAGAAGAAATAACTGACAGCAGATCATTGTTCCAAGTTAGAGTATAAAAAGAAATAATCTATAACTTCCCAGTTAAAAGGAGACCAATATAATACGTCCCACTTAATTTAGGTACATGCAAAATATTTACTTGGTTTTTTCTACTTTAATGCTCCAAAATAAAGACTTATAAGAAAAGTTATGTGATTGCCATTACTTCAACCAGAACACTAATTGTGATGAGCCCTCTTTTTCTCACATTGCACTTGGAAAATAGTCCATAAGTTGAAGATGTTGTGGCTGATTAGAATCAGAGTTAGGGGCTTCTACTTGTACAAGTATCCCAAAATAGTTTAAAGCAGTCTTTCCCCCAAGATATCCAACTGCATTGTCTGAAGCTGTACTTTGAACACACCCTCAAACGTGAGTACGTAATTTGAAATTATACTTCAGCATTTCCTTGGCACATTCTACTTTGTGCCTTTATCTTTTTTGCACATTCCTTTTGAGTTCATAGTTGCTCTATTTCAATTTCATCTTTATATACTACTAAGAACATTGTTCAACTACCACTTCTTGTTTGCACACACCCAGTGTATGTATCAAGGTACTTTGTCTATGACAAACAATAGGGTAGTACTCACTCTCTGAGGAAAAAATTGCACAGTATAACCCTATGCCCACATTAGAGGGTGTAGAATTTAAAGCAGTTTGAGACAAACAGTGATATTAGAAGTGAAAGCCTCCCTAGGGACATTTGCTTGGAGCTCATTAGTTTTCCCAGGAGAAATATAAATATCCACAAAATTTGGAGCTAATTAGTAAGTAATCAATTTAATACTAGATCCTAGAAGTTGTGTTAATTCAAGTCACCATTGTATTATTGTTATATCAGAATTCTTCCCTATTTGCCAATGTGTATAAGAAAATGAAAGATTTGGATTAAATGGTGAGGCTAATGTCTGAACTCTTCCATTCAATAAAAGTTTGAAGTTTATTATAGCACTTCCTACATATAAGAATTTGTGGCAGGGGCTGGGAATGTGGCTCAGTGGTAGAGTGCTTGCCTTGCATGCATGAGGCCCTGTGTTCGATTCCTCAGCACCACATAAGCAAAAAGAAAAAAGCCAGAAGTGGTGCTGTGGCTCAAGTGATAGCGCTAGCCTTGAGCTGAAGAGCTGAGGGACAGCGCCCAGGCCCACAGTTCAGGCCCCACGACCGGACCCCCCCCCAAAAAAAAGAAAAAAGAATTTGTGGCAGGTTGATTGACAGGGTTACTTAAGCATGGAGATATCCCTAACAAGAATTAGATTTCAATAAGGTATATGGCAGTTATGATTTGTTAATGTTTATTGAGGCATTTTCTGTTATAAAGAAGAATCAATTCAAGGAGTCTTCAGTCACATCAGTAAAGCTGTATGTTTAACCTAATACTTGGTGTTACTTGTCCTACATTTGTGATGACTAGGCTGATAAGATATCCAACAATATTTCAATAAAATCCCAAACTGATGTGGATACATGAATCACTCATTGGAACTGTAGGACAAATTAGGCTTGTCTGTGCCTTGTCAATCTCTAATCTCCTGTCTAAACAGTCTTGAAACATATTCACAAAATACCTCTAAGGAAAGTTCATGAGAGTTATAACTGTATAATTCTTCTAAGGTCAGGATAAAAGCATTTGCTCTCAGCATTTAAAATCAACAGGATCTGTTGAATTCATGGATCCAGAATTTTATAGCTTCACATTCATATCACAAAATTTTATCAATATGACTTTCACCAAAACACTGTTCTTATTGAACTTATCTATGTCCTTTTACTTTTCAAATCCAAATAGAATATTTCCTTCAAAATATTCCTGCAAATTCTTTCCTTCCTTTACTTCTATAAATCTGTGTTTATTGCTTGTTTCCTTATTTATCTCTTTCATCTAATCTTGTCCACACTGGTGCTCACATTGCTCACACTTGTGTCAGAATTTTCCTTTTCCTCCTCACTTTAATAATGCCCCCGATTTTATTATTCTTTTGCATATTCAAGGTCGTGGATATTTTGATGATGTCTAAACAGACATATATTTGCATCTCTTTAACATAAACCTTAGAACTGAGAGTTTTTTCCTCTAAGTCCGTATTTTCCATCTGTAGTCCTTTTCACCAAGAATATAACTAACAGTTGCCAGTCAGAGATGTGGATGCATTTTAGATTTCTTCTTACCTTACTTTTTACCTTTCTTACCCTCCCCTTAGATAAGATGAATGATTAAGATTTTCTCAGTTTCTGTCACTAATACAATTTCTATGTACTCTTTTTTATGCCCATGACACCAGCCTGTTACAAGTATTCATCACTGGTAACCTAGTCCTAAAACAACCGCTTACAAATTATGCTTTTTTTCCCCAGAGTCTTTTCATATTGGTCCTCTCCATCATCAGATTACTCTCTTTGTAAGCACACAGAGTGAAGAGCCCAGACAATAATTCTAGTATCATTATTTACTCACTACATTGACTGTTTGCCTTACATTTCTCATCTATAAATGGATGTAATCTACCAGAAATATTGAAGAATATTTGTTGACTTCTAGAACAAGAAAAAAAAGTGAAGAGTCCTTACATTTTCCACTTTAGCTTACAAATAAGGAAAGAGTCAAATTCAGTTTGTTGGTATGAAGTCAAAAGTTGTTTTATGCAGAAATAAAAATAAATTTTAAGTCCTGGCACTATGGCCTATGTCATTTTGTGGTAACTTCAGATATGTAAGTGGTATTATGTAAATTGTGTCACGTGTTTACAGCTGTACTGAAGGACATACTCTTAATAAATTATTGGAAACATTCATTATTGAATATTACCTATAAGAGAATGTTATTTGAATTAATCACACTGAGTTCGAACACTATATCTTAGTCCATCAAAATGTGGAAGTAAATGATTTTATTTATAAGAACACAATACCAGCAAAGAAAGTGAGTATACATTAGAGAGACTGCAGGAATAACACTAGGGTTTTTACTGTCTCTACCTATTAATGTAATTTTATTTCTTGGTATAGAAACTCTTCCTCTTGTTATTATTGAATGTAATCCAATTCAGTTTACAACTATGTATTCAATGTGGGAACACTAGCTATAAATAAGTGTAAAGTTTTTTTCCTTTTCAATCACCTTATCATTGTCAGGCTACACTGTGGTCATCATCATCATCTTCATCAAAATTATTATTAGCATCATAAATACTAATTAATGAAAATCTTATATGTGCCTATGACTTTGCTATTATTTTTAATGTTAACACTGCACGCATCCATATTAAAATTTTGAACAAATAAAGAAACAAAAAAAAACTAAACCATATCAGGTAGCTTGACTATGTGTTTATAACAAATTATGGAATAGATTTTTGAAGCATTGCTAATTCCTAATCAGTATGAATTAACTTCCTCTCTTCCCCTCACTACACACAAATATTTAATAAGAGTTTGGACAGAAATTTTTCAAGTAATATACTGTAAATATTACTACAAAGTCAAATGTGTATCTAAAATTCCCTTGAAATAAAAGCTCTACTTTCTACTGAAATATTAGTTATTTTTTTAATTTAATTTAATTTTATTTGTGAACATACTGTACAGAGGAGTTATGCAAATCAAAACAACATTGAGATATCACCTCACTCCATTTAGAACGGCAAAAATCAACAACTCTAACAACAAAAGATGCTGGAGGGGATGTGGACAGAAAGGAACCTTACTTCATTGTTGGTGGGAATATTAGTTATTTTATTCTAGGAAACTTTTAGAAAAATAGACTGTATATCTTTGAAATGTAAAAGGTCAAAAATATTAGCAAAAAATAGAGAGTCCGTCTTCAGAAATATATGTGTGTGTGTATATATATATATATATATATATATATATATATATATATATATATATTAATGTTATGTATAGAATGACATTTTTAGAGATTGTCATCAGAAATATATACATATCTAAATTTATGGGTAGAATGATGTACACTATGGTGAAACAAAAATCTTAAAACATAATTAAAATAAAAACTACATCAAAAAGTGCCATTGACTCACTGTTATAATTTGACCTATTCTGGGTAATGAGATCTTAGAAATGTGTTTGAAAACTACCCAGACAGAAAAGTACTTGTTAGATTCTTATCCCCATTTAACCATTAAAAAAATGAATTAGCTCTCTGCCTCAAGTTGTAGATTGCTCTCCTTGAAGATAAAAAGGCTTATGGATAATGCCCAGGCCTTTCAAAAAACAACAACAACTACAACAAAATGTATCACATTAATTTCACAAAAGCATCTTTTAACTGCGGTGAACCTTTCTTAGAAACATAAATACAAGTCCCTGGAAAATGTTAAGTAAAAAGTATAAAATATTTACGTTTATATTAAAGACGTAACTATTTAGATTGTTTAAGATATTTAGGTAATGATTAGGAATTAAGAATAATGATGGGTAGGTAATATATTGGGACTGGTTTGTTATTCTATTTTATGATAGTAATAGAATGATATTTATAATGATTATATTAAATTACTCTTGCTTTATATTTGAATTATAATAAATGATAAACATTTTTAAATGTTTCCAATGGAAAGGAATATCAATTCTATGTAATTTCAAAGCAATTGAGAAAATTATTCCATAGCTGGTTTGCTTTAAGACTATATTTCTTTTCTTTTTCTAGTTTTCATATGTACATAGAAATTAAAATTCCAAAAATTCAATGGATGTTGGCATTCAGGAACATCTTCATAGATACTAATATTGGAGTCCCTTAAGTGGAATTGTTTTATTTCATTTGTTACTTTCACTAATAAATCAAGATGATAGTGTATTTTGTTTCTTTTCACTGCCATTGGCTCTTATCTTGAGAATATTTTTTCCCTATCAAAGTAGAGAAAAACAATTGGATTGACCAAGTAACATATTGCTTTCATAAGATGCAGATGCATAGATTTGTGTCTTCTGTCATTTGCCAAAAGTTTCTTCCGGAAAAGGTTATCAATTATTTATAAGTGTTGCTTAATTCCTAGGTATTCCAGTTATCACATACACTTTTTGATTTAGTTATCTCTGAATAAACTTAAAATAAACAATTAAAAATACTTAAAATGAACAGAAATCATATTATTGTTTCAAATGTTGCAGTTTACAAAGTTTATAAGCAAACACAGAAAATATCTTTTTACGTATTCTACATTTTGTGTGAAGTATTTTAACAATAGCTTTTTTTTTTGCTGACATGTAATTCACCTGAAATATATTATTTCCTTTTATTGTATGCATTTTAGTGATTTGGAAATGAATTGTACAATCATAGGTTTTCCAAGCCTAAAATTTTCACAAATTTGCTTTTCTTCAAATAGAAATGCTGTAAATTTTTGAACAGACATTAAAGTAGATATAAGATTCATTTACAGGAATTTGTCCAGCATACATCCTCGATAGTGATCCTTTTCAAAATTTGGTTTTGGGGATTATTTCCAGGGTCTCACACAAAGTATTCAAGTGCAATCTCAATGAACTACATTCCCTGTCCAAACAAGTTTTTTACTTCTCTTTAATACATACATAGACGTGTAATGGATAGAACCTATTCAATTCTCTTTGACTTTTTGAAAACTTGCTTGCTTTAATGATTGAAGTATTTTACAAATTCATTTGCTATGTGGAGTATATCAATTTCTCCACAAGTGCATTACTATATTTTGTGTCATCTTTCTATATTATAGTGGTGAGTTTTCTCTTTATTTTTTGGATACTAAAGAGGAACTTATTTCATATGCTCCTACTATCTACATATATTCTTTAAAGAAATATCCTATTTTGGGAAAAGTTATATAGAATTAGAAGATATAAAAATACTTAGACTCAGAATCATTTTAGCATTTACATTGTAGCATTAACAAATATGTGTCTTCTATCTATTAGATATTTTTTCACTTCTGTTATATTGTCCTTTGAATTATGAAAGAGTATAAGTTGATATTATACAGATTATTCTTGCTTTTCTTTACCCACTAATGCTTTCCATGTCATATTTTAGAAACTTTTACTGATCCAATGCCATGAATTTTTATGTTTATGTTTTATGTTTTTAAATCTCACATTTAGTTTGATAATGATCTTCTATTTAAAAACTTTAAATTTTTGTATAAGGATTGATGTAGTAGTCTAAGAAATTTTTTTAAATAGAGGGAGGCAATAGTGCCACAACAACCATTTAAGATTCTATTTTTATTTCATAAAGTCATGGCATCCTTTTCAAAATCTATTGACCATAAAACTGAGATTTTTATTGTGAAAATACCATACAGAGGGGTTACAATTACACACCAGTATTAACCAAAGCATGCTATTTGCAGAGGAGTATTTAAAAGATGTAATTTCTTATAAAATTGAACTTTTAATCCACAAAATGAATACCAGGAATCTATCACTTGGAAGATGTGAGCGGAAGTCAAAGGGAAGGAATAAAGAGAGTTATGGAGGAAGAGAGTGAAGGCATAATATTCAATGCAGATAGTATGAAACTAGAAAACATGAAAGTGGGGTGAGGTTTGGAATGGTATAAGAAAGTTATTAAAGATCCATTGTACTTATAAACTGATTTGTGGAATGGAAATTCTTTGAAACAACTATTTAACAAAAATATAATTTAAAACAATGGAGACATCTCATCTTCAACTGTATTCTCTTAAACCATGAATCAATATAATAGTTTCCTCCTCAGAAATTTTCTTTGCAGGTATTTTCCTCATAATGTCAGAAAACTGACCAATGCAATGAATATCAATATATCACATTGCCTATTGTAAATAGACACAATATAAAAACAGTAAAATTGTTAGAATTCATCACATGAAAAAATAACAGGTAGAAAGTATCAAATGATGAATTATAGTTTTTCCAAGTACTTTACTTATGGTATCTAACTTAATCCTCACAATAATCCCATAAAGTGGAACTACATCATTTTTAATTCTCAGATGATGGTATTGACATCTTCAGAATTGGAATTACTAGTACAGCATTGCACACATGGTAAGTTTTACCCTGAGGCCCATCTCTCGCTGTATCAAATAACTGCATTTTATTTTATGACTAAAATACCAGCACTTAGTCTACTAATTCTAGGAAAATTTCCAAGAATTATTGTGTACACTCTAATTATATTTGACTTTATCTTTGTTAGAAAATAGGTAGCTGTAATATGAAAACTCCAAGTTCATAATCAATTTATACATCCCTGGTGAAAGGAACTGCTAAAGTATAACATTCTTGATTTCTAGATCAAAATATTAGAAATCATAATCTATCCCTTCACTCAACACTGCACTGCCTGGGGATCCCATTTCTGTTTAACACAGTCATACCGAAAGAGTGTCCTGCCCAATTCCTGATGGAAACAGACTGCAGGTGTTATGGACGAATCTTTTCCACATTGTAGCTCACCTAGGTTGTTTACCATTAGAAGTATTTTGATTGCTTTTTATACCAAACATTCTGAGAGAAATATACTACTTTAAAATGTTATTAAAGCAAGACTGATATAAAAATCACCTTTGACCCCAGATAAATATTTTACCTTTCATATACCCCAAAATGCCGTCTGAGCTATCATTAATGTTAGCAACAAGGGGTTAAAAATCATAGACACCAAGACCGAAGCATGAATTAAAGACTCTCCAACTTGTCAATACAATTGGTTTAAAAAGTCATCAATACTACTGCAGTTTTAAATTTTTCTTATGGAGATTCAATTATAAACTATTAACAGTTGAAAATAACTCATTTTCTTGGGAGTAGGACACAAAGCACAAGATTAATCCTAATCATTTTAAAGGACCTTTATTTATACTACAAATTCACTCCCATAACTACAATGATATGAAAAATAACTGAAGTACAAAAACACAAAGGAAGTAATTTAACTGCATCATCTACATTCAATGGACTGTGTTAATAGAAAACAAAGTTAAACTAATAATTAGCTTACCAAATTCACATACATTCTTTTATTTTATTTCATTTAGTTTCATAAAAACTGGATTTTCATAAGATGATGCATAAAATGCCTATATACCCACATACATTTCCAGATCTTAACAATATTTATTTCAGAAATGTCTTTAGCTCCATAGTCAATGAACTGAATTAATACTAAAATATTCAAAGGGTTTTCAGAAATTGCAAGACTTGCTCTGGGATGTTATTCATATTGGAAAAGATATTCGAAAAGCCTTATTTGTTAAGTTGAGATAGTTACTCCCACAGAAGAGCCATTAGCCCTTTGCATGTACAAAACAACTTCAGATACATCCACTATCTAAAGATGACACGTGCTTTTGGTTTGTTTGTTTTTGAAAGGAATAGCTAACAAGCATATCAACAATACTGATTTTCAGTCAATATGATGGGATATTCAAACTTGATAAATATTGGGTTGATTACCTCTTAGTGTGAATAGATATGATCTTACAAAGAAAGTTATTTTCAACAGAAAGCCAGAAAGAGTTTATCCACTTTGTGTTTCACGGGAATAACCAGAGAGCAATACCTATTTGGTCCAGTTGGTCAAACTTACTCCAGGAGCATATGTTAAAAGTATAACAAATTTAAGAAGTCAAATACATATTTTGTACCGACAGTCATCTTCCAGCAATAATTTACTCCCTAAATATGTCTGAATCTTCTCATCTAACATATAATAAGAGCTGAAAGCGTTCTCTTTCATCTAACTTAATATTGTAAATCCTTTGATTCTGATGATATTATTTGACAAATAAAATGTACAAAAGCGTGGTCCAACTGAAATGACATGACAGAATACTGATACATAAAAACATTGCAACAAATTCAGCTCTTTTCAGCCTCACCCTGTCCACATTGGCAAGCAACATTGCTACAGCACATGCACACATATACACATACACAAATATGCACACATGTACACACACCTATACATGCATGTTAAATTCAAAAAAAGTTCAAATAAAAAATTAATGATTAGTACAAATAATAATTTGCCTTACTACAAAAAAATACACAATACAGTCACCACAGATGTTACATTTTACCTGCCTATCCACATGTGACCACTTAATTTATATTTACTTACTTAATTAACTAATTAATTCAATCATTTGTTTGGTGCTAATACTAAGGCTTGAACTCAGGGCCTGTCTCTGTCCCAGAATTTGTTATTTTTTTGTTTTAGTTTTCTCAAGGATATCATTTTACTGCTTGTACCACAGCTCCAGTTCTAGCTTTTGCTAGTTTATTTCAAATCAGAATCTAATGGACTTTTTTTTTGTTTGGTCTGGTTACAAACCACAATCCTCAGACTTCATCTTTCTGATTAGCTAGGATTAATCACATGAGCCAACAGTGTGGCTTCTATTTTTCCTCTATAGTTATCTAATGCAAAAATGAGAGTATAGAAGCAAGATGTACAGTGATGATACTGTTCTGTCAGAAATTCAAGTTAGTAATGTAAATTTCTTCTTAAGAACACACACAAAAAATACCATGATATAGTATAAGAGAACTCACAATTGGACATATGAGCTTTAAGAGATTTCTAATACATCCATTATTTATTGGTACCCAACATTAGAAAAATATATATATATATAATGTAGTACTGAAAAAGTAGTCCTTTACATGACTACTTACATTCCTTGTTTTTTTTAAGACACTTGTTTTCATCTAAAAAAGTAGCCCTGTCTATTGTCTTCATGTGGTTTCAATGATTGAAGGTGCTTAATGAGAAATCAAAATGTATTAGTAGTACTTTGCTATCAATTAAATCTCACTTTTTCTTTTTGGAAAATATAATGATCAAAGAAATAGTTGAGAATCAGCAAGCAATTGTTCAGAATCATGCTTCCAGTGCAAGTGGGTCAACAGTAAGTAATCCTCAATACCATTTTCCACAAAGTTTGTCACTGATACAATCGGCCTGCTTTCTCTTGCTGCTTCCATAGCCTGGACCTATTCCTTCATTGTACATGAAAAGTGTGATTCAACTGATTTCATTCAGATCTGTTCCTAGAATTATCAAGGATTTAGATTCTTGTCTGCAATATGATTAAACCTATGTTTCTTCATGTAGGCTGCTAAAAATGTATTTACCAAATTCAAGTAAATACATAAATTCTATTTCCATCTTTTTAAAACATAAAATTCTGCTTGCTCTATATATTGATCAGAGGCATGCATTTGTGGCTATATAGGTCATTGCACATCTGTCTCTCTTCCTCTCTCTTTAATGTTTCTCATAGATAATAGGATTGCTCTATAATTATTGTAATTTACTTTGCTTTTATATTTTTGGTTGCATCATTTTACTTTCTGCTCTGCCATTTCCCAAATCAAATATATAGAAGGCATTGTTTCATCTTTTCTCATTCCTAGAATAAGCTGCACATGAAGACACCACTGGTCCTTATTTTCAGTCTGTATCTTTGAATACGGAGGAAAATCTTTCCTCTGCTTCCATCAATTCCCTACTCTCCAGTTAGAATAATTTCGAATAGTAAAAATGTAAAAAGGGAAAATAAATCATGGTGAAAAAACAGATGCAGAAAATTCACCGGATTTTTCTGAACAGTTCAACTAACTTGAACTATTAGGGAAATACTTGGACACCTCATTCCCACTGTCACTCAAAGTCTCTGGTTAGGCAATTCTGATGAAGACGAGGAGCATGATGAAAAAGTGAGGAATGGTATCAATTGCAAGAAAAAATGGAGAAAGATCCATGCAACTTTCTTCTTTTGGCTGCTGAAAATAATCAGGTTATTATAGTGCAGAGACTACTTTCCATAAAGGCCACTCATGTGAATACTAGGGATGATGATGAGTATACCCATATTCATCAAGAAGCCTACAGTGGACACTTAGAAACTGTCTGTGAGTTGGTGGCTGAAGCGGCAGATATTCATGCAATAACTGTAGATGGCTGGACAACCCTGTGCAGTGCTTATATGTGGAATAATAATAGAGTGGCTTTTTTCTTACTTCATCATGATGGAGATACCAATGGCCCCCTTGCATCTTGCTGATGGAAATAGAGTTAGCAAAGACATGTTGGATCTGCTTCTGTTGAACCATTATGTCAAATCAGCTCTGAAGAACAACTTGGAAGAAACTGTATTTGATATTGCCAAAAGGATAAGTATGTATCACTACCTCTTTGAAGTTTTGGAAGGCTGTACAAATTGCTCTCCTAAGTCATAATGGTTCGGTTAAGTTTCTTAAATTTCAAAAATGCCATTTCATTCTGTTTCCATACAAAATATTTTCACAATCCAACTAACAACAATAGCTTACTGCAACAATTCATGGATTCCATGGAAGTCTTCCAAGTCAATTGCCTTACTTTGATGTCAAAATGTATTCAAGAGTTAGTTGTATATATCTATAATGATTTCTGGAGAGTTTTTGCTTTTTATTGTAATTAAGTGGTTACATAATTTCCCTAATTTCACAGTATTGTGGGATAGTGACACTCAGTTAAAATCACAAACACATTCTAACATTTCTGGAGAAAATTGTCTTTCACAGTCTATAACATTTATGAGTTCCATGAGCTTTGCGATACTGTTATTTCTTCCACATTGGTTGGTATGTACATTTCTTTTGTTTTGCATAACATCAGCTGTTCCCTTTTCCCACTTGTTCCCTCCCTTCTATCCCTGCCATTAACTTGCTTAGTTCATTTTGGTCAATGTCCAGTGCAACTAATGAATTTTTCCCTAATTTCCTCTATTTCTATGTCGTCTTCCTGGGTCCTCTTCATTGTACACATATATACCATACATGTGATCAGCAGCATGGGGCTATTTAGTAGAGATTTGACCAGATGAGTGAAAGTCCTTTGTTTCCTAAGTCCTGTTAAATATGTCGTATTACCTAACATTTTGGTTTTAACATCAACTTATCAGGGATACCATGTACTGTTGGTCTCAATGCTCTTGTCTTCTTTGCTCAACATGATCACCTTCTAGCTCCATCCATTTCCCTGCAAATGCCATTATTTTGTCATTTCTAATGGCTGAATAATATTCCATTGTGTATAGATACCACAATTTTGAGATCCATTCATCTGTGATGAGACATCTGGGTTGTTTCCAAATCCTGGCTATTATGAACAGTGCGGCAATAAATATGGAGGTGCATGTGTCCTTGTATACTGATTCCTGTTGTTCAGGATGGATGCCTAGAAGTGGTATGACTGGGTCATAAGGGAGGTCAATATTTCGCTTTCTTAGGATTCTCCAGACTGTTTTCCAAAGTGGTTGTATAAGTGTACATTCCCACCAGCAGTGTAGTAGGGTTCCTCTTTCTCCGCATCCTCTCCAGCATTTGTCATTGGATGACTTGAGGATGTGGGACATTCTGACTGGGGTAAGGTGGTATCTCATGGTTGTCTTTATTTACATTTCCTTTACACCCAGGGATGGTGAACACTTCCTAATGTGTTTCTTTGCCATTTTCATCTCTTCTTCTGAGAAGTCGCTCTTTAGTTCCCTTTCCCATTAAGTAATTGGTTTGTTAGGTTTGGGAGGGCCTGGTTTCTTGAGATCCCTGTATATACTGGATATTAACACCTTGTAGGATGTATTGCTGGTAAGTATTTTTTCGCAATTAATTGATTGTCTTTCTAGCTTGGTTGCAATCGCTATAGCTTTGCAGCTATAGCTTTGTTATAGCTTTTTATTGTAAGGTAGTCCCATGTGTCATGTCTCACTCCAATTTGTTGTGACCCTGAGGCTCTGTTCAGGAAAATCTTTCCTGTGCCTATAAGTGCCTATAAGTTCAAGTGTCTCTCCTACTCTGCTTGCAGTGGTTTCAAAGATTCAGGTTTAATGCTAAGGTCTTTAATCCATTTTGAGCTGATATTGGTGTATGGTGATATGCTGCGGTCCACTTTTATTCTTCATGTGGCCATCCAGTTTTCCTAGCACCAGTGGTTGAAGAGGCTGTGTTTCTTCCATTTTATGTCTTTGGTTCCTTTGTCAAATATCAGCTGACTGTAGGCATGTGGATTTATTTCTGGATCTTCTATTCTATTCTATTGGTCTTCGGGTCTGTTTTTGTGCCAGTACCATGCTGTCTTTGTTATTATGGCTCTATAGTAGAGTTTGAAGTGCTGCATGGATATCCCTCCCATGTTTTCTTTATTCTCTAGAATTGTTTTGGCTATTCTAGGTCTTTTGTGGTTCCATACGAATTATTGGACTGTTTTCTGTATTTCAGAGATGTACATCATTGGGATTTTAATAGGAATTGCATTGAATTTGTATATTAATTGAGGCAGTATTGCCATTTTCCTATACTGTTTGCCTATCCAACAGCATGGGAGGTCTTTCCATTTCCTAGTGTCTTCTGTAATTTTTTTCTTTAACGTTTTATAGTTTTCATTAAATAGTTCTTTTAAAGCTTTGGTTAGGTTAATTCCTAAATATTTTATTTTAGGGGAGATTATTGTGAATGGGGTTTCTTCCTTTATTTCCCTTTCTGCTTCTACATGGTCAGTGTACAGGAAGACAACTGATTTTATTGGATGGATTTTTGTATCCTGCTACATTGCCGAAGTGATTTTTGATTTCTAAGAGTTTGGGGATGGGGTTTTTGGGATTGTGAAGGTATAGTATCATGTCATATGCAAAAAGCTATATTTTAATTTCTTCTTTCCCTATGCGGATCCTTTTAATGTCTTTTTCTTGCCTTATTGACCTGGCTAAGGTTTCCAGGGCTATATTGAACAGGAGTAGACACAGTGGGCATCCTTGCCTTGTTCCAGATTTTAAGAGAATTGGTTGTAACTTTTCCCAATTAAGTATAGTATTAGCTATTGGTCTGTCATAAATGGCCTTTTTTAAAATTTAATTTTATTTTATTTGTGAACATACTGTACAGAGGGGTTACAATTACATGGGCAGGATAATGCGTATATTTCTTACCAAGCATTGAAGGCTCCTCCTTTGTTTTCCCTTCACATCCCTTCCCAGCCTCCCCCCACCCCCCCAATCCCAATCCTTCTCCTTCCCCTCCTTCCCCCCCCACACCGACGTTGTAAAGCTCGTTTTGGAAATGATAACTTGTACTTCTCATTGTTGCAACAGGTCCACCTGTATCCTTAAACAACTGGTTTTTCTCCATCTCTTCCACAAGTTATACTGACATCAAATATAGTGAAAGCAGCCATTATACTGTGGGGGAGGGACATACAAAGCAACAAAGAGATAATTATATAAATGCGTTAGAAACACACGCATGAAAGAAAAAAACATTAAAATACACATCTAAGGATTCATTTTCCTGAACATCACATTATTTGACCTTTTCTGCTTGATTCATACATATACTAGATATTACAAATAAGGGAAACCATGGGACCTATGTTTCTTTGGGCCTGGCTTACTTCAGTTAATATAATTTTTTCCAAGTTTTTCCATTTCCTAACAAATGGGGCAATGCCATTATTTCTGATGGAGGCATAGAATTCCATTGTGTATATATACCACATTTTCTTGATCCATTAATCTACTGAGGGGCATCTGGTTTGGTTCCATATCTTAGCTTTGGTAAATAATGCTGCAATAAACATAGTTGTGCTGGTAGCTTTAGTGTGGTCTTGTTTGTAAACATTTGGGTAAATGCCCAAAAGTGGGATTGCCGGGTCATAGGGGAGTTCTATGTGAAGTCTTTTGAGGAACCTCCATACTGCTTTCCAAAGTGGTTGAACAAGTTTACATTCCCACCAACAATGAAGTAAGGTTCCTTTCTGTCCACATCCCCTCCAGCATCTGTTGTTGTTAGAGTTCTTGATGTTTGAAATGGCTTTTAATCTTTTAAGAAATGTTCCTTCTATTCCTATTGTCTCCAGAACTTTTAGCATGAATGCATGTTGAATTTTATCAAAACCGTTTTCTGCATCTGTGGAGATAATCATATGATTCTTGACCTTGGCTCTGTTGATGTGTTGGATTATATTTATTGACTTATGTATGATAAACCATCCCTGTATCTCTGTGATGAAGACTACTTGGTTTTAGTGTTTTTTTTTTATGTTTCTTGATTCTGTTAGCTAGAATTTTGTTAAGGAACTTTGCATCTGTGTTCATCAAGGAAATTGACCTGTAGTTCTTTTTTTGTTGGGTCTTTGCCTGGTTTGGGGATGAGTGTGTTATTGGCATCATTGAATGAGTTTGGGATAGCTCCCTCGTTTTCTGTTTCACTGAAGAGCTTGAAGAGTATAGATGTTAGTTCTTCTTTAAAGGTCTTGTACAATTCTGTTGTGAATCCATTTGGTCCTAGGCTTTTTTTTTCTTTTTTTTAATTTTTTAATTATTTTTTACTGTGAAAATGCTGTACAGAGGGGTTGCAATTACATGGGCAAGATAATGAGTATATTTCTTATTAAGCATTGTAGCCTCCTCCTTTGTTTCCCCTTCCCATCTCTTCCCATCCTCCCACCGCCCACCCACCCAATCCTCCCCCCACCACCAAAGTTGTAAAGTTCGTTTTCGGCATGACAACTTGTACTTATTGTGGCAATGGGTCGACATGTATCCTTATTTAAACGACTTGTTTTTCTCCTTCCTCTCTACAAATTATAACGACATGAAAACAGTGAAAGCATGGGTTATACTGTGGGGGAGGGACATACAAAGTAACAAAGAAATGATCTTATTAATGCGTTAGAAAAAATCACGTGAAAGAAATAAACATTTGAATACAAAACTTAGGGTTCATTTTCCTAACATCACCTTATCTGGCATTTTCTGCTTGACTCATACATACACTAGATATTGCAAATAAGGGAAACCATGGGACCTATGATTCCTTGGGCTTGGCTTACTTCACTTAATATATTTTTTCCAAGTCTTTCCATTTCCTAACAAATGGGGCAATGTCATTCTTTCTGATGGAGGCATAGAATTCCATTGTCTATATATACCACATTTTCTTGATCCATTCATCTACTGAGGGGCATCAGGGTGGGTTCCATATCTTAGCTATAGTAAATAATACTGCAATAAATATGGATGTGATGGTGGCTTTAGTGTGGTCTTGTTTGTAAACATTTGGGTAAATGCCCAAACGTGGGATTGCTGGGTCATAGGGGATCTCTATGTGGAGTCTTTTGAGGAACCTCCATACTACTTTCCAAACTGGTTGAACAAGTTTACACTCCCACCAACAATGAAGTAAGGTCCCCTTCTGTCCACATCCCCTCCAGCATTTGTTGTTATTAGAGTTCTTGATTTTTGCCATTCTAACTGGGGTGAGCTGGTATCTTAATGTTGTTTTGATTTTAATTTCCTTTGTGGCTAGGGAGGTTGAACATTTCTTCATGTGTCTATTGGCCAGCCTTCTTTCTTCTTCAGAGAAGTTTCTCTTAAAGTCTTTAGCCCACTTATTTATTGGGCAGTTGTTTCTTTGAGGATTTGTTGTTGGGGAATTTAGTTCTTTGACTTCCAAGTATATTTTAGATATGGGACCCTTGTCCGTTGTATAGCTGGTGAAGATCTTCTCCCAATCCGTGGACTGTCTATTGATCTTTCTAGGTATGTCCTTTGCCATGCAGAAGCTCTGCAACTTCATGCAATCCCATTTGTCCAACCTTTCTTTGATTTGTTGTGTTTCCGGGTCTCTATTTAGAAAATTTCGGCCTGTGCCAAGGAGACCTAGGGTTTCTCCTATTCCATCCTGTAATGTTTTCAGAGTGTCTGCTTTGACTCCGAGGTCTTTGATCCATTTAGAGTTGATTGTGGTACAGGGTGATATATAAGGATCTAGCTTTAGTTTTCTACAAGTAGTTAACCAATTTTGCCAGTACCATTTACTGAAGAGGCTCTCTTTCTTCCATTCTATATTTTTTTATCTCCCTTTTCAAAGATTACATGGCTCTAGGTCTGTAGGTTCATTTCTGGGTTTTCAATTCTATTCCATTGGTCCTGAGGTCTGTTCTTGTGCCAGTACCAAGCTGTTTTGATTACTATGGCTTTATATTTTGAAATTTGGTTTTGATATTCCTCCAGCCGTGGTCTTTCCGTTGAGGAGTGTTTTTGCTATTCGGGTCTTTTATTGTACCATATGAATTTTTGGATTGTCTCTTCTATTTCCTTGAAGAATGAGTTTGGAATTTTGAAAGGAATCACATTAAATTTGTAGATAGCTTGGGAAGTATTGCCATTTTCACAACGTTAATCTTTCCAATCCAGGAGCATGGGAGTTTTTCCCCTTTTCTAAGTTCTGTGTTGATTTCCTTTTTCAAGTTTTTAAAGTTCATCATAGAGGCTTTTCACTTCTTTGGATAAGTTAATTCATAGTTATTTTATTTTCGGCTATTACAAATGGAGTCGCTTTCCTAATTTCAGCCCCACTTTTCTCATTGTTGGCATATAAAAAAGCCATTGATTTGTGAGGGTTAATTTTATACCCTGCTACTTTGCCAAAGTTTTGAATCAGCTTGAGTAATTTGGGAGTGGAGTCTATGGGATTCCTTAAGTACAAGATCATGTCATCTGCAGAGAGTTTTATTTCTTCTTTCCCTATTTGGATCCCCTTTATGTCTGAATCTTGCCTTATTGCTGTAGCTAGGCATTCTAATACTAGGTTGAAGAGAAGTGGAGAGCCTGGACATCCTTGTCTTGTTCCTGAATTAAGAGGAAATGGCTTTAGTTTTTCAACATTAAGTATAATGCTGGCTGTAGATTTGTCATATACAGCCTTTATTGTATTGAGGAATGTTCCATGGATTCCTAATTTTTCCAAAACCTTCATCATAAAGGGCTGGTTTGGTGGAGATGTATTGTTTCAATTTTTCTTTGCTATGGAAGGGTTTTTTTGGCCTTCAGTTATGAAGGAGAGTTTACCTGGGTACAGTATTCTTGGTTGATAGTTGTTTGTTTTTAGGGCATGGCATATATCATTCCAGGCTCTTCTTGCTTTGATTGTCTCTGCTGAGAAATCTGAGGTGATTCTAATTGGTTTCCCAATATAGGTGATTAATCTTTTCTCCTTGACAGCTTTAAGGATCTTTTCCTTGGTCTGAATTGATCCTGTGCAGTTTACAATGTGATGGTGGGATGTCCTATTCTGGTCTGGTCGGTTTGGAGTTCTAAAAGCTTCTTGTATTTGAATAGGCCTATCTTTTTACATGTTTGGGAAGTTCTCTTCTAGGATCCTGTTAAAGAAATTTCCTACACCATTAACTTCTGTTTCTAGGTGCTCCTCTACAACCATTATCCTTAGATTATGCCTTGTGATGGTGTCTTCCAAGTGTTGGATAGATCTATCATATTTCTTGGATTTGTCTTGGATGGTTGTATGTTCTTTCTCTATAATGTCTAGGCTCTCTTCAATTTCCAAGATTCGATCTTCTGCATGGTCTAACCTGCTGTTGAGACTTTCTACTTTGTTTTTTATTTTTTTTCCTTCTAGTTGTTCAGCTCTGATGGCTTCAAATTCTTTGTTGAAGCTTTGTTTTAGATCTTGTATGAACTTCTTTACTTCTTTAATTTGGTGTTCTGTGTTTATTCTCAAATCACTTAATTGATTATTTGTGATTTCCTTGGACTCCCATTCCTTCTGTTGGGTTCCATTCAGCATTCCCTTTGTGGTCTCCTTGACTTCCTTCACATTTTTGTTAATGGATTCCAAGAATGCCTTTAGTGATCTTTGTGTATTCTCATCCTGCTCTTTCAATTCCTGTATTACTCTTTGATTAGCTTCCTCCCATTCGTGAGATTCCTGTAGTTCCCTTTGAGTGTTCTCAGCCTGCTCATGCCATTCCTGCCTTTCTCTTTGAGTATTCTCAAGCTACTCACGCAAATCCTGTATCAGTTTTTGGGTAGCTTCCTCACGCTTATGGTATTCTTGTATAAAGTTTTAGATTGCCTCCTCTCTCTCCCTATCATGCTCATACAGAGTCCTTTCTATGTTTTCAATCTTTTCATTAATCAATGTTTGCCAGCAGTGTTTGTAGGGCTATTTGGGAACTCTCCTCTGGATTATTCATTATCTGTTCTGTCCCCTGGTTATCATGAGTGGGAATTGAGATACCCGGACTTGCCATTTTTCTTGTGTTTTTCCACCTTACTGAGCTCATTTAGGATGCAATTAAAACCAGTTTTGTGCTAGAACACTATGTTACGGCAAGCATCAACCAAAGTCTGTATTTGTACAGTTAATAGTCTGCAGATACAATGTAGTTCAACAGATACATCTATTCAACATCAAACAACTATATATTTATGGGCTATGAACCGCAAACAAGAATTTGGTATACGAGAAATTATTAGGGTTAGGAAGAGATGTGGGTAAAATATAGGAATAGAGTGATGTGGGAAGGTACAGGGAGTGTTAGCTAAGTCCTAACCTTAAAGCAGGCAATAGGTTGGATAGGATGAAAGAAGACAGAGAGAAAAAAAAGAAGAAAGAGAAAGGAAACAAAAAGAGACCAGAAAAAATAGAAAGGTAAAAATTAAAAATATTATACAGAAAGAAAAAAAATATTCAGGGAAGAACATGAATATAATGAAAGAAGGGGAGGGATATAAAGGAGATATGAAAAACTTAAAAATAAAGATACTTAAAATATTATATAGGTATTAAAATGTAGTACTGCTATTAAGGAATTTACTTAAAATATTATATAGGTATAAAGATGTAGTACTGCTATTAAGGAATTTACGTGTAAGAGGTTTTGAACTGAGAAATAAATTTGTGGATTAAGTGTGTACACAATGGGGGATAAGGTCTAATAATCGACTACGGGTTTATCTGAGGATATGCAGAGCAGCAATTAAGTCACATAAAGAACGAAATAGAAGAACAGGTGAAAATGATAAGAAAGAAAGAAAAAAAGATCAGAAGTTCAGTAGAGCTAAACAAAAAGCAAAACAAAACAAAACAAAAAACAAAAACAAAAACAGAAAAGAGAAGAAAAACGCACACACACTTATACCCCTAAAATAAAATTCTAAGAGAAAAAAATTTACTAGAAAATAATTTTTTTCAAAAAAAGTTAAAATTAAAGATTACAAAAATTTTTTAAGAAAAAAAATTTTTATGAAGGTACAACAAAAAAAAAAGTTCTTTGATTTTTTTGGGAGCGGTGGGAAAAATCCTGTGTCTCCCTTGTGTCCATAACCAGCCTTTTGTTGGAGTCTCTGGTCTTGTGTTCCTGTGGCTTGGTTGGTTACTCAAGTCAGTTTCTTGGAACAGGCAGAAAAATGCTCTGCGATCCTCCTCCCAGGTTCATTCAATGGGAGGAGAGGGCTTTTTCTTCGAGTTTGGAGATGCTGTGATGAGGCTAGGTTCTGGGTAGAGTTGAGGCCTTTCAGCAAACAGTAGCTTTTCCAGGGAGCTGGTTTGTGAGAAACTCACAGAGCCCAGCCTGGAGCCACTCTCAGGGTTTCTGTTTACTGAATTTCAGTTGATTGTCCAGGGAGGGGCAGCCTCTGGGTCTGATTACCCAGTGAAGAAAGCCACTCCTGGCGCTGGCAACCAAGCTGGGTGACTTTTCCCTGAGTGGAGCTGAGTCTGGCAGGTCAGGTTAGGCTCTTGTGATCTGCTAGATGACTCTAGATTTATTCCAGGGCCTGTGTTGGAGCTAGCAGCTCCACCGGGCTTTGTCAGTATCCAAGATGGACATCTCCAGTACTGGTTGGGGGAGGGGTGGCCTTCCCTCCTCTGCTCCCTGAGAAGGAGTGAGAACATCAGGCTTGTACTCATGCCGAGTCTTGCTTCCTGGGTCATCTCTGGTCTGCGAACTGCAGGATGAAGATGTCTGCTCCTTGTCGGTTCTTGCTGGTGTTGAGTGGAATCCGCTCTCAGGCTGTGTCTGGCTCCTTCGTCCTGGACTCTTTGTGATTCAGGTATGGCGGTGGCAGTTGCCGCTGCCACCATGGCCGCCGCCGTGGTGGCTGCTGGAAAGTGCTCAGGACTGTCTCCCTGCCTGTATTTTCTCTCTCTGGCCTAACTCTCTGTCCTGTGAAGGCACACTTGGTGTGGTTCTCTGGCTTAGGACTGTTCACTGGAACTCTAAAACTGCTTTCTATGCGAGAGCTTGTTTAGCCTCCAGCTTCTCCTCCACCATCTTCCTGGAACCTCCCTCAATTTCTCATTTCTTATAATATTTCAGGGCCCCAAATCCTTGAGATACAAGAATTAGCAGCAAGCAATTGTTTAATGCAAGGCAACTTAAAATGAAAGATGAGGTCACAAAATCGAAAGAAAGTACTGTATTTCAAACTCAATTTACAGATGACCAGCCCATATGAATGAACAAGATCAGAAAGTATTACAAGATTATTTTTAATACCCCTCCCCTAATGATTAATGTAATATTTCAGTCTAGCTTAAGTGGTCCCAAAAATAGTTCCTGGAAGGATAGATCCGTGATTGATCTATCAAGCCTAGGAAAACTTGACTTAGAGGTCAAATGTAATTCAGCAAAACATTAATTGAGAAGATCGTTTGTGCTTCAATACACTGGTCCTTTAGTACAACTTGGTTCTGTGTTATAAAAATGTCATTCTCAAACCAATGATAACCTACATTTAATCTCCTGAAAGTGTATTCCTTTTCAAATAAACTTTTTGAAATTACACTTGCCAAAATAACATTTGCTAAGTAGATGACACTTAGTGACATTACGAGTTTTTCAAGTGTAGGGAGCAAGTTACAATAGAGTTGATTTCTTTACCCAGCACTAATGCAAAACAGGTTCAACCATTCATTAAAGTGCAGAAATGGTACCATGCACCATTTGTGTTGTTCAGTAGGTGTCTTCCAGAAATTTGTTAAATAGATCATACTCCCATATTTCAACCCCAAACGTTAGCTAATAAAGTAAATTTCATCACTTAATAAGGGACATTTTAAAAAGTCACAAATACTTGCCTTATCATATGTTGTTTTGTTTTCCCTCTGTCTAAGATAGTTAGAAATATGTCTTTAAGTCTTGAATATGGGTACTCATCTGAGATGTGACAAAATCTATCTTCTATTTCTATCATATTCCTTTATAGTAGTAAATGTTAGTTTTCTTTATTCTCCAAAACTTATAGGTAGTATAAATTCTTATCCCATGTAAAATATAATAATCACACACCATTGTACAATGCCATTTATAAAAACTGGTAGTTAAGAATACATTCAAAGCCATTTTAAACTTTCTTGTTGACTAAAGATTAATCTGCAAATGGATGAGAATATAATCATGTCTAGGTGTTCCAAGTCTCCAGTCTTGCAAATTGTTATTGCAGATGAATGAATTATGGAAATATAACCTGACATCAGTTCAAGTATATGCAGGACAGAAACTCCATGGAATGTATATAAACGTTTCAAAGTACTAACAGACAGTTTAGCAGAATGACTATCAGGAACTTGAAACCAAAGAGGAATAATAGTAAATACATAGAAGGAATGAACAATGGAACAAGGGGCAAGTACAGCTAGAATACTCCATGTACACATTTGAGAAAGGAAGTGGTAAACCAGAAATAAATCTTGTAGAAGGGATGGTTGAGAATGATAGAAGGAGTCACTGTGATCCAGGAGCAATGGATAATTAGGAGGACATATTTAGTTGTAAGACACTTGCACAACCTTTGGAAATTCAGTTAAAAAACACAAAAACAAACAAAAACACACAAAATCACCAAACAGCAATCTCTAGAGAGTACGAATATGACCTCTCAAAAATTTTAAGCAGTTAATGAAGGGAAGTCTTGGTAAAAGCAAACAAAACTGTTCAAAGCGGGCAGTTTAGCATAGGGGAGGATTCTGAACAGATTTAAATAGATTATCTAAGGTTATAAATCACCTATATCTGCTGCAAATATTAACTTTCTCCTATGAGTTCTCTTTGTCTGAACTGGATTCTCCAGTCCTGAGCCACAATGGGTAGCTTGTGAAGAAACAAGATGAAGAACCCATTACTCCACTGTAGAGAAAACAATCCTCTATTTTTTCTCTCATCTCTCTTCACTACTTTTTATTCATACTTTTAGGTCAATTCATTTTGAATTACATTTTCCTTCTTTATTCTGGCAAAGTAATTGGTCAAATAATTCACTAAATATTATTTGCCATTTTTTTGATTATGCTCTTTAATTGACTAAGCGAGTCCATTAAACTTTCCTCTTGCATTTGGTTGCCATGAAACAACATCTATGTTAATGTGGACAAATCTAATGTAAAATTTGTCTCCAGAAAACCAGTCCAAGGAGCTGTGATCACAAATACTTGGTTATATTTTTTTTCTTTTTTCTTTTACCTTGAAAGTCTTCTTGTGTCTAAATTGCCCAGAGAAATAAGTACTCCATCACTTTTTGTTTCAATCAATTCTAACCTCAAGGATATATTTTGCTAACGAGATGCTTAGAGGAAACCAAAAAAATACTCCATTTTTGTCTTCTCTCTTAAGACTCTCCTTAGATACCATATCAGGAGCAGTGAAGTTATTCTTTACAAAATTATTTCAATAGATTATTTTTCTCATGGTCTTGCATTTGATCACTAAGATGTATGGAGAAGAATAGAGTTAAATCACCCATACCTTTGAAGACAGGTCTGTTACAAAAGGACAACGCTTCTGTGTCCTACTTCTATGTCCTCCTCTTAGCTCTTCCCTGATTTTCTTGGCTTCAAGTCTAAGTGAAGCCTCAGCCACTGCTACATCTTCATGTTTTCTCTTTTAACACTCTTTAAGTTGCCTCATTTGGATGTGGAATTTGTTTTCATGTCTTCATTCAATCAGTTCTGCATTGTAGTGAGCCAAATAGGCTCTGTAAAATCACTTTAGGTACCAAAAATATTAAGACAATCTATATCAAAAAGTTTTGGCTTCCATCTACTGCTGAATCCAATACACTTATCTAGGGCTTCTAAGAACACTATTTTCTAAACTTTCCCATTTGCTAAATTCTTTTCTGAACCCAAAACTATTTTTTTGGGGTGGGTCCGGTGATGGGGCCTGAAACTCTGGGCCTGGGCACTGACGAATCGAACCCAGGGCCTCATGCATGCAAGGCAAGCGTTCTATCACTGAGCCACCTTCCCAGTCCCTGAACCCAAAACTTTTTGGCTTTTGAAATTAGAGAATTCTTCACTATCTCTTGTTAATAAGGATATTTTATTTTGTGAGCCACTTAGAAGTATGAAATCATTGGTTTGAAGTACCCAATCAGATTTTTTTCTGTATTTCACTGCTTCACGTGCAAAGACATTGAGGAAAGTATTACAAACAGAAAAGTGTAAACCCAATAATCTCTTTCATTGTAGGGGGCATTTTCTCCCTAAATATTTTGACTCAAATTATTTTTGTATTTTTTTGTTTTTTTGTTTTTTTCGGGGTGGGGGTCCAGTCATGGGACCTGAACTCTGGGTCTGGGCGCTGTCCCTCAGCTCTTCAGCTCAAGGCTAACACTCTACCACTTAAGTCACAGCAACACTTCTGGATTTTTTCTTTTTGCTTATGTGGTGCTGACGAATCGAACCCAGGGCCTCCGGCATGCAAGGCAAGAGCTCTACCACTGAGTCACCTTCCCAGACTGACCCAAATTTTCTGCTTGATAATTAAAGTTTAATTCACAAATTTTGATGTCTTATTTTTTAAGAATTTGAATTTAAATTCCACTACAACCTTGTTTCACACAGTGAGTAGTTTTCCTGTGTAATGACAATTCTCAAGGGAACCTACTGGATTTATAGCAAGTTTTCTGAGGTTTGTTTAGTGTGAAAAAGAGCCATCTTTACCCACATTGCTTCCTCTCTACAATGTCTCCATGGATTACTTTGCATGAAAGCCTATTTTCCCAGGCAATTTTAAATTTTCTTAATAGGCTAAGGTGTTAAAAATTTTGAACAATTAAAATTTACCTGTCATAACTTTAAAACTCTTTTGAAATTCCTTTATCAGAATCGCGAATTCACCAAACCTAATACCACCTTTACAATCAAAAAGATAACATGTTGTTTTCATGATTTAGTGTTCATCCAACTATTATTTTCCAGTGTCATTGTTATGTGTGTATATGACCATATAAGCTGATGCTGAGAAAAACGAACTGCAAGATATGGAAACAGATTTTTATTTGTGGTCTTTGTTTTTGATGTACTATGTAATAGCTATTTTCTTTAGGATTTTCCCTATGGTTTCTCCCTGCTGTATTTGATTTTGGTACCCTGTGTATTGTGTACACATTTACCTTAACTAGGGAAGGGAAGAGGGACAACAAAATGGTGAGAGAAAGCAGAAAGGCAAACCAATGCAATAGCAATATTCACAAGACAATATTTTGGAAATGGACATTACAACTTGTGAGGGGTGAAGGGGGAAAGGAAAACTGTGAGAAAAATGAGGAAGAGGTAATAAGTTTGGAAAATTATGCCTTCACTACCTTACAAATACTGTAACCACACTGTACATCACTTTGATAATAAAATTTTAAACATAAGCTGCATAAAATATAATTTCACTGTATTGGTATAGTAAATATTATTCTTTATGTAGTAACTTTTTAAAAATCAAAACTATTTGGCTTCTAATTTGAATTAATTACCCTTTCTTTATCAGGAGGTCATCAATTTGAATGTTATCCATCTAGACAGTATTTTCACAATAAACTTGCCAATATTTTGAAAAAAGAATAAATTTAGTACATTCTCATACTAAAACTGAAAAGAGATTAATTACATGGAAACCCAAAACATTTCAAAGTAAATAAGTTGTTTAAAGGACAGAATATGTGTGTTATTAAAAATTCCTATGACTAATTATTCATTTTTAAATTATCAACATTCCATACCTGAGAGATTCAAAACAGTTCCTGTTTGCATGTTATGATCTTCTGCAGTAAGTACAGCTTCCAATGGGCTGTTACAACTTGAGAAGTCAACAGAAAAATAGCCACATTATTATAGAGGATAAGACTATGAAGAATCTGTAATAATTAATTCTTCAAGAGTAAGCAATTTTTTTATCAGAGTAAGCTTTATTTGTATGAACATCAATCCCAAGATTTAAGCCATAAAGTCATCCTAGACCAACAATTTCCATCTTGTAAAAAGTGCACCTTAAAATTCCCTAATTCACATCATGAATAGCTTACCTCTATTGTGAAAAAATACTACACCTCTGCTAATGTGATGCCCTCCTTGTACAGGAAAGAATGCCACAATAAACTGAGCTGCATCATTTTTCCCCCAGTGGCATTCTTGAGATCAGAACACTTGCAAATATTATTCATATTTCACTTTTTAGCTATCATAGATATTCAGGATGCTAAGATCGGAAAATTATGGTTCAAAGCCAACTCAGACAGGAAGGTTTCTTAGATTCTTATCTCCAATAAACTTCTCAGAAAAAGCCAGACACAAGTGGCACTGAGGTTGAAGTGTTAGGGCACGAGCATTGAGAATAAACAGGCTTAGTGACAGTGTCCAGGCCCAGAGTTCAAGCTTTAGGACAAGCCAATAAAACAAAAACGAAAATGAAAACAAACCCCATACTTAGAATTTTTCTCAATGTATAACGAGGCACGTAATTAAGGAAATGGCTTCCTGTGTTACATATAGGAAGAAGAAAGAAGATGTCACACAATTACTCTCTTCACACCATATTATACCACACCCTCAAAAAATTGCTCTTTTCCCAAATTTATAAATTACTGTCATCCATTTGTTGGCAACTCTGTCTAGATTACTCACATTATCATGTTATACATGAACTGTTGGTATTATTTATTAACTAAGTTCTAATTATAACTCTCTTGAAAGTATATTCTAGGAAAATAGAATGCCGGTATAATTTGTGAATTTGTCAATTAAACCTTCTACTTAAAAAGACTTTTGTTGTATCCTATAAAGTATGAAATTACAAAGAAAACCAAAATATTCATTTTAAATCTGAATTCTAGTTTAGCAAGGTCTAAAAAGTTCTACGTTAGACATACTTTGCTATTTCTCCAGGCTTAAGCTTTTGTAATCCTTCATCAGTTCTTTGGAATCTAACAGAATGATACTTACTTTCGCAATTTTGGGGGAGGGAATCATGAGCCATTTTGCATCTAGGTATGTTCTGTAATGAAGAGAGCATTTAAAACAAGTGAGGATTGTATATGTGTTGCATTTCAATAGGAAACTTGACTTCTCAAAACATGGTAATGAAATTAGCCCGAACTTCCAACTGTTTATTCCTTTATTGTTGTTTGGTTTGCTTTTTTGAGACAAAAGTATACTACCTGGTCCAGGGAAGGTATCACTATGTAATTCCACTCCTTAATCTCCTGTCTTAGTCTCCAGGATTGTACCACATTACCCTGCCATAGGTTGTTGGTTTATTTAATCTAGATAAAGACTAGCAATTCTGAACTTCTCCTATGATCTTATCCACTAGACTGACTGCTCAGACTGTTTATGTACTATTTTCAAAGATGTTCTAACATTTGACACAGGATATGAACATTTTCAGATGTACTTGCAGGGGTCTCTGATTCATTCCTCCATGGATCTGATCCCATTAATAATGATTACTTGAATCTCTTACTGTCTCTGGTCCCCAGCTATGTAATATTCTCAACTTTTTTAAAGAAAGTTCACTTGAGGGCTTTCTAATACTAAAAATTATCACTTGATTGTAGTCTTATTCAGGACATATTTTCTATTGTTTTCTATCTTTTCTACATATTCTGAGAATTGTTTCATTGTGTATTTGTTGTGCACATATAAGTGCTTCTCTGTGTATGTGTATGTTTGTATGTATTTATGCAAAAGTCTCAAGCTCTTATTCAGCAATCTTGCTCATGTCTGGGATTCCAGGTTTGCCTGATTAATTATAGGTAGTGTGTCAAAGCCTGTTCTGCCAAGGCTGTATACAAACTAAACTTCCCAGAATCCTTTACATCCTTAGGTTTTATTTTTCTAGGAGTATCAACTTTTAATCTACAAACATTTTTGTGAGTGTAAAGTGTAAGCTGTAGCACAGATTTTTAACTCAAGAATTCATATAAAGATAGATTAACATATACATTACATATCCTGAGTGTACACTGTTAGAAAGGTGATCGCAAGCCTAGTGGTGGTTGGTTATGAGGATTGGGGTTCAAATCCAGCCCGGGTAGGAAAGTCCTGAAGAATCTTTTCTCCAACAACTACCAGAAAACTGGAAGTGGCACTGTGGCTCAAGTGGTAGAGCAGTAGCCTTGAGCTGAATAGCAGAGGGACAGCTCACAGTCTCAGAAGGGAATTGCCATGACCAACAACAGCAAAAAAGAATATAAGAAAATGAAAGAAAATTAATGTGATCTTAGCCACCAGTTTCATTGGTAGTATAATCCCTGTTCTCTCAATATGGACTCTTTTTTTCCAGTTAAGTCCATGATCATATATCTGACTGGCATTGGAAACAGGATTATTCTTGCATTCTACTTTTTACGAATTTACGTGATTAGCAAGCATGATTTAGAAAGGGAGTGGCCTCATGCTTCATGTTCCACTTAGGAGTAATGCTTTCTTTATATCACTCCCATAACTCTACATGCTGGACTTGACTTTATTGTTTCAATGCTGTCTTATTTGTAGAGTCTTCTCTATTGTATTGAACCCTTATACATAAACACAGAACTTCTCTTTCTCCTATTATTGCTATTATGTCTCCTACTGTTAAATCATGTATACTTGGGAAATTAATGCACAGCACAGACACTCAAAACAAATGATCTGAAACCCTTCTTCCCATTTAAAATTCGCCTTAATTTACAGAGCAATTAAGAAGTTTGAACTCAATATACTCATGGATAATGTATTTATAAGCAATTTAAATTTCACATTTTCTCTTTACTAAGTCTCTGAAACACATGTTACCACATGCCCAAAGGTGTCCTTGTAGTATTTCAATGAAGCCAGAAAACTTTCATTTTATCTGGAGCAGCACCATAGATTGTTACTGGAAGTGAGTGGAAGTAACTGTTACTGAAAGTGTAAACTGATCCCAGGAGAGGAATTGAACATAGAGGAATGACAAAATTCAAGTTAAGTTTTGTTTTCCTTTTTACAATACAAGAAAAGAATCCAAGGCTTGAAAGAAACTCTGTTCCTGACTTTTTTTAGTGTGTCCTTTACTCATATAAAACTTGTCTATAAACTTCTAGTCTAGTTGAGAGTATTACAAAAGGAAACAATATGCCATTTGAAGGCCAACATAGGACAAAGGAAATAGCTTCATATTAAAAGTGGTCTCCTGCAAAGGAGCAAAGGCATGGAGGTTTTAAAGTGTCTTATGGATGGATGTTTCACTCCTGAGATGATTCTCTTGTTGCAGGAGTTATCAATTCCTTTAGTGTGGACCTGAGTTTTCCATAGCAATAAGGATTTCAAAAGAGCAGGATCCAGTGAGTATGATCAGTAAAAGGAGTCTCTTCTCAGACCAGTACTCCTATAAGAGGGTCCCAAAGAAATACCTGAGATTTCTTTTGTTTGCTTGTTTTTTTTTTTAGTTTGTGCTGGTTCTGGGGCTTGAACTCAGAGGTTGGACCCTGTCCCTGTACAGTTGTCTTTCCTGCCTACCTGCCCCCTACTGACTGACTGACTCTACTGACTGAGCCAATACTCCACTTTTGCATTTTATGGTGTTTAATTACAGATAAGAGTTTGACCAACTCTGCTGCCTGGGTTGGCTTTGAACTGAGATAGTAATAAATCCAAGTGACATCAACTTATGGACTTCTCTTTTGAACCGAGAAATATTAGATTAAGTTTATACTAAAGCTAATATTTGACAATTTTTATAAGAAGAGAATATGTTCAGAAACGAATCCATAACTTAAGTAACTCAGCAAAATTAGGTGCACTGAATCATTTTGGAATTATTTTCTTTGCTTGGGAAGATTACTATTGACTTTGTCGTTCCTTTTGGGGAAACTTAAAGTCATTTTTGCACTTTTTCTGTTGGTCATGGAGCTTGAACTCTGATCCTGGGCAATGTCCCTCAGCTCTTCATCTCAAGTCCAGTGCTCGACCACTTTAGCTACAGCACCACTTCCTGATTTCTAGTGGTTAATTGAAGATAAGTGTTTCATGGACTTCCCTGACCAGGCTGTCTTTGAACCACAATCCTGAGGTCTCAACCTCTTGACTAGCTAGGATTACAGGCATGAGCCACCAGTACCCGGCTCCTATTTGTATTTAGTGCAGTTAATGACACTAAGTAGACAAGAATGGAAATCTTAATCAAATGATTTGACATTGCAGTTTTTAGAATAATTGAGGTAGCAATAAATATGTCTTCCTTTGCCATTTTGTTACATTAATGACTCAGAAGCTATGGGACCCTTACATTAGTAGCCTCTTCCATCTGTGTAGGTATATTTATTATCAGGAAATATTCATAGAGAAATTGAGAAAGACATATTTTTAGAAAGCACTGTATTTTTACAATAAAAAATAATAAAAAAAAGAAAGCAAAGGAGACCAGGTATGCAAGAACAGCATAGAAAGGGATATATTTATCACACAGAGATTAAGAACTAGCCTAAGAGATTTAGAATGCTAAAGGCAATGAGGAATATGCCTAGTTGACAACTACTTCTTCAATAACCAAAAATGGTTCCCTAGAATGGTTTCTGCTATACCTTACTTACTATCATTTATTCCTTCCATCTGGAGTCATTTCTTCTCTTCTGTCACAACTGTTAATTAGCCTCTGCCATTTTGGTGACATGACTGGCCAAAATGGTTTCCAAATCTCACTTAGACTACCCTTCTCATTGAGATTAGCAGTGAATACTCAAAAGCCTGGAATCTTTGAATTTCCTGAATTAATCTTCACCTGACATCTAAGCACATTCCTGGCATTAATTGCCGTGACCTTATGAAAAAAAGTTTTTTTCAAGAAAGTATCCTAATATAGTTAAAGTGCATGAATTAGGACTATTGTCAGGTATCAGTTTGGAACCAGCAATTATATATTCCAAGTATAGGTTCTTTATTTTCATTTACTAAATGTTTGTTTTTTGTTGTTGTTGTTGTTTGCCAGTCC